>NC_135904.1:24925151-25525151 GCF_964194155.1 Cetorhinus maximus
GTTGTTGAGAAATGTCCCAAGATTCCGTCCATTGCCCGAGCAGCATAATGCTGTAAGTGTCAGAGATCTGTAATGGAAATGACCTGCCCTGTTGTCTCGAGATCTTTTTGATTGTTTAGATGACTGCTGCACAGCTTAGAAATTAAAACCTCCTAAATAGCCCCTTGTAATAGACTGAAGTCTGCTGAAGCGGAGATATAGTCTGCATGTACCTGGGCCTAGGACTGAAACAGATACTAGAAGTTAGTGCTCAGATAATCCTGTTTTGGGTGCAGCTTGCGGTAATGTAGATGTGTATTTTATGAAATGTCACAACAGGGATGCTCACGGAATCTTGTAGGCGTCCGTTATTAGCCAATAACGATGAATGAACAATCATGCCGCACACATTTTTTTATATGTTATATATTTGTAGCATGTCTGTGGCTGTTTGATTTTTTTTTTAATATATAGTCAATTGGATATCAATTACAATAAATTAGGATTTACAAAATTTCAAATGAAGGGATTAATTTTAATATTCCTTGTTTTTGCAGGCAGAACCATTGGAAGCCAGCACTTCTGACTTTTCTAAAAGCGGCCACTAACTAAGACAGCAACTGAAGCTGAAGGATTAGGTTGTCAAGCTTGGCTTGTCATCTTCAAAAAGGGCTGCTGCTTGTTACATCTTCACAGGCCCTGGCTATTGCACCCGACTTTAAAAGAAGACAACTGCGGCCCTCATTGATCATGGATGTCCTGCCTTTATACATTAGAAGCAGTAGGGCTGTAAAGCTAATCACATTTGTTGAGTATGAATTTATCTAAAGGGGGGATTTCATGTGGAACCTCGAGGGTTAATGGAATGGTTGGCTGCACATTCTAAGAGAGTAAGGAGCCCTCTCCCAATCAGCTGTCAGCAGGCATAATAGCACAGGATGGGCTGTGTTAAGAAACAATATTCAGCAGTTTGAAGGCTCCCGTCAGCCTTCACAGGGAGGCTGAGATACACATCACTTACTCTGATATTGAAAAAAACCATTGTATTTTTTTTCCTCACTCCTTCCTCCCGGTTTGAATGACTAACCAGTGGAGCTGATCTGCCCACTTTATCTCATTAGATGCACCAGATAGAACACATTGATGTCAATCTATTGTTCACAGTCTTGATTTGAACAAGAGCTCTGGTCGGGAGGGGGAATTGCTTTCATCATGCGGAGGGTAAAAGAAAGTTGAATGGAGTTGATATCATACAAGTGTTTATCTTTCTGTCACAAAACTGGACATCTTAAGAAAAAAAAGCTATATAATATGTAAATTGTTGTTCCCCATACGTTTTCTATCACAACCTTGTTTAAACCTGGGAAGGAAATAAATGATGTTAAATATATAAAACTAAGCCCTGATGTGCATTTTATGAGCTACGTGCATTATTTAGAAGGGAAATCAAAACAATTAAAATCAAGGAAATCGTAAAGGATGCGTGGGAGTGTAATTAGGTGAGGAGGAATTGTGATACTCGTTGCATTGTTTCCTTTTTTTAAAAAAAACTTTCCTTCTCATTCTTTCCCCTTTCAGTTTGCCTGTCGACACACTTCGTCCTGCAGCTGGGAGGGCGGGTCCACCCGGTCTGCAAACTTCTTCATCAGCCCTGTCAGCGCTGCCCCGCCATCGCCCAGCAAATGGGGGAGGGTACAGCTGGAGAGGGGTGAGCTGAGTGAAGGTGCCCAAACGCCTCGCCTGCCTTTCCCAGTGGACTGCTGGGGGCCGCCCCATCCTGCGCCAGTAATCGCAGCGCTTACTGCAGCATGTATTTCATAACCGCGCTCCGTGATGCACGGCCAACAAATAAAACCGCTGCCCCCTTGAAGTTATACCCGATAACCCACCTGATGCAACCGAGGCCAGCAATCTTCCGACTGTTCCCTTCAGGATCTCAACTTCTCACCAGGGTGTTGCCTGGGGCAAAACATTTAAGTTATGAAGAGAGGTTGGATAGACTTGGGTTGTTTTCGTTGGAACAGAGAAGACTGAGGGGCGACCTGATCGAGGTGTACAAGATTATGAGGGGCATGGGCAGGGTGGATAGGGAACAGCTGTTCCCCTTACTTGAAGGGTCAGTCACAAGGGGACATAAGTTCAAGGTGAGGGGCAGGAGGTTTAGGGGGGATGTGAGGAAAAACTTTTTTACCCAGAGGGTGGTGACGGTCTGGAATGCGCTGCCTGGGAGGGTGGTGGAGGCGGGTTGCCTCACATCCTTTAAAAAGTACCTGGATGAGCACTTGGCACATCATAACATTCAAGGCTATGGGCCAAGTGCTGGTAAATGGGATTAGGTAGGTAGGTCAGGTGTTTCTCATGTGTCGGTGCAGACTCGATGGGCTGAAGGGCCTCTTCTGCACTGTGTGATTCTGTGGTTTCCAGCAAGAGGTGGTGTAGTACAGCGCACGGCCAATCAAAATGCTGAGGCCAGCCTCCCCCTTAACAAAAAAATTCAAATTTGGAGTGTGTGAGTGTGGAAGGTGTTTCTACAAAGCTTCTTTCCAAAGTTTATTTCAGTTGAGGTTTTGGGCACAATTCAAATAATCAGGAAAGTTGGGACTAGTGAAACTTGGCTCTTTTCACCAGAACAGAGAGGGTTAGCAGAAGATCTGATGGAGACATTCAAAGTTATGAAGAGTTTTGATAGGATAAACAGAAAAAAATACCATTTTCACGGGTCAGTGAGTTGGTAACTAAAGGGCATAAATTTAAATTCATCACAAAGTTAACAAATTTTAGTGGTTAAGAGATTTTTTTCTGCACTCGGATAGTTTATAGACATATGCAGAGAATTTTTCCCCGGTTGGGAGGGGTTGTGCAGGTGTGGGTGGGGGCAGACACGGACCCTATCGGCGCTCCTGATCAGGTGTGTGCCACTGTTTTACGTGGGTGGGCCCATTAAGGCCCGCCCAGCGTGACGTGCGCCCGGAGGCGGGCGGGGGGTGGGTTCCTTGAGTCAGGGCATGCGCGTAAAAGAGCACAGAAATCTCCCTGAGGCACATGTCGATTAATTTTTAATTGAAAAAATGTATTCAATTTTTAAATACTTCATGAAACCTCATCCCACCCCGTGGATGAGGTTCCATGAAAAATGCAAAGGCCGCCTGGGCTCTTCGCCTGCCCCCCCGCCGACCTTAGGGTTGGACGGGCAACTCAGTTTATTAGTTTAATTAGTTTTTAAGTGGCCTTAATAGGCCTTTGACTGTTCGGCAGGCGAGTCGGCTGTGTGCCCGCCGAACTGAAAAGCTAAATGACGGGCGGTGACGTCAGGACGCACGCCCGACGTCAACCCGCATCATTTTACGCACCTCAGTGAGCGAGCCCCGCCCCCGCTCGCCGAGCCGAAAATTCTGGCCAGAAATTATCCTCCAGAAACAGTGGTGGAAACAGGATACATAGGACAGAATTTTCCTTCGCCCAACCCGCTTAAACCTGAAATGAAACGCGATGACCTCGGGCGAGCGTCCGGACTTCAACGCACGGTTTGGTCGGCGGGCACGCGCGGGAATCAGCAGCTCGCCCGCCGACAATTAGAAGGTGGGCGGGCGAAAAGTCCAAGCGGCCTTTGCACTTTTTAGGAAACCTCATCCACGGGCGGGATGAGGTTTCCAACAGCAAATAAAAATAAAATAAAAAACTTTAGCGTCTCATTCATAATATGTCCCTGCTCATGTTATTGACAGGGTCACATGAGGGGACATGTTTTTTTAACATTTAAAAAGTCTTTATTTTTGTTTTTCAGGACTCTTCGCAGAGCAGGCCTCAGGCAGCCTTTCCAGCGTACATGCACCAAGTTCCCTGCTCGCCCCGTTTGCCCTCCTCCACCCACCCCCCACCCCGCACAGGCAGCACTGAGCGCTGCAGCACGCATTTCACGCTGGGTGGGCCTTAATTGCCCCACCAGCGTGAAATCGCGGCCCAGCCTCGATCGCAGGCAGCGGTCAGCTTCCGGCCCATTGAGCCTGCCCATACTAACTATTAAAGCACAAATGAAAATTTGTTTTATCATTAATTCATGGGGTGAGGGCATCACTGACAAAGCCAGCATTTATTGCCCATCCCTAATTGCCCTTGAGAAGGTGATGATGAGTTGCCTTCTTGACAACTTAATGGCTTGCTGAGGCAGTTCAGAAGGCAGTTAAGTGTTCTGGAGTTATATATAAAGGCCAGATCAGGTAATGATAGCAGATTTCCTTCCCTAAACACATTGGTGAACCCAGGTGGGTTTTTGTTCGAGTCATCATTACTGTCACTTGCTTTTTAATCCCAGAATGAGTTTAAGTTCCCCAGCTGCCTTGGTGGGAATTTGTACTCATGTCTCTAGACATTCGGTCAGGCTTCTGAATTACTCGCCCTGTAACATAATCACTATGCTAATCTGAAAGAGTATGAGGAATGGACAGGGTAGATAGCTCAGGAAGCCAACGCAGGCAGGGTGAGCAAATGATCTCCTTCCACGCTATAAATGTCATGATTTGAGGTCAACATGAGTTAAATATTGGACAAAATATTAAGTGTCCATACACTATCATGGTACAATGTAGTTTCTGGGTCTATATTAAAACCATGTTATAGTATGATCCTGTTTACGAATTGACCTTATTATTTAGTATTATTAAGGGAACATCAACTTTGGCAAAGAGCAAAGAGTCAGAAGAAGCGGGTGAGATTTTCATTGGAGTGTCCAGCAAAACAGGAAAAATAACTATTTTTTTCACAAATGCTATGCATCTCCTGAAAAAAAAATGCAGGAGGTGGCTTTTAGGGCCTATTTTTACCATTTCAAACATGGTATAGGTTTGTCATACGTTTGATTCTGGTTGTAACAATAAGCGTTGTGCTTGTTTCAGGTTGTTTAAGGACTGAGCTAATCCAATGGGCAAGCTTGGAGATGGAGAAATAAACCTTTTTATGGGCAAAGATATGCAGCGAAGAAACAAAATGAACAAAATCCTGAGCTGGATTTAGAAAATAAGGCCTTGGGTTTAACAGAATGGTTGCAGGGATGAGGGAATTTAGCTACAAGGTTGGGTTGAAGAAGTTGGTTGTCCTCCTTGGAGTAAAGGAGGCAGAGGGAAGACCTGATAAAGATGTACAAGATTATGACAGATTTAGATAAGGTAAACAAAGAAAAGTCATTCCCATTATGTGATAGTGCAAGGACTGGGACACAGGTTTACGTTTTGAGGAACAGGTACATGGGCATGTGGGTAAGAACTTTTAGACACAGGGAGTGGCAATGACCTGAAATTCGTTGCCGACAAGCAGGGTGGAAGTGGAGACAATCAATTATTTCAAAAGGAAATTTAGTGGGTGCTTGAGGTAAATAAAAATTGCATAGATGCACCTAAGGGTGGAACACACTGTTTGGAGACAAGTCGTGTCTTATGGCACTTTCTGTAATTTTTAAATTGAAATGTTTTGCAGTGTACTTTTACAAATTGTATGAATAAAGTATATTTTTAGAAAAAAAAACCTTGCAGACTTATGGCGATTGACCAAGGGTAATGGAATTGCTCAATGGACAGCTGTAAGGACTCGATGGACCGAATGGATTCCTCTTGTGCCTTAATGACTTTGACATGTATTAGGGTTAACATTGCCACATCAGTGATAGGATCTTGTGCATGGAACTCTCATGATGGAAAACAATAAGAAATGCCTGGAGATAGAAGGGAAATACAGAAGTATAAACAGTGGATAGACAGTCACTCTCTGACAACAGGAAGCACATAACCTGTTGGTGCAAAGGCCATAGAAATGAACGGTTTGATTCTTAAAGTCTGTTTGGCCACAAGTGCCTTTCACTCTACCCACCACAAGAGACGTCTGTCAAGGTTTGTCTATTTTCAACTGTGCTTTTGATCCAACAAGATAATTATGGTGATCTCTGGGCAGAAGGTGCACCCTATGTAAATGTACCAAATTGACTCTGTTTCAAAACGTATTTGAAATTTTGCAGTAGAATCCCGTGCAAAAGTTTCTTTGTGAACTGAGTCTATTTCAGTTATTCTTTTCTTCGCATTTTCCAAAAAGGAAGATCACATTCAATAACTGGATTTGTGCCACTTTCCTTTGTTTTCCAGGTCAGTGAATGGTTGCTTCTACTACCCACTGACCAGCAGGTTTATGCACGTCCTGTTGTCATGCAGTGATTGTCTATCCACTGTTTATACTTCTCCATTTCCCTTCCATCTCCAGGCATTTCCTATTGTTTTCTGTCATGTTCACTCATGGGGGGAGCCCCATGAACAAGATCCTATCACCGATGTGGTATCATTAACCCTAATCGCCATGAAGGCACAGAAGGAGTCCATTCGGTCCATCAAGTCCATGTGGCTGTCTGTGGAGCAATCCCTTCAGTGCCATTACCCCCGTTCTATCCCTGTAACTCCGCAAGTTCATTTACCTCAAGTACCCAACAAATTTCCTTTTGAAATCATTGATTGTCTCTATTTCCACCATCCTTTGGTCAACGAGTTTCAGGTCATTGCCACTCACTGCGTCTAAAAAGCCTTCCTCACATCTCCGTGTATCTGCTGCCCAAAACCTTAAATCTGTGCCCAGTCATGTTGCTGAGATAATATGTGCAAACATTATGAATAAAATAATCTTCTTTTGTCAAACCTATGACCTGACTGTAAAAACAACAACAAAAATATACAGCAAGTCAGAAACTTTCTGAAGCTTGTCCCTTTTATTCTCAGTGTCATCTGTTGGTATCTTTTGCATAAATCTTTCTCTTACTTTTCCAGAACCACTTTGTCTAATTCAGGGTCATGGGGAGTTGGACCTTATCTTGACAGGCAATGGGTGCAAGGCAGACTACACCCAGGATGGGACACATCCACAGGGCATATACTCACATGCACTAATGGGCAATTTACCACAGCCAATCCACCTAAGCAGCATGTCTTTGTACGGTGGAAGGAAATTGAAGCACCCAGTGGAAACCCACATGGACACAGGGAGAACATGGAAACTCCACACAGAGAGACATCTGAGGTCAGAATTGAACCTGGGTTCCTGGAGCTTTGAGGCATCAGCACTAACCACTGTGCCGCTGTGGCACCCCCTTTTGCATAAATCAGTGGTGAATAAATCAGTTTAAACCATTTTGGTACTGATTGGAGATGGGCTACATGAAATGGCATTGATGAAGACACATGACCCTGAGTGACCCAAAGCGGGAGAGCAAATAGCTAAAAATACCGATTACACTGCAAAACATAAAACTGCATTTTCGCAATAATGCAAAGAACAATATGTTATGTGTAAACATACTACTGTCTAAATATAAGTAAACATTCATCAGACTCATAATCATGGTAATTAATCAGAGCAAGAAGATGGTGGGAGAAATATTTCTTGTATAGTATGTGTTCCTTATAGGTTCAAATCCTGGCAAAGGGTTGACATGCTGATCATCCTGTTGGATAAGTCTTAACTATTTCCAGGGAGAAATTTCAATGTAACTTCCTCAGGTGTGCAAAATATTGACATTTTGATCTGACCCTTTGTGCAATGATAGGTTGAAGAAGCATAAAAATGACATAGAATTAACCTGGGTTCGAATGCCAACAGGCTAGTTGGTCATTGTGTGCTGATGTTTATGCTCCACATAAGCCTCTTCCAGTCTGAATTCATCTATCCTGACTGCATATACTTCTACTCCTTTCTCATGCTCTTCCCTTGCTTCCTCTTAAGCATCAATGCTGTTTGCCACAACTACTCCAAGTTCCACATTCTAAACACTCCCTGGGTAAAGAGGTTCTCCTGAATTTCCCATTGGAATTATTAGCAGCTACGTTATGTTTATGAGCCTGAGGGCAGAATTTTCTGGCTGGCGGGATGGCGGAGTGGGAGTGGGTGCAGGTGGGCGTGGACCCGATCGCCGTCCGCGCTCAGGTCCGCGCCGCCATTTTATGTGGATGGGCCTTAATTGGCCTGCCCAGCGTGAATCGCAGCTCCCGAGGACAGCGGGAGTGGGTGGGCGGCGGCGGCGGGACTGCAATGACCACCGGGTCCAATGGCGACCCGGCCGCCTGTTTTAATAAGTTGCTGCAGCCTTTCAAAGGCTGTGAATCATGGCCAGTGAAAGGGCTCCCCAGAGCGCTGTTGGTGAGCAGGCCAGGCAGGAGGGTAGGGCAGGGGGGTACTGTGCCCCTCCTTTTTCCAACAATTGCCTTGCTGCCCTCCTCGAGGAGGTGGCAGCACGGCAGGAGGTGCCCGTGCCCCAGGACGAGAGGAGGAGACCCCCCCCAACATGACCAAACGTGCCTGGGAGGAGGTGGCGGAGGTGGTGAGCTCCCGCGATGTGGTGCGATGCACCTGGACCCAGTATCGCAAGCGCCTCAACGATTTGTTGCACTCAGGAAGGGCGAGTACCCATTGTTGGCATTGGTCGTGTAACCCAGCAGGTCGGCTTTCCCCCCTGGTGCCCCCTCCACCCCCCAAGTCTGAGTGTAGTGACAGCATTGAATCATTGACAGCATGTGTCCTTCACTGGGTGGGCCAGCAGATATTGCCCATGCTAAGGTCACCCTAAGAGAGTGGTGAAGAGACGGGCTCTGCCCTCGCAGCATGTGGTACACTGAGACCCACATAACTGTTTTGGGGGCAACCTGGAGGAGCTGCACCTGGGCGCAGTGCTGGAACTCCAGGTCATGCCAAAGTCAGGCTGATGAGATGCTGGGCAGGGAGCTTCAAGGTGGCGTTGGCACCGATTGATTTGCTGCACTCCGCGCTCAACGTGCTTGCGCCTCCTTGTTATGGAAGGTTAGACTGTGTGGTGCCTAATATGATGTAGGCAGAATTTGGCCAAGGGGGTGGGGTGAGGAGGGTGGGGACGGGCCTAGGTGGCACTGGAGCCTTGTAATGTCCCATTCTGGTTAGGGTGAGCCATCTGCGAAGAGAGTCCAGGTACAATTAGCACTAATCAATGCTCTTCTCTCCTTTCCAGGAGAAGAATGCACATAATGCCACCGAGCAGGTGAGGACTGGCGGAGGGCCGGCATAGTTAGCGATTCTCAGCCGCTTCCACCAGGAGGCCCTAGATTTGGAGAGGTACCATGCGCCCAGGTCCACCAGTGTTGGTGAGGCTGGGGTGCCACGACCAGGTATGTTTGCCCAGCAGTGAGGTCACCATTGTTCTCCCAACAGCCATGGCAGTGCTGAAGTTTGCAACAGGACTTGACCATTGCTTATGGAAGGATGTGCGCATAATGATCCGGGAGACAGGAATGCAGATTGACATTGTCTCCACGGTAACTGATCCAATGTCCTTGTTCTTCCTTTCAGCATCAGTGGAGCAGGGCCGGGAGGAGGAGCAGCAGAGGCCCCCTCTCACACCTGAGGGGCCTGAAGTCTCACCAGCGTCACACCATCTCTGCCAGGCAGGCACCAACGCAGATACTAGCGCCTCGTTGGGAATTAGAACATCGACTAGTGTCCCGGGGCACAGCGGTGAGGGCACTTCACAGTCACTGGGGGAGCTGGCAGAGACAGAGAGTGCCCATGGAGCCAGCAGTCGGAGGACTACAGGGGACCAGGCACATGCTCAGTCGGTGCCTGATGATGTGTCTCTGGAGTCGTCTGCGATGCAGCAGGTGCAGTAAATGCGGCCGAGTGTGCGGCATTCATCTTTATTAACAAAGACCTTAGTTAACGTTCCTAACCAGGCATATTTTACACATAGGACTCAAATATAGAGCCTACAGCGCAGGCTTGTCCTGGAAGTCCATATGTGGTGTGCTACTTGAAGGCTCGTTGGATTAAAGCCTCCCAGGTGTCTCTGCCTCCCTGGAGTATGCCCGGATCAGCGCCTACCCCCTCAGCATTTCCCTGTGTGTGCTCATCCTCAGACTCACTGCTGGACTCTTTGTGTGCAGCCGCAGCCAATGCATCCACGTCTTCATCGTCCACAGCGTCCCCACTTTCCAGCGCAAGATTGTGGAGAGCGCAGCATACAACCACTTTCAGCGACATATGATCTGGGGGGTACTGGAGTGCGCCCCCTGAGCGGTCCAGGCATCGGAACCGCATCTTGAGAAGACCAATAGCTCTTTCCACCACAGCCCTTGTGGTGCCGTGGCTCCTATTGTACCGCTGCTCAGCTTCTGTTCTTGGATGGTGGAGAGGCGTCATGAGCCACCTTCTGAGGGTATAGCCCTTGTCACCCAGCAGCCAACTATCCAGCCGGGCTGGAGCACTGAAGAGCCCCGGCACCTAGGAGTGTCTGAGGATGTAGGCGTCGTGGGAGCTGCCTGGGTACCTTGTACAGACTTGTAGAATCAGCATCCTGTGATCACACACTATCTGCACGTTCATGGAGTGGAATCCCTTCCTGTTGACGAAGGCACCGGGCTCACCTGCTGGTGCCTTGATGGCCACATGTGTACAGTCTATAGCACCCTGGACGCGGGGGAAGCCAGCAATGGCCACGAAGCCTCTGGCTCGCTGTGTCTGGCTTGCCTGGTCCGAATGGAAGTGGATGAAGGTCAATGCACGCCTGAACAGAGCATCTGTAACCTTCTTGACACAAGTGTGGACAGCTGATTGGGAGACACCGCAAAGATCACCCACCGACCCCTGCAAGGAGCCAGAGGCATAGAAGTTGAGGGCAGCTGTGACCTTCAGAGCCGCTGGCATGGGGTGTCCACCCACACAGTTAGGGGAGATCTCAGGCCCAATCATCTGACAGATATAGCTGACTGTCTCCCTTGAGAGACGGAGCCTCCTTCGGCACTGCACCTCAGACATATTGAGATAGCTGCTTCGCCACCTGTAAACCCTGGCAGCAGGATAGTGGTGCCTTCTGTGGCCCCTTCCACCTTGGTCTACCTCTTGGTCCTGCACCCCTTGTGCTTGCACCTGATGTCCCAAAGGTGCCCCCCCACCGGAGGCTGAATGTGCACTCCTGGCCTCCTCCCCCTTCTAGCCCCCACTTCCTCCTCAGAGGAGGTGCCTCCAGTGGAGAGCACAACTCCCATTCCCAGGCTAAGGGAAGGCTTCCAGAAACCTACAGGCCCAAAAAAGATTCCTCACTGCAGAGTGCTGACCTGACGGTTGTGAGCCCAGACAAAGCAGCTGGTATGCGTTTTGAAGTTTTACAAATCACACAGGCAAGTATCAGTAACTTTGAAACATCAATACTTGACAGAGCGCACTCGCAACCCCACTGAGCCCTTTTATCCCACCCGTGAATGAGGTTTATACAAGTGTCTCCTACCTGCCTGCCCATTGCGCCCGTATGCCGACCTGAAGATTGCACGGGCGCCGAAAAATCGCCATTGATTGGTGCCTCAAGTGCCTTAAGTGGCCGATTAATTAATGGCGGGCGCGCGTCGGAGATCAACGCGTGCCCGTCCAACGAAATATTGCGATGGCGCGCGGAGACGTCAGGACACTCGCCTGACATCACCGCGCATCATTTTACTTGTGGGCGTGCAGGGCCTGGCCCCACAAGCCAACGGGAAAATTCTGCCCCTAGCTTTGCAGATTTTTGCAGATACCCAAAGTCAAACTGCTGGATGAAAATGACACTAAGATAAAAGCAAAAAGTTGCGGAAGCTGGAAATCCAAAACAAAAACAAAAATAAAAATACCTGGAAAAACTCAGCAGACCTGACAGCATCTGCGGAGAGGAACACAGTTAATGTTTCGAGTCCGTATAACTCAGTTCTGATGAAGAGTCATACAGACTCGAAACGTTAACTGTATTCCTCTCCGCAGATGCTGTCAGACTGGATGAAAATGACATCTGGGCGAAGAGCTACAAAAGAAAGCAGCAATAAGAGTGGGATTCTTTTTGTTACAACTAATTAATCATAAATATCTACCATTCTTGCAGCCTTAAAAAGGAGAGACGGCTTCTACTGAATTGCCACATTATTGTAAAAGTTAAAGGGATATTTTCGAAACTCTCTCAATCACCCTTTCTTGTCATGTTTCATGGTTAAAATTGGTATTAGTGGCCTGAAAGTGGATATTTTAGCATCAGCACTAAAAGTATCATCTGGATATTATGCTCAATGGCCATTTTAACTGCTTAGTGTGCATCATCTCCTATTAGAAACAGAAATTAATTTTTCCCATGTCCTTTGTTGAGGAAGTTAAAGGAAACACAAACATATTAACTGTCAACAATTACATTATCTAATTAAGCTGAAAAATAGCAAATGATTTTTCATATAGTAAAGTAACTGTAAGTCATGTCACTATTATCTTTTCAGTAATTAGCCTGAGCACTTCAGTGTAATCTTTGCACAGGTAACATGGCTTCTGAAGCAAATTCTCCAAATCTCCATCATTTTGTTTTAAGTGAAGAGTGTAATTAAGTTCAAATAATATAAAATCTGCAGCTTCCTCGATTTGGAAAAAAAAATGGATCAGCTTTCTTCCTTCCAAGATGTAATTAGAAAGAAAAAGCACTTTTCCGTGTTTCTTTTTCGGGATGTAAGGATTGCTGAATGTGATTTCTGTGGTATGAGACAGCAGGCTAGAAGAATAGCAGTACACGTTGATCTTCGCATTGGAAGATTTTATCTCACGTTCCGCTTGTTCTGCTACACAGTTAATAATTTCTGGATGTTATGTCAACTGTTCAGCACTTTGTAAATGATCTGGCTGATGTCCCGCATAAAACTCTGTCTTCATGTCACAACATGAAATTTCCACTTCAGGTCAGCTTGTTTAGATGCCGTGTGAGTCTTGGTGAATAAAAAAAAAAGCTGTGGCCCTGGAATTCCGTCACCGTAGAGTGAAAATATATTTTTTAAAATGAAAAATAGGACTATCCGTAATTAACCGCCCACTAACAAGAGCACGCGGCATTGAAATATGCATTTTTTGAGATAGAAGTTTCATTAGCAGCTCATTTATTATGAAAAAAAAACCAGGTATTCTGCACTTTCCTCAAAGTAGGAATTTCACCCTTCAAACGTTGGATTGCTGGAGAATATTCATTAAGCTTAATTTCTTAACTAAATTAAATGCTGTTATGAAATAAACCATTCAATTCCTCACCATTTATTTTCCAAAGGCAGTTTTTTTTTTCCCCACTGCAGGTTATATTGTACAGGAAATATGCATAATTGATTAATGTTTTCATTAGATGCACTCTGTTGGTTAAGACACCTATAACGTATGGCCTTTTCCACACAGTTGCTTGGAGAGTCTTATGGTTGAACTGTAAGACAACTGTCTTAAAGGATGACCAGGATCTACATGAGGTGTTGGCACAAACTTGAAGATGATGGACTTCCCTGTGGTAGGACAACTGTAAAAGCTCAAGGCCAGGCTGCTTGATAGGTGCAGGTGTGTGCAGCCTCTCACCAGGTCCCCAGGGCCTTAATTGCACAGCTCTCAGAGCCTCATTAGGTTCTCACTGTCTCATAAAGGCTTCGCTTTGTTTTTTTCTCATAGGTTTTTTTGGCAGGTAGATTTTGATGTGAAAGAGGAAGGTTATATCTTAAAATGTGCTGGTACCACACGGTACTGGAATTTAGGAGCAAGTTATTTTCATTTGACAAAGTCTTTGCCCCTAATTATATAAGCGCGTTAAGTGATGTTTAAAGAGATTTTGTAAAATGTTTTAATAATGAACTTCCTAAGCTTTATGGTGGTGCCTAATATTTCAGATGCAAGACTACCGTGTCCTTGAGGTTATGTGGGGTGAAAGGGGGGAGGTGGGTGTGGTTGCTTTCTGTTGTTTGTAAAGCAATGATAAATGTATTCTGCATGAAAATGATTGTTGTTTTGCTGTAAACAAAGGAATATGTTCCCTATAATAGAAAATAATGTTCCAAATGGGATAGTGTTTTCTAATTATAAAGTATTTAACTGACCTATGCATGGGTGGCATTTTTATTTTTTGCTGTTTCAGTAAAGTTAATAATGAATTAAATATATAGGTCTTAAGTAATTACAAAAATTGTAAATCCTATATTATAAAATGGATAAAGTAGTGGGTGGCAGTAATCCACTGTTAAAAATATCCCTGGTAACGTTATGTCTCATGTGCCACATCCTATGTTGCAGTTCCTCCATTGTACCTGTGATAGTGCTTCAGATCCTGGACCATACAAAATCTAGAAACAATTAGGCACTGCTACGGCGAGAAAAATAAAAACGCGTGACTGTATGTTATACCTATTGCTCTGCAGTTGCTTAAGAAAGTACTCCAGCATTGGGTTCAGATTATTAACATATCTTTGTCAACCTTTGTTTTCTATTATATCATATAGTTTGAACCACTTATTTAGATTCCTGCCCAGTAATTTCGGGCATGTTATCCATTATTATCCTATGTATTTTCATTTTCTCTCGTTTTAATGATTTTTGTTTTCTTTAGGCCAAGATTATTTTGGATAATCTTGCCAGATGAGAATTGCATGTCAATGAAGCCAGTGTAGATCTCGAACTGATTTATTGCTGTTTTATCCTGCTCCCAGTGAACACATTTTCTTTTGTGACTCAGGTTCTTTGACTTGCTTCTGAATTTGCTCCCCTACATCAGCATTACACTCTTGGGGCAGAACGGTCTACATACAGATTGTCCAAACGATGGTCTGTGGGTATAATACAACTCACATGAAACCCAAGCTTGTCCACTACTGATCTTAATGCTTTTACACCTTCAATGTCCATTGGCTGACCTAGCACTAATTTAAATAAAAACAAATATCCCTTTACAACTCATCTTAACATTCCTTCTTCTTTCCCTGTCCCTTTTCCTCCTTCCGCTTACTCTCTCCATCTCATTTAAGCAATAGATATGGTTAACGCTGAGGCTTCACTCAGGAATCCTAAACATCTTTTAACCATAATGTGCAACAGCAAAACAAAATGTTACACTTCCTCAGCTGACATAAATAAGTGTTCTAAGCAGAAAGATTAAAAAGAAATAGAAAAGTTGGTCATAATGAAATGGAAGGAGTGAGTTATGTCATGAAAGGAACAATTTCAACTATAGGAATTTAATCCTGCTTTACCTATTTCATGATTCAGGCTGGGATCCAGAAGGTCAATGGAAAGAAATGGATAATAATTATACCTATAATGTTTCAGCGTGTTTTATGTTGAACCAGTGGGCAGAGAGCTACACCTCATGTTTTAATCAGATCTGGGTCCCCTATTACAACATTAAACATGATGGAATATTTATTATAGGCTTAAATAGATAGATGGGACTTAATTGATTTAAATTTCAAATTCTTGCTCAAAATGCAGCAGTATGAGGGTCTTTAAAACTTGTGCAATATAGCTTCTGACCCAAGAATAGGAAACTTTAATGCATATTAATGTCCATCGTCTTGGACAATCAGATTCCTTCTTTTGGTTAATCTATCTGCTAATGTTCAATAATATGTACAAGAACCTCTGTCACCCAATAGTTCCATTTCAAAAAAAAAATCATCAGAATGTTTCGATTGATACTCATCATTGGATAAATCGTTGTGATCTTGGGTGTCACAACACATTAGTTTCTATTGCCTGGATAATCCTACCTTATAAAAGATATAATGTAGGCCAGTTCCCATAAATAACCAAAGAGAAAATCCTTGTATGTGCTATACAAAGTAAAAGGGATCTGAAGTGATTTTTGCCCCTGTGTGTCCTGGAGGGGCCCCAGAGCAATCCAGGATCATCATAGCATTTTACTCATAAAGGATCTTATATGGTGATTTCCAAGAATATTCAGTATTAAACGCATCAGTAAAAAGTTGAAAACACATGCCAGGTTATTCATTCTCTTCCTTCTCTATTCTCAGCATTGCTCTCCTGAGATCCAAGACAAAGGTGCAATAAATCCTCATCAGAGAGCTGCGGCTGGTGATGCCACACCACCATTCCATACCGAGGAGCACCTGCAGCAGTAGATGGACACACTCTCTCACGTCTGTAAAGAGTTCGATTTGACCATTAGCATCAGGAAGACAAATGTAATGTCCAGGATGTTGTCATACCGCCATCTATCAGTAATGACAATGTGGTGCTGGATGTTGTTGGTAGCTTCACAAATCTAGACCCCACAATCACCAGCAAACTGTGACTTGATGCTGAAATCAACAGAAAGCTGCAGCTGTTATGTCCAAGCTGAGTAAGTGAATGTGGAACAACAGCAACCTGACTGAGAACACCAGACTACCAGCCTCCAAAGCCTGCATCCTCAGTGCACTCCGCTACAGTGGTGAGATCTGGACAACATATGCTAGGCAGGAGAAAAGGCTGAACAGTTTTTCGCTTCCTCAGACACATCCTTGGCATATCTTGGCAGAACAAGGTCACAAACTCAGGGGTACTGGAGTATGTTAACTCTATCAACGTATACTCATTGCTAACCCAATGATGTCTGCGCTGGCTCAGTAATATTCATCAGATGGATTTACAAACATTTTCTGTATGGTGACATGGCCACTGGATCATGACTTCCTGGGCATCAAAACTTGCACTAAAAGGACACCTGCAAGTGAGATATAAAGAAGGCAGACATTGACACTGACAACTGTGAGACAGTCGCTGACAACCATGACCTCTGGAGGCTAACTGTTTGGAAGGGGCGAGTAGAACTGAAAAGCTCAGGTGACTGAGAAGAGGGCCCAGAGAAAACAGAGTGCCAGTGAATCATGCACCTTCTCAATCCATTGTCTTCCTCTGCAGCAAAGGCAACAGGGACTACCATGCGGGGGCTCCTGAGCCACACCAGGTGATGCTTAACAAAGAGTTGACCACCACAGGGCAAACCAGCAGCTTACAAGATGGAAGGCTGCCACAGTTGACAGGAATTGTTATTCTCTATAAACTGATATTCCTCAGAGTCTCTAACTAATGATCACCTGGATTAGAAGCACCATTTAGCAGCAATATAAGAAAAAGGAACCCAAAACATCTCCACGTCAAGAATCTACAGCAGGCCATACTATTATAAATTAGTGTCTGTCAGTATTACAATGTATATTAATAGTCACACCTCTTTTAATGAGTTTGGCATTGACAGCTGAGAGGAAATACAAGCCATCATCGCTTTACTCATGCACACCCCTGATGAAAGAATCAGTAATAAATCTTCCCAACAGCACTCACCATAAATATGTATCACATACTGCATCTGTTTAAGATTCTGCATATAAATCAGCACCACTGAATGGCAATGAATCAGCCGGTCGATGGGTGATTTGATAACAAATCGACTTAGATCTCAGATGAGAATTTACAGCTCTTGTCCTAAAGATAGCCAATCAATACCAGAGATTAGTGCCAGCCTTAGAGTTCATTGGCATAGGTGATTGGGGTTGGGGAATGAGCAGGGGTGGGGGGTGGGTAGGTCAGGCATGCATCTGAGGGAGAACAAGGTCCTTAGCACACAGGTGAGTATGCTAACATCTGGAATTAAACATCTGGATAGGATCATGTGATCAAAGCAGATGCTGTGATTTTGGATTCCTGTCTGCTATTTTTAGCTATTACAGTGTGCAAAACTGCATTCTAGAAATGTTTTTTTATGGTGGGGAGTGGGGGGGTGGGGGGGGCAGGTGTTGTTGGGGTGTGGATGAAAGAGGTTAATGAAATCTCTGTGTTGAGGGGGGAGGGTTAATCAAAGCTATGTGTCAAGTGTATACTAACAAAATCAGCACAGTGTCCTTGATGTTCAACTGCAGCCTTTGATCTAAATTCTGGAATAATTGAATCAAAGGGTTAGTCAGAAATAAAGAGGGTTCCAGTGCTTGTGCACTACTTTTGGGTGTGGAAAAAAGTCATTTAATGGCTTTACAGGGCATTTATGAACTCATGGTGTGTGCTATCATTACAATGAGGATTTTACTCTATTGTTCAATAAAATGAAATAAGTAAAATAATAAACTGTGCATTTTAATTCATTCACATTGACAGTCACCATTCTCACTTGTCCTAAAGTCTTTTAAGACACTTTAAGCCTGGGATATCAGTCTCATCACATTCTGTAACATCTGCACATTGTACGAGGGATTAAGCGTGTCACAGATCTTGGCCATTCTCATGAGTAAAAATAAAGCCTAGGTTAGACTTTGTAATGTGTAATGTTCTGTTTATTTCTTCAACAATACATTTAGATTCATTTGTAGAAAGCAAACATACAAGAAAACACATTCCCATAAGATGGTGTCAAAAGGATTTTTTTTTTACCCCAAGTTGGTATACTGAATTAGTATCAATAAGGCATTCAGAAACAGGTAGAAATTTGTAGTATGTTTTTAGAGCTGATCATACCAGGATACTGCCCTCTCTGGTGAGGAGGTATGAATAAATTGTGACCACATGGCCGATTAAGCCGGGTCTTCATGTGAGTTATGGCCAGCCCAAAACACCACAGAAAGATGAGGATAGGATGGAATGGCGATACTGTTCCAAGTCAGGATGATGCGAATTGGAGGGGAACTTGCAGATGGTGGTATTCCCACGTTTCTGCCACCAATTATCTTTTCCAGTGTAGAGATTGTGGGTTTGAAAGGCGCTGACGAAGAAGGCTTGGTGAGTTGCTGTAATGCATCTTGTAATGGTGCATACCACCGCCATTTTGCACAGTGATGTAGAGAGTGATTGTTTAAAGTGGTGGATCAGGTGCTGGTCAAGCAGGCTGATTTGTCACAGATGGTAACAATCGTCTTGAATGTTGTTGAAATTGTACTCATCCAGTCAAATGAAACAACTCCTACACGCTCATGACTGGTAAGTTGTAAATTGTGGACAGGCTGCAGTGAGCCAGGAGGTGAGTTACTCACTGCAGAATTCCCAACCTCTGACTTGGTCTCGTCACCACAGTATTTATAAGGCTAGCCCAGTTACGTTTCTGGACCATGGTAACCCCCAAGTGTTGCTGATAGAGGGATTCATTGCCTATTGTTACAATCTCCATGGGGATCCATAAACCAAAATAACCAAATTTACTGAATGACCCCCAAATGAAGAAATTACCAACAAGATTTCACTTTTGTAACTTTTACCTGAATCAGAATCAACATAAACTAATAGGCAAATAATGGTCAGTACGAACTATAAATTATCCATGGGGTAGAAGATACACAAAGACTATCTTACAGATTTTTTCCACTAATCCCACTCCATGTGTATAGCCCCAGTTTCAGCAATGTAGGTCTTCCAAGCCAAATTCCAATCCCTTTCCCTCAAGGGCTTAATCAATTCTTTACAGGCAGCAGTTCAAAGCAAGCTTTCACTCTGGTCAGGAGTGAAAGACCTCTGACATGATTGCTTTCTGCCTTCAGCTCTCCTGTCTGCTTTCTCTTCCTGTCTGCATGTGTGCCACACACAGCCTCCCTTTTTGAACTTCATTCCTCTTAGTACTGCTTCCAGATCAAAGGCCAACAGGTTACATGAACCAGTATTTCTTATTATCAGAAACTATAATTGATCCTTTTACAAGCGAATCAAACTCTTATAAGTCTTTCTCAAACATTAAAAAAAGCAGTTATAGATTCCAAAAACAAAAAGTAATTACAAATTTTCCTTAATGTTACTGCTTCCGGGTCAAAGGCTGTCACAATATACATCCTGAAAATTTGAGACAGGAGCAAAAAAGAAATGAGATTGTTTTACTTTTTCTTATATATACTGTAAATGAATCTTTCTTCACTGGATACTTAGCACAAAGTTACAGAAAAACAATTTTGACATACATTGAATTCAATAAAGAGTTGACTTCCACTGTCACTGTCACTGGGTCTTAAATCACATGGACAATTGACTTCAACAATTGAGCAGTTGGTTTGGAGACACTGGGTTCTGCAGGTTAGCTGAAGGAGTTGCCTTGTTTCCTTTTTGACTGTGGCTTTGCTGACTTGCCTCCAGCAACAGAGAGAGAGAGAGAGATAGACTTTTACCTGCAAGCTGCAGGGATGTCTAGTTGATGTTCTTCTGCTGTGACCTTCACAGAACATACGAGGACACCAGAACTAGAACACACAGATCAGGTTTGCAGCTGGCGTTTCAACCCAATTTTTTGTGTATTCCTGGAAGGGAAAAACAAACATGCCTTTCACCCAGAATGTGCTTTCTTTCAGCTCAAACCATTTCCACATTCTGGGAGATAACTCAACAGGAGTTTATCGAGGCTCCTTAGACAGCACCTTCCAAACCCATGACCACCATTACCTAGAAGGACAAGGGCAGCAGATAGATGGGAACACCACCACCTGGAAGTTCCCCTCCAAGCCACTCACCATCCTGACTTGGAAATATAGTGCTCTTCCTTCACTGTCACTGGAACTCCCTCCCTAACATCGCTGTGGGTGTACCTACGCCATATGGAGCGTTTCAGTTCATGAAGGCGGCTCCCTGCCACCTTCTCAAGGGCAATAGGGGATGGGCAATAAATTCTGGCCTAGCCAGCAACACCCACATCCCATAAATGAATAAAAATAAAATAAACTTCATCTCTGTAACATTGTCTGTCTCTGACCCACCTCATCTCATCTGATCTGCTGCTGAAACCCTCATCCCTGCTTTTGTTATCTCTCTGCCTGATTATTCCAATGTTCACCTGGCTGGCTTCCCTCCTTAACCTCAAATTCATCCAAAACTCTGCTGCCCATGTTCTAACTCATACCACACCCCTGTGTTTGCCGACCTACATATCTCCCACTTTGTAAATGCCTTGACTTTAAAACTTTAATCTGCATTCCTCCAAACCTGGCCACTTGTGTATCTCCATTAATCATTCCAAACATTGGTGACCTTGCTTTCAGCTGTCTGTTCTCCTAGCTCTAGAATTCTCTTCCTCAGCCTCTCCACCTCTTGAGTTCTCTCATCAGCCTTAAAATGTTCATGATAAAAACTGTACTTTGACTAAGGGCGGAATCATCCCAGATTTGCACTAAGTGCAGTAGCGGGCGGGGAAAACGACAATGGCGGCTTCTCACGCTGTATCGTCCCAAACTCACTGCACAAATGATGCATCCTCAGGATACCAGCCATTTCCATGGCGCGCAGGCTTTCATTAACCCGCCACGCTCACTGGGCACCATATTTAAAGTGTAGCCACCCCCACACCTCTCAGTGCTCCCAGGCCAGGTCTGCCGCACGGAAGACAGGATGGCCCTGAAAGGCGTTAAAACTGCAGTCCCTGGTCTAGTGATGCATCCCTCAACTGCCTTTTGGATGAATGGACACCCGCTGTGATGACCTCTCCCCACACTCTGGCCGCAGGAGGGGCAGCGGCATCACCGATCCGGCTTGGGAGGTGGTGGCAGCAGTGGTCAGTGCCAATGCCCTGCAAAAAAGGACAGCCACCCAGCGCAGAAAGAGGATGAATAACCTTCTCCGTTCCGCCAGGGTAAGTTACTCTTTTCATCACTTTCAACTCACACACTCACAAACCCTTAGTCACTGCTAATTCAAGGGAGATCATCATTCATTCTCTCACACGCACCTTCATTGTCCTCATTCCGTCCATGGGACCACTCACCACCCACACAGGCCAGACATCCTTATCATCTGGCCTGGCAAGTGTCCCCCTTACACTCTCTCCATCTGTCTTCATGCAGAACAAGCTGGCACACAACAAGAGGGAGAGGTCACAGACCAGTGGAGGAATGCCCGACATAAAGATCCTCACAGGCTTTGAAAATAGAGCCATCCAGCTGGCCAGCAAAGATCTGGACCAGTCCTGTGCTGATGGTGAGGTCAACGCTGCTCAACCAACTGAGAATCCAGCAGTGTAACATCCATCAGACAACCATGCTGTGAGTGATGTGTCCTGTTTCACAGGCCACTGCCATGCACTAATTATCTCTCCTTACTTTCACAGGCACATCTGCCAAACAGCCAAGAGAGTCCATGACCCAGGACCTCCAATCAAGTCCTGACGGAAGCTCAGAAGTGAAATCCACTGAAACCCACCCTGAAGTCCCACCACAGCGCTCACCCACACCCTCCACCAGCACAGAAACACACACCTTGGTGGGACCTAGCTTTAGAGTAGCCTTGGGGCCATAATCTGGTGAGCACATCGCACTGTCTGATCCACAGCAGGAGCTTCCCAGGTCACCGGCACTCGGAGGACTGCTGGAGGCCAGAAATTTGCTGAGCCTGAGTCAGATGAGGAGCCTCTGGACTTGGTCATGTCACAGTTGTTGGAGTTGCAAAGGCAAGCTCGGGAACATCAGGAAGGGATGCCCGCTGCACTCCTCAGATTGCAAGGCACGATGGAAGAGTCTGTCCGCCTTCAGTCTGAGGTGATAGCGCAGACATGCCAACGCACCGAGGTCAACACAGATAGGATGGTGGCCGCCATGGAGACCTTGGTCTAGGACATCGCTCCTGCACTGCTGTGAGGGCTGCACGCCTTCGCCAATGTCATAGTTGGCCTCCAGTTGACAAGAGGGGTGTGGGGCAGCCCGATCTCACTCCAGCTATCCCTTCTCCTCAAGGAGTCAACCAGGGACCCTTGGGCACCCATAGGGAGGAGGGATCAGCAGGTGTGCCTCCTGGGAACATCCACCCAGGTGACTCCAGGAGTGCCCGGCCCAGCCAAATCCCCTCTTCCTGTGACCTTTAGCAGCTCCAGCTGCACAGGCCAAGGAGGGTACTACTGCCACACAGCAGGACCCTGAAAGCAGGTTGGGGCCCTCCAGGTCTCAGCCCTACAGAGGACACCCGCCAAGGTCATCACAGGCAGGGCGTTGCAGTCAGCAGGCTGCCTCCACCTCCACTGTGGATGTCCAAGAAGTACCAAGACATAGGGGCATGGTTAGGAAACTTAAGAAAGTGTAATTGCACAGCCTAGGCACTGGCGTTAATCACTTGTACATAATGTTCGTTATTGTCAATAAACTCCCAAGAATATCTCCTTGTCTGTGACTCCTTGTTCTGATGAGCAGTGTTCTTGTCACTCAGATGTGAAACCTTTCTGCGCAAGATAAAGGTAGGTATCCCAGTCCAGGGCCTCTTCCCTGTGCTTTGTGCAGCCTTCAGACCAAAGTGATGCTCCAGCCTTACACTCCCTGGACACATTAGTGATGCCTGCACCACAACGGTGCTCATCATTGCTGCCAGTATGTCGTGGGCAGGTGTCACAGAGTTCCATCATTCTCTCTGTGTGCCTCTCAGTACCTTTAAGGTGGGGCTGGCCCCATCTCTTCAGCGTCTGTGACCAGTGATGCTGTGCTCCTGAAGGGGACAGGTGCTGAAAGCAGACAAAAGATCAGGTGCATTTAAAGTTTCATGGCTGCATCTCCATGATATGACCCTGATCACAGAGCACAAGTGAGCTGCCCTCGGCCAGACAGGAGTCAGACATTCTCAGAGACTTTGTGACGATCTATGGAGTGTCCTCACTGCATGTCGTCATCATCCTCCAGCAATCGAGCGACTATTAGGGCCTCCACAGCACCTCCATGACTGAAGCATTATCTCAGAGGGTATGTGCGCTGCCATAAGCCAGATTGGAGTCAAACATTCACAGATGCAATGTGAGGATCCATGGTGTCTCCTCGCTGCATGTCGTCATCATCCTCCACACATCTAGCAGGTATGAGGGCCTCCTGAGCATGCCTGCCTTGCCTGGCCAGTGCAAGGGCCTCATCGCCGTCATCCTCGCCTTCGAGGATCTTCTCAACCTTATCCCCGTCAATGTCCTCATCATTAGAGGAGACCTCCAGCTCCTGCTTCTCCTCCTCAGCCAGCTCCTCACCTCGTTCCAGTGACAGGTTGTAAAGCAGGTGACGATGATGCGTGACACCCTCTGTGGACTGTATTGCAGGGCTCCACCAGACCGCTCCAGGCACTGGAACCTCATTTTCAGCATCCCGATGGTTTGCTCCACCAAGGTGGGAGTTGCAGCATGAGCCTCGTTGTACCTTCCCTCTGCTGCAGTCTGAGGCTGCCACACGGGTATCATCAGCCACATCCTCTGCAGGTAGCCCTTGTCCCAGAGGAGCCATCCCTGCAGCCTCTGTGGACGCTGGAAGATGTCAGGGATCTGTGGCTGATTGAGAATGTAGGAGTCATGGACGGTCCCTGGAAACCGTGCACAGACCTGCAGGATGTGTTTGTGGTGGTCGCACACCAGCTGCACGTTCAGCGGGTGCAAACCTTTACGGTTGACATATTAGATCGCTGGTTGCGATGGAGATCTGAGCACCACGTGAGTGCAGTCGATCACACCCTGAATCTATGGGAAACCTGAGATCTGGGCAAATCCAATTGCTCTTGCATCCTGACTCTCTTGGTCTTGGGCGAAATGCATGAAGTTGTTGTGCCCTCATGAAGGTGACATCTGTGACCTCATTGATTCATTTATGGGTGGAGGCTTGTGATATCCCACAGGGGTCACCTGCGGAGCCCTGAAAGGAGCCACTGGCATAGAAATTGAGCTCCACGGTAACTTTCACGGCCACTGGCAGTTGATGCCCTCCATGTCCCCTTGGCGCCAAGTCCTGCAGTAGTTGGCAGATGTGACCAATCAGTTCCCTGGACATGCGCAGTCTACGACGACACTGGTTGTCGGTCATCAGCAGGAATGAAAGGCGGCGTCTATAGACCCCGGGTCTAGCTAGATGCTGACAAACGATGGCTCGCTGTGGCTCGTCAGTGGTGTGTGCGGGAGTCCCAGCAGCCCCTTCTTCCTGAGGGTGCTGTTCCTCCCTCTGCACAGCCAGGAACCTGCATCGCTCTCTTCTCTGTCACCTCCGCTCTCTGTAAGCCATGGGGCATACAGCTAGGTCACCAGGCTCCCTGATCCTGATGTACTCCTCTTGCAGGATGAAAGAGAGAGACATGGGTTAGCTTGGGTATACTAAGAACCTGTCCTGGTTAAGTCTGAAGGCCACTTAACGCATCCTGGAGAGTGCTGGCCACTACTTGGATGGCCAGAGTTGAGTGCGCCGCATGGCTGCCCAAAATCCACCCCAGCTCCCCCTCCACTCCACCCGACTGATTGGCGGCAGCTTTGCCCACTGGGCTGCATGCTGTGCTCTCAGCTCAGGCACAGACATTCTCCTAACCCACACTGCAAGGCTGCACTGTTAGCTTGAACCATGGGGGAGAATGGTACAGACCAGGATGCTGACATTGCAAGGGTCTGTGAGCACCTCCACCAGTGACTGCTCCATGACCAGCTTTAGCGAGGAGGTTGTACAACGTGTCCAGTCGTCTGACAGTTCTGCAGTCCACTAAAACGCTCATTCGTTTGCAGCCTGTGCTGAGGGATGAAAAGCTCTGGAGCAGTGGCACATTCAGGCCTCTGTGTTGCTTGAGTGGGCAGATAAGCTAGAGACTCGACTCCACACATGTCAATGTAGCTGCATCTGAACTGCCTCAGCTGCAGAGGAGTGGTCACTTTATACAAGGTTTCCCTAATTCGTGGCCGCTTCCCTCCCCTCACCCGGCATGTGCTTGTGCATTACTTTCAACCGCAGGGCAGCCCTTGCCACCCTCCCCCCTCAACGCGCCTCAACCTGGAAGTCCAACAGGCAACCTGGACACCTGGCGCTGCACACGTTACTTCCGAGTTCCCCATAAAGTGCAGCCTGCGAAGTGTACACCTTATAGACGCTGTCCGCCGACGTGGGCGGACGACCCAGCGGAGGGGGTGGGTGATTCCAGCAGCCTGGCCTTATAATGATATGCATCTGTATTACAATGAGGTTCCCGATAGCCGATGGTGGGAAACACGGTCCGTCATCGACGAGCTGAGCGGACAATCGCAACGGTTTCTGGCCTTCTCACCGTATTGCCCGCTCACACCACCGAGCACATCCGACGCCCTAAGTTTTTGATCCCCTGTTTTATCATCACCATTTGTGGCCCTGTGCTTGATAACACACCTCTGAAATGCCTTGAGACATTTTACGACAGTAAACACTCTGTATCAATGAACGTTGTTGTTATTTGCGTTCCGTGCTATTGAAGCACTGGCATCATTCCACAGTTCACTGGAAACAAACACCTAGAATAATATAGAAATGCTCCCCTTCCTCCTAACCTCAGAGAAAAGTGCTCTGATGGAAACAGTTTTCCAAGCTGCAGAACTATTTTGGAGACGATGTAGGATGTGCAATAGACAAAGTATCTACCTTAGCCCTGACATCCACACATCTAAATTGTGCCTGTTTTAATTCCAGGCTTTCAGGAATTAAAGCAGACATACTCCTGCACAGTAGAGTTGCAAGCTTCCACGATTGTGCTATACAGATGGTGTTTTATGCTTTTCTGACAAGGACTTATGACAGCTCAGTGTTGTTGGATATCATTTTCAGTAAAGGAAAGCATTAATGGGGGAAAAAGAGACTAAATAGGAATTACTGTTGTTACAACCAGTCCCCGTGCAAGGTCTGTTATGATCGTAGACGAGATCTCCCAATTTGTTAACTTCCCAAATGGGACCCCAATTTTGTTATGCTCCAGGGTGAGGGAGAAATGAGCTGGCTCCCCTCCTTTATTCAACCCCCTCGGTTAGAGGCAACAAGGTTAATTTAAAAAGGATCCCTTCCCTTGTGGATACCTTTTCCCAGTCCAAATGTATTTATGGGCAGAGTTTTTAGCTCGCCGTGTGGGCCCGTGCCAGACCAACTCGAGTGTAAAATAGCGCGTGATGATGTTGGGCGAGCGTCCCAGTGTCATCCCACGCTCGCGCGATATTTCGGTCGGTGGGTGCGCGCTAAAGTTGGAAGCACACCCACCGACAATTAAGAGGCCAATTAAGCCCATTAAATTTCCAATTGTACCCAATTTTTCATGGTCCATCCAACCTTACGGGCAGACAGGTGACATTTTTGATGAAACCTCATCCACGGGCGAGATGAGGTTTCCATTATTAATTTTAAAAAATAAAAACGTATTGACAAAATTTTTATCCTTTATCTGTTCAGGTGACTGATTCTGTTGCGTGGACATTTTTTTCTGGATTTTAAAATCTTTCTTTATTGCTTTTAAATTCTTCAGCTCCCTGAGGCAGCCCTCTGTCTTCAGAGATCTTTCATTCCGTGTTTCCCTCGCGCCCACATTTACATCAGTGCCGGGCCTCCTCCCACCCCCACCCCAGCAGCGCTGAACCTTTCAGCGCATGTTTCACGCTGGCTGGCCATTAGTTGGGGGCCAAGGACAGTCAGCGGCCTGTTCCCCGGCCGATCCCAGACCCACCGACTATGCCCACCCGCCCACCGAACTGATAATCTTGCCCAATGTTTTATAAGGAGCCAATTTAACCAGGCTTTCTTGAGTCAAAGAAAGAGTAAGTTTACTAGTTACAAAAGCCTGAGAAAAAATTAATAAAAACACAACACGCACACACATAAAAATCAGAAATGAGAAGTTGAGTCCAAAAATTAAAGTTAAATAGATATACGAATCAGTCTTTGGCTTTGTCCTTGAGGAGTAGATGGCGAATTGTTGCAGCCCTTAAGTCAGGTGATCCCAGTAGCGTTGACTTCAACAATTGAGCAGTTGGTTTGGAGACACTGGGTTCTGCAGGTTAGCTGAAGGAGTTGCCTTGTTTCCTTTTTGACTGTGGCTTTGCTGACTTGTCTCCAGCCACAGAGAGAGAGAGAGATAGACTTTTACCTGCAAGCTGCAGGGATGTCTAGTTGATGTTCTTCTGCTGTGACCTTCACAGTACACACTAGGACACCAGAACTAGAACACACAGGTCAGGTTTGCAGCTGGCGTTTTAACCCATTTTTTTGTGTATTCCTGGAAGGGAAAAACAAACATGTCTTTCACCCAGAACCTGCTTTCTTTCAACTCAGACCATTTCCACATTCTTGAAGATAACTCAACAGGAGTTCACCGAGGCTCCTTAGACAGCACCTTCCAAACCCACCACCACTATCACCTAGAAGGACAAGGGGAGCAGATAGGTAGGAACACCGCCACCTGGAAGTTCCCCTCTAAGTCACTCACCATCCTGACTTGGAAATATAGCGCTCTAACTTCACTGTCGCTGGGTCAAAATCCTGAAACTCCCTTCCTAACAGCATCGTGGGTGTACCCACACCACATGGGCTGCAGCGGTTCAAGAAGGCAGCTCACCACCACCTTAAGGTCAGCTAGGGATGGGCAATAAATGCTGGCCCAGCCAGCGAAGCCCACACCCTGTGAATGAATTTTTAAAAAGGAGATGGTTTCTGCTGAGATGTGGTTATTGTGTGCATTGCCTCCACAACCACAGGAGATTAAAGTTCAGTCTTTTGCATTGCATCTCTTCCTTTCAAGTGTCTCTGTCTGAAGTCGGCCTTGACACCTTTTTAGGTGCGACATTCCGTGCCATCTCTGGGCTAGTCAGTCAAGTATAATCCACATGGGAATTTTCAGGAAAGTGGTTTACTTTACATTCTCATTCAACTTTTGCTTGTATGTTTTTTTTAAAAAAAACCCACATATCTCCCTTTAAGGATTTCAATATGCCCACAAGTAATTCGGGGCTGTGATCTACAGCCATGACACTGTGCAGGGATATGAATTCACAAACTTTGCCATTGAGGCTAACAAATAAGAGAAATCGCCGTTGCTAGGCTGGGAATCTATCTTCACATACAATATGCTGAATGCTCAATCTCAACTTTGTGCCTCACTTGTGCTGTTCAATTTATATTTTGGCAATTCTTCCAGCTTTGTTACTGTCTGATTCCAGCACTTTGAATGGTCTTTGTTTTTATCTTATACATTGGGAGATAAAATTAGCAAGCATCCAACACAGTAAATGTTACAACAGGTAGCAACAATTGCTTTTAATAAGTATCATTATTTTGTGAGTTAATATTCTATACATATGTTAAAAGGGAACTCAACTAAATGTATTAGCTTACATATGAAAAGAAGGGTGAGAAAAGAGCAGTAATATGCACACTATTCACTAGACAGTATAACATCACGTGCTACTCTCCCCAAACGCTAGTAATGCTCATTCCCAAGTATGGCAAAAAAAAGATAATTTCTGGCAAGTTTCTCCTGGCTCCTGAAAGCGATTAAGTAATTCCTGGAAGACCCTGTGTATCCATGATGAATCACTAAACATACTTGACTAATCTCCCCTCCTCCCTAACTAGGACAAGGGCATTGTGGCTCAATTGTTAACGCGCTTGCCTCTGAGTCCAGAAGACACACTTCAGGTTTTACAGGCCCTCCCGCCGAGCTGGGTGGAGATTTAAGTGGCTCGCCCCGTCCGCTGGTGGAGCCATAAAACCCCGGCCTTGAAGTTAAATCCTAGGCTGACATTTCAGTGTAGCGCCGAGGGAAAGCTGCATGGTTGGACATGTTGTATTTTAGATAAAACATTAAAACAAAACCCTGCCTGCCCTCTTGCAGGTGGGCACATGACACTACTTGAAGAGCAGGGGAATTCTCCCTAGTGTCCTGACCAAGGTTTAGCCATCGACCAACACCAAATACCTTGCACCACATAAAAACAAATGGTGTGGCCATTATCACAACGATGCTAAAGCCCCTGGTTGCTGCGCACAAATCAGCTGCTGTATTTCCTACTTTGCACCCAATAATTGCAATTGAAAAGTATGCTGTTGGCTCTGAAGTGGATTGGAATCTCCTAAGGTTGTGAAAGGTGCTATATAAATGCAACGCTCCTTTTCAGCAGGCTAGCCCCAACACCTAATCAATTCTCATCCCTTTCGCTCGCCCTATCAAGCAGGAATGTCTCAGCTCCATCGTTTATATTCATAAAATCCTCCACTTTCTTGATAGAGATATTCCACATATTCACCATCCTGTGTATGAATACTTGTATCTTAAATAAGTGTTTAGTGTCTCCTGGATAATCCTAGATTGCCATTTTCAATCCCGTGGAAATATCCTTTCCCAATGTCCCAAACACATTGGGACTATGGGGAAATCCAGCTCCCCAGACATATCAGTTGGAATAATATTAAAACAATGGGGACTTGTATACTTTTCTTCTCTTCAAAAAAATATTGGCACCAACACTGCTAACTAGATAATGCAGCTAAAGCCTACCTTCAGAAACCTTAACTGTGCTTGACAATGAAACGGTCATCAAGAAATGTTTTCCTTGTAACATTAGCCAATCAATTAGAGGAAAGCTAAACTTATATAAAAAAGTACAGAGAGGAGATCCAGAGTCAGGCAAAAAACAAAACAAAAAGTGAAGCAAAACCTGGATAAAATGCCCAAAAAGGGAAATTAAATCAAAAGGAAGCTTAATATTTGCCAGGTAAAAACTTAATATCCATTCAGGATTTTGACAGAAAATAAATATGTTACTTGTGCCTTACTATAATCTAGGAAATGTTCCCTTATTGAAACAGTGTCTGAAACATTTGATCATACAAACGTACAAAGTGGAAACAGGAGAAGGCCATTCAGCCCCTCGAGCCTGGTCCGCCATTTGGTATGATCATGGCTGATTTGATTGTGGCCTCAACTCCACATTCCACCTATCTCCAATTACCTTTGACCCCCTTGTTAGTCAAGAACCCATCTAACCCTGTCTTAAAAATATTCACAGACCTTGCCTCCATCACTCCCTGGGGAAGAGAGTTCCAAAGATACACGACCCCCTGAAGTAAAAAAATTCTTCTCATCTCCATCTTAAATAGGAGGCCCCTCATTTTTAAACTGTGTCTCCTAGTTCTAGTCTCTCCCACAATCATCCTTTCAGCATCCATCCTGTCAAGTTGCCTCATGATCTTCAATAAGATCACCTCTCGATCTTCTCCAATGGATGCATGCGCAGCCTGTCCAACTTCTACTCCGCATCCCAGGTATCAGCTGAGTGAACCATCTCTGAACTGCTTCTAACGCATTTATATCCTTCCTTAAATGAGGAGGTCAAAACTGTACACAGTACCCTGGATGTGAGATGGAATCGTTCCAGGTTTTCACTAAGTGTGGTAGCAGGTGTGAAAAAAGCCATTTTACCCACCGGCCACAATGACGGGTTTTCACACAGTATCGTCCCATCCCCAGTGTGTCCCACCTCATTAATAATGTATGCACGGGAAACACTCCGGATCGCCGGCGGGGTGGCCTCTGATTCGTCTGCCCCGCAGTCACCTTTGGAATCTTTGCAATTCACTAAGGCTCCTTCAACAGCACCTTCCAAACCCACATCCCCTACCATCTAAAAGGACAAGGACAAGGATACATGGGAACACCACCACCTGGAATTTCCCCTCCAAGTCACTCACCATCCTGACTTGGAAATATATCACCGTTCCTTCACTGTCATTGGGTCAAAATCCTGGAACTCCCTCCCTAACAGCACTGTGGGTGTACCTACACCACATGGACTGCAGTGGTTCAAGAAGGCAGCTCACCACCACCTTCTCAAGGGCAACTAGGGGTGGGCAATAACTGCTGGCACAGAAAGCGACACCCACGTCCCGTGAATGAATATAAAAAAACCTCAGGCCTTCAATAATCCAGCTGCAATATTTAAAGTGGGCCTCTGCACAGATCTTGCACTCGCTAAGGGATTGGAAGCCACTGGAAAGTCATGGCTGCCAAAGGGAGGAAACATGCTGCCCGCAATTTCAGCAATGCCCGCCTTGGGCACCTACTGGATGCAGTGGAGGCCCACCGTGAAGTCCTCTATCTCTGTTCTGGTTGAAGACCAGCAAAGAAGGTCACCAATCCAACATGGGGGGTGGTGGCAGAGGTGGTCAGCGCCAACGACCTGCAAAAGAGGACAGCCACCCAGTGCTGAAAGAGGATGAATGATCTCCTCCATTCTACCAGGGTAAGTCACTCTTCTCATCACTCTCAACTCACACATTCATAAGCCCAACACACATCCACAGGGATCTCGCTCACTGCCAGTTCAAGGGACATCACCATTCACCTCTCGCACACACATTCATCTCCTCTGTGGATTGTGTCATCATCCCATCCATGGCACCACTCACCACCCACATATGCCAGGCATCCTTCTCATCTGGCCTGGCAGGTGTCCTGCTTACACTCACTCCATCTGTATTCATGCTGGACAAGCTGGCACACAACAAAATGGAGAGGTCGCTGACTGGTGGAGGAATGCCCGACATCAAGGTCACAGACTTTGAAAATAGAGTCACCCAGCTGGCCAGTGACAATCTGGACCGTTCCTGTGCTGACAGTGAGGTCGGTGGTGCTCAACCAAGTGAGGATCCGACAGTGCAATCAGACAACCAGTCAATCACCCATCAGACATCCAATCATCCATCAGACAGCCATTCTGTGAGTGAGTTCCCCTGTTCCGCAGTCCCCTGCCCTTCACTAATTACCTCTCCTTACTTTCGCAGGCACATCTAGGAGGCAGCTGAGGGGGCCCATGAGCCAGATGTTCGACTCAATCCCTGAAGACACCTTGGAAGAAGAATCTGATGACACCCTAATTGAAGATCCGTCACAGTGTTCATCCAAACCCTCCACCAGCGCAGAGACACACACCTTGTTGGGACCTAGTTCTAGAGTAGCCTCAGGGTCACAATCTGTGGACGCACTGTCTGACCCACAGCAGGTGGTGGCAGGGGCTTTCCAGGTTTCTGATACTCGGAGGATGCTGGAGGCCTGACATCTGCTGAGTTCGAGTCACTTGAGGAGCCTCTAGACTTGGTCATACCTCAGTTGCTGGAGCTGTAAAGGCAAGCTCAGGAACATCAGGAAGTGATGTCCGCTGCACTCCTCAGATTGCAAGACATGATACAGGAGTCCGTCCGCCTTCCGTCAGAGGTGATAGCATCGGCATGCCAATGCACCGAGGTCAACACTGGTAGGATGGCAGCCCCATGGAGACCTTGGTCCTGCACTGCTGTGGGGGCTGAACTCCATCGCTGACGCCATAGTTGGCCTCCAACAGTGTCAACGTGAGAGGTGTGCCGGGCAATTCGATCTCACTCCAGCGTTCCTGTCTCCTCAGGGAGTCAGCCAGGGATCATCGGCACCCACAGGGAGGAGGACCAGCAGCTCAACACCCCGGGGCCATCCACCCAGGCGTCCAGCCAAGCCAAATCTCCTCTTCCTGTGACACCCGCAGCTCCAGCTCCACAGGCCGAGGAGGCAGCAGCTGGCCCACAGCAGGATACCCAAAGCAGGTCGGGGCAATCCAGAGGACAACCACCAAGCTCATCACAGACAGGGTGTAGCAGTCAGCAGTCTGCCTCCACTCCCGCTGTGGATGTCGGGACAGAACCAAGGTTAGGAAGGCTAAGAAGATGTAGTTTCACAGTGTGGGCAAGGCTGTTAATCACTTGTACTTAATGTTCACTATTATAAATAAACTCCCAAGAATGTCTCCCTGCCTATGGCTCCTTGTTATGATGAGCAGTGTTCATATCACTCAGGTGTGAAACCTTGCTTCCTGCACAAGGTAAAGGCAATTGTCTCAGTCCAGGGCCTCTTCCCTGTGCGGAGTGTAACCTTCAGACCAAAGTGCTGGTCTGGCTTCACACTTACTGATGCCTGCATCTCGATGGTGCTTGTCATTGCTGCCAGAATGTCGTGGGCAGGTGTCACAGAGTTCCGTCATTCTCTCTGTGTGATCTCAGCACCTTTGGGGTGGGGCTGGCCCCCATCTCTTCAGTATCTATGGCTGGTGACGATCTGCTCCTGAGGGGATCAGGTGCTCAAGGCTGACAAAGGATCAGGTACATTTACAGTTTCACATCTGCGTCTCCATGATATGACCCTGATCAAAGAGCGCAAATGAGCTGCCTTCACCCAGAAGTCAGACATTCTCAGAAGCTATGTGAAGATCTCTGGAGTGTCCTCTCCACATGTCATCATCATCCTCCTGGAATCTAGTGACTATTAGGGCCTCTGCTGCGTCTCCACGACATGAGCCTGAGCACTGAGGGTATGTGCGCTGCCATCAGCCACACAGGAGTCAAATGTTCACAGATGCAAGGTGAGGATGTCAGGACATGACAGGAACATTATCACAGAGAGTATGTGTGCTGCCATAAGCCAGACTAGAGTCAAGCGTTAATAGATGCAATGTGACGATCTATGGTGTCTCCTCACTGCATCTCATCATCATCCTCCATGAATCTTGCGGCTGTTAGGGCCTCCCAAGTGCACCTGCCTCATCTGGCAGTCTTGCTACCATCTTTATCTTCAAGGACCTCACCATCGTCATCCCCTTCGATGTCCTCCTCATTGGAGGAGACATGGAGTTCTTCCATCTCCTCCTCAGCCAGGTCCCCCCCTGATGCAGCTCCAGGTTGTGGAGTGCGCAGCAAGTGACGATGAAGAGCAACACCCTCGGTGGACTGTATTGTAGTGCTCCACTGGACCTGTCGAGGCACTGGAACTTCATTTTCAAAATGCCTATTGTCTGGCGAGGTGCCTAGGAGTGACGGTTTGCTGTGGGTATTCAGCTGTGTGTACAGCAGGCCCTGCTACCCCTTTAACTTCAGGGAGGTACTCCTCCATTTGTTGAGCCAGGTGCCTCTGCCACATTCCTCTTCTTCTTCCCTGCTCCCTGTAAGCCATGAGGCATACAGCTAAATCACCAGGCTCTATGATCCTCATGTTCTCCTCCTGCAGGATCAAAGAGAGAAACGTGTGGGTTAGCATAGGTGTCCTAAGAGCCTCTCCTGGTTAAGTCTGAAGGCACCTTCGTGCATGCAGGAGAGTGCTGGTCACCACTTGGATGGCCAGTATGCTGTGCGTTTCATGGCTGTCCAAAACCCCACCCACCTCCGTCTCACTCCACTTGACCCATTGGGGGCAGCTTCGGCCACTGGACTGCATGCTGTGCTCTCAGCTCAGACGCAGGCATTCTCCTAACCCACACTGCAAGGCTGTACTGTTAGCTTGAACCATGATGGATACTGGTCCAAACCAGGTTCCTGATGTGTGGCAGCAGGAAATGCAGCCTGCCATTATTGGGTAGAGTGGGTAATTGCAGACTGGTTTCATGACAGCGTGAAACCGATTTTTGGCCTTCTCGCCATATTGTACCCCCCCACTCCACCTGCCATGGTGCCCAACGCCAACAGGACTGGAAAGTTCCGGGTATGGTCTCAACAATGCTCTGCACAACTGCAGAAAAACATCCCTACTAAGTACAACACATCCACAGGTTCCCCTTTATCCACATTTCTTGTCACTTCCTCAAAGAACTCCAATAAATTAGTCAAACATGATTTTCCTTTCATAAACCCATGTTGACTGTGCTTGATTACACAGAGATTTTCTAAGTGCCCTGCTGTAACCTCATTAATAATAGATTCCAGCTATTTGCCTAGGACAGATGCTAAGCTAACAGGCCTGCAGTTTCTTGCTTTCTGTCTCCCTACTTTCTTCAATAAAGGAATCACATTTGCTATTTTCCAATCTGATGGGATCTTCCCAGAAACTAGGGAATTATGGAAAATGAAAACCAATGCATCTAGTATCTCAGCAGTCACTTCTTTTAAGACCCTAGGATGAAGTCCATCAGGACCTGGGGACTTGTCAGCTTTTAGTTCTAATAATTTTCTCAGTACCCTTTCCCTGGTGATTGTAGTTATTTTAAGTTCCTCCCTCCCTTTCGCCTCCTGATTCACAATTATTTCAGGGATGTTATTTGTATCCTCAATAGTAAAGACAGATGCAAAACACCTGTTCAGTTCATCCGTCATTTCCTTATTTTTCATTTTAATTCCCCATTCTCACTCTCTAGAGGACAAATGCTCACTTTACTTACTTGTTTCCTTTTTAAATACCTGCAGGGACTCTTACTATCTGTTTTTATATTTCTAGCTAGCTTTCTCTTGTATTCTAATTTCTCCCTCCTTAATAATCTTTTAGTCATTCTTTACTGTTTTTTTTATATTTTGTCCCATCTTCTGAACTGATTCTCCATCTTTGCAGAATTATATGCTTTTTCTTTCAATTTGATGCTATCTTTAACTTCTTTAGTTAGCAGTGGATAGCATATCCTTCTCTTAAAGTCTTTATTTCTCACTTGAGCGCATCTTTTCTGAATATTCTGAAATATCTCCTTAAATGTCTGCCACTGCATCTCCAATGTTCCTTAACCCAATTTCCCAGTCCACTTTAGCCAGCCCTGTCTTCATGCCCTCATAATTGCCATTATTTAAGTTTCAAACACAAGTCTGAGATGCACTCCTCTCTCCCGCAAAATGAATGTGAAATTCAATCATATTATGATCACTACTGCCTAGGGATGCCTTCACTATGAGGTCATTGATTAATCCTGTCTCATTGCACGTTACCAGATCTCGCATAGCCTGCTCTCTGATTGGTGCTAAAACATGTTGCTCTCAGAAACTGTCTCAAAAATACTTTATGAACTCATCATCCAGGCTACCTTTGCCAATCTGATTTTTCCAATCTACGGGGAGGATTTTAAGTCCCGTGGGTGGGCGCGCGCCTGACCTGATCGGGTGTAAAATAACGCACAATGATGTCAGGCAAGCACCCCGATGTCATTGCGCACTCACGTGATATTTCGGTCGGCGGGCGTGCGTGAGAGTCAGCAGCGCCCACCAACAATTAATAGGTCTATTATGGCCATTAATTCACTAATTAAAAGTTATTTTTCAACCTTATAGTTAGCGGCAAGCGAATTGGCCATACGGCCTTTGGATTTTGTTTTAGGAAACCTCATCTAAGGGCGGGATGAGGTTTCTACAATTAAATAAAAAATTAATAACATTTTTGTGCAAAATTTTTATTCTGTTTATGTCATTCTGAGCGAGACTTCTGTTGGGACGCTATTTTCAGATTTTAAAAATCTTTCTTTTTGATTGTAAAATTGTTCAGCTCCCTGCCTTCAGGAGCTTTTCAGCGCACGCTCCCTTGCACACGCGCAGACTTCAGCGCTCGCCCTCCTCCTACCTCCACCCCAGCAGCGCTGAGCTTCTCAGCACACCTTTCACCCTGGCCAGCCGTTAATTGGTCAGCCAGCACGAAATTGGTGTCGGGGGCCGACAGCAGGCAGTGGGCCGATTCCCGTCCGCTTCTGGGCCCGCCCACCACGCCCACCCGACAACCCGAAAACCCTGCCCTATATGTAGGTTAAAATTGCCCATGATTAATGCCATACCTTTCTCACAAGCCCCTATTATTTATTTCTGTATTCCCATCCTGCAGTGTGGTTACTGTCAGGGGGCCTATAAACCACTCCCACAAAGTGACTTACCTTTATTACTTCTCATCTCTACCTGAACTGATTCTACATCTCGATTTCCTGAACTAAGGTCTCCTCTCTCTATTGTACTAATGTCAACCTTCATTGACAGAGCTAACCCCATGGCACCCCTGCCTCCCCACCCCGCACACACTTTTCCTCGCTTTCTGTCCTTCCTAAGTGTCATGTAGCCTTGAATATTCAGGTCCCAGTCATTGTCATCCTGCAGCCCTGTTTCTGTAATGGTTATCAGATCATAAATATTTATTTCTAATTGTGCTGTTAATTTATTGCTTTGCTCTGAATGCTATGTGCATTCTTCTTACTTTTTTTGTAACTTCTAGCCTTATATGCTGGTGCACCCTTAGGTTTGAACACTCTGTCCCTTTTTGCCATGCTCTGATCATCATTTCCTTATTCTTACTTTGCTCTTTGGTGTTGCTTCCTCTATTTAAGTTATCATCTCTTCCCAAACTTGATCCCTTGCCTCCACTATTTAGTTTAAAGCCCTCTATATTGCCCTAGTTATAGGACTCGCCAGAATACTCGTCCCAGCGTGGTTCAGGTGAAGTCCGTCCCGATGGTTCAGCTCCCACTTTCCCCAGCACTGGTGCCAGTGCCCATGAATCGAAACCCATTCCTCCCATGCCAACCTTTGAGCCATGCATTTAACTCTTTAATCTGACCTATTCTATGCCAATTTGCTTGTGGCCAGGTAGTAATCCAGAGATTATTCCTTTTGAGGATTTGCCTTTTAATTCAGCTGCTAGCTGGTCATACTCTCTCAAAAGAGCACCTTTCCTGGTTCTACTATATCGTTGGTACCTAAATGGATCATGACCATTGGACCCTCCCCCTCCCATTGCAAGCTCCTCTCCAGCCCAGAGCATATGTCCCAAACCCTGGTACCAGACAGGCAGCACAGCCATCTGGACTCCTGCTGTCGGCTGCGGAGAGGTGTGTCTATCCCCCTGACTATATTGTCCCCGAATACCGCTACATTCCTATCAACTCCCACAACTTGAATACCTTCCTGCACGACGGAGCCATAGTCAGTTTGCTCATCCACCCTACAGCCACCGCTTTCATCCACACAGGTTGCAAGAACCTTGAAACTGTTTGACAATTGCAAAGGCTGAGACTCCTCCACTTCTACCTTATGGGTCCCCATACCTGCCTCACTCACAGTCACGCCCTTGGGTCTCTGGCCACTGACAAAGTCTACCCTAAGGGGTGTGACTGCCTCCTGGTACAAAGTGTCCAGGTAACTTTCCTCGTCCTTGACGAATTGCAGTGTCTGCAACTCAGCCTCCAGCTCATTGACTCTGGGCTGAATCCCCTCAGGCCACAGGCACTTACTGCAGATTTGCTTGCCCTGGATCACCTCGGTGTCCAGGATCTCCCACATTCCGCAGTCACAACATGCTCTGCCATCTTTATTATATGTTAATTATTTAATTTCTTCTTAAATTTATAATTGATAAGCACTGCTACTCTCAATAACCATTATTACCACTAGTAAGCCCTGCTACAACTAATAAAACCTTCCGATTAATAATAAATTGCACAAGTTTTGAAGATAAACAAGCAAAATATTCACCAACAAATCACTTATCTATGTTCCTTTGATGTCATATTTAAATTTCTCTTAGAATGTAACCGTTCTGCCCTGGAGCCACAGAGCGGATTGTATTGGACAGCTCTTCTAGGTTGTGGTTACTGCCTCTGGGTGACTACATATATGAGTTCAGTTACTGCAGTCAGCCAGCAGTGAATTTCTGAACTGTAGTTTCCTCCACAAAACATGGTACTTATGAATAAAGCATTAAACCTTACTAGTCCTGAAATTACACTGTGGAATACTAATATGCGAATACTTCGTGGGCTGCAATTTGTGGGCAGAAGGAAAGTTGGCCAGAGGTCGACACACAATTAGGAAACCTGCCTCGTAGCCTTAACAATCTGATAGGCCAGCAGCTCCAGCAGTTCCAACAGCGCCAGGTCTCAGTAGTGGCTGCTGCCAGGACTGCAGGAAGAAGCCTGAAGAGGATCATGGCTGCCCAGGGTTGGTAAATCCCAGGGTTTTAGGACGGGGTTGGGTGGTGTCGGTGTTCCCGGAGCACAAGGAACAAGGAGCTGGGGGTGGGGTGGAGGGGGTCTAGGTTTTGTAGGACAGGCAGCGTGGAAGGAAGGGGGTGACTCCTTCCAGGAAGTGCCTCCGATGTGTGCAGGGCATCCCCCAAGTGAGGTGCCCGCCCTTCCTTCCAGCTTTTACTCATCTAGGCCTTAAAAAAACAGCCTGCCTGGCTGCCCAAACCAGCTATAATTTGGCGTGGGCAGCGTATTAGTAAGCTCAATAAACTGGGCAATAAGCCTAATTGACCTTCAGTTATTCATTTAAATATAGCGGATGGGCTATTGATTTTGGCACCAACCCACCTAGCATGGTGACCCAGTCGGGGGTGGGAGGGGAACCTGGTGGGTTGGCCACCCGGCCTATTTTATGTGCCCAGCGGGAGGTGGGGGGGGCGTAAAATCCATTCCGTTTGCTTTGAAATTCATCTCTTCAGTATTGTAGCTATTAAATGACTCTGCTTAAAATATGGAGCAGACAAATTCCATTTGACCCATCTGACTCACCTCCTGAGTAGGTGGACAGTCAAAATTTCTCCGGTTACTTATTGTCCTCTAGCCACCAGGACATGACCATCCGCAACTTTGACAAGGGCAGCCATGCCATCTTCCCAAAATTGGCGGGGTCCTCATTGACATACCCAAAATTGACATCTGCTGATGTCATCGGGACCAGGCTGCCATTTTAATGCCGATCTGAGTGAGGAAACCACTGCGATTTTGCTGCCAGGTAAAATCAAGCGAGAAGAGGATGCGGGATCGGAAGAAACCCTTCGTGGTAATTTTTCTTTGATCACCGGGAGGTCGAGGGGAGTAGCAGTGCCTTCCCTGCTCCACACTCCTCCTTCCTCACAGCCGACCCGGCAAGCAGCCAGTAATAGCCTGATCTTCTAAAAGATGGCCGCCTCTCTGCGGCTGCTTCCCACCAGTTTTGGATGTGGAGTGGGCTGACAACATGTTAAAATAACCTGGATCCGTATCCTAATGCAGCGGGAGAATTTCCAGCTCACTCTCCACCCACCCAAAACTTGCTCGCAGGTAAAATCAGGGTCCTAATCTCTCACATAACTAGGGCATCATTGGTCTAAAGTTCCAAAATCCTATCATTGCTGCTACCTACATTATAATCATTGTTCTCTAGCATAATCCTCATTTGGTGGGAACTGTAAATTAATTTGTACCACATTGTTTGTTATTACTTTGAGGTAATCTGCCCTCCCAGGACTGTATTTGAAATCATTTTTACACAGGTATTTTTCATAAAACAACACCTAAGAAGGCATTGACAGAGCAAAGACGTAGTGAAGCCATTATCTACTACTCTATAATTGGAAATGTTTTTTTTTCCTGTGCATTTCAAGAGTACTAGGTGAGCTGCCATGATTATTCTGGGCCTAACATTTTAAAGTAATTCTTCTGTCAAGACTGACATAGTAATAACAGGCGTAGTTCAATAGATTTTCAGCACACTTAATGTTTCAACCTGTTTCAAGAGTAATTAAATAACTGCTCTGGTACAAAAGTAACATACACTGACAGTCATTTTGGTAATAGTAAGATTATTGATTATGACTATATCATAGTAATTTATAATGATGAACAAGCTGGTATGAGCCATTTTGCTATCAGACAGAAGGAAATGCAGGTCTCTGGAGTTTGTACGCTGCTGTTTGTTTCATAGAACACCAAAAGACAGCAGCATCAGGGCATACATTCTGTCTAGCCATTTCTGACCCCTTCACATTTCCTCAGAGGAGATTGTTCATAATCACTATCTCCGATTCTACATTGCAAAAGGCTTGCACAAAATCTTCCACTGATTCTACAATATTGTTGTTGAATATTTGGGTAAATTTCAGACTCTTTATGGTTTTAACTACCGTTCGACTTAACTACCATAGCGAAAGCTACTTTTCCCTTGGTATGCATGCTTGAGAATATTGTACAGAATTAATTAGGTTAACGCTTTCATCCTTGCGAAAGTCTATTGTGTAGTTAGGGAGACTTGTGATGATCATTGCAGGGTGAATTTTTTTTTTGAAGAGCTATCATTTTCCACTGCTCTGTGCTGTGTTACGAGGCTGTGGATGTCTTTCCGTGTGCTCCAGTAAAATGTAGTTCCAGAATGAACCAGCTGCTTTTCATATACAAATCAATAGCTAATATCAGTGCATTCCAGTAATCCCCTGCGACTGCCTCTTTTTAATCCTAGTATCTACGATTATGGATGCAATTAGTGATTGATAGTGCAAGACATATGAGCTAAGCAAGTGGCAAACATCAAAATGTTGGAAATAAGCAATGGGTTTCTGGCTCAGAGCACCAGTAGTTTGAATGTAGATCTATATCACGATGTCTGCACTGTCAGTAAATGTTCGTTATTAGCTCTGACCTAATATCTGTGCCCATATATGTCTGTCATTCCATTTTGCCCTCGGTATCCAGTACCGAACAGATCACTGTTAACCCTTGCCCAGTTTTCCTTTGTTTTTTTATTTATTCATAATTCTGCTATCGTTGCTGCATCTGTTGTTTGCAGTTTGTGCATTCACTGAGTGCTTCACACACACAAAGTACTACAGTTTGCACAGAACTGAGGAGATAGGTCAGCAGAGATTGTTGTTAAACCGAACACGGGAATTTCTTTTTTGTATTTTTAAAAATTTAATCCACTTTTGGCATTCCCAGAGTTAATATGGAATATGAGACTTTAATCAACCAATAAAATACCCTTCTCATCAACAGAAAAGAATCACTTGTGAGAAATGTAATTTACTTTATATGACCTGCTATTGATTATTCCATGTCTGTTACACAAATATCACAGGAATTATTGATCGTAAAACCTTGAAGATAATAGCTATACTGAGGAAAAATAATTATGCTTACTGTGTGGTCAAATGCACACAATGTAAGCAATACTGGCACATTATCAAATATATTAATCACCCATCCATGTCATCCGGGCACAGAAACCGAGTCAAGATTATCTATTTATTCTCCTTAAACAAATTCCTTTCGGTTTCTTGTCTCATGGTAAAGAATAATGATTTCGAAACAAGAATGGAAAGAGAAGGATTTTCCTTTGAGAAAAGTAGTTAGCTGTTTAAAGTGAAGCTTTTCATGGTTAAACCCTTTAAATTGTGTAACTCCAGGAATAACCCGAATTGAAGCACTGAATTATGGGTCTTGCTTTCACACGTTCAAACTACCTCCATTAGCAACAAAGGTGCAAATTATCTTTGAGTAAACAATTTTTGAACAATAACGTATTGCGTCATAATAAGATGAAGTTTCAATTGACCGACCTTAATTTATCAAAACAGTTAAAAAGATTTGGTACATTGTGAATTAATATATACAGATACCATTTATATCTACAAGTCTAGAGTCTGACTACTGCCTTTTATCATTTGAATGTCACCATATTTGGGCTACACATGAACAAATATCTCATCAGAAGGTGCATGTGATGGAACCTGTGTATAGTTTTACAGAATTGTATTAACCTCTCATGAACTGGCTGTAAGCATAATGCTGAATTTAATTAGAACTATATCAATTTGGTATTTGACAGGAATAAGCATTAAGAATGATCAAAAATACTACACTCTTTCAAACGGATCATGTTATTAATATACTGCACTCAGACATTTGTATTTTAATAACACCTAAACAAAACAAAAATTTTATCTCTATGACTTCAGTTAAGCTTCTTGAATATTCTGCTGCTTTGAACCAAAAGTATTTCTGTAAACCTCAGCTTTTAAGAAACTTTGTTATCCAAATTGAACAAGAAGCTATTCTGGAAAATGAAGAAATTATTTTCTCCTCAAAATTTTCATGTTATATCACATGGATTAATAAGGTAAATTATAATGCACCCTTTGCCCATTCAAACTATTGTAGACTTTAATTTTCCTCTGACAGATTTGCTGCATTGTGGTTTACACCTGCTTATTCATTGGCAGATAGAACAGTTAGGGTACTCGGGGACTCTGCAGGAGTATTTGGCTGTGATTAATTGCCTTGTCTTGTGAATGGAGAGTCCTGAACAGCAGGATTCTGTGCATATGTAAATACAAGGCACTTTAATATCTCACTGCAAAACTGAGATTAACGGAATGGCTTAACAAGAAGATTGAGTTTCCTTCCATGTGCCTATTAGGTAAACTATTTAAAGTGTGTTTACAGCATTTCCTACATTCTAGATAGTTGCTGCTCTTTGTTGGGAGAGAGTAAATGGTACAATGCGGAGTTAAAGAGAGACATCCTTGTAGATTCTAGTATCTAAATGCTGTTATTGCGTTTATGAATGCTGGATACACTCGAGACATTATGGAGGGCCAATAAAAGGCAGTTTATGAAAACTAATGTTTTACGGATTGCAAATTGATCACCCAAGACCAGCAAAAAGAGAAAACAGCAGCTTTGAAATAAAACAGATGCTGGGGCTCTTGAGACCAAAAGCATATTTGTCAAACATTTCGGTGCAACTCTTTTTGAAAACTAGCGATGTAGGTGCGAAGGATCTGAACCTCATTTGGAAATCCAACACTGGGTACCAGTCAGTGGAAATAGAAAAGCAGATTTGATACACTAGAAAACATGAGAAAATCAGAGCTCTTTAAACATGCTGGGGATTGTCACTTGTGCTGATGCAAAGACTGAACTGTTCTGCATCCAATGAAATCTTCAAGGTTCAGCCTATATTCCCCAGACACTATGTGTTGACATTTAGGGATGTGATGATTAATGAATAGTGCAGTCAGTTAATCGTGACCTGTATCTGATTATTAATTGATCAGCCGGTCAACCATTATAACTGCTGGAGCAAATTAATTCAAAAGGTATAACCAATATACAAAGGTCATTTAGAAATAGTAAAACACAATTGAAAGTTTTTTTTAAGTTTCATTTACATAATAAATCTCTGCAAGACTTAACAAACACCCTTCTTGATTAGTAAATGCTGATAGCGTCCCTCATTACACCCAGCATCATGGAAAGGTCACAGTAAAACAAATGTTTAATATGAAAGAACAATTAAGCATTCTTCTGAAAATCATTTGGGTTTATCATATTTGTTGGTTTGCAGCTTATGCCATGGATGAGGGTATATCATGTGTGTAGATATATCTTACTAGAATGCTTAGGACAGTTAGAAACTGTCTCATGCCTCATCATCTCACAGAACATTGTTGACTGTTCCTTTTCTCTGGCAGTCAGTGTGAACCTTTAAATATAATTCTTTATATAAATGATTCTTCTTTTGTTTACTCACTAAGGGAGGGCCTGTCAGAGGCGAGGATTGCGCTCCAGAGTACTACGTCTAGGCCAAGATTCTAATTCCCAGTGTACCATCCCCATAACGTGCTTTTACGCCGAATCTCTCTTGCTGCACCACTGTGATATCATGGTTTTCCTTACCAGCCATTTGTTTATAAATTAGATGGCCAAATTGTGTTGAATTGTGTGTATTTCTGAACACATGGTATGTCTGAGCACACAAAGGAGGGCTGTGAGCATTGTCCAAATTCATTTTTCTGGAGATTCTTATGGCGACCATCGTTGCTGCTGTAGTGTCCTAGGCCCAACCATCTTCAGCTGCTTCATCAATGACCTTCACTGCATAAGTTCAGAAGTGGGATGTTTGCTGATGATTGCACAATGTTCAGCACTATTTGTGACACCTCAGATACTGAAGCAGTCCATATGCAGCAAGATCTGGACAACATTCAGGCTTGGGCTGATAAGTGGTAAGTAACATTAGCACTATACAAGTGTCAAGCAAAGAGAGAATCTAACCATTGCCCCTTAACATTCAATGACATTGCATCACTGAATTCCCCACTATCAATATCCTGAGGGTTACCATTAAACAGAAATTGAACTGGACTAGCCATGTAAATACTGTGGCTACAAGAGCATGTCAGAGGCTGGGAATTCTGTGGCGAGTAACTCAACTCCTGAGTCCACAAAGTCTGTCCACCATCTACAAATCACAGGATGGAATACTCTCCACTTGCCTGGATGAATGCAGCTTTCACAACGCTCAAGAATCTCAACGCCATCCAGGACAAAGTGCCCGCTTGATTAGCACCCCATCCACTCCCTTCAACATTCACTCCCTCCACCACCGACGCACAGTAGCAGCAGTGTGTACCATCTACAACATGCATTGCAGGAACTCACCTTGGCTCCTTTGACAGCACCTTCCAAACCCATGACCTCTACCATCTAGAAGGACAAGGGCAGAAGATGCATGGGAACACCACCACCTGTAAATTCTCCTCCAAGCCACATACCATCCTGGCTTGGGACTATATTGTCATTATTTCACTATCGCTGGATCAACATCCTGGAAATCCCTCCCTAACAGCACTCTGGGTGTACCAACAGCACATGGACTGCAGCAGTTCAAGAAGGCAGCTCACCACCACCTTCTCAGGGGCAATTAGTGATGGGCAATAAATGCTGGCCTAGCCAGTGATGCCCACATCCTGTGAATGAGTAAAAACAAACAACATCTCAGTATCTATACTGTCAAGCCCTTTCATAATCTTGAATAAGATCACTTCTCAATTTACCCAGTCTCTCATCATTGTACAAGCCTCTAATCTCAGGGACCAATCCAAAGAACTTTCGCTGTACTGCCTCCAATGCAAATGTATCCTTCTTTAAATATGGAGACCAAAATTGTACACAGTATTCCTGGTGTGGTCTCACAAAATCCTGCACAATTGTAGCAAGATTTCTTTATTCTTGTACTCTAGTCGCCTTGCAATAAAGGCCAACATTTTCCATTTGCCATCCTAATCGCTTGCTGTGCTAACTTTTTGTGTTCCTTGTACACCCAGGTATCTTTGAACATAATCATTTACACGTTTTATGCCTTTTACAAAATATTCTGCTTTTCTATTCTTACGACCAAAGTGAATAAGCTTACACTTTCCCACATTATACTCCATCTGCCACCTTGCTGATCATTCACTTAACCAATCTGTATCTCTTTGTAGCCTTTTGGTGTCCTCCTCACAGATTGCATTCCCACCTAGCTTTGTATCATCAGCAAACTTAGAAACATTACTTTCTGTTTCTTTGCCTAAGTCATTAATATAGATTGTAAATGAAGTCCCAACACTGATTCTTGTAGCATTCCATCGCTTACAGCCTGCCAGCTTGATGGTGCCTCATTTATCCCTATTCTCTGTTTCCTGTTCATTAACCAATCCTCTGTCCATGCTAATATATCACCCCCAACTCTACGAGGCCTTATCTTGTGCATTAACCTTTTGTGTAGGATCTTAACAAATGCCTTTTGGAAATCCAGGTATACTACATCTACTGGTTCCCCTTTATCTACCCTAGTAGTTACATCCTTCAAAAACTAATACATTTGTGAAACAGGAAAACCATGTTGACTTGTTCTAATCATACTATGCTTTTTCAAATGCATTGTTAAAACTTCCTTAATAATAGATTCCTGCACTTTCCTAATGACTGATGTCAGGTTAACTGGCCTGTCATTCCCTGTTTTCTCTTTACCCACTTAAAGGTATTTACTATCCTTCACTTGTTATTAATATTTACAGAGAGTAAAATAATTGACTATGATTGGATTTCGAAACTAAAGCAAAGATAAATGAACATTTTTTAAAAATTAAAATAATTATTTTTAAAAGCATGTGGAATTTGACATCCCGCAAATATCAAATTAGCTTTTAGGACCAGTGAGGGTGCTTAGTCGTAATTATGAAGTTAGTACACATTAAAAACCCAGTTACAACTCATTCAACAAAGTGTAATATCTTGAAGGGTTTTTGCAGCAGGACAAACAGTGTTAGAGTGAAAGTTCTGAAGAATTCAATTGATCTCCGTCGATTGCAGTCTGGGGGTGCCTCAGCAGCACAACTTCTGGAGAAGCCTGGAATCACTGATTGCATCTTCTGGATTTCCACAGTCAACTACACATGTGCAGATCCCAGGGCCAGGATTTTTCGGCCCCCTGCAGCGTGTCCCTCACCACCCCCTCTCCATCCCCCCCCCATTCCCCCCCATTCCACCCCCATAACCCCCCCATCCCCCCATCCACCCCCAATCCCCCTCCTCCAATCCCCACCCCCCCAATCCCCCTCAATTCCCCATCTCCCCCCCCCGGAGGATGCAATGAGCAGTGAGTCATTTAAATCTCCACTCAGTTTCGGCGGGCCATAAAATCCTGGCCCAGAAGTTGTTGCATTTTAGTGGAGTAATGGCAGCAAATGCTGACAGTTTCATAGTCATTATCACTGCAAAATCCTGGACCACTATCTTGTACCATTTACGCAGCGCTTAGACACGTGTGAGCCCACATATGTATGTTCTGTTAATTTCAAAAAAAACCTCTGTTAAGAGGTTTCGGATCACTTTTGCCCGATAATGTTCTTGTGAAGCACCTTGGGGTGTTTTGCTTTGTAGAAGACGCTATATAAATGCAAAGATAAAAACAAAAAGCTACTGCGGATGCTGGAAATCCAAAACAAAAACAGAATTACCTGGAAAAACTCAGCAGGTCTGGCAGCATCGGTGGAGAAGAAAAGAGTTGACGTTTCAAGTCCAACATGACCCTTCAACAATTCTGTTGAAGGGTCATGTTGGACTCGAAACGTCAACTCTTTTCTTCTCCACCGATGCTGCCAGACCTGCTGAGTTTTTCCAGGTAATTCTGTTTTTGTTTTGCTATATAAATGCAAGCTGTTGTCCATTTCGCATAGGGTATTGAGCATACTGATAGCTTTTACCATTATGTAAAAGATAATCACTTTGTTCTAACTTTCAAAGAAACAATTATAACACAAACAGAATAATGTAAGATTTTTATTTCATTAGAATGACAACAGGCCATTTGCATAATGGTCTTGATAAATGTGTTACAGTTTCAGTGAACGGATTATTCAGGTTTTGACCTGCAGAAGTTTCTTGCGCCCACATTATTTCAAATCCAGATCTACACAATCCTGCGATAGCACTTCTAGCCTTTTCTTATTTGTGGTAAGTTTACTTATCATGTCTTATAAACAATCTGTTTAAATATTTAAATTCAACTTTAAGGAATGCAATGATTCTATGATTAAGCAACAGATAGTCTTCAGAAACATAATATGATTGAAAACAGTCACCATGTTGGGTGAAATCTTCACTTATGTAGCAGCATTATTGAGGCAAGGGAAAGAGGTGGTGTTAAAGTATTTTGTTGTATGAAGCAGTCACTCATTCAGCTTCTGCAGTGTAGAAATTAGCTTAGTCATTTCATAGAGTCCAACTTTATGCCGAAGTTTTATTTATTGTGCATCATCATACATGGAGTCCGTCAGTGAACCAGTTAAAGTTTACACCATAGCAAAGAAGATTTCTGACATTCCTTCATATTCCATGGTGCAATTCTATACACCAATTACACCACACTACAGGTACATCCTGAAAGAAACCCAGGAAGGCAATGCCTCTTCCTCCTGCCTATCCTTAGGATTAGATAAATTGCATTGATTCACTCTTTTGAAGTTTTTGCTTCTTCCTGCCCTCTTTAGTCAGTCCCAAAATTCTACCTGTCCTAATTTGAATTGGTGAATTAGTTTGGGTTATCAGTTTTGGATTTTTGAATGTAGTCAATAATTTTTTTTTAAATCACATATTGCTGGCATCATTGAAATAACTTCACTGAAGATTACATAAGCTTGAATCAAAAGTTTACATTTAATATTAAAATTGTCAGATCTAATTAGGCTTTAAATGGCTTAACTGGTGAAATTAACACTGATTTCTAAAGAAGTTCTACTTCAAAAGATGACTTTCGTTCTTCAGTCTATTGTGTCGTGAGGACAGGCAATGGCCAAGGATATAACCACAGCCTTTTGCAAGTTCTGCTCTGTGACCAGCCTGTTAAATTGTGAACTACAAGGGAAGCTCTGGTAATGTCTTGTCTTTCTATTGCCATGGTAACATACCTCCGCTTGATAGGGCACCTGATAATGATCTAAGATTGCCAACTTGACAGATACTTTTTCAAAACTTGTTCAGAAAGTTTATTTGAGCTAAAAACATAAAAACCCCTTTTTTGTGGCAAGAAGTCAAGGTCATTGTTTGGTTGCAGCAGCTGTGAAGATTTATATAGAAAGGTTTTTGCTCTCTAATTTGCACCATGTTTGCTGCGCCCTATTGTGAAAGCAGTAAGGACACAGTGTGAAAGGTTTCATTTGTACCAAACTCACACCTCTTTTTAGGAGTCTCAGTAAATAAACTATCGAGTCTAGTCCCTGTTAGTGAATGCAATATATCTGTATAGACTTGCAATTTGCAACACTATAGCCTTTGCCCTTGAACTCTGCTTATTAGCGCACTCTGTCTCCAAATGATGCCATATAATTTCTCACTGCACACGCATGCTGAACAGACACACACAGCATATTCCAGAAACCAAAGGCCATGGCTGTCAGACAACCACTGCAACAATACCTCAAGTCTAATCAGATCACTTGCTCTTGGTAAGTCTTATCAGAACCCAGGCTTAAATACTTCCAGAGGTTGGTGACAAGCTTTATTGTAGTCACCGTCCAGCGTTCATCAGTCTACCCAGATACTGTCCTCCTTGAATTTGTAGCTAAATTTCTATTTCTTGGACACCTATAATGTCTGTGGGTTTTTGTTAAGGGTAAATTGTAACCGGTGATAAAGCACAGAACTAAATTGCTCACCTCGCTGCATAATGGGAGTAGGTTTGATTCTGGCAGAGATCAGGTCTAAATATAGGCAGAGATGCCAAGTGGAGTAAAATCTCAACCAGGTGGGCGATCTTGAAAACATTGGCGGCCGGACAACAATTGTGGAATTCAGGGATGTTAAAATCACAAATCACAAAAGCGATTTTTTTTTCCTATTGTTTGTTTTTAAGTAACATAAGTAAATCTATTTTCAATGTCAGAAATTAAGTGGGGATGAAATATTTGCACATAATTGTTGACAGTAATGATAGGTTAGGGCATCTTCTGGATTTTATAAACTTTGCTCTGAAGTAAGATTCTGAGGGAAGAGTTGTTTGGGAGGAGACAAAAAGAGCATTTTTAACCTAAATTGCTTGGCTGAACGCTGACTAGATCAGACCAGTTGCTTGTATTATACCCCTCCTGATTTTTCCTCTTTAGGCAATGGAAGGGAAAAAATGGGCACGTTCAGCTAAAATGATTTCCAAACAGATGTTCAGTAGACCAGCCTGACCAATGTGTGCCCTGTGGCATACCCAGGGTTCTGGAATAAATCACACAATTGTTCCCTGCACACCATGCTTTGTCTGGCTTGTACATCAGTATACCAGCCTGACTAAACTAATCAAAGATATGAGATATCGCAGCAATTGTGAGAATGACCAACACAGTTAGGTAAGTAGTCATGGTTTCCAATTTAGGCTAGATAAGTTGTCTTTAATATTGCCTTCCCGAATGCTAAGTTCAGGAATCATCTATTAATAATCTAATAATTGTCCATCCAATTAAACATAATGGAGCACAGCCAACAGCAAAGTATTTCCTGCTGGTCCAGTGATCTGATGGGGATAGATCTCAGCACTGTGTGGACATGAGTGAGACTGACTGGGGCAATGTTTTTGCCAGATGGAGCCTGAGTTTAGGAGCTGTCAGCTGGGTAAAGCATGAGCCAAATATCTACAGAGGCTTTCTGAGTCTGGGTGGTGGGTTTGGTGTTCGAAACTGCCCTGCAACCCTAGGAATGGACCAGTACTGTGGACAATTGTTTGCAAATGGGTTGAGACTGCATGGCAGTGGGGACAGGAAGGTCTTATCTCAGGGTTTAGGCATATGGCTGGTGTTTTGTTAGGAAGCCTGCTGTGATCAGGAATTGAAAAGCTATAGGCAAACTACCTCTGTGTGCAAGGATTTCTGAAAATGGGTCAACACCATTTTATGTTCATGTCTCAACAGGTGAACTATGAATTAATGGTTAAGCATAAATGTAATTTTAGATGCACATAATCTTTTTTTAAAATCCTGTAATATAACCCAGTTATACTTCAAATTGTGTATCCATGATATGTCAGAGACCTGGAAGAATCACAGTGTAATGGCAGTCCAATGGGTATCAGTGTGTCACTTTATGGTTCGACTTTTCACTGGCTGCAATATTGGTATATATAATGTCTTCAATTTTATAGAGTAAAGTGTGCCAATGATGTGGAGCTTCGCAAATTTTACCCACAGGTTTCTACTGCTAGGTACACATGTACAGAGCTCTACATCCTCAGAGTGGAGAGCAATGGAATTGGGTAGGATAACAGCTGCCCACTCACAGGGATCAATGATGCTGCTAATGTCAAACCAGTAGGTACAGTGGAGCTGAAATTTTACAGACAGGATCTTGTCTTTCTCCCCTGGGTCACGCATCCACAGCGATGAGTTTTCTGTTCTTTGCTTTAACTGGTTTTCAAAGCAGACAGGCTTTGTCCTGGGTTCCATTCAATTCTCCTCTATTTTCTTCAGCTAGCTGATTATTGAAGATCAATATGCAAAAGAGGGAATTCTGCCACACATTAAAATGTTAAAGAAAATAAAATGCATCAATTGAAACAAAGTTTATGAAAGCTGCATTCACTAGTTGAATTGAAACAAGTGTAAAATGTCATGGTCAGCTTGAAGCAATGGGATAGATTTTCCTCTTTAGCATCGAGGCGAGAGATCTTGGTTTGTTTAACTCGCAAACTTGGGTACAAACTTGCACCAACGTTTCTCCCCCTGATGTAAATGAGAGGAAAATCACTTTCAGTTTGTTCCCAAATTTGCAATGAATACTTATGCCTTGCCAAACTCATATAGTACAATTTACCTTATTAGTTACACTCGTGTGTTATTCCTATATAATTTAAATGGATAAAACGCAATGGGATTGATTTAACTTTGTACTCAATAGGTATAGGCATAGAACCAAGCTTCCATATAAGAGGGATGGATGGATCAGTAATAATACTAGAGTATGCTGTAACTTGATTGCATTACGTGAGACAACATAAGGGCTTCACTCTGACTATTTACACGCGTGTTAATCTGAAGATCGTAAGATGATTCTGTTAACATCACCGCTAAAATGTTAAATTAGACATTGCCTTCAATAAACCAACTGGAATCAGCAGGACTCAGTTATTGTATTACAGTGTTCAATGTGCTGGGATGTATTTTGTAGTTTCTGGTGAGCTTTTAATAACGTGTGAAAATGGCAGTTAGCAAGAGTGTGAGAAAGCAGTTGGAACTGTCCACTTGTGTTATAGACTTGCAAGGGTCTGCTTGTCAGAGGAGTGTGAATGAGAAAATAAACTAGTCTCTGGTACAAAGTACTCGGTGTTTAAATGACAGTGAGTTATGTAAATACAGTAACTCAGAATTACTTGGTGGTAGCACTTGTAATAAAATTGAGCGCTGCCTTTATTTTTACCTTTGTACCTTCATGTTAACTACCTCTAGCACTATAAAATTCTCCCTGCATCGTCTTTGCCTTTCCTTTTTTATTTCCTTCCTTTGTCTGCTTCTGTACGGGCTCTCTCTGTCTTTTCCCCTCTGTCACACACTATCTCCCCAGATGTCTGGAGTAAATGCATAATTTAAAAGCACCTTAATCTGCTATGTCATTCCCATTTGGTCTGAGGCAAGCTACACTTTATGATGTCAGCTTCCTCTCTAAAGGTCAATGGCAGTTTTCTGAGACACGCTTATGAGCAACGTCATGCAAAAAACGTTTTTCTAAATGTCCTGTCACACGGGCAACACGGTGTGACAGCAAGTAACCTTCACCAAGTGCTCCCCTCTGAATTCTACTTCCTGCAACCTTCGTCTGCCTTTAGATTATCAACTTTTAATAAGTGCAATTCTGACTTGGCAATATGTTGTCCAGTTCCACTAAAGAGATTTGTACGTATGTTCAGCCGACAGAAAGAAAATAAGGGTCTCTACCCTTTTGTCATTTGATAATTCGTAAAAACACTCAAGGTAATAATGAACTGAATTGGAAGTTAAAGAATATGAGAGCCAAATAATATTTAAAAAGAGGATGTACCTGCTAGGTATAGTATTTATGCCAAAAGCGCACCAGACTTGATAGTTTGTAAAGTCATTATGCTTCTTGGAATAATCTTCTGCATAAACAAAACCCAGCAGCATTTTCTATCAGTTTGGTAGTTCACAGAATTTTAGGATTATTGTTACGTTACTTTTTAAGTTGTGATAATGTTTGTTGCACGGAGTCTACAGCGCAGAAACAGGCCATTCGGCCCCACCAAGCTCCACACGAGGCTCCTGCAACTCCTCTTCAATTAACTTTATCAAATACCCTTCTAAAAGAACTTGGCTTGTGAGAAATCTGCCCAGAAGAGGCTGGAAGAATTCGGTAATCTACTGGTGCTGCCTATATCTATTGTGGTCATTTTGTGTGCTATTTCACCCCATTTTTGTTTCCCCAGCAGCCAAATCCCCACACTATGGTTCCACAAAGAAAAGGTGGTCCAGCAACCTATGATAGTGCTCGTGCTTTGATATTCTTTAGCCACAATAGACCTAAAAGGGCCTTCCCTGCTAAGCTCCGTGAGGAAATTGTGTGTGTCTGCTGGGAGAATTGGAGTGATTTCAGCGGGGCACGCTAAATTCTGCGACACGCTAAATGAATATGCCAACATGCCATGCACTATACCTCTCGGGATGGCATTTTATTGGAATGAGGCAGGCAGATGTAACAATCTCATGGCACAATGTTCTATCAAATTGCATTAAACAAAGTCCTAGCATAAAATACCACAGAAGAGTTAACTGCTATAATATATTGTTCCAATTCCTTGCACCTCGGGAGTACTGCAGCACTTCATGTCATATTAGCCCCAGAATATTAGCACATATTACTACGCTGCTTTAAGTTAGGTGACAAATGTAATCCTAAAAGGGTTAATTTTCTCAGTAAGTGACTGGTCCCTTTCAGGACCCTCACTTATAAATATACGATAGTTACGCATTTGCATTTTCAGGATATAACTCATGCCAAAACACACCAAATGAATGTCTGAGGAAGGAGGGGGCCATGACATAAAGACCATGCATTGGCTTTCAGATGAGCCCTGTATTGACCCAGGAAATGGCTTAATGGCTGCTGTGACACCATGAGGTATGTATCCAATGGTTCTACTGATTATTAGTCATATTCATCTCACAGAAATTGGTTAGGGAGAACCAAATGCACTGTGACATCTCAAGTGAGATACACAGCGATGCGGCGATAAGTACATGGCAAATGCAAGGTCTGGAAGTAACTGCATTGGAGAAATTGATAAAGTTACCTGTGAACCTTAAAAGGTAATTAGAGCTTGGTTTACAGAAAAGATCAGTATATCAATAGTGTAATCGCTAAAGACCAATTATAATAAATTACTGTTGAAGTAAGCGCAGTGTGTGTCCATTGGATGTTGCAATTTCCAGACTGTAAACAACATATAATTATCCTACCTTGTGATTATATTACATATGTACAACAGGTCAGCCTTGTGGGTGAACACAATTAATATACCAAATAACAGTGAAATGGTAATCATTATCACATTTTTATAGACATTGTAAAATATCTCAAAAATCAAACAAGGAAATCCAGATGTTGCCTGCATGGCTGTATCACACATATGTGTAAAATCAGAGTTTGCGAAGAACAACTACAAGTAATTAGGAGATGCACAAAATTCAGTATAACCTCACCTTTCTCCCCGGAACGGGTCCCTCTGTGTCTTCTGCTATGCCTGATTATTGCGTTTCAGTGCAAGTGTGTTGTACAGGCAACTGATCAAATGAACATAGTTGATGTATAACATGTACTTCAGTTTATTTCTGTATGAACATAATTCACAAGAATGTGTGGCGTTTTATCAGGAACAAAAGCACAGAATTTTCAGAATAGTTTAGCAAAGTGATGATTTCCCAGCCAGACGTTTATGTGTTACGGTTACTTAGATCTCACATGAAGGCGAAGACACGGCCTCTTCCATTTATTTAGACGTACTTCAAAGCACAAGGTGCATTCATCTAATTGCTAAATTGCTTCAATTAACCAAAAGAACACTGTCCTTTTCATTTCCCATCATCCAAGAAAATTCTCTCCTTGGAAAACAAGTGGTACAAATAATGAACTATCAAAATGTCTGAATATCATTGATAAACTGCATAATGATTAATTAGAATGGATTTTCGACACTATCCAGAGCTGCGGAATAAAGTTTAAAAAACTCTTGCGGGGCAAACAATGTCTTTTTAAAGGACATCAGATGACATGCAACTCAATCTTGCAGCAAATAAAAAAGGCATCACTTCACAACAAGAGGATGATGTAGGGTGCTGAGGCTACTAAAATTACCACTATGTAATAGGGTCTGGGCCCAAAGTGACAACCATTTTCTTTTATATTTATCATGTCTTCATGGTAGTAGCCAAGCCCTAGCAATTACACCAGTACTCACTGTCCTGTTGCCTTTTAGAATTTATGACAGGTCCATTATTAGGAAATTGGACTGAAATGGTATAGTGGTATGGCTTTCTGAGGATGCTACGATAGCCTCTTAGATTATGTGGATGACAGCTTTGTCAGCTCTCAAAACAAGCTATGAAGTAGTTTGATATCATTAGTTCTATTTTCTTAATGGGCATCTGCTCCCAGTGGCTGGAAGTGTAATATATTTCTCAGACAGCAATACAGGTCAGTAAGTGTTCAGTGGGATTGGAGTCTTCTGCTAATAATGCAGGATATTATCATTAGCCCAACACAACATTAATTAAAGGAAACTTTCGTTATGGAATAAGTAATTAGTCTCATGTCATGAATGACAATTCCATTATATAAATTAAAACAAAAAAGTGCTTATCCTGATAAATATAATCAAATTGCACAGAAAGTTATCATTCTTTATTCAGGAACTATGCACCTTCAGATTCCCCTATCTTTTCCACCATTACTAATTATATATACAATGATAATTACATGATGTATTATTTAAGTCCTGTCGTTGTTCAAAGGAAGTAAATTGCAACTGCAACTGATAATTGACTAACAATTGATCATAGGTCACAAATCATTAATAATTAAGAATAATAATGAACTAAATTCAGAAAATGACCCAATGAAAAGTAAATGGGATTAGTAGAAGAATCACAGTTATATTGGCCTTGATGGGTTCCAGGTTGTCTCTGTGCGTACAGGGTCCTCGTACGCTTTCTTTACAGTAGAAATGTATCAGTGCTGATCGTTGCATCGTAATGGTGGTTTGATTTAAGTAGTCAACTTGGAATTGTGTCCTTAACTACACCCTTCTCATAGTTTCGTGTCCTCTGCAAGCAAACTGCATCCCTGTTGCTACACTACAGATGGTGGTCACCCCAACCAAACTTGATCACAGTTTCTACTGTCTTGTGTGTAACCCCCGAAAAAGTATCATGAAGGCAAGCAGAAGGGTAGAAATGTGAGGCATCGTGCAAAGCTGTTCCTGGCTGCTATCTTCAATACTGACAGCTTCGTACAGCAGTGCTAATAGGCTCCAAATGCATAAAGACATCATAAGTATATCTTGGCATGTAGATTGCAGGTTGACATCTGGCACCCTCTCATTATAGAATTCTGCTTTACAGGAGTTCATTTGTAGTGAACACATAATTTTCATTCAGCTGATTATTAGAAGACAGTTTGTTTTTCACAAGCTTTCTGGATCAGGCAGGTCTCTTCACTGAGTGAGGAATGGTAAACCAGAGTATTGTGACACCACTCTATTTTCCTGGCAGAAATGTTGGTAGAAGCTAAAAAGACACCATTTAGCGCTTGAGCATAACAAAGTGAAGAATGTAAGTGTGTAATTTAGGAAGCAACAATCTGGTTAACAAAGTGACAGAGTTAAATATTTGGCCATGAGTTTTCTAGAAAATTGGCATTAAGATAGAATATGAATGGATAATTCCAAATTCAAAGCAGATCACCCAGGACTATTTTCTGACCAGGTGCACCCTTCCCTAAGAATGCACTTTGAATTATAGTCAGATATAATCACTATTTTTGTATCAAAAGCCACAAAAGGCCATCAGAGCCACACATCTTCACCTCTACCCTAGACCAATTTCACCCAATGTATGATTTAATTTAGCAGTTTAGGCAGATTAACATTTTTGGAAACATTTAAAGCGTTTGATAAAAATGAATATAATGTCAAATAAGTGATAATAATTTAATATAATTAGGGAGATTGTTATCCTTTAGAGCCATACCTCACAAAAAATGGGATTGAGACTGCCAAATTCATTTTACAAAGGATCCTTACAGGCAAGAGACAGAGGAGAAATTCATGCCATTAGTCTGGGTGGGATATGGACACCAATCTCACAGGTGAAAGTTCACTGTCTAATATGCCATGGTAGAGAGCTTCCACAAATTATGCTTTTCATGGAATCATAGAATGTTTATGGCACAGGAGGAAGCCGTTTAGTCTGTTGTTTCCATGCCTGCTCTTTGTAAAGGCAACTCACATATCCCACTCTCCCACTTTTTCCCTATAGCCCTGCAAACCTTTTCTCTTCAGGTAATTATCCAATTCTCTTTTGTCATTTAGTCTGTTGTTTCCATGCCTGCTCTCTGTAAGGGCAACTCACATATCCCACTCTCCCACCTTTTCCCCGTAGCCCTGCAAACCTTTTCTCTTTGGGTAATTATCCAATTCTCTTTTGAAAGTCTCAATCTGCTTCCACCACAGTCTCAGGCAGTGATTCCAGATCCTAACCATTCACTGTGTGTAAAGATGTTTTCCCTCGTGTCACTGCTGCTTCTTTTCCAGTCAGCTTAAATCAATCTCCTCTGGTTCTTGACCCTTCTACCAAAGACTCAAGTGCAAAAATGATTAATGTTTGGTAAATGCAATGTACATTTCTGGGCAATTGTTTAACCCAAGCTAAGGGCCATCTGGTGACTAGCCCAGACCAGCGATACCTCCAGTGTCTTTTGACGCAATGCCTTGGAAATCAAGCAGTTGTTTATTGTTAAGTAGCTGACTCTCCTCAAACTTTTCCTATGTTTCATAATTCTGTATCACTTTCCGTCCAGATCCCCAGCTTCTCTAATCTTTCTATGTAACTGAAGTTCCTCATCCCTGGAACCAGTCTTGTGAATCCTTTCTGCAGCTTCCCTAATGCCTTCACATCCTTTCGAAAGAGTGATGCCCGCTATTGGACAAAATACTCCTGTTGCGACGAAACCAGTGTTTTTTTTTATCAGTTTACCATAGCTTCCTTGCTTTTGTACTCTGTGCTCTTATCTCTTAATCCCAGGATCTTGTCAGCTTTATTAGCTGCTTTCTCAATCTGCCCTGCCAACTTCAATGATTTTTGCACTAGGTCCCTATGCTCTTGCACCACCTTTAAAATCTTTTATATTATATTACCTCTCCTCGTTCTTTCTACTAAAATGAATCACTTACTTCTCTGCTTTAAATTTTATCTACCACTTGTCTGCCAATTCCACCAGCCTGTCTATATCCTCCTGAAGTTTATCACTATCCTCCTCACAGTTCACAAGGCTTCCACGTTTTGTGTAATCCATAAATTATGAAATTGTGTCCTGTACATTCAAATCTAGGTCATTAATATATCAAGAAAAGCAATGGCCCTAATAACGACCGCTGGGGAACCCTGCTATATGCCTTTCTTTTGGTGTTAAGGGGCTGCATATGGAAACATATTTTGATTTGCTATTGTCACTAGAAAATTGAAAGGTCACTGGAATATTTTCCATCTTGAATTTTATCAAGTGGTACAGAATTATGAAATGTAGGAAAAGTTTGAGGAGAGTCAGCTACATAACAATAAACAAGTGCTTGATTTCCAAGACATTGCCTCAAAAGACAATGGAGGTATCACTGGTCTGGGCTGGTCACCAGATGGCCCTTCACTTGGGTTAAACAATTGCTAAGAAATGTGCATTGCCTTTGCCAAACATTAATCATTTTTGCACTTGAGTGCAGTCTTTCAATATGTTTTATTTTATTCTTCACCTCTAATGGTTGTTCTCATGTGCAGTCTTTCTTATAAAACTAAACATGCCTGAAGTTTTTGTTCCTATAAACAAAAATTTGACCTTTAGTTACTTAACATTTTTTTTCCCTGGAATAATTATCAGCTTGTGTTTCCGGTATGAACTCAGTGTATAAGAATCGTAACTAATTGCATTTTGCTCCTTGAAGCCAAACCTTTCTGGTTTTCCCTGTTGATCGGATGCATCTGCACAAGATCAAACTTGTGAACCCTTTTCAACATGCATAAATAAGAATTTAATAAGAAGCTTTATTGGAAATGTTGGTGGAGCACTGAGACGAATGGAAACTTAAAGATAAGGAACCACAGAGGTGAGGGTGTACAGCTGTTGGCATTGCAGAGGACTAGAACCAATAAGGAAGTAACTATTTTTCTAGGCTTGACGTGAATTATGGTCTGAGAAGGGGTGTATATTTATGTAAGGCTGAAGATGGGAGTTTAAATGGCTGAATATTGCTGGAAGAGCTCTGTCTGCATTCAGCACAACACAAAAGATGGAAATGAAGTAACTTCCTTGTAAAATAGCTGCCGACAGAATAATTCCAGTTCAGAGAGGCTGCCTTGGGCACAGGCAAGAGCTGGCTGGAAAAATAGGAAATGATAGAGTCAACTTGTCAGGCTGTTAAGTTAGAAACAAAACGGCCGAGTGTCCTTGGGAAGGTAGACTGTATATCTTTCAGAAATGATAAACAGTTTATCTGGACCCACATAAATAACCAGTGAGACAAATTCACAAAAAAAAAATTGGGTGAAAATGTAACTTTGCAATTAAATATCCAACTTTCATCCGTTTTGGGAGGGTTTGTAACAATTAGTCAGTGCTTTAAGTGATCATTTAGAAACTAATGATTCACTCTTTTCAAATCTCTCTTCATATTTTACATTTCAGATTGCATTTTTTTTTAAAAAAAGCCTCTCAATTGCTAAACTACATGGTACCTATTGTTTTATTGGATATATTTGCATTCTGCTGTGTTTAATAATTCTCTGTATCACCGGTGGAGTATTCTGTGTATTAGAACTGGATCAAGTGTCTGCACAAAATAAAGTAATAAGAATAGCTACTTAGCTATTTAAAAGATATTGACTTGGACAGGTAAAATGGATGGCATAGAGAGAGAGGTAACAAAAGGAACTTGTGCTTTTATGGTACCATTCACGTCTTTGGGATGTTCCAATGCATTTCACAGCTGAAGGATAAACTATTTGCAGTCGCAACAAAGCAAAGGCCCACAAATACCAATGAGGTAAATGACCAGGTCATTTGTTTTAGTGATGTTGGTTGAGACACCAAGGAAAATTCCCTTTCTCTTCCTTGAAAGTACCATGGGATCTTTTATAGCCTCTGAGAGAATGGATGGGGCCTTAGTTTACTGTTCCATCCATAAAGGAGTGGGGTTTCAACTGGTGTTGTTTTATGGGCAGTGAAGTGGAAGCAAAATGCGCCAACCTAACAGTGGGCTGGCCCGCGCCCAATCTGTGCGGAGGCTGGTTTCAATGCCAAATTCATGGATCCCAGTTTTACATCTAAAACATGCGCGAGGTTCATTGAGTATGTAAATGAGGTGGTTAATGTCTGTTAAAGGACCGCGTTCACAAACTAGTCACCAAACGAAGGCAGCTGTCAAACTTCCTCGAGCGGCCCCCACAGCCGACGACCGATAGTAAGCTACTGACATGTTTCAGATGTGCCTTCCTGTGGAAGGATTAGAGCAGGTGTTCCCTTGCTACTCTACAGGAATCACGGATCTAGGAGAGGGAGTCTTGCGTTGTTTCACCCTGAGTTGGGGGTGCTGAAGGAGGTCAGACTGGGTAAAGCAGCTTTGTCTTGGTGTGTAATGGAAACTGTTTTCCACTCGTATTAGGTTTATACGGGGTGGAGGTGGGAGGAGGGTGGGGATTCTCAGGCCCCATCCGCTGCCAGTGCCAGGCTTGTCCGGTCCCACCAAAAGCCATTGGACTTTTGGCTGGGCCACCTAATCTCCCACGGCAGGTCCTGCTACAATGGGGCCAGAAAATCCTGGTCATAGTTTCAGTGCATCTTTATTCAGTGGTGGATGTACTGCTTAACAGTTATACTAAAACAGAATTAATTCCTTAATTTAAAAATACTGGCATAACAATTCATTTAATTAAGACACTGAGTGAACTAGAAAAATGTAACATCCTCTTTTGGTTACTAAACTCCAGTAAGTATTGTCACACATAAATGGATGCATTTTTATTATCCTCTTTAAGTATTTAACAGATACAATGAGGCCTAAGTTCAATAGCAGCTTAAGCGGCACAAAATGGTTGGCGTGCTAGGGTCAGGTGCCCAAAAAAGAGAGGCATGAGGAGGAGGAGGACCATGCTAAATTTGTGCTTGGGCTTTATTGGAATAAACCAGGGGCAGGAATTTTAGCTTGGCGGGTGGGCGCGCGCCCGAGCTGACTGAGCGTGAAACCACGCACGATGACGTCAGCCGAGTGTGCGCAGCCGTGCGATAGTTCGGTCAGCGTGTCCGCCAACAATTAAAAGGCCTATTAAGGCCATTAAGTTATCAACTGTGCTGAAATTTTCGCTGCCCATCCAACCTAACGGTTGACAGGCAGGCGAAAAGGCCAAGCGGCCTTTGCATTCTTTTGGAAGCCTCCTCCATGGGCAGGATGAGGTTTCCAAAAGCAAATGCAAACGAAATAAAAGCTTTAATTTTCAATTTAAAAGGTGCCACATGAGGGGACATGCTTCATTCATTTTTTTGTGCTGCCTAATCATTTTTTCAATATATTCTTCATCTCCCTGAGGCGTGGAGCTGCCTCAGGGAGATTACTCGGCGCTCTTTCACGCGCAGGCACGAATTGCATGCTAGGCCTGCTCGCCCTCCTCCCCGCTCCCGCCTGCACAGGTAGCGCTCTGCGCTGCTGCTTGTGAATCATGCTGGGAGGGCCTTAACTGGCCTGCCCGCGTAAAATCACAGAGCGATGCTGATCACGGGCGGTGGTCGGCTTCCTGATCACCCCCGCCCGCCCCTGCCAATCCCACACACCAAGGGTAAAATTCTGCCCCAGCTGTGGGCATAAACCACGTTCCCTGATACAGCTGATTGGTCTGTAGGTAAAGGAAGGTATATCAAAGTAGCGAGGGTGGCATGTGGTTGGGGGAGGGGTGGGGCTGGTGGGAGAGGACACAGTATTAATATGGAGGCATGAGAAGCAGTCTCCTCCCTTTCTGGTTCCACAATAAGGTAATAGAAAATAAACTTTCTTTGCTGGCCCAAGTCAGGAGTGGGATGGAATACTCTCCACTTGCCTGTATGAGTACAACTCCAACAGCACTCAAGAAGCTCGATACCATCCAGGTCAAAACAGCCTGCTTGATTGGCACCCCATCCACAAACATTCACTCCCTCCACCACCGATGCACAGTAGCAGCAGTGTGTACCATCTACAAGATACACTGCAGAAACGCACCAAAGCTCCTTAGACAGCACCTTCCAAACCCACAATCACTACTAATCTAGAAGGACAAGGGCAGCAGATGCATGGAAACATTACCGTCTTCAATTCCCCTCCAAGCCACACACCATCCTGACTTGGAAATATATCACAGCTCCTCCACTGTTGCTGGGTCAAAATCCTGGAACTCCCTCCCTAACAGCACTCTGGGTGTACCTACACCACATGGACTGCAGCTCACCACCACCTTCTCGGGGGCAGTTAGGGATGGGCAATAAATGCTGGCCTCACCAGCGAAGCCCACATCCCCAGAAATGGATTTTAAAGAAGGTGTTTAGGCTTAACAAATTTTCCTGTAATTTTGAAATAAAACGCCACCAAAGACGTTTCCACTATCACTAATTATTGGCTTAAGCAGGAGTAGCATACAAGGCTTGTCTTTACATTTTGAGTAAATTTAATAACATGTTGTGTAGGAGTAGCTTGCGTTTGAAAATGCGCTCCTACCGTATACGGGGCATAAATATCGACAAGAACATTTTGGTTGAATGGCCAGTTTCTGAGCTGTAAAATCCTATGAAATTCCATGCAACCTGTTGCAACTTCAAAATAGGAACATTTCCAAATGTAAAAATTGCAATTAATCAGCTCAAATAATTTAAAGGTTGAAGTAATTTTAGTAATTTTTTTTTAGAGCAGGGAAAATATTTGGTCTAAACAGGTTAAAGCAGATGCATGAATAGTTATAAAAAAAAAATGTTATACTTAACTTGGACAATGTTCCCTCATTCTACATTTCTTCAAAAATAGTCATGTTTGCGTGTGATATGCGTTGAATGCAAGCTGTTGAAATCCTATAGGCATCAGACAAGCTTTACTCTCTGAGGGCTGAGCATTTTGTAATGGTGCAGCTCCAGTTATCTCTATGCATGTTCAGGGCTAACTAACCCTTCAGGTCACTAATAAAATCAGCAGGCTGCTTCTTGAATGGAAAAGCTCATTATTTTTCTCCCCCCCTTTGCAATTAAAAAGTTCATAATGTTAATTAACGAAGGTAGTAATAATAAAATAAAGTTTGCTTATTAAATGACTATTGTTTACTTTCTCTGTCACTTCCAAGGGCCCAGTCAGCACAGAGCTTTCGTGTTTACACCAAAACAGAATTTTGTCTTCTTTTCCCCTCTTTTCTCTCGTTTATGAGCATTTTATATCCAGCGGCTGCAGCTGATAGAAACACTGACCTTTAAGCTTGTTGATTAATAGCATGATCTGTTTTTCCTTTTTCACTGTTTAAAATTACCATCTATTATAAATGTGAGATGACTGTGTGGCATTAGCCCTTTTAGTAGTCAGGAAATTATAAAATATACACTTGCACAGTAAGCAATTTTAACAATCTGCATGGTCATTCATCTTTTTAATGAGCCTTGTTTACAGCTCTGTACCATGTTCATCGTCACTCTTCCTATTTACATCTTAGGCCCTTTAATTAAGAGAGAACAGTAAAAATAGGAATTTTTAAAAATAAATTCTGATTAATTCAGATAGCAGAAGGTTATGGGGTAGGGGGGTTATTATAACCTATAACGTCTGCTAGTGAAAGCTTTATTCCTTTGTTCTTTATTAGATACAGTAAATTAGCAACGCTGAATAGCTGTGACAAAAGACTCCTTCATATTATGCCTTACCACCTACTGCAAGGGCAAGACCTGAAAGTTAGGTCCCTATTAGGCAAAATAAGGACAAATAAATCTTAGCTCTACCTCTAACAAGAACTGCACTCCTTGCCACCAAAAATTAAAGAGGTTAGCCACTGCTTATTTTTTACACTAATATACTTTTCACAGAAAAAGGTGCACTTCATTTTTAAAGCAGGTGAAATAAAAAGATTGTTATTAACTTTCCTGTTTTAGGAAAACAGTTCACTGTTGAAAATATAACTAATTTAGTATAAAACTGTACGGCAAAAAAATCTGGGGAAGGCTTATATTATTGTGAGATTTTTTTGGGTCAAATTGCTTTCTTTTACGAAAATGAATATTTTCACTCAGTATTTAAGGTCGCACATTATTTTTTTTAAAAATAAAAGAAGCACTCGTCATAAGGTGAAGACCCTAATATACAAAGTGATGTTAGCTGTTGTTACAGATATATACAAGCATCCTAAACAATTAAGAATTAAGCCTCCTGAAGTAGCGCTTGGCCATTTTGAAGCCCAGAAATTAATCTATGAAAATAAAACATTCCCAAATTTTACAGTCACACATTTGTAAATTGTTAACTGTGTTAAATATGTTTGGAAATTGTCAAATGCTTTCTTTGAGATTACAAAAACAAAGACCCTTCCTTAAAGATAAAGCTGTAGAAGGAACAGCCTCCAAAAGAACGGTGAATGCTGAGTTTCAAGGATATTAATTTTTATGACCCTTAATTGCAAACAGCTATCTCCAAAAATCATTCCGAATTGAGGGATTACCCCGGCAATTGCTAGTTCTACCCAAACGTAGCCCGTTTTTCGAGTGGTGGCTGAGATTTCTTCACACAGCATTTACTATTTAGGATCTTAAAATTAGACCTAGGCCATTTAGGAGGAAAATCAGGAAGTGTTTTTTTCTTATAAAAGGGAGTAGAATTCTATAACTCTCTCCCCCTATAGTCTGGAGATACTGGGTCAATTGAAGCAGCAGTGATGGACGCTGGGCTGTCACGTGGCACATACATAACTCATGGCCCAACTCCAGGATAAAATCCCTGGGAATTGAGCTAAGTATGAGCCTGAGGCACAAAGAGAGAGGATAAGGTTTGTGTGATGAAGAGTTCTTGGATTATTTTTTCCAGAATGGCTGATATTTTAATTGGTTCATGTGTCCTAAATGTAATTTTTAGTGGTACATGAGGGACGATGCCGTAATCCCACACTTCAAGCAGGGTCATGCTCACAGGGCCCCCAGGCCAGAGAAAAAGACCTAAGCATATAGCTGTAAATTTCTGACCTACTCTTCTCAATGGCTCCCCATCATCAGCATGGGATTATGGATTGGCACCAAACTGAAATGGAGGACCAACATGCTGCTTAAATGTATTTGATTGGCTTTTTTTTTTGTGAATGGATTTTTAAAATATTTATGCCGGTGAGGGTTTTTGATTAGTTGCCAGTGAATTCAAGCCAACCCGTACGCCTTATGCTATGTGTACACATCAGAATTACCCCAGATACAAACCTTTATGTAAGGAGTTAGACATTTGATTTACTTTTCCTAATAGAGAAAATATAAGTTAAACAAAATAAGTGACAGCCATTCACTGGTTCATTCCCAAGGACAACGTCTTGACCAATCAGAGTCAAGCTACCTGGTTTAAATTTCAAACAATGCTCGGCAGTTAACTGTCAGTCACCATCAACTAATGTGTTCTCCATGGCAATGCCAACCAATCAGCAATCTCTTCTCATATAGTATAAATTGTTGCTTCCCCTGACATTGGTACCTTGCGATTATCCTGGTGAGCGCAAGACGAAAAACTTCGGCAAAAAATGTCTCTTTATTTTTAGCAACACTAAAATATAAGCTAATGCAACTAGAAGATGTTGGTGGCACGCATGGAATTCCTGATCTACCGATAGTAACTAAAATGTACTCGCCTTACTCATGAGTGCAACAGAGCAACATGTTAAGTCTATTCCAAGGCCGAGAGAATGGGCACATAGATAGAAAAATAAAATGAAGAGAGCACCAGATCATGGAAAAGGGCTGAGTGATATCACAGGGATTTCACAGAGACAGAGTGAGCAATATCTCAACAATCAGAATTGGCAGGGAAGCATCCAGACAGGACTGAACTGCCAGAAGCTGTATTTCCAACAATATGACTGGAAAGTTCATGTTATCTGTCATGGTGGTTCAGACTCCCTTGCTTTATGTAAAGGTTACTTACGAGTATGTGTACATAAAACCTGCATCATTGTCAGACCCTGCCATTTCACATTTATAATCATCCAACTCCATGTAACACAACAGGCAGATCTCCGAGATGGTAGGATAGGAGCAGTTAGGGCCAGAGCGGCAAACTGTTTTTGGAGACAGGAATTGAAATATGTTGAGACAATCACAAGCCTGACAACAATCTAAACAAGTAAACCTTAAGAAGACTCAAATAATATCACTAGTTCAGAATTGGTTTGACAGCTCTCCAAATGTGAGGTGGAACAATTTGAAAGCCAAAATTTATTTTTGGATGAAAGGTTAAAAATGCCAAACTTCAGTTGAGAATATGAACGTTGGTGCTAAGTTAGCTGATCTCAGCCAGACTGGCAATAGAGGTAACAGGTTAGGGATTGGACGTTGAACTCTCACCTGGGCCAGGAACAGAGGTGACCAGGCACTAAAAACAGTGCTGCTGGCTTGCATGCTGACCCTCTGGATCCATCCTGTGCCTGGGCCATTTTCTCGGAGGTGAGATGGGTGTGGGGGGGGCTGGCATTGCAGCAGGGTTGCCAGCCAGCATCTGGATTATCCATTTAGCCTCCAGGAGAAGACAATTTAGCTGCGTGGAGGTGACCTCCATTCGGCAGGAAGCCGGCACACCTGGAAGGCTTAGGAGCCTTCCCGGTCTGCCTGGGTGCAGTGGAATCCCCACCCCCACCCCCTCTCCCAGCCCACAATGGTGGCCCAGCTGCTGCTTTCAAGATGAATGGCCTCTGATGGACACTCCAGCTTTGAGAGCTCACTGCCATTCTTAATTGGACAGCGAGCCCGCCCTCTGGCATTAATTGGCCGTTCCGGGGAAAATCTGAATGCTTGACCATTTCCCACCTGGTGCAGGCATCTGACCCCCATTTGAGACTGGTGGTGGGCGTCAGAAGCCTGCAGAGAGAATCTGCCACTGCCGTCAGCACCACTGAGTTACAGAATAGAAGATCAACCAACGCACCTTGTACGTATTGCTAATTACTGACCCTAGTTGGAAGTGGCTTTGTAGCAATATTGGGTAAGGATTGGATTAGGTTCAATTGTGATGCCTCTCCAGTTGAATAGCCTGCCAGTGACATGAATAGTGCCCAGTTTCTGTAGAAAGCAGCACTGAGCAAGGCAGCACATTTAGCCACCTGGGTGCAATGTATGATACTTCAGATCTGCAATAACCCTGGCATTTACTATAACTGAGGAGACCTGTCATGTTGCCATTGGTTATCCATGTGGGCGTGGTTGAAATTTCTTGCTTTTGCAAACAATTGCTCTGTTTAAGGCATCTGTGGGCAGTTGATTATTTAATGTTAGTGATGTCCCCTGGAATGATTCCACAGTGTGGAAACTCAAGAAAGTTGTGTTGTTAGCTGCCACAGCTGTGTGAAGCCTGTTCTGGAGATGGTTAGTAGGTGTTATATTGTTATATTATTTGTAAAGCACTAGGAGCTAATTGTTATGTGAACATATATCCTGGGGTATCACACTTACTGCTGCACCGTAGTCGTGTGCCCAGTTGTATCAGCCTACCAGAAAGAAATACACTCGGGCCAGAATTTTACCTTCGGTGTGCGGGCGCACGCCCAACATACTGGAACGTATAATGACACGCAATAATATTGGGCGTGCGTCCCAATGTCATCGCGCACTCGCGCGATATTTCGCTTGGCGGGCACGCACCAGAGTCGGCTACACACCCGCCGATAATTGAAAGGCCTATTAAGACCATTAACAAAGTAATTAAGCTGAAGTTTACGCTGCCCGTCCAACCTAATAGCTGGTGGTCAGGGGAAAAGGCCAAGCGGCCTTTACGTTTTTTTTTAGGAAACCTCATCCACGAGTGGGATGGGATTTCCTAAAGCTAATACAAATTTGTTTTAAAACTCTATTTTGAAATTTAAAAACATGTCCCATCTCACATGAGGGGACACGTTTCATTAAATTTTTACTGTATTTAATTTTTTTAAAAAAGTGCTTCAATCTCCCTGAGGTAGTTCCGGGCCTCAGCGGGATTGGAGCGCACGTTCTCGCGTGTGTGCCAACTGCGCGCCATGCCCGGCTCTCCCTCCTCCCCCCCCCCCCGCCCGCACAGGCAGTGCTCAGCGCTGGCGCTCACGATCCACGCAGGGCGGGCCTTAATCGGCCTGCCCGTGTGAAATCGCGGAGCGGAGCCAATCGCGGTTGGCGGCCGGCTTCCCGACTGCCCCTGGCCCACCCCTGCCATGCCCGCCCGGTGAGGGAAGAATTCTGGCCTCGGTGAATCTCTTGCATTTTGAGCCTAAAGTGTGATTATTTCTAACTTATGGGAACCAGAGGACATGACACGGTGGCTGCAGGCGGCCTGTGAGTAAAAATGCAAACATTTTAAAATAATTTAATACTGAATTAGTTCAAGAATCACCCTGGGTTAGGGCCAGAGAGAGGACAACTGAGCGAATTGTGTGAAAATGAAATGGCTGTTGCAATAACAATGAACATGCAGCTCCAGCCCAAGGTGAATTGGGAGGCTGATGATGTCGTAGAGGCATTTGGGAAGTTTAAACAAAAGTGCCAATCGCCACTCAATAGCTTTCAAAAAGGCAGCAGTGAAGAGGAAAGGGTCAGCTATCTTTTATGAGTGGGAGAGAAAGGAAAAAGGGTTAATTTTTTTAACAGTTGGGAGCTGAGAGCAGAATTGCAGACAAAACTTTTGACAAATTCTGCACACATCTCCAGCCAAAGTCAAATCACTGGATCTACTGATGTGAATTTCAGGGCCTGAAGCAGGAATCTTGTGAGTCTATTGAAAATTTCCTAACAAAACTGCGGCCAGAAAACGTAAATCCAAGGACAGAAATGAAAGGCTGTTGGATCAGCTCATTTGGGGTTCTGCACCCCCTGAAGTACAAACCGAACTGATTGGAAAGGACAAGCTCACAATTCACAGGCTATAGATATTGCCAGGGCACATGAAGCCACGAGTAGCCAGATGAAAGTGCTGACTAGCCTTCAATAAAGAGAAAGCCAGCAGGGTTGGTGCAGTGAAACAGCAACAAGACGGTGCACACCAGGCAGAGAGAAGTGTGCAAGAGCTGTGGACGACCTCATGAGTTTACAGACAGAAGGAAAAGTTCCACATACGGATCAAACTGCAAAGCTTGTGGAAAGCCCAATCACTGGGAGAAAGATGTGCAGAATGACAAAAGGAGATGGTAAATGATTTATCAGAGTGAGAGCAGAGTGAGAAAGAAAATAAACCAAAGCATACATATTCTGAAAGACGAGAATGAGTTTGAGAACACAATAGCATAGGAACCACACAATTATATGAAGTGGTGTCAGGTCTCCGTGCCAGATCATTCATTTTAAGCTTAGTAAATGTGCATGAACGTGAAGGCCACCATGAAACACATGGCAGGACGGCCTGGGATTCCTCCACCCTGCGTTATCTCATTGTGTCATCCTTCTGGACACCATATTTAAACTGCACCTGTGCATAGAGCTCGCTGCAGCGAGGTCAGAATGGCCCCTAAGAGAACCAAGCGTGCTGCTCCGAAGTTTAGCGACACCGCACTGATGGCACTCCTCGCCTCAGTGGAGGACTGGCGGGAGATACTTTACCCCTGTGATGGAGTAACCAACCTCACCACTCTGGCATGGCAGCAGGTCACCAGGGCGGTCAATGCCAATACGACCCGGTAGAGGACCCCCATCCAGTGCAGGAAGACAATGAAGGATCTCATCCCCTTTGCCAGGGTAAGTCCTCCTTCTCCTCAGTCTCAACTCAGCCCATCAGCCATTCGCAGGGTAACCAGGATTATAGTCCACAGAGATCTCACACACACACGACCAGAAGGGACATCACCACTCATTCTCTCAAGCATACTTTGAAATCTTCATCCCTTCTCACACACTGTACAAGTCGCGTCGTCGGCCCTTATATAGGCCCGATCAGTACACACAGAAGGCAGGCATCCTGATCACTGGCTTTGCCGCCCGTCCTGCTCACAGTATGTCTATCTGCTGAAGAGTGCTGTCAGTGCAGTGTCCCTAAACTTTGGAGCAGCGGGCATCTGTCCATCTGGCTTTATGAAGGACAGGATTGCCCACAACAGTGAGAGTTCCCAGACCAGAGGGGGGATGCCTGAGCTCAGGCCCCTCACTCAATATGAAGAACTGGGAGTGTCCCTGCGCTGAGGGTGAGATTGGCGTCTCCCAAGCATTACCAGCCCTTCGGACACCAGCCGAAACTATGAGTGCTTTGCTATGTTGGTGATTATGCAGCCAATCACTCATTATCTCGTCTCTAACAGGCACCAGCAGGAAGAGGAAGAGGCCCACCAGCAACAGCCCATCTACCCCAACCCAACATGGGTGAAGATCCTGGGGACCCACTAGATGTAGAGCAGTCACAGCATTCACCTGCACTCTCCGCCAGCGCAGACACACACCGCGGTGGGACCTAGGTCTAGAGCAGGCTTGAGATCACAATCTGCCAAGCACAGATTCAGGTTGACTGCAGGCGGACATCCAAGGTCACCGGCACTTGGAGGACTGTTGGAGTCCAGGCTCCTGCTTAGACTGATTCTGATGATGATCCTCCAGACTCAGCCCTAACACAGATGTTGGAGCTGCAAAGACAGACATGGGAGGGTTGTCAGATGCTGCCATCAGATTGCAACAGATGCTGGAGACCTTCCGCGTTCCATCTGATGTCTGTGCCCTGACCTGCCAGTGCACCAAGGCCAACACTGGTAGGATGTCGACTGCCATGGAGACCTTGGTACAGGACTTTGTGCCTGATCTGTGCCAAGACCTGGCTCTAAGCATAGGTGGGATCCATCAGTTGCTATGCAAGAGAGGATGGGGCACCTTGACTTTACTCCAGGTGTCCCTTCTCCTCAAGGAGTCAAGCAGGGGTCCTCGGGCACCCACAGGGAGGAGGAACATCAGCTGGGGCCCTGGGGCCATCCACCCAGATGCCTCAGAGTGTGTCCAGCCACTCCCAATCCCCTCTGCCTGTGACCCCATCAGCTCTAACTCCACAGGCCGAGGAGGGTACACCTGCCCTATAGCAGGAGATCCAAAGCAGACTGGGGCCCTCTAGGCTTCAGCCTTTCAGAGGGCGCCTGCCAAGGTCGTCACAGACAATAGGGGTTAGTAGTCAGCAGACTGCCTCCACCTCTGCTGTGGATGTCAGGGATGCACCGACATTTAAGAACAATAAGAAATACTAAGAGCATGAAGGTAGCATGGGTATTCACAAATTGTATGTAAATGGCACAAATGTAAATACAATTTGTTTCAGTCTACTTCTCATCTAGCTAGTGCCTCGTTACATTAAAACTGCGCCAGCTCTCAGTTGGTCAGTCAACATGGTTATGCGCTTGTTAAAAGCATCAGTGTGACTGGTTCCCCTTGTGGACATGTCAGGCTAGTGGAATGAAAATGTGGAGGCCTCACATGGGATCAGGGCAACGCTCCAGAACATCTGACATGTGCTCTTTATTATCAAAGATCGGAATATTTAATATCTAGATGGAGTGTCAACATTTTTGGAGCCACAGATGCCAAGGCTAAGCTGTAACTTGGGAGACTCAAAACAGAGCCATGGTCATGTGAGCCTGCCTGACAGCAGACCATGCAAACTTTCACAGTCCACTGAAAGGTGAGTTGAAGTTCAGGCTTGCTTCCATTACTGAGAGTTACAGTTGACTGTCTCCTGAAAAGAAATCTCAGCCGGGGACTCAGTATGATTGCGAGGCCTGAAGACTTGAGTTGCATGAATGATTGCTTGAGCGGAAGTACCACAGTGTGGATTCAGATTAGACCTCAGACATCAAAGCGAGAACTACTGAGTGAGGATTGGCCTCCGTGAGGCACCTTGCTACACTGCAGGCATACTGCCACGAGTGCACTGAGAATTGCAGTGCTGCTCCTGCCTCTTGAAGGCTCCCATAGGCAATGGGATGTTGGCAAGATGCTTGAAGAGGCTGCACCATCTCAACTTTGCTCACATAACTTGCTGTTGCAGTAATCTTCCTGTAACAGAAAGGCCACATGCTCCTGAAGCTGTCTTACATCCCAAGGATGAAGGCATCGTGGCGCAAGATGCACCTATTCATTCAGAGATTGATGTGCTTCTTTGAGATGATGTGGATCGCAATGATGGTGTTAAGTTGGACCCACCATGGAGAAAACTGGTGAAAGAGGCTCACATGAGCTATTCATCATCATCCTCCTGGAACCTGGTGTCTATAAGCATGTCACATGATTCGTCATGCTATGGCCTCTACTTCTGGAGCCTCAGCCTCCTCGCCCTCATTGAGCTCAGCCCTCTCGACATACTCATCATTGGAGGAGATGTGCAGCTCCTCCAATTCTCCTTCTGCCAAGCCATCCCCGCTTCGGAGTGCCAGGTTGTGTAGAATGCAGCAAGCCACGATGATGCGGGAGACCCTCTGTACTGGAGCACCGCCTGACCTGCCCAGACATTGAAAATACATCTTCAAAATGCCAAAGGTCCGTTTAATCAATGAACGTGCTGTAGAATGAGCAGGGTTATACCTCCGAGGCACTTTGCGGCAGCCGAACGGGTGCCATCATCCACATCTTTTGTGGGTGGCCTTTGTCACTGAGGAGCCGACCCTGGGTGCGCTGAGGGCCCTCGGAGATCTGTGGCACCTGCGAGTGACTCAAGATGTGCGAATCATGGGAGCTTCCAGGGTATCTCGCACGTACCTGCATAATCTGCTTCTGGTGGCCGTAGACCAGCTGCACATTGAGAGAGTGGAACCCTTTCCTGTTGATGAAATGTTGTGACTGCTGCCAGGGTGCTCTTAACGCCACAAACATGCAGTCGATGGCACCCTGCACCTGTGGGAATCTGGAGATCGCTGCAAAGCCCATTGCTCTGGCAGCCTATCTGGCTTCATCTAGGGAGAGCTGGATAGAATTGTGCACCTTGCTAATGCATTTGTGAGTAGATGCTTGAGAAATCCCGCAGATGTCCCCAGTGGTGCCCTGGAATGAGCCACTCGCAAGGAAGTTCAGGTGCGTCTGTGATCTAGTATCAAGCCACCAGCCGCCGGGACCGACACATGTGAGGAGCTGACCCTGCGCACCATGGTGGGCACAACTGACACAGGACTGACAGACCCTCTCCCTCCCTGGACTGGGGGACCAGGGCAGGCATGCCAAGCATAGCCCTCTAAATTGTGGTGCAGACCCACAGGGCTGACTTATGCTTTGTGGCCCCAGCTACTTGCCGCGCAATTGCCCAGGACTGTCTCTGTTTTCTGGCCCTGACTAATTCCCCTCCCCCAACCTTGTGTCTGTGTGCTCCCTTCCCCAGTCACCAGGCCCCCACCTCCCCCACCCCCCCAGTCACCAGGCCCCCACCCACCCCCCCCCCCCCACCCCCCTGCCCCCCCAACCATTCAAGCCTTTGCCCTCCAGCCCCTTCCTTTGCCTCTGCCTCGTCTCACCCACCTTCCCCTCCCTTCAAGCCTTTGCCTTCCAGCACCTTCTACCCCCACCGCCACCTTCCCACTGGTCTCACTTGGTGAGTCTTGCCTCTGAACCCCCCGCCCCACCTTGAGTTCCCCCTGGCCTTGCCTACGTAACCTTGCCACCGAGTCAGACCAGCCATGAGTGCAGCGCGAGGAAACGTTGAGGTCATGAATGAAGTTCTCCTCGCCGGGTGCACATCACTTATATCTGGTCGTGAATCACGTCGGTCTAGTTAGTCGCCGGCATAGCCAATTTGATCTGGAATGGGGGCGTGATTCTGGTGAGCTGCCTTTTTAATGAATATTCATGATATTCGGATGAGTTCCTGACATGGTGTAGTGGGCTCCCCGACCTGCCATGAAGGTCAGCAGTGGAAAATTGCGGGCTCTCTTTACACCGGCAGGACACTGACTTTTGGCCATTCTCCACATTTCCCTGTCCCTCCCGGCATGACACCCGCTGCTGACAGGACCAGAGAATCCCACCCAATATTTTGAGAAAAGAAAACAAGCTATAAATACTCTTAAAGGGTTCAGTTTATATATAAAAGCCGATTGTTAATCTAGCTTAGAAAGAAAGTTAATGGTTGGAACAGTATATAGAGGCACCAAACATTTTTTTTAAAGAGGAAGGGATGTTATATTATCATATTATTCATAAGGAGCTAGAATCTAATTGTTATGCGAATATATATCCCAGTACTGTGCACTGTAGTCATGTACTGAGTAACAATGGCCTGGATTTTCACTTTAAAAGTGGCGGTCCGGTCCCAATTGTAGAATTCCCAGCCCCATCCCAGGCTTTCTGATTTTCGGGAATACCTTTAAGGGGTGCGGGCTGGTTCCTGTCAAAAGCCCTCATCTGGCACTTCTGATCTGGCCAGCCCCATTGTGGGAGTGGGCATCTCCTACTCCACTGCAATTTTTATGGAGTTGGGCCATTGATTTTAAAGAGTCATGGCTCATGGCCCCCCCCAGAGAAGTGGTGAACCCTGGTCGGCATGAGGGGACGTTTTAAAAGGTAAGTTAAAAAGGCCCCCCCCTCATGTTCCCTACGCCAAGCTCTTATTTATGCTTGGCTGAGGGTCCAGACAACCATTAGAGTACTGCAACACCTACACCCCAGAGAAAACATCGTTTAATTGACAGCTCAGGCTTTCCGATCTCTATTGTTACTTTCACAATGTTTGTTTACATAATGTTAAGTGGCTTCAAGCATTTGAGGTTTTTGTTATTAATGTTTTAAAGAGTCTGGATGATTGCCACTTTTATCAGCTTGTAGTGATATGACTTTTTTTATCAACATAGGAGAAAGTTATGAATGAATTACTTCCTCAAAAGCTTTTTTTACATGTACCACTATAGGGTTCATTGATTCTGGACAGTGTATAGAGGGTGAATGGGCATGGAAGCTTCATAGCTAGGTATAGGGGGCATGAGGGGCCATGGGGGTGGGTGGCATCAGGTAGCATCGATGGGGCATAGGGACTGTTTAGACGGTAAGGGAATGTGAGGGGTGAGGGCTGGAGAGTCTTTGTGTTTTGATTTTAACTGGGACAATGTCCCACTGCACTGAGGCGGGGCTTTTAATCAGCCTGTCTCTGCACCCAGCAGCCTCTGTGGCTGTCTCCATACTTCTTCCCACGTTGGCTGGCCCGAATCCTGCCTGCACCCCCACCCCCCAGCAGTGAAGATCCTGTCTTTGCAGGCACTTTCTCCTAAGGTGGGCAGCTCAAGCCGGGAATTTTCCTAAATCCCACTGTCAACCTCGAGGATGAAAATCCAGGCCAATGTATGTCAGTCTGAAGCAGTCCATGTCCAAATGCAGCAAGACCCGGACAATATCCTGGCTTGGACTGACAAATGGCAAGTAACATTTGCATCACATAAGTGTCAGGCAATGACCATCTTCAACAAGAGAGAATCTAACCATCACCCCTTGACATTCAATGGCATTACCATCACTGAATCTTCTACTATCAACACCCTGGGGGTTACCATTGACCAGGAGTTGAACTGAACTCACCATATAAATGCTGTTGCTACAAGAGCAGGTCAGAGGCTAGGAATCCTGCCGTGAGTAACCCACCTCCTGACTCCCCAAAGCCTGTCCACCAATTACAAGGCACAAGTCAGGAGTGCGACGGAATACTCTCCACTTGCCTGGATGAGTGCAGCTCCAACAACACTCATGACCATCCAGGACAAAGCAGCTCGCTTGATTGGCACCCCATCCACCAACATTCAGTCTCTCCACCACTGATGCAGTGGCAGCAGTGTGTACCATCAAGAGGCATTGCAGGACCTCGCCATGGCTTCTTAGACAGCACCTTCCAAACTCACGACTGCTACCATCTAGAAGGACAAGGACAGCACTCACATGGGAACACCAACACCTGGAAGTTCCCCTCCAAGCCACTCACCATCCTGACTTGGGAATATATTGCCACTCCTTCACTGTTGCTGGGTCAAAATCCTGGAACCCCTCTCCCTAACAGCACTGTGCGTGTACCTAAAGCACCTGGACTGCAGCATTTCAAGAAGATAGCTCACCACCACCTACTCAAGGGCAATTAGGGATGGGCAACAAAAGCTGGCCTAGCCAGTGATGCCCACACCCTGTGAATGAATAAAAAAAATGTCTGTCAATCTACTAGTCATGTGGACATCTGAAAGAAATACACTCCACGAAGCTCCAACATTTTGAGATTAAAGTGTGATTATTTCTAATTTATGGGAACCAGAAGACAGGTGAGTTTGCAGCTTTTATCAGTTAAGCCTTTATAAATGTGTCCTTTGTACAACTGGAGGTAGGAGTCCCATTGTATATATATATATATATCCGCTGGGACTGGGTGGGTGCTGTTTGCTCCTGGTGCACCCTAGTATCTTTCTGTTAAGCCTTCACTTCTTCCAAGAAGTAACGATGCAGGAAAAATGAGCAATTGGGAGCCAATTGTATCTTGACAAAGATGAGAGACGGGGGAGTAAATGGCACCTCACAGAAAATGGCAAAAAGATAATGGACAAGTATTGGCAACAATAAAAAGCAGAAATATAACACCAAAATCACTTAGAAATATGGTTGATGAAAATCCTACGGATTTAAGTGCTGGAGTCTTTAAATTCACTCCCGTGTAATGACCTGTTTTATATGGGCAGGAGCGTGACTGGCTGCATAATGTGACATAATACTGGCATCACGCTATTTAGCCATATTTGCATTTGACTGCCAACATATGAGCATTTCCCCAGCTGGTGCAAATAACTTTGGAAAATGGGGCGGGCACAAAGTCTGGCGGAATTCCAGTATAGCTGAGGTCCAGCTCATTTCCTGCTGCTAACCATTGGTTACAAATGAGAGTCGGGAGCAGAAAAGCCTGAACAGATAACTCTGGTTGTTGTTTTTCCAGGTCAGAGCAAAGAATTGGGAGTAGCCTTGTCGGACTTCTACAAACCCCCTACACATGAAAACAACTGCGTATCTCACAGTGATTCTCCTCAAAATCTGCTGGAACGCTTTGCCAGTATTTTTTAGATGCAGATGTTCTGCACTGAAGGAGTGGAAAGGAATTCCGAGATCCAATATAAAACAGAGGCAGTTCCCTCAAAAATAACAGACGTGAAGGAAATTAATTTGGGTGAAAAGTATGGAGGTTAAATTACCTGCAAATATTTTGCCCATGTTCTCGAAACAGTTTTGGGAAAACTGTGTCCGAATTAAGATGGGATTGTCAGTTTTTATTGCTCATGAGGGCAGACCTTGCCTTTGCGCATCAGTGTAAAATGGGCGATTGCTGGTCAGTGGCCTGTTCACATAAGTCTCCCCGATTCACTGGCAGCAAGCAGATGCAGCCGGGCCAGTGTTTAAAGCTGGATTCATTTTCACATATTCGGGCTGTGGAACTATCTGAAGGGACAAAAGTTCAGATCGAGTTGGACCGAATCTGTCCGGCTGCTCACATTTCCATGAGTTTGGTTTTCTCCCTCACCTCACCAGCTCTTACAAAACAAAAAACCTATCGATAAGCTGAGTCTAGGCCCTGGTCAACGCACAAATGATACATGTTGGAAAATGAAATAATCATGAGCCTGCCTTTGGAGCCACGCGTCATGAAATAGATCTTCGAGAAATGGAGAAGTTCCATCAAGGAATCAAGAAGCAGAATAGCTTCACTTAATATAAATGGTGCATTTATGTGGTCAAAGTCCATATCCCATTACCTTCTCCTGACAAAGGCAATGTAGAAATTTCATGCAGAATCATGTTCTGCTCAACTGTGTTTACAGCATAAAAGAAAAACAGAATGTGAGCAAATGGAATTCATGGCAAGTGCTAATGCAATAAATGTTAGGGTCCAAAGGATTAATAACAGGCAGCTGTTGAAATGAACAAGGAATGATCCAAAGTACAGAAGGTCCAGAGAAGTATCATAAGAAATGTAAAGCTTTGCTTAAATGTTATGGGCGTGCAATCCAGTTTCAGTGCACTGCTGGAACTGATGCTATAGAAACTGAATGCCTTCCCGGGAGTGCGCTATGTGCTGCCTGCCAGCTGCTTTTGGAACATCCTGCACCATGGGGCGTACCACATTGAGAAGGGCTCTTTGCATGGGTTGCATGCAACCGTGATGTAATTCAGCCCCATTGGCTGATCTGATGCCCAACTTCCAAATTTAGATCCCAAAGGTCCGTCGGGCGAATTCACTTGCGATTCACCAAAGAACAAGCAGTAAGCTGGGCCCATAAACTGGTGTCATTAAAGGACCAGACACTCAACGTGCAGGTAAGGTGAGTTAGAATAACTTCTGCTATGGTAAAGTCTCTGGAAGTACTCTGAAGTGTTTTTGCAGGTGCAGCGGTGAGTTTCTGGATTTGGCAGGGAGCATTCCTGCACCCTCACAGGGACTGCACAGGTGACCTGTCCACATAAAGGCATCAACAGGTCTGGAGGATGCAGTCACAGTGTCTCCGTGCAGTGCAGGTTGAGAATAGGGAGCAGATGGAAGAGGACAAGCGGAAGTTCTGCACAGTGTCCACTGTCAACTTGGAGCTGGACTGTTCTATGCTCCTTTACAGTGACTGGAGGTTGTCTTGAAGGCCAACCAATGCACCAAGAATCTTGGTGTTCATGCCCATCAGCGTTCCTCAGTATGCTGCCCCATCGAGTTGTTCGTTTGAGTCCGCAGCAGTGGAACACATCACTGACCTCACCCTCCAGTGAGCTGGCCGTCCTTCCCTGCAGCCTAGTCACGCCTGCTGACTCACGCATTACTGTTCGTAACTCTATACTGGCTTCCAACGAATGCGCAGAGCCAGGACATGAGCTGGTGGCTGCGAGTGCCAGATCAAGCGCTGGGGCCACTTCACAGACTGCCTTTAAGAACAGAAGGTGGGCTGCACCACATGCTCTTTGCGGGTGGTGCTCAGGTCACTGTCAAGTGGTCCAGCAACCAGCAATATGGGAGATACTCTGACCTACGCTGCAATCAGGTAAATGAGGGGGAAGCACCAAATCTGTGTCACAAATCTTGAGCCCAGTACCCAAAAAACAGTGCAAGCCAATTTTTAGCTCAATCTTTCTCAAAGATGTTATCATTTCAGTGAATTGGATGCTGAAGCCATTGAACAAACAAAAAGCCTTCAAACCAGCTGAGACAACATCCGCCTGAAAGTGTATAATTTAGAATACCTGAAATAAAAGCTAACAAAATGATGAATGATAATTTGCAGGAAAATATGGATTACCTAAGTAGAGAAAAGGAAATGGCAATATTAACTGCATGCAGATCATTAAATTACATTAAAGTTGGCTGAGCAAGAGGAATTGAGAGGAAAGCATCATAAACTGACATAGATTTGATGCCAATCAAGGGGTCATGTCCTTCAATGAAAATTTTCCCACATTAGCAAAAGTGATGAAATATGGTGCTGTGCTGGTGCCTTGTGAGAGACATCCGTGATTTCCTGGAACACACATCACAGAGTGATAGGGCATGTGCCTTGTCTGTCGGTAGCACTGAAGTGAGATGAAGCAGTTCTGGAGCAAAGCAGGGAAAACAGCAGACAGGTCAATACTGCTGTGTACTGTATAATAGTTGGCCGAAAACTGACAAAGGCAATAATCTAAAAGAGAAAAAAATAAAATCTTTCGATATCGTCTAACACAAAACTTATGAATTTTGACATAATTAATAAAATGGGAAGAAGTACATGGCAACATAGGGATAAAAATAACAACATCATAATTGCCTAAGCTATGATATCATAGAATCAAAGATTAGGATCACAGGAGGGTTACAGCCCAGAAGAAGGCCATTCAGCCAGTTGAGTCTGTGCCAGCCCCTGCAAGGGCAATTCAGCTAGTCCCATTCCCCCACCCTTTCCACATAACCATGTATTTTTTTTTTTCTCTTCACGTGCTCATTCAATCCCTCTTTGAATTCCACAATTGAATTTGCCTCCACCGCACTCTCAGGCAGTGCATTCCAGAAACTAACCACCCAAGAACCTAAGAACATAAGAAATAGGAGTCGGAGTAGACCAGGTTTGTCCAACGCGTGGCCCACGGGCCAAATTGTGGCCTGCAAAGACATTCTGGATGGCCCTCGGACCCAATGTTCAAAATGCAGGTAAAGACTGGTAAGTGAAGACGAAGATTCTGCAAGGGGCTGCTCCTCCAATCACAGGCCATTCCTCTAATCTGTTTGCTGCAAATGTGGGAGAGAAGCAGTCTGTGATTTGAGGAGCAGCGAACACCAGTGGTAGCCCATTTGCTGGGGAACAAACAGAGGGGGTGTATGCTGGGGAAGAGAGATTGTTGGGGCAACTGGGGAAGGAGCGGCTGCTGGGGCCTTGGGGAGGAGAGACTGCAGGTGTACGGGGGAAGGAGAGACTGTGGGGCCCATGGAAAGGAGAGACTGTTGGGCCCATGGGGAGGAGAGGCTGTGAGGCCCATGGGGAGGAGAGGCTGTGGGGCCCATGGGGAGGAGAGACTGTGGGGGCCTGGTACTGAGATGCTGGCTGCAAGGCCCGGCAGAAAGATGCTGTGGAGCCTGGGGTCAGGGGTCCGGGAAGAGGCTGCATAGAGAGAGAGTGAGTGTGTGTGAGAGAGAGTGTGAGAGAGAGAGTGTGTGTGTGTGTGTGTGAGTGAGAGAGAATGTGTGTGAGAGAGAGTGTGTGTGTGTGAGAGAGAGAGAGAATGTGTGTGAGAGAGAGAGAGTGTGTGTGAGAGAGAGAGAGAATGTGTGTGAGAGAGAGAGAGTGTGTGTGTGTGTGTGAGAGTGAGAGAGAATGTGTGTGAGAGAGAGAGAGTGTGTGTGTGTGTGTGAGAGAGAGAGAGAATGTGTGTTTGAGAGAGAGTGTGCGTGAAAGAGAGTCAGAGTGAGTATGTGTGTGTGTATGAGAGAGAGAGAGTGTATGTGTTTGAGACAGTGAGTGTGTGTGTGGGAGAGGGAGAGAGAGAAAGTGTGTGTAAGTGTGTGTCTGGCTCACTCCCAGCCCGAGAATTCTCACTCACCCTCATCCCCACGCCCCGATGGATATTCACACCCACTCACACGGCGGATGAGAGTGAATGATTGAGCACCCTGAACCTGGAAGTGAGCCGGACACATACACTCTGACCCTCTCACACTAATGGTCATCTTCAATAATTACTCTTTTTTTAAATTATCAATTTATTGCTATGACATTCCTTTATTTTTGTTTAGCATGTTGTTTCTTTTCTTCATACTCAACGTTCATTTGAAATTCGTGTATCTTTCCAAAATTTGCTCATGGGCCCCTTGCGTGAGAATAAAATGGAAATGTAGCCCCCACACAAAAAGTTTGGACAAGCCTGGAGTAGACCATATCGTCCATCGAGCCTGCTGCACCATTCAATATGATCATGCTTGATCTGAGTCTTCAACTCCATATTTCCCCATATCCCTTAATTCCCTGAGACCAAAAATCTGTCTATCCCAGCCATAATTATGTTCAACAATTGAGCATCCACAACCCTTTGATGTAGAGAATTTCAAAGGTTCACAAGGTTCAGCTTTACTGAAGTAATTTCTCCTCGTCTTAGTCTTTATGACTTGCTGCATAAACATTTTTTTCCTCATTGTGCCTTTGGTTCTTTTGCCAATCATCTTAAATCTGTATTCTATTGTTCTTGACATCTCCACCAAGGGGAACAGTTTCTCTCTGCCTACTTTATATAGATTCCCATGATTCTGAACACCTCTATCAAATCTCCTCTCAACTTTCTCTTCTCTATGGAGAACAGCCCCAGCTTCTCCAGTCTATCCAGGTAATTAAAGCCTTTCAGCCCTGGAGACAGTCTTTGTAAACCTTTCTTCCTTGTAGCTAGAAGAGCAGGTCAGAGGCTGGGAATTCTATGGCAAGTAACTCATCTTCTGTCTCCCCAAAGACTGCATACTATCTACAAGGCACACATCAGGAGCGTGACAGAATACTCTCCACTTGCCTGGATGAATGCAGCTCCAACAACGCTCAAGAAGCTTGACACTATCGAGGACAAATCTGCCCACTTGATTGGCACCCTATCCACCTCCTTCAACATTCACTCTGTCCATCACCAGCACACAGTGGCAGCAGCGTATACCATCTACAAGATGCACTGCAGCAACTCACCAAGGCTCCTTTGATGGCAGCTTCTAAACCTGTGATTGCTAGCATCTAGAGGGACAAGGGCAGCAGATGCATGGGAACACCCCCAAGCCACAGGCGATCTTGACATGGAACTATATCTCTGTTTCTTTCTCAACCTGTCCTGCCACCTTCAACAATTTGTGCACATTTACTATCATTTATAAAAGTAAAATACTGCAGATGCTGGAAATTTGAAATTAAAGTTGACCAACAGGTCTCTCTGTTCTTGCTGTCCCTTTCGAATTGTACCCTTGATTGATGAGAAAATAAATGTAATACAAGATATAAATATTTTATCAATAGCACAGAAGCTCAGAACAGATAATGATGCTGATGTAATGATGATGTAACACCACATGATTGAGTAACAGAGCTCCAGAGGAGAAGTTCTAACCTCATGCAGAGTTCCCAATATGCACACAATAGCTGTAAACAATGGTTTAAATAAACTACAGTCTCTAGCAACTTACTTTTAGAGAACAGACAAACCCCAAAGAACCCCGCCTGGACTCTGAACACATAATGAAACTGTGTCTTGCACTAAACATGGGTTAAACCAACATTTTAGGATTGGTTAGCTAAGAGGAAGCAGAGAGTTGGGATAAATAGGCCATTTTTGGGTTGGCAAGATGCAACTAGTGGGCTGCCACAGGGATTAGTGCTGGGGTTTCAACTATTTACAATTTATATCAATGACTTGGGTGAAGGGACCGAAGGTATGGTTCCTAAATTTGCTGATGATGCAACTTAGGCAGGAAAGCAAGTTTCGCAAGGGACGTAAGGAGTCTGCAAAGGGACACAGGTAGGTTAAGCAAGTGGGCAAAAATTTGGCAGAGGAGGTATTTTATGGGAAAACGTGAACTAGTCCACTTTGGCAGGAAGAATAGAAACATATTTAAATGGAGAGAGATTGCAGAACGTTGATGTACAAAGGGCTCTGGGTGTCCTGGTACGTGAATCAGGAAAAGTTAGTAATGCAGGTACAGCAAGTGATGAGGAAGGCTAATGGAATGTTGCTGTTAATTGCAAGTGGAATGGAATATGTAAGTAGGGATGTTTTGCTAAAGTTGTACAGGGTGTTGGTGAGACCACATCTGGAGCACTGTGCACAGCTTTGGTCTCCTTATTTAAGAAAGGACATAACTGTGTTAGAAGTTGTTCAAAGAAGGTTCACTCACTGATTCCTGGGATGGGGGAGTTATCATATGAGGAAAGGCTGGGCATGTATCCATTGAAGTTTAGAAGATTGGGAGGTGATCTTATTGAAACATATAAGATCCTGAGGGGACTTGACAGGGTGGATGCTGAAAGAATGTTTCCCCTTGTGGCAAAGACTAGAACCAGGGGGCACAGTTTAAAAATAAGGGGTCTCCCATTTAATATTGAGATGAGAAGAATTTTTTTTTCTTTCAGAGGGACATGAACCTTTGGAACTCTCTTCCCCAGAGAACAGTGGAGGCAGGGTCAATGAATATTTTTGAGGCAGAGGTAGATATTCTTGACTAACAAGGGAGTCAAATGTTTATCGGGAGTAGGCGGAATGTGGAGTGGAGGCCACAATCAGACCAGCCATGATCTAATTGAATGGTGGAGCAGGCTCGAGGGGCCGAATGGCCTACTCCTGCTCCTAATTCATATATTTGTAGGCTCAGCTTAAAATTCCATCTTGGCTGCCCTGAAGGCACTTTAACACCTAAAGTAAGACAGAATAGTGGATGTATGGATTAAGTTGCCAGCTTTGGCAGTGTGGATTTGCTGCAAAGATTCAAATGGGGGTTGGGCAAGTTCCTGAGTGTGACTGACATGACTGCACTTAGAACTGAATGCTGGGGGGGTGAGTTCAGATCACAATCAGATCAGCCATGATCTTATTGAATGGCGCAGCAGGCTCGAGGGGCCGAATGGCCTACTCCTGCTCCTAATTCGGCAAAAATCACCCCCAATATGTCCTGGATTCGTCATATCCTTTCTGAGTTATGAGAATGAGAATGTAGGGAGGAAAAGGAGTGGTCCATCGCGACTGACATATGCTCTTGAGAAGCAACTTATGTACATCATGAGCCCATCCCTCCTCATACCAGTGCCCCAATACCACACCCACACCCAGTCAATCGCACAAGGTCCTGGGTAAGCAAAAGAGAATAGAAAAAAAAATCATAGGTCAATTTAGGAAAAAATCATTTTGGCAAATTCTTGAAGGTGATCAAACAAGGAAACTATAGTGTAGGCATTCTTCAAGAAACGTCAACTCTTTTCTTCTCCGCCGATGCTGCCAGACCTGCTGAGTTTTTCCAGGTAATTCTGTTTTTGTTAAGGAAACTATACTGATTGGTAAACTCACCCCCCAGCATTCAGTTCTAAGTGCAGTCATGTCAGTCACACTCAGGAACTTGCCCAACTCCCATTTGAATCTTTGCAGCAAATCCACACTGCCAAAGCTGGTAACTTAATCCATACGTCCATGATTCTCCACGTCAAGATATGCAGTTGTTTTCATGTGTAGGGGGTTTGTAAAATTCCGACAAGGCTACTCCCAATTCCTTGCTCTGACCTGGAAAAACAACAACCAGAGTCTGTTGAAGGGTCATTGGACTCGAAACGTCAACTCTTTTCTTCTCCACTGATGCTGCCAGACCTGCTGAGTTTTTCCAGGTAATTCTGGTTTTGTTTTTGAACCAGAGTTATCTGTTCAGGCTTTTCTGCTCCCGACTATTATTTGTAACCAATGGTTAGCAGCAGGAAATGAGCTGGACCTCAGCTATACTGGAATTCCACCAGCCTTTGTGCCCACCCCATTTTCCAAAGTTATTTGCACCAGCTGGGGAAATGCTCATATGTTGGCAGTCAAATGCAAATATGGCTAAATAGCGTGGCGCCAGTATTATGTCACATTATGCAGCCAGTCATGCTCCTGCCCATATAAAACAGGTCATTACACGGGAGTGAATTTAAAGACTCCAGCACTTAAATCCATAGGAATTTCATCAACCATATTTCTAAGTGATTTTGGTGTTAAATTTCTGCTTTTTGTTGTTGCCAACGCTTGTCCATGATCCTCCACGTCAAGAGTTACTTCCTGGCATCTAATCTACTTCTGTTGTTACATATACACATGTCCTCTGCTCCTCCCTAACGTTACTAACTCAAATAGCCTATACAAACGGGTGAGAACTAATCCTTTAATTGTTTTGAAGCCCTCCATCAAATCTCCTGCTTTGCTACAGTTACAAGTCCAACGCTCTAAACTTAATGTGGTAACTGAAGACCTTTAAGTTAGCTATCAGTTTAGTTGTTCTTCTCTGCAGGACTTCAATAGCAATTACTAGTTGAGGGAACTAAAACTGTACACAGAATTGTAATCAAGGCTTAACGAAGGCCCTGAACAAGACAAGTACAGTGCAATTCTGGTGAAAATTTGACTGCTTGCTCCATAGTGGTTGATTGATCTGCTGTATGTTTCTAAATTTATCATGGCCTGAATTTTACTTTTGGCAGGCGCGGGGCCAATCGGGAAACAAGCCCCTGCCCGTGATTACCCCACAACCGTGATTTCGCGTTGCCTGGACAATTAAGGCCTGCCCAGTGTGAAATGCATCTTCCCAATGGTCGGGAAGGGCTGGGCGGGGGCCTGTCGGGCGCTGGGTCCAATGGAGACCCAGTGGGCACTTTAAAAACAGCACAGGCAGCTCCTTGAAGATTGTCAGGGAAGAACATATCTTCTGTGTGCTGGAGACCCAAGGTATGGCCTCAACTGCAGCTGGTGATGCCGGGCAGGAGGGCAGATGGAGTGGGCACTTGGCCCCCCAGTTTTCGGATGAGTGCCTCGCGGTGCTATTGCAGGAGGTGGCTGCCAGGAGGTACATCCTCGTCCCCAGAGGTGGAAAGAGGAGGCCACTGCACCTGACAAAAAAAGCTTGGGAGGAGGTGGCAGCCCAGGTCAGCAGCCATGTTGTGCGGCGCACATGGGCGCAGTGCTGCAACAGGTTCAACGACCTCCTGTGCTCGGGAAGGGTGAGTACCCTGTTGGCATGGATCAGTGTGGAGAAGTGTTAAGGGCTGGCCATCCCCCCTTGGAGCTCAGGGGTGTTGGAGTCTGAGTGCCAACTGTCAATGACGCCGGAGCTGGCCAAGGGGGTGAGCCCTGGCTGCTTGGACTGAGTGCCTTGCGGCCCGAGGGCCACGACTCAGATGTGCCCTGCAAAGTGTTCCTCAAGTGGAGTTGGCAATGGCGCAACAGGTAGACAGTGAGCTAATCAATGATCCTCTGTCCTTTCAGGAGAAGACAAACTATAACAACATTGAGAGGTCACGGACAGGTGAAGGCCCCCCAAACCCCCTAATTCTGACAAGATTTCAGCAGGGCACCTTGGAATGGAGAGGCACCATGCACCTCGGTCAGCCGGTCTTGGAGAGGCTGGGGTTTCAGACGAAGGTAAGAGTGCAGTGCACAGATGTGAGAGTTTTGGATGGTGCAAACGTTCTTGTGTAGTCTCTTAATTGAAGAGAGCCTCAAAACTGGAGTCCCCATTGATCATTGAAAGATGATGGCACCATGATGCAGATCTCCATTGTCTCACCAGCAACTTTAATGGCGAAGCAGCTCCAGGGACAGACTCAGGGGTTCCTGGGGTTGCACTCTGACCTGCAAGCTCTCACACAGGCATTGACCTCAGGTGGTCAGTGCCAGTGTGGGAGATAGATGGGCACCCAGTATTCCAGCTGGGTGCCCATCCATCATTGGCAAGCCGGGAGGTCCAGAGCAACCTCATGTTGGCACACGAGCTGCTTGTCATCTCTGGGGCCTCCTCTCAGGGCGCCCTGGGTGATGCCAGAGACCGTGGCATCTGATGAGGCTGCAATGACTGGGGAGATGCCAGCTGGGGTACTGGCCGCTCCCTCCTAGGCGGGTCCAGCATAGGCTCCACTGGCCAGAGAACGACCGCCGAGGTCATCAAGGCCAATAGGACGGCAGAGTCAGCAGCTGTCTCCAATGCCGGTGCCACGGAGGGGGGTGGGCACCAAGACCCAGCACTCGCAAACGTAAGTTAAAGGCACCACGAGCACAAGAGGGACAGTCCACGGGTGATCTTCTGTTCTGTAATGTTTTGTTTATGTTTACTGGTGTGGAAATGAACACCAGAGAAGGTTGTGCTAATTTGTTTTACATAAATTTTGTTTTCGTTGTAATGTCCTGAGCATGCTTCACCTTTTATGCTGCAGGTTACGCCAGTGTGGGGAGAATTTTTAGCTCATTGGGCGGGCACGCACCTGACCCGACTGAGTGTAAAATGAGGTGCGATGACATCGGGCGAGCATCCCGACGTCATCGCGCACTCGTGCAATATTTCAGTCGGCGGGCACGCGCTGGAATTGGCAGCACGCCCTCTGCCAATTAAAAGGCCGATTAAGGCCATTAAAAAGCTAATAGAAAGAAATTTTTCACTGTCCATCCAACCTTGCAGTTGGCGGGCAAATGAAAAGACCAAGAGGCGTTTGCATTTTTTAGGAAACCCCATCCACGGGCGGGATGAGGTTTCCAACAACAAATAAAAATAAAATGAAAATGTTAACATTTAATGAATAACATGTCCCTGGCTCATGGGACATGAGGGAACATGTTTTATAACATTTTAGTAATCTTTATTTTTTAATTTGAAAAATATTGACCTTCCCTGAAGCAGCTCTGGGCCTCAGGGAGATTTTCAACCTCACACGTGCAAAGTTTGTGCCCGCACTCCTCCCACCCCCCCACACACGGGCAGCACTGAGCGCTGCTGCTGGTGTTTCACGCTGGGCGGGGCTTAACTGGCCCACCAGCGTGAAATCACGATCTGTCCCTAATGGCGGGCGACAGCCGGCTTCCTGACTGTCCCCACCTACCCCCCGCCAAGCATGTCAGACTAGGGAAATATCCTCCCCTATGTAATGCTGGATGTGAGAGGCTCTAAACTTTATTGCACAGGCACTGAGTGGACTTTGGGTTCAGATAAAAGGGTCATTTCAGACACCTGGGATGGAGGTGGCAGCCCTGGCATGAGGTGCAAGCAGATCTTTGACAGCCTAGCTGAAGGGGTGTTGGATCAAGGTGTCCTTGGCATCCCTGGCTCCCTGGGGGTTACTGAGGTCTGCCTTCACATCCTCAGCATCCTCCTCACCGTGCTTCTCTTCTGACTCAGTACTTGACTCCTCATCTGTGGCCTGTGCAGCTGTGTCAAGATCCCCTTCCTCCAGTGGGTCCCCGCTTGCCAGTGCCAGATTGTGGAGAGTGCAGTATGCAACCACTATCAGTGACACCCACTCTGTGGGGTATTGTAGTGCTCCCCCTAAACAGTCCAGGCATCGGAAGCGCATCTTCAGAAAACCTATGGTCCTCTCTATCACCGCCCTTGTGGAGGCATAACTTTTATTCTAAAGCTTCTCTGCCTCTGTTCTTGGGTGGTGGAGAGGAGCCATAAGCCACCTTTTCGATGGATGGCCTTTGTCACCCAGCAGCCATTCATCCAGTTGGGCTGGAGCACTGAAGAGCCTCGGCACCTGAGAGCGTCTCAGGATATAAGCATCATGGGAGCTGCCAGGGTACCTTGCACAGACTCTGCATCCTGTGGTCACAGACACTATCTGGACGTTCATTGAGTGGAAACACTTCCTATTGATGAAGGCACCGGGCTGACGCGCTGGCACCTTGATGGTCACATGTAGATGTGGGGGAAGCCAGCAATCGCTGCAAAGCCTCTGGCTCACTCAGCCTGGCTGGCCTGTTCATACAGGAATGATTAAATTCATTACCCGCCTGAACAGAGCTTCTGTCACCAGCTTGGCTCAACTTGCGGACAGCTGATTGGGAGACTCTACAAAGATCCCTCACTGACCCCTGGAAAGAGCCAGAGGCATAGAATTTGAGAGCCACTGTGACCTTCAGAGCCACTGACATGGGGTGTCCACCCACACAGTTGGAGCTGATCTCAGGCCTGATCATCTGACAAATGGAGATCACAGTCTCCCTGGAGAGGCGGAGCCTCCTTCGGCATTGCACCTCGGACATATTGAGGTAGCTGCATCGCTGCCTGTAAACCCTGGCAGCAGGTTGGTGGCATCTTCTGTGGCCTCTTACACCTTGGACTTCCTGCTGGCCCTGTGTCCATTGTGCCTGCGCCTCTCCGCCCACAGGTCCCTCCCCTGGAAGCTGCATAGGGACACCTGGCCTCCTCTCCCTTCTGCCCCTCTCTTCCTCCTTAGAGGAGCTGTCAACAGCAGAGACCACAATCCCCATTACCAGGGTAAGGGAAGGCTGTCTGATACCTGGAAGAGTCCACATGGTCAAAATCCTCCAGGGACCTTGGGGACACCAATGAGTTCTGAAATGAAGCCTGGAAATGCTAAGAATGAAACTCTGCTCTGAGATGAAGCTGTTATGTTCAAATAAGGAGCCAGCAGCAAACTATCTCCTGAACTTCTCACTACTCACACTGGCAATGCTGCTGACCCTTCTTATCCCGTCCTTGGATGAGGTTTTGCAAAATGTGGGCTGCCCGCTTGCCCGTTTTGCCTGTGCGACGAGTGTGAAATCGCACAGGCAACGTAAAATTGGGATCAATTGGTTTTTTAATGGCTGTAAGTGGCTTTTTAATTGATGGCGGGAGAGGCTCCGACACCTGCGCGTGTGCCCGCCGACCTAAAGATTCCGCCCATGCGGAATGACATCGGACGCTCGCCCGACATCTTCTCCCGCTATTTTACGCCCGATCAGGACCAGCGCGCCCGCCCGTGCGGTGTAAAATTCTGCCCTATGTTCTTATCTGGTCAAGTCCCGATATCTTTCTCAGATTTTCGCCTCCTTTCTCCTTAAGGGAGTTTAGGCCAGGCAGGCAGTCACTTAGCTGCTAAGCCTTGCATGAAATCAACTATTTTCCATTTGAACCAGCTCTTCTAAGCAAACAGGAAGGACATTTGAAGGTAGTGATGTCGTGGTAATAACACTGGGCTAGTAACTCAGTGGTGCAGGCTAATGCTGGGGACAAGGGTTCAAATCCCATCATGGTCGCAGTTGCTAGAATTTAAAGTTCAGTTAATAAACCTGCAAAATAAAGCTAGTCTCGCTAATGATTTCAATGAAACTATCATTGATTTTCATAAAAAAAAACCTATTTGGTTCACTAATGTCCTTTAGGGAAGGAAAAACCTGCCATCCTTCCCTGGCCTGGCCAACATGTGACTCCAAATCCACAACAATGTGGTTGACCCTTAACTGCCCTCTGAAATGTCCTATAAAGCCACTCAATTCAAGGGCAGTTAGGGATAGGTAGTAAATACTGGTCTTGCCAGTGGCATCCACATCCCATGAATGAAAAAATTTTTTAAAAAGCCTTGTCATTCATTAAACATGCAGATGAGGGTCAAATGACAATTATCAGGCCCAAACTGCAATTTTAACTGTGGTCAGAAGGGAGGAGGCGATGTGACCGGGTAAAGACATTGGCAAGAGGGGCTTTGATCCAAGAAGGCCCAAACAGGTAAATTTTTTTTTTCCCTGTGAGCGAGGAGGAGCAGGAATGCGCCTCTAAACACCTCAAGGAACATTTAGTCCTCCCCTGGCCTGTGCTCTACCTTTCCCCTTCAGAGAACCCCCATGGCTGATCTTGCTGCCCGAAGTTGCCCCCAAACGCACCCACCAGCCGATTGCTACTTGTTGTCCGATTGAGGTGGGCAGCTGACCAGCAGCATGAAGATGAGGCCTGGGAGTTAAAATGCTCTGGGCCTCAGGCTGCTGAGGTTTGACGCTCACCTCAACCCCCTCACCTGTACGGTGGGCAGTTTCTTTCCCTTTCCCGATTTTTATTTCAATTATTCCGTTGATCCATTCTGAGGCTATTTCGCCTGCACTTAAACTTTCACGAGTGCATACTCCACGTTATAATTGAAAAGCGTTTTCCACAACTGAGATGCCTTTTCAGCGTTGTGCAATTCGAGACGATTGTATTAACTGGGGTGAGGGCAAGGAGTACTCACATGAAGTGGTTTTAATTTTGAAATTGTAGTCACATACCTGAACTGAACAAAATGACTCATCCATCATAACATTTTTGCTGAATTTAGTTTACTGTTGCAGAACAGTTTCAAGATGAAAAATGTGTCGAAAACACACCTTCGTTGTCAGAGATTTCATTAAGTTTTGTCGGGAGGAGGGTGAGGAAGGTAATGAGAGATAGCTGCAAAATCCACGTGAAGGATACTTAAATAATTTTATTAAAATCTACCTGTAAGTAACCACATCGTGTGCGTGTGTGTGTGTGTTTGTGTTTGTATCTAAGAGAAATGGAGAGAGGGAATGGACAGGCATATTCTCCAGTTATCTGGTTTTAATGAAACCCTTGCCATCATGCCACCTCAACCAAGATGAGAAAAAGCTGCGGGTTTTTCTATCTATTATCATCCTAATCCAGTCACACCGACTTGTTCAAAACTTAGCAGGGACAATTTTCAATGGCCCGGGCCGGGCTATCAAGATTAGATCAAGGTTGGAGTGTGAATAAAAATAGCGACACTCTAGAGCACTCTGTTCCCTCCAGGTGGCCACCATTTTCATTAGGGCCCCAAAATGGGCAGCCCAGGCAATCTCCTGAAGCAACTGGGGGCCTCGTGAGCCTGTGAAAACCATCTCAATAAAATCCTGAAGCAGCTTTGGGGTGTGCGTGAGAAGCGTATGCACCAAACATGCATGGTATGCGACGTTGATGGCTTAACCAGCAGTTAATTAAGGGCGGCTATGAACAAGTTAACCAGAAACTTTGTAAATGATTTTTAAGGGGTCAGGCAGGGAATTAATTGCATCATTATTTTCATTAAATTATACCGGTATAAGGGCAAAGAAAATGAAAAGGGCATTGGGCGTTTTTTATGTATATGCCTCAGCTTCTTTATCAATGAATATTAAAAAATAAACACTTATCTTTTGTTTATTTGCAAATAAACAGATAAACTCTAACGTAAATTGATGTCAGAAGCTTTCCCTGATGGAATAAATGTGCATTTTCTGAATTTTGTATAAAATAATTTGCGATGCATTTGATTGTCGTTTTGCTTTGGGCCACTTCTCATTGAAGCTACAAGATCAGATCAAATTCAGTTTAAACACAGTGGGATGAATCTTGACGTAGTGCGGTAGTGTGGAAATGGTGATGGTAAGTTAACAGCCTGTTTTATATCTCTCCCCATGAAGTCAATGTAAATAAAAATCGAGGGAGATGTAAAACAGGTTAGCAACTCACGATTTCTCAAAGTGAAGGTCTACCCCAGAGTGTTTAAATGGCATTTGTTCTGATTTGCAACACCAATGAAGAACAGGCCAAGGGCAAAACAACAATTAAATGCATCGCAAATTATTTCACTCAAAATTCAACAAATGCACATTCATTTTGTCAGGGCAGGTTACTGACCAGGATTTTCTGTAAGAGGTATTCATTTAAGAAAGAATTGAAGGCACACAAAGAAAGATTCGTCACCCAACTGGTGGAATTCTCATTTTCCTTTACTTTATATCTGTATAATTTTATAAAAGAGAGAATGCAATTTGCTCTTTCTGTGCTCCAGAGGTAGCTGTGCCCCTAGCCAAGCTGTTCCAGTACAGCTACCAGACTGGCACCTACTCAGCAATGTGGAAAATTCCCCAGGTATGTCCTCTCCACAAAAAAAAAACTAGGACAAATTCAACACAAACAATTGCCGCCAGATCAGCCTATCAGCAAAGTGATGGAAAGAGTCATCAAAGTGCTATCAAGCGGCACTTACTCAGCAATAACCTGCTCACGGATTTGGGTTCTGCCAAGGATACTCAGCTCCTGGCCTTATTACAGCCTTAGCGCAAACATGGACAAAAGAGCTGAACTCAAGAGGTGAGGTGAGCGGGACTGCCCTTGACATCAATGCAGCATTTGGCCGAGTGTGACATCAAGGAACCCCAGTAAAGCTCGAGTCAATGGGAATCAGGGGGAAACCTCTCCGCTGGTTGGAGTCACAAAAGAAGATGTTTGTGGTTATTGGAGGTCAATCATCTCAGCCCCTGCCAGACGTCAAGAATGTCATTTTAATACATCTGCATATCATTATAAGCCCTGCTCGCTGGAATCATCCCCCCACCCCCCATGCTGGATCATCCAGGCACACCAACGTGTTTCACAACTGTACATAAGTGATGTGCAACTGGCGAGCTCCACTTCTCTCGGGACTTTGAGGCTTATTTGCCTACCTTGCTTTGGGCAGCACTCGCGGTCATCAATGCCAGGTTTTGCAGGTAGCACCACATCTCTTTTAGGGGGGCTCACGGGCAGGTCTCTACCTACGAGACCAGCTGTAAGGTTAGGGTGGCTTTTCAATGGCTCCAGGGCTTGGTTGGGAAAAGGGGAGAAGTGTCCTCAGGCAAGGGAAGAGGCTGCAGGATGAGGGCTTTACTGGGTAAGGGGGGTATCCCAGGGTGTGTGTGGGGGCACATGTTGATCTGTGCAAGTGGCCTCAAGATGATGCAGGCTGAGGAGCTGAGGCCAGACGGAGATGTGAGGGTGTGTGTGAGAGAGTGAGTGGTGATGTCCTTTGAGCTGCTCAGTGAGTGAGATGCCAGTGAATGTGTGATGGGCTTGTGAGTGTGTGAGTTTAGAGTGATGAGATGGTTGCCTTACCCTGGCGACATGGACGAGATCATTTATCCTCTTTCTGCACTGGATGGCCAACCTCTTCTGTGCAGCATTGGCACTGACCACCTCTGCCACTGCCTCCCAAGCCGGATTGGTGAGATTGCAGAACCTCCAGCAGCCAGGGCGGGGGTGGAGGACATCACAGTGGGCCTCCAAAAGGCACTCCAGTGACCGGTCACTGAACTCTCCCTGACCTTCAGGGCCATGTCTTTACTGGAGCAGTCCTGGGCTGCAAGCATTGAGAACTGTGTCTGCATGGTTGCTGTTTACATATGGCACCCGGAGCGAGGAAACGATGAGGGCGGGCGATTCAGAGGCTGCCCACCAGCGAGACGGTGCGTTTCTGGTGGCTGCATAATTAATGAGGTGGGAAGAGGACGGCACAATGTGAAAAGCCGCCACTGGGGCCAGTGGGTAAAACATCCTTTTTCCTGCCCACTACGGGACCTAGTGCAAATCTGGGACAATTCCGTCCACCATCCTGACTTGGAAATATATCGCCGTTCTTTCACTGCCGCTGGGTCAAAATCCTGGAACTCCCTTCCTAACAGCACTGTGGGTGTCCCTGCACCATATGGACATCAGCGGTTCGAGAAGGTGGCTCACCACCACCTTCTCAAGGGCAATTAGGAGTGGGCAATAAATGCTGGCCTAGCCAGCGATGCCCACATCCCTTGAAAGAATTAAAAAAAACACAAATAAAACATTTCGAGTAAAGTTTCAAACTCTGCCTCTATGAAAGTGGTATGAATCAAATTTCTGAATTCAATTCGGATTCCCCACCACTTATCATATCAATTTTAATGTATCCACAGTCGCCATTTCTATAGGAACATCCGACTTATGGGAGCAGGAGGAGGCCAATTGGTCCTTCGAGCCTGCTCTGCCATTCAATAAGATCATGGCTGATCTCGTTGTGGCCTCAACTCCACGTTCCTGTTTGCCCCTAGTACCCTTGACCTGCTTTTCTATCAAAAATCTGTCTAACTCTGCCCTTGAATAAATTTAATGGCCCAGATTAATATTTTATATTGTAACCGCCTTAAAGAACGCCCTATACCATCCTTACATATAGTTTGAATAAATGCTCGTATTTTCATTCATAAAATGTAATAATCACAGGAAACAACACAAAGGAGCACCATTTTGCAGCTGCCTTTAAACACTTGAGCACTTGATTTTAGGTCAGCTTATATTTAGCTCATTTTTCTTACTGTCTCGCACATTTGTCCATGAATCCTCCGTACTGATATAAACAATAATTTATATAAAGCTATTGACTTGCATTACCAAGATAAAATAACTGTGATTTCTATCATCATTCCATTCACTGTGATTCACATGAAATAAGACGGAGATCAAACCTTAGAAAATGCTGTTAAAGTAGCATAAACGTAGTGACAATTTTACAATCTAATCTTTGTCTTGATTTAAACATACAATTATGTGGAGTATTTGCAAGAGAGTAATTTATACCTGTTCACATGTTAATAGATGCAGGTTGTTTATTAATCCAAGTTTTTTCTTATTTATGGCTCTTTATGTGTCCCAATGGATAACTTAATTAAGATGTTAAACATGGTACAGTGATTGCAGAGTAGGCACGAATAACACTTATTTTGAATGTTTGTCTGAACTAGATTATTTTTAAGAAAGGAATGGTACTTATGAATCCATGCATTCTGACTCCCTCATGTGATACTGGCTAAACAAAGGGTTTTGGTGACACAACTGATAGGTTATTGTCCTTTCACTTCCGAAAACTGCTTGTTGAAGCAATCAAAAACAACAGCAAATTGCAATTATATAGCGCCTTTAATGTTGTAAGATGTCTCAAGGCGCTTCACAGTGTTTTATCAATCAAAATTTGACAGGGGGCCACATGTGCAGATATTAGGACAGGTGACCAAAAGCTTGATCAAAAAGGTAAGTTTTCAGGATGATGGAAAGATAGAGAGGTAGAGAGGTTTATTCCAGAGCTTAGGGGCTAGGTAGAAGAAGGCACGGCCATCACTGATGATAATCAGGATGCACAAGAGGCCATATTGGAGGAGCGCAGGGCATGCAGGGTGGTGGTGGGAGAGGCCATGGTTAGATTTGAATAGAGGGATGAGAATTTTAAGATCGAAGCATTGTTGTCCTGGGAGCCAGGGAGAATAGGGGTGATGGTTCGGTGGGACTTGGCGCCAGTTAGGATCCAAGCACCAGAGTTTTGGATGAGCTCAAGTTTATGCAGGGCGGAAGATGGGGGCCTCTCCAGGAAAGCATTGGAATAGTTGAGCCTGCAGCTAACAATAGCGTGGATGAAGGTTTCAGCAGCAGAAGAGCTGAGGTGGGGTGGAGTCGGGCAATGTTATGAAGATGGAAGTAGGTAGTTGTGGCGATGGAGAGTATACACGGTTGGAAGCTCAGCTCAGGGTCAAGTAGGACATCAAGGTTGTGAACATTTCAGTTCCATCTCAGAGAGTGTTCAGGGAGAGGAATGGAGGTGGCTCAGGAACAGAGTTTATGACAACCAACAAAGACCATGTTTCCATCTTCCCAATATTTAATTGGAGGAAATTGCTGCTCATCCAACACGAGTTGTTGCAGAAGCAGCATGACAAATCAGAGCTGGTGGAGGGGTCAAGCAAGATGGTGGTGAGGTAGAGCTGGGTGTCATCAGTGTATATATGGAATCTGATGTTCTGATTTTGGATAGTGTTGCAGAGTGACAACATGTAGATGAGGAATGGGAGATGGTCAAGGAGGGATCCTTGGGGAAATTCAGAGGTGATGGTGTGGGAATGGGATGAGAAGCCAGTGCAGGTGATTCTCTGGCTATGGTTAGAGACACAGGAATAGGACCAGGCAAAGTCCCACCCAGTTGGATAGAAGAGAAAGGGTGATGGAGAAGGACGGTGCATTCAAACATGTCAAAGGCTGCAGGGAGGTCAAGAATGATGAGGATGGAGAGTTTACCATGGTCACATTGACATCAGATGTCATGGCCAAAATTTTATTGGCAAGGCAGGGGCCTGACAATGGGCCTGAAAGCCAGAGGGCTATGGATGCGTGTGTGTGTGTGTGTGTGTGTGTGTGTTGGTGGGGGGGGGGGGGGGGGTTGGGGGGGGGGGGGGGGGGTGGGGGGCAGGGTGGGGGTGTGGAATAACTCCATCTTGGTTAATTGTGGAAGTACCACACATTCTTCAGCCAACCGGCAGCCAATTAGTTGCTGTTGGGGCTCCTGGCCCTTTGAATGATATGAAGTCCATTCCCAGGAGCTGTTGGCCAATCAGAGGTCTGGCACTCAGCAGTCTCAGCAGCACCACTGGTGGTGGTGGTGGGCACTACAGTGGTTGCACCTGGAAGAAGAGGGCGTCATGGTAGCACGTTGCCCTCCCAACTGGCTGAGTGGAGTCTGGGAAGGGTGCCAAGGCCAGTCAGGCAGGCCCCAGCGAGGGGTGTTGGATGGTGAAGGCAGTGGACATGGCCATTACCACTGGGGGACCCCTCCATGAGCCACAGAGTGCTCCAATAGCAAGGCCCTCTCGCGCCCACAGGGAGATGACCACGGTTCACCAGGCGATCGACCCACATGGCGGAGGGCCCACCTGCCACTAGCAAAATTCCAGTGGTTGTGGGAAGAGGCCCTTAATTGGCCAGTGGCTCAATTGGCCTTTGGGCAGGAGAGCCATCCTCCACCTTCCCCACCACTTGTAAATGGAATGGCAGGAAGATGATGGGCAATTCTTTCCATCACCATTTTACAGGCCATCCCTGCCTCCGAGACCATCCCCAGAGGGCTGGTAAAACCCAGCCCCATGTGTGGCTTTGATAAGAACAGTTTCAATGTTATGGCAGTGATGAAAACAATTGGAGGGGTTAAAATGTTAAATTGCAAGAATGAATTTGAGAAGCAACACCACATTCAAGGGCTTCAGAGGGGAAAGTGAGTTTTGAGGTCGGTCAGTAGATCAGATGACAGAGGTGTGTTTTTTGAGGAGGTGGGTGATAACCATAGATTTGCAGGGGAAGGGGTCTGTATCTGAGTAGTGGGAACCTTTAACCATATCAACTAACATGAGGTCCTGGAGGAAGTTGGGTGGTCAACTGTTTGGTAGGTCAAGGGAGCAGGACTTGGGTCTCATGGACAAGATGTGCCTGGCGAGGGCAGGAGGGGCAATAGGAGAGAACTTGGAGAAATTCGCGAATTTGAGACTAGAGCGGGGAGGGTTCTTGGAAGTTGAGATCACCAAGGATCAGGAGTCAGTCAGTGTAGAGGCTGCAGGAGGGAAGCAGGAAATATATCTCGGTGAAAGACTTCAGAGCGAGTTTTCAAATTGGGGTCGGGAACCTGACACACGGATGAGTTCCGGGTCCCAACCTCACACCTCAGCTGCATCGCATTTGCAACACGATCTTTGAATTCAAATGGACTAATTAGCTGGAACTCAAGCTCAGCACCCAATTAGAGGTGCCAATCACTTCCAGAAGGTGAGAGCTGCCTGCCTGGCACCAGTGGCAAAGGCAGACAGCAGCCATGTTGAGGGCTGCCTTGCTGATTAGAGCAGGCAACACCACGGGAGACCATGGAGGTCGAATGTGGCAGAAAGCGACCGTAGATGACGATGTTTGCTGCCATGCTTGTGCCGGCACCTACTTTGGCCGCTCAAATTTGATCTCAAAACAAGTACAAAGAAAATTATTTGGGCCCTGTGACAAAATGATAGCTGTGCATTAACATTAAATTGCAAACCCGAATGGAACAGCCCCTTAACAAACTCTGTAAGGAGATTAAGGGGCCATTAATTGGCAGTGACCATGATTCCTGTTCCTTCCACCCTACTGGGCCTTTGAAAATTCAAGACTGTTCTAGAGGTGTCGGGATACTGAAATAACCTCCGGGACTGCATTGTTCAACTCCCGCCTGCACCTGGACCCGGTGTCACAGCCCTTTGAAAACCTAGCCCTTGGCGTGGTACTTGTGTAGGGTGGTAAAGACCGAGAATTTTAAAGGAGTGGTGTGAGGGATAAAACAAGGTGAGATGTTCAGAGGAGGAGAAGCTGCCAGAGGAGTAAGGGGACAGAACAAGCTGTGATTTGGTGATAACAGCCACACCGTCACTGAGAGTGTGGAAGGTATAGCCAAGGGGTGGAGGCTTCATGAGGGGGCAAAGTGCCATCACTCACCCGTGAAGCAAGTTTGCATCAAGGCCATGAGGTCCTTACCTTTATGATTGAATTTCTCTGAAAGCTATGTCACGTGCTAATACTTCTATTATGCATATCAAATTGTAACCAGTGGTATGTATGCAATCTCAGAACAAGTATATAGCTAAAAGCATTCATGTTGGTGGGGTAGGGGGAGAGCTTCCTAAAGGTTCATTCATAATTGACTCAACATAATGGTACCTATCCTCAGGATATAACTGGATGCCTTAATGATATTAAAGTTATAAGTTTCAAAGAACTGAATGTCGTCTTTTTTCATCTTTCACAGGATGTGGGTACCGCTGGTAAGGCCAGCTTTTGTTGCCCATTCTTAATTGCCCTTGATAAGGTGGTGATGAGCTGCCTTCTTGAAACACTGCAGTCCATGTGACACACCCACAGTGCTGTTAGGAAGGAAGTTCCAGGATTTTGACCCAGTGACAGTGAAGGAACAGCGATATATTTCCAAGTCAAGATAGTGTGTGGCTTGGAGAGGAACTTGCAGGTGGTGGTGTTACCATGCATCTGCTGCCTTTGTCCTTCTAGATGGTAGAAGTCGCAGGTTTGGAAGGTGCTATCGAAGGAGCCTTGGTGAGTTGCTGCAATGCATCTTGTAGATGGTATACAGTGCTGCCCCTGTACGTTGGTGGTGGAGGGAGTGAATGTTGATGATGGCTGATGATGGTGGATGGGGTGCCAATCAAGCGGGCTGCTTTGTCCTGGATGGTATTGAGCTTCTTGAGTGTTGTTAGAGCCTTGATTTTATTTTATGTTTTCACATATCTCATCTTTGTAGCGTTTATTTTCCATCAACGTCATTCACTATGTTTTTATTCTAAGCTGCCGTTTTGTACATTTTCAACCATTCCTTGTCAGCTTGTTTTCCCTCTTTTGGTTCTCCTTTTTCTGCTGGCTTCCCTTAATCCATCCTAACTTTGATATATTGCAGATTTCTGGCTCTAACCCCTCACTTACTGATTGATAAGATCTGAAACCAAAAGCACATTTGTACAGTTCGGTGCCAAACTAGTTAAAGTTGCCATCTCTTTAACAGATTAGCAATGTTTCATTGTGGAGTTTCTGGATGTTGTAAGCCAGCATAACAAAAACACTCCCAAAACAAACTCCAATTTAATGAAAAATGCTTCATGATTTCTTAAAAAGGGAAAAGAGCTGTCCAGCAATTCTGGCCACCCTAATTAAAATACGTTTCAGAAGAATTTTGTACATAACTTCAAAGGACATGAGAAGGTGGGTTTAATTTTCAAAGAGCTTGCATATGGACTTGGCGGAATCATTTCTTTGTATTTATATTACATTTGAAAGGTGCTGCTTTTCAGTGAAACTGCAGCTGGGAGATGTTAAATTGCTGCCAAACTGGTTTGTAAAAATGGTCTTGTTGGTACCCAATTCTACCCACTCTAGATGGTGCTATGTATTGTGAAATGTTTTAATCATTAAAGTGTAAATCAAGTGCAGGCTTTTTAATAGCAACAACTTGCATTTATATAATGCTTTTAACATAGAATATTATCCCAAGGCTCTTCATAGAATCATAATCAATAAACGCATGCTGCAGGAAATATTAGGAAGGGTAACAAAACAGTCGGACAAAGAGATAAAAACAAAAAACTGCGGGTGCTGGAGATCCAAAGCAAAAACAGAAACAGAAATACTGTTGAAGGGTCATGAGGATTCGAAATGTCAACTGTACTCTTCTCCGCTGATGCTGCCAGACCTGCTGAGTTTTTCCAGGTATTTCTGTTTCTGTTTTTGAGTCGGTCAAAGAGGTTGGTTTTAATGAGTGTCTTAAAGGAAGAGCAGGGAGAGAGGAGGAGGAGTTTAGGTGGGGCGGGGGAATTTCAGAGCATAGTTCTTAGTTAGCTGAAGGTATGGCTACCAATCCTTAGCCGAAAGGAATGTGAAATGGAAAAGAGACCCGAGTTGGTGGCATGCTGCATGACGAAAGGATTGTGGAACTGGAAAGGTGAGTCCATGAATGTATTTAAACATGAGGCTGAGAATTTTAAACTTGAAGCATTGAAGGATCCAGGGACAGCGTATGTTAGTGAGCACAGAGGGAAGTGAAGGATTAGCTGAACTTGATGAGGGACAGTATATGAAGAGCTGAATTTTGGATGAGTTGAGATTTATGGAATATGGAAGGCCAGCCAGGAGAGCATTGGGATAGTCAAGGCTAGAAGTGACGAAGGGAAAGTAGGGGCAGAGGTGGGAAAATCAGCTAAACTTCATGCTGAGTCCTCATTAGCAAGGCAGAGCTGGTTATATTGGCCACTGAAAGCTCTCGCTTAATTTCTTAACATGTGCTAAGGTTAAGCTTAGGGAAAGCTTAATGGGTGGAATTTCTGGGGCAGCCTGGGAACTTTCCTAGGTGACAACCCCACCCCCACTGGCCCCTGAAGATCTCTTTTGACATGGGGAGGCAAACTAGTTGTGGATTAACCTGCTACCCAGACTATAATTTATGATGCTTGTTACAAGGGGTGGAAATTTGATGGCCTGCATTCCAACACCAACCACACCCCCCAAATCATAATCCCCCACCCCCCCCACACTCCCCCCCCCCCCCCCCCCCCCACAACACACACACACACACGCTTACCCCAAGGTTATCTTTCCTCTTTAAACCTCTACTTCTCATTAAAATTTCTGTCCCAAAGAATTACAGAATCTTTGAATGTTCCAGCACAGAGGCCATTCAACCCATCACATTTGTACCTATAAGTCACCTAATTAAGCCCAGTCTCTTGCTTGCTCACTGATGTGCTAGGCTCAGGGATAACACTCCTGCCTTTGAGCCAGAAGATTATCACAGAATCACTGAATTTTAACGGCGTATAAGGAGGCCATTCGGCCCATCATGCCTGCACCGGCTCTCCAAATGAGCATTATGACCTAATGCCATTGCCCTTCCTTTTCCCCGTACCCCTGCACATTGCTTCTATTCAAATAACCATCGAATGCCCTCTTGAATGCCTTGATTGAACCTGCCTCCACCACACTTCCAGGCAGTGCATTCCAGGCCTGAACCACTCGCGTGAAACAAATAAATTCTCACGTCACATTTGCTTCTTTTGCAAATCACTTTAAATCTGTGCCCTCTCATTCTTGGTCCTTTTACGAGCGGGAACAGCCTCTCCCTAGCTACTCTGTCCAGCCCCTTCATGATTTTGAACATCTCTATCAAATCCTTGTATCAATTATGGATTCAAGCCCCACTCCAGATATTACATCTGATGCTTCAGGACTGGACAGAGTGGGTGCTGCACTGTTGGAGGTGCTGTCTTTAGGATGAGACATGAAGTTGAGGCCTTGCCTGCCCTCTCAGGTGCCAAATCCCCTGAGACTCTTTTGAAGAAGAGCAGGGATGTCCTCTCTGTGTCTCGGCCAATATTTATCCTTCAACCAATGTCAAAATCTAGCCATTAATTTACTTATTGTGGGATGTTTCTGTGCACAAGTTGGCTGTCATGTTTCTTTATAATTAAACAATGACTATGCTTCATTGGGAGTAAAGCACTTCACAATATCCTGAGACCATGAAATCTTTTGTACTAATGAAAATTATTTTTTTTTAACATTTCTTATTTTCAATTTCAAGATGATTATTTTCATAGGATGTATGGAGTCATAGAATTATTTATGGAACAGAAGGAGGCCATCCAGCTCATTGTATCCATGCCCACTCTCCATGGATCAATCCTGTCAGTCCCACTCCGCCACTCGGTCCCCGTTGCCCTGCTAGTTTATTCCCTGCAAATGCCCATCCAATTTCCTTCAGGAGCTGTTGATTATTTCTGTTTCCACCACTCTCGTGGGCAGCGCATTCCAGGTCATTACCACTCACTGCATAAAAGAGTTCTTCTTCCTCACATTCCCATTGTATCTCTTGCCCAAAATGTTAACTCTGTTTCCCCTAGTCCTTGTGCCATCAGCTAATAGGAAAAGTTTTCCTTGTTTACCTTATCTAAGTCTGTCATTGCCGTGTTATTATAAAGATATAATACCTTGGGCTTATTTACTGTACAGGACACAAGGCACCAATTGCTCATGAGAGATTGGGTAAATATGTTATGCATTCATTTATTAAGACGAGGCACATAAGAGCAGTTATAAATAGATATGAAACTTGAAGGCGTCAGAGCTGTGTGTGTGCTCTACTCAAAGCAAAAGTGAAACTAAGACTGGATCACATGACACATCTCCCTTCTATGATGTTATGCTGATATCCCTTAAAGACATATTACAACAGTTAAAATCTGGTACAGGCCTATCAAACCTCCCTACAATCACTTTTGCACCAAGGAGAACAATCCCAACCTTTCTAACCTAACCTGGTAATTAAACACCCCATCCCCAGAACTATTCTGGTAAATCTCCTCTGTACCCCTCAAGGATCTTTACATCTTTTCTAAAGTGTTGTGACCAGAATTGGGTGCAATACTCTAGTTGGGCCTGACCAGAGCTTTATATAGATTCAGCATAACTTCCCTGCTTTTGTACTCAATGCCTCTATTCATGAAGCCTAAGATCCCATATGTTTTGCTAACCACTCTCTCAATGTGTCCTGCCACCTTTAAAAGCCAATGCACATGCAGCCCCAGGCCTCTCTGTTCCTGCACACACTTTAGAATTGTGCCATTAAGTCTATATTTCCTCTGTCATTCCCTTCTGCCAAAATGCATCACCTCACACTCCTCTCTATTAAATTCCATCTGTAACTTGCCTGCCCATTTGCTAGTCTATGTATGTCCCACTGCAGCCAATTTGTATCATCCTCACTGTTTGCCACTCCTCCAACTTTGCAATCATCAACAAACTTTGAAATTTGACCCAAGTCATTTATAAAAAGCAATAAAAGCTATCGGGGAACACCACTATCTACCACCCTCCAGTCCAACTAACAATCATCTACCTTGGCTTGCTGCTTTTGGTTCTTAATCAATTTTTTTTATCCAAATGCACACTGGCCCTCCTACTCAATAAGCCTTAATTTTGCTAACCAGCCTTTTATGTGGTATCTTATCAAAAACTTTCTTAAAATCCGTGTAGATAACATCCACTGCATTCTCTTTATCAACATTCTCTGCTAATTCAACAAAAAATTCAGTTAGCCAAGCATGATTTGCCTTTCACAAATGCATGCTAGCTCTCCTTAATTAACTTGAACCTCTCCAAGTGCCTGTTGATTTTTTTCTTTGATTAAGGATTCCAAAACCTTACCCACCACTGATGTTAAACTAACTGGCCTGTAGTTGCTAGGACTATACTTGCATCCTTTCTTAAACATTTGCCACTCTCCAATCCTCTGGCAGCCCCCCTCCATATCTAGGGATCCTTGAAAAATTAAGGCAAGCCCTTCCACTATCTCCACCCCACATCCTTTAAAAACCTGGGATTCGAGACACCTGGACCAGGTGACTTATACCGTTGCAGCCAATTTGTAAACATAGCCAGCATTTCCAGTACCTCTTCCCTTTGAATTTTTATGCTATCCATTGCCTCCCCCATCTCCGCTTCTATTGATATTTTGTCAGATTCTTCTTCCTTAGCAAACACTAGTACAAAGAACTCATTAAGTATTCTAACCTTACCTTGCATCTATAAGCATATATCACCCTCTTTGTTCCGTGTAGGACTAACTCCACCTCTTACTTCTTGCTTACTATTTACACACTGGAAGAAGATTTTTGGCTTCCCTTTAATATTGACTGTCATTCTATTCTCATACTCTCTCCTCGCCAGTCTTATTTTTCTCTTCACCTCCCCTCTCTATCTTTTGTATTTGACCTGGTTTTCACTTGAAGAACTCACCTGACTTACACCATATACCCTCCTTTCTGCTTTTATCATAATCTCCTTTGTCATCCAAGGAACCCTGTTTTAGGTTCCCATACCTTTCACCCATGTTGGAACGTACCTAGCCTATACTTGAAGCATCTCTTCCTTATCGAGCACTCATTGTTCAAATACAGTTTTTCCTGTTAGCCTCTGGTTCCATTTTACCCTGACTAGATCCCTTTTCATCGCATTGAAATTTGCCGTCTTCCAATTTAGAAGTTCTCTGTTGGATTGTCCCTTGCTCTTCTTCATTACAAATCTAAACCTTATGATACAATGATCACTTCCCCAAATTTCCCCGCAGATGCTTGGTCCACTTGGCCCACCTCGTTTCCTAGCATCAGATCCAGCAACACCTCCTTTCTAGTTAAACGGAGAACACACTGATCAAGGAAATTCTCTGGAACACAGTTCACAAATTCATCCCCTTCCTTGCCCTTTATTCTAACATCATTCCAATCAATATTTGGATAATTAAATGCCCCAGTATTGCCACTCTGTAGTTCTTGCACATCTCTGTGATTTCCCTGCAGCTTTGTTCCTGTATTTCTCTCTCAATGTTTGAAGGTCTATTGAATACCTTAAGGAATGTGATCTTAAATAGTTTATTTCTCAACTCTAACCAAATGGACCCTGTCCTTGCCCCCTCAAGAACATTCTATTTTTCCAATATTGCAATGTCTTCCCTAATTAATACTGCCAGTGAATCAATAAAAGAGCACAAGGAGAGTGGTGGAGACACAGGATAAAAGAGTTGCCAGTCTGTGGCTCCAGATCGGACTGTCCACTTTCTGAGAGAATGAAAGTCACAGGGAAACAGGATTTGTTGGTAGGTATTTTTCTCTTCTCTTCTGAAATTTGGGTAATTTATTATTACTAATTGGAAGGTTTTATTAGTAGAAGTAAGGTTTATGAGCAGTAATAAAGCTTATCAGTAATAGTAGGGTTTATTAATTATAAATAAATTAAGAAAAATAATTAACACACAAAAGGATGGCAGGGCAGGTGTTGTGCTGCAACCATACCTGCAAAAAAATCCCTGCGGTTCGAGGAACTTCGGCTCAGGGTCAATGAGCTGGAGGCTGAGCTGCAGACACTGTGATGCACCAGTGACGGGGAAAGTTAACTGGACACTTTATCCCAGAAGGCAGTCACACCTGTTAAGGTAGGATCACCTGATTTGGTCAGTGGTCAGGAACAGGAGGGTGTGACTGCAAGTGAGGCAGGTAAGGGGACTGGGAAGTTAGAAGTGGAGGAGCCTCAATTCTTACAACAGGTTTGAGGTTCTTGCAGCTTGTATGACTGAAAATGGGGGCTGCAGAGTGGATGAGCAAACCAACATTGGCACCATGGTATAGGAAGCCAGTCAAGTGGGGGGAGTAAGTAGGAATGTTGTGGTAGTAGGGGATAGTGTAGTCAGAGGATAGACACAGTTCCCTGCTGCAGCCAAGAACGAGAGGCCAGAAGGCTGTGATACCTGCCTGGTGCTAGGGTACGGGACATCTGCTTGGGGCTAGAGAGAAATTTGCAGTGGGAGGGGATGGATCCAGCTGGCATGGTTCACGTGTGGGTATCAACGACATAGATAAGACTAGGAACAAGGTTCTGCTTAGGGATTATGAGCAGCTAGGGGCTAAATTAAAAAGTAGAATCTGAAAGGGAACAAGCCAGAGATTGTCGCCTGAACCATGAGCAAATTGGCGCGGGGTAAATAAGATTAGAGAAATGAAGGCGTGGCTCAAAGACCGGCGTGGGAGAAATGGTTTTGATTCACGGGGCACTGGCACCAGTACTGGGGAAGTGGGAGCTGTAGCATTGGAACAGGCTTCACCTAAACCGTGCTGGGACCAGTGTTCTGGTGAGTTGTATAATGAGGGTGGTAGAGAGGGCTTTAGACTAAATAGTGGGAGAAGGGATCATGTGAGGGCAGACATGGTAAATTAAAGGGAAATGACAAAGTAATGGAGCAGGGTAGTCATTTGGATAATGATAATCAGAGTGTGGCAGGAAATGACAGAGCATACAAACTCGAGAGTGCACCAGCAGATTATGCCACAGATTGCAAAGATAGTAATAAGGTAGAGTTAAAGGCTTTGCATCTGAATGTGTGCAGCATTCGTAACAAAACAGATGAATTGTTAGCATAGACAGAAATAAGCATGTATGACCTGCTGGACATTACAGAGACATGGTGTAGAATCTTACCTATATAAGGCGGGCTGGGTGGGACCGGGCGGGGGCGGGCGTGGAGCTGATTGCCGCCCACGATTGGCTGTGCACCGCCATTTTACACAGCTGAGCCAATTAAGGCCTGCCCAGCGTAACACATGGCCAGTAGCGCTCAGCATTACCTGTGTGGGCGGTGGGAGGAGGGAGAGCTGGGGCCTGCACACGGAGCTGCCTCAGGGAGATTAATTAGATAATAAAAGTTTTTAAATCATAAAATAAAAAATGATTTAAACATGTCCCCTCATGTGACAGTGTCACATAAACTGGGACATGTTTGTGAAGTTTACAACATTTATTTATTAATTTTATAGAACCTTCAGGAAACCTCATCCCTCCCGTGGATGAGGTTTCCTGGAAAACACGAAGGCCGCTTGGGCTCTTTGCCTACCCATCAACCTTAAGGTTGGATGGGCACGTTGTTACTAAGATCAATTGCTTTCATAATGGCCTTAATAGGCCGTTGACAGTTAGGCGGGTGAGCAGCCGTCTCTGGTGCGCGCCCGCTGAACGCAATTTTGAAATGACGCGTGGTGACGTTGGGACGCATGCCCGACGTCATCTCGCGTCATTTTATGCTGCATACCAATGGCAATATTCTGCCCATGGTTGCAAGGCAACAAAAGCTGGGACCTGAATATTGAAGGATATTTAACATTTTGAAAATATAGGAAGCTAGGCAAAGGTGGAGTAGTTCTGTTAATTAAAGATGGCATTAGTACAATAGTGAGAGATGACCTTAGTTCAAAAGAACAAGATAGATAAAGATAAGAAATAGGAAAAGTGAAGGGTCACTTGCAGGGGTAGTTTATAGGGCCCCTAACAGTTGTTACACTTTAGGGCAAAGTACACAGGCAGAAACAAATGGGATGTGTAAGAAAAGTATGGCAATAATCATGGGTGACTTTAATCTACAAATGGATTGGGCGAATTAGATTGGCAAAGCGAACCTAGGGCTCCTAGAGTGTATTTGGGACAATTTCTTAGAGCAGTACTTTCTAGCACCAGCCCGGGAGCAGGCAATTCTGGGCCTGGTAAAGTAGAGAAGCCTTTAGGCGACAGTGTTCATAACATGATAGAATTTCACACTCGGCTTGAAGGTGAGAAGTTTGAGCATAAGGTTAGAGTTTAAAACTTACATCAATGTCATTGTAAGGATATGAATGCAGAGTTGACCAAAGTGAGCAGGGGAACTATGTTAAAATGTAGATCAGTAGCGATGCAGTGGCAGGCTATTAAGGAGATATTTAATAACTCTTAGCAAAGATATATCCCAGTGAGAAAGATTCTTTGAGAAGGATGCATCATGCGTGGAAAAATAAGCAAGTTAAAGGTAACACAAATTGAAGGAAACACTGTACAAATCTATGAATATTAGAGATAGGTCAAAAGATTGGTCAGATTTTAAGAACCAGCAAATAATGACGAAAGAAATAACAAAGGAGAAATTAGAGTATGAGAGAAAGCTAGTTAGAAATATAAAAGCAAATAGTAAGAGTTTCTACATATATTTAGAAAGGAAAACAGTAACTAAAGTGAGTGTTGGTGCTCTAGAGAGAGTGTCCTGGAGAATTAATCATGGAAAACAAGAAAATGGCAGAAATGTTGAACAGGTATTTTGTGTCTGTCTTCACTGTAGAAGACTTAGAAAATTTCCCAAAGATACTTGAAAATTAAGAGGTGAAAGGGAGGCAGGAATTTAAAACAATCACCATTACCAGGAAAAAGGTACTAGGCAAACTATTAGACCTAAAGCCTGACAAGTGCCCAGACCTGATGACCTGCATCCGAGGGTCTTAAAAAAAGTGGCTGCAGAGGTAGTATGAGCATTGGTTATAATCTTTCCAAAATTCCTTAGATTCTGGAAACATCCCAGCGAATGGAAAATAGCAAATGTAATACAAAAGAGGGAGACAGAAAGCAGGAAAACAGTTAGCCTACCATCTGTCAGGGAAATCATTAGAATCCATTATTAAGCAGGTTATAGCAGGATGCTTAGAAAATCATAATGGGATCAGGCAGAGTCAGCATGATTTTGTGAAGGGGAAATTGTGTTTAACTAAGTTATTAGAGTTCTTTGAGGAATGAACAAGCAAATTAGATAAAGGGAGACTGGTAGCTGTGGTGTACTTGGATTTCGAAAAGGCATATGATAAGGAGCCACAACAATGGTTACTACACAAAATATGAACTCATGGTGTAGGTGCTAACATAGCATGGATAAAGAATTGGTTAGCTAATGGGAATCAGAGAGTAGGAATATATGGGTCTTACTCGAATCAGCAAGCTGTAATTATTGGAGTGCCACAGGGATCAGTGCTGGGGCCTCAACTATTTACAATCTATATTGATGACTTATTTGAAGAGACCAAATGTATGGTAGCTAAATTTTCCAATTACACCAAGATAGATAAGAAAGTAAGTTGTCAAGGGGAGGTAAAGAATCGACAAAGGGATGTAGATGGGTTAAGTGAGTGGGTGAAAATTTGGCAGATGGAGTATGTGTGGGAAAATGTGAACTTGCCCACTTTGGCAAGAAGAATAGAAAAGCAGTGTACTATTTAAATGGAGAAAGATTGCACAGGTGTGGTACAGAGGGGTCTGAGTGTCCCGATACATGAATAACACAAAGTTAGTCTGCAGATACAGCTAGTGATTAGGAAGGCAAATGGAATGTTGGTGTTTATTGCAAGGGGAATGGAATATAAAAGTAGGGAAGTTTTACTGCAGCTGTACAGGGCCTTGGTGAGACATCTGGAATACTGTGTACAGCTTTGGTGCCCTTATTTGAAAATGGATATCATTACATTAGAAGCAGTTCAGAGAAGGATCACTTGACTCATTTCTGTGATGAAGGGCTTATCTTATGAAGAAAGGTTGAACAGGTTGGGCCTATATCTATTAGAATTTAGAAGAATGAGAAGTGATCTTATTGAGATATGATCTTGAGAGGAGCTGACAGGGTACGTAATAAGATAGGGAGACTAGAATTAGGAGACATGGTTTAAAAATAAGAGGTCTCTCTTTTAAGATGGAGATGAGGAGAATTTCTTTCTCTTCGAGGGTTGTTAGTCTGTTGAACTCTCTTCCTCAGAAATCAGGGCTGTGTTATTGAATCTATTCAAGGCTGAGTTATATAGATGTTTGATAGGCAAGGGGCTTATGAGGGGCAGACAGGCAAGTGGAGCTGAGATCACAATCAGGTCTTATCGCATGGCGGAGTAGGCTTGAAAGGCCGAATGGCCTACTCCTGCTCCTAAGTCCCATGTTCCTATGTTCCTAATAACCCACCTGCCTTTCGTCATTCTCTATCTTTTCTGAACACTTAATACCCTTGTATATTAAGCATCCAGTCCTCACCATTTTTAAGCCAAATTTCTGTGATTGCCACTACATATTCCCACACCACTATTTGTGCCTGTAGCTCACCAACCTTATTCACCATAGTTTGTGCATTTATCTACACGTATTGTAATTCTGTCTTTGCATCCTTCATAGTCCAATCTAATATGCTACTACTTAAACTCTAGTACCATCAAACACTCTCACTTTATGCACCTTGTTCTTCTTTTCTACTTCAACATGCTAGTGCTCAGTGCCCTGTCAATTTAGTTTCAACCATCCCCAACCACACTAGTGAACTTCTCCGTGGGGACATGGGTCCCAGTCCTGTTGAGGTGCAATTTGTTCCTTTTGAATATGTGCCTTCTGTCCCAGAACTGGGCCCAATGCCCCAAGAACCTGAAGCTTTCCCTTAGACGCTATGCTTCAAGCCGTGAATTGATCCTCTTTATCTTCCTATTCCTACCCTGGATAGTGCGTGGTACTGGAATTAAACCAGAGATTATTACCCTCAAAATCCTACTTTTTAACGTCCTCCCGAGCTCCTAAATATCTGACCTTAAGACCACAATATCTGCCCCCTCTATGTCGCTGGAATCAACATGCACAACAATTTCTGGCTGACTCCCTACTCCCTACAGAATATTCTGCACCTTCTCCATGATTACCCTGGCACCAGGGAGGCAACGCACCATGCAGGACCCATGATGATGGTTACAGAAATAGATCCCCACTTCAACAATGGTTTGTGGTAGAACAGTTAAATTTCTGACTTCCCTCTGTACAAATAATTTCAATCTAACCTCCCCTTTTAAACCTTTGGTTAGGTTATCTTAAATTTATGACCTTATTTAACTACCTTGGTGACCAGTGGAAATGATCGATGACTGTTTACCTTATGATAACCAGTCATTATCTTGATGACTACTATCAGGTCACACTGCAGTTCTATCAGCTTCTCAAAACCCCTGTCATCCCTCATGGCCTTCTAAGTAGAGGGTTCTCAGTTCTTTCTTAAGTGGGGGATGAAGGAGATAGGCAAAGTAAAGTAGAAGGATTATTTAAATTACAAGTAATTGCTAAAATATAATAATTAACTAACAGGGAAGCAAAGAATACAAAAAGTGGAAGGGGTACAGAAGAAGAGAGGCTAAGGAAATATTAAAAGCTGGCAGAACAGAAGTAGTATTTTCAAAATATTGTATTTCATTTTAAAACATGAAAATAGTACAGCTTGTATAACTAATTATTGTATTAAAGCTGCTCCTTTACTGGAATACGAGTGTAATATAATGTAACAAGATTGTTCAGCCCATAGAGGGCAGAGTTCACTGGAGCTATTGGCAGCCCAAGGGTTAATAAAGTTCAGAAACCTTACTAACAAGCTCAAGTGATGGTGAAAATGCATCAGCAAATCTCTAATCATGTCATTGCGCGGCTACAAATCTTCTTACTTGATTGATGTAGCCTTTTAAGACATTTTCAGAAACTCTCCTTTCATTGAGAAACACGAATAGATAGAACTCTGGTTAAAGCTGATTTTTTAAAAAATCCGTCATGTTCACCTTCAGAATCTTGTGTTGCTGGTTTGAGAGCAATCGACCTGAACAGTCAGTCGACCAGGAACAAAAGTCTACGACACTGGCATTTTACTGAGCAGAGTGCAGCCAATTACGATAGCCATGAATAATAGGGCATTTCTCAACCTTTCATTCTATTTCACTCAATTATACAAAATAGAGAAAACTGTCTTAGCAAGTATTTCTGAAATTGCTGGCTTGTCCTGATTCACACAGCAAAGTTGGATTGATTGTCCATTAGTTACTACTTTAAAGATCAGCACAGTCAATTTAGAAGAAATGCGTGTAACTGCCCAGTAGAAGGACCTGCCCTGTTAAAATTTAAAGAACAAAGTTTAATTGATTATCAATTCATTATCACTTTACAAGTCAGAACAGTAATTGAAGGCTAAAACAAATCACCTTAGGTACACATGTAGCAAAATCAGCACAGATATGCTAGGAGTTAAATGGATAAACAGATATAGTTTCTCTTAAGGTGTGGCAATTAGGCTATCGATTTCAAGCAATGTCTTCTAAATTATGCAATAGACTTCATCTTGTGTTTTAATTAACTTGACAGTCTATAAAATCAATCATGTGATGGCAGCACATTGCATTCCTCTCTTTTAAGAGATTGGCAAATACATCTTGAAGTCAGCGCAAGTGTGACAGAAATGTAAATGTTTATTTAAAGGAATTTTTGGAAGAAAACGTGTTTAGGTTCCAGGCACAAAAATAATTTTCCGCCTGCATTGAGCGCTCTGTGCTACAGCTGGGGTGCATTTGTACTGGGAAGAAAAGCCAGTGATTCTCGCAAATTCTGAAGCACCTAAGCTGTAGAATAAGCACAAGCGATACTTTCTAGAGCATTTACACCCAAAGGCTGCCGTTATTTTCTAGATTTATAACATTATTAATATGGCATTAATAACAGTTAATGCAGTATGGCTGTAGTTCGAGAGGGTGGAAATCTTGCAGTTACAAGAAAGCCTAGAATTCAGCTGGTTGTAATTTCAGTGTAGCAGATGTGTTTCTGGGAGCCTTGATCTCATAATTGATTGCTGGTGTTCGAGTGCTGCCTCACCCCACCACCCCCCCCAACCAACTCCCCTGTAGTAAAGAGTTTACAGTTTATTTGTGGTTCTTTGCCTGAAAGCCACCCTGCGACCTGTAAATTTCCCAGCTGTTAACCAGATGCCAAGGAGATGAAAAACATTAATATTCTAAAGGCAGGCTGAAGGAACCAAGAGGAAATCATCCTTTCTTTTCTGATGACACTTAAAAATCCTGTTTCTCATTGGAGCCCTTCATCAGTTCAGTCACCTTTTCTGACATTGGATGTTCTTTCACACATTTACTGTGTTTGCCGGGTTAGATGCTGCCGACTGATTCAGCGAAGAGGTCCAAAAATACCAACCAAAGGTCTGCACTGCTTCCTTTTTATCCAACCCGTGCATAAAGCCTCAACTGCTTTGAGGCACAGGCTTATTGGCGAACATGTTCCCAAAAACACAGCGTTAGATTTGAAATTCTGAATTTGTTGGGTTAATTTGCCTTCGGTTCCTGATTCATACTTCCATTCTTACCCCTTTCCCTCTCACCGAGTTATCTTTATTTGGCCACAATATCTGCTCAGTCAGGAAGTGGAGTTGATCTCACACACCTCTGTGGCTTGCTGCTCCAGCAATGTTGGTGAGATTGCCAGCTCTCTTCCCTTTTCCCACTGGCTTGCCCTCCTCACTGTTAGAATTCCTTCCCTTTCCCTGCCAGCCTCTCCTTTTCTCCTGTGAATTTCTCCCCTAGTTTTCTCCTCATTTTTAAAATGTTCTCTTCCTTTCTTCATCCCCTCTCTGCTCTCTTCCCTGAGGGCTCCTCTCCCTCTGCTCTTTCCTGCTTGTTCTCTCTTCTGCCTTCCCTTCCACCCACCCATTAATTAAAACACTTGAGCTGCTGAACTCCTCTAAGCTTTTACTAAAGGAGCAAAGAAAATGTTCCTATTGTGTCCCATTTGAGGGAAAAGCTTCTGAAACCTGAAATATTTAAAGCGTTACTATTACTTAGAATGCTGAAAAACTTCATCTTTGCTTTGAGAAACTGCTTCAATTATCAAATGTGGCCCGTCTTACAATTTTGCAGACAACTTCAATGGCAACAGCAAGACCTAGCTTGTATTTGCGCTGGGCACAGTAGTATACTGGCTATATTGCTGGATTAGTATTCCAGGGCAAAATACTGCACATGCTGGAAATCCAAAATTAAAACTAAAAATGCTGGAAATACTCAGCACCCGTGGAGACAGAGACAGGAGTTAACCGAGTTAACCTTTTAGCTCAATGACCTTCTGTCAGTTCTGACAGTGACCTGATCAATAAAGTGGTTTCTGGATAGGGTTAGCGCGTAGGAAAACCCTGGAGTAAGGTGGGCAGAAGGGCCTTCCTCATCTCCTAAGCATCTTGTACACTCTGGGAATGCAAACCGTGCGAGGTGAATGTCATTACAACAACAACAACTTTCATTTATGTGGCATCTTTTATGTTGTAAAACCCCATGCTAGTGCAAAAACTGTTCCCTTTCTGCCATCAGAAGAGTGCTTTCATCCCACCCACTTCAGGAACTGAGCTTAGTCTTTGCAGTGCAGCGATACAAGCCTTTAAGACTCTTGCATGGAAGTTTGTGCAAGGCATCACCCGAATAAGTGAATTAATTGTATTTTCTAAGAATTGATCAGATCAGTTATCTTTATTCCAAAAAAATAGCATTGGTTATATGATTTCTTCTCCTTGTCATTCCAATATTTATAATGGTATTTTAATAGCTTTAAAGTATCACTATTATTCTAGGCCTAATGTTAGTTTTTACTCAGCTGCCTCTTTTGATGTGAAGTGAGAATATATCATATTAAATATCATTATATGTTAATTCATTATGTGTTGTTTCTTTTCAAGAAAAACCTTGAAATTATGGTAATATGTGAAGGGGGCAAGTTAATGAAATCATAAAAATGTAATGAACATACTGATCTTGCATTGCTATAATTGTGTCAAGGGTACCAGGGCCATCTTTATATTAATTTGCAGCTTTCTAGTAGTAGTGATGTATGACTTATTTTACAGTGACTGAAACAACACTCCTCTGCTTGTACTGAGCCCAGCTCCCTGCACAAGGTTACACAAAATGTAAATGCCATTCTGAAGAATGGCTTTGTTCACCCTGTATAATTCTGACACTAAAGCAAGGGAAAAGCAAGAGTTATCACTGGCAAATCCCAGATCAAAGAAGGGCAAGGAAGTTCTCCCAATCTTTTGGGTGTCACACCTTTGAACTGACAATACTGAAAGAAACAATTATTTGCTCACTTACCCTGTTGCTGTTTGTGGGTCCTTGCCCTGCAATCGTGTGTTTTTCGCTAATTTTACAACATTTCAAAAGAACTTCATTGGGAAGTGCTTTGGGGCATGCTGAGGTGAAAGGTGCCATATAAATGCAAGTTCTTTTTCCCTTCTTACGATTAATGACAACTCCTAAGGGTTGTGCGGTTCATCGATTTTTCTCATCGTATCAGCATTGTCACTGATGATAAAGACATTTTGTGCATTGTACTCTATGATAGCATTGGTCTTCCCAATGTTTAGCTTAAAGGAATTGTAACTTAAGCAAGAGCGGATGGGGACAAGCAGTCTGACAACACAGCGGAGGGGTCGAGAGAAAGGATGGGTGGACAGGGCCTATGTGTGGAAGTTCACCACATATCTTCAATGATGTTGCCAAGGGGCAGCATGGTAAATGAGGAAGATGAGAATTTCAGGATCAATCCCTAGGAGAACTCCAGAAGTGACATGGTGGTTTTGAAGGAGAAACAATCTGATAAAACACTGCCCGATTGCATGGCAGATTTTTCATCAGCGATATGCAAAATGATCTTGTTGGAAACTTGTGGGCGAAAAGCACTTTTTGAAACAAGGGGCTGAATCTTACAGTATAAAATTCAGGGGGTGAGCCAATCCCCCAATGACTAGCACAGCCTATGGCCATTTAACGGCTATCTGGCCATTTATTGGCCTCAGGAAGGACCTCTGCCCCCACCGGGAAAGAAGTCCTGACTCTGAGAGCTGTTGGCCAGATAAATGGCCGGCAGCTCTCTGGTCCCAGCAGGATCACCAGGGGCAGTGGCAACTGTTTTGGATGAAGGTAAGTCTGGGATCTCGCCAGGGCCAGGCTGTCAGGCCCCAGTGAGGAGGGTAGTGGGGCTGGGGTAGGTAGGGTAGGAGGGGAGGGGAAACCCTGAAGGGGGGAAATAACCTAGGAGGGAGCCCTCCAATGTGCACTTGGCGGGTTGGACACTTGGTGCTGACACCCCTGGCTGTGGGTAAAATCCCAGTGATGAGGAAGCCCTTAAATGGCCACTAATTAGCCACTTAAGGGTCTCAATTGTCTGACGCCTCCCGCGGCACTGGTAAAATTGCAGCGGCAGTGGAGGAGGGCGGACAGGTAACAGGAACGGCACCACTGGCGTCTGCTCACCCCCTGTAATGTAATCAGCATATTTGCACACAAATACTCCACAGTCACTGCCATTCATTTGCTGTGGGACTTGATGAGATCTCAGGCTGCGGATAATCCACTCAGAGGAATCCAAGTGCCGGCCTGCCTTGTTTTTTGCTTTTCTACTTGCAGGTGTTGTAGCAGTGTCCGGCACACATCATCATCCCGCTGACCCATGGAATCAAGATGAAGAATCGCCTTTCTTCTTAAATCTGCAACCGTCAAACGCCAATGCGCTCCTAAATGTACCGGTGCCAGTATGAGGCCCTTTCCAAATAAATGACACCACTGGCCTCCTCCACCCTGCCATCATGCTCCTGGCATTGAGGGTATATACCCACCCCGGTGGGTGGCGTAAAATTTCGATCAAGCACAATTTTGGGAGCAAATTCGAATGGAATTGCAATTGCAAGTGGAAACTGCACCGCCACAAGTACATGCGCCACTGACCAAAATGAATTCACTTTGACCATACTTTGCGGTCCGTGATCTGCAGAATATAATGTTAAGTTTGTCCTCATGCTGTATGGCTCAGGGGCACCCGGAGGTTCACATGGCATAAAGGTCAAAGGTAGCAGTGAGCAAGGGATTGTCCTGTGGGGCCTCATGTACCAGGTAGCACATTTCATTCCTGCAATTGCCATGAAGAACACCCTGGTCTGGGCAGATAGCTCAGTATGTGGCTTGGGATAGCACCTGAGAGGAGCCTTGTGCCTACAGTCATTCTTGAATTCCTTGAATGCCTTTACTATCACAATTTTCACTAGCCTTTTTTAGGATCCTAAGATCAGTGCCAAACACAAACTGATTGTCCATTTGAACTTTCTCTTGACATTGCACCACTTTTTAAATGGTGTCCGCTTTGTATTAAAATGAGTGGAAATAAGAATTCTGAGCCCCTGATTCTCCGAGAACAAAAATAAATTAAGGCTAAAAAATTATTGTAATGGTGGAAAGGCCAGTAAAACAGGTACCTATTTTATAAGAAATTGGTGGCAGATAATTATTGTTGGTATCAGCATATAAATCAACCTGTGAAGCCTCAAAAAATCCCTCCAAAAATGGGGGTCAATTTATATGTTGAGTCAGTGAACTACCGGCGTGGGTATGGGTGGTCACCATCTTTGTCGTTTGCTGCACAGGGTCTGCTCTGTGTCGTCATGTCTTAAACTCTCGCACACCTTGGCAACACAGCTTATATCACCTACTTGATCCCTTGCACCCGTTTATAAGTTAATCATCCATTTGTGGGGTGAAAATTTGAGGCTGACTACTAAAGCGAGTGCAGCATGTTGTGGTTGAAAAGTGGGGAGAGGGGTCAACTTGTACACTGAGTATATGCAAAATCATGATTTTTTTCAAGCGTCTTATACTTCAGGTCGAGTTATACGTCACAATCTATGGTATTAACTTTGAAGGTAATTACAACATTTTGAATCTGAAATATGTTGAGGTGGATTTTGTGATCAGTGGTGAACGATTGATGCTCACTGTTCTCCTCAGTAGCAGCTGCCCACAAAATGTTTGTGGGCTTTAGACTGCGGACTTTCTCTAACATGTCATCTGATTCAGCTCTATAGGGCATCTATGAAGGGCATCAGTGAGACTCTTCGACCAATCAGATTGAAGAACCTTCACTCAGGAACACAGTGTTGAATTTTCCTGGCCCTGTGGAGGCAGAGTTGGAAAGAGATGGGATCGGTAAAATAGGCAGGGGTGGACATGTTGGGATGGCACTCCACGTTTTCTTGCTTCTGGATGCGGGAAAAGTCAACAACCTCCTCCAACATAATGCCAATTATGCCACAAAAGGACCCTTTTAGAGGTCACTTCCTGATGGAGATGGGACCTTCCCTCTGTTGGAGAGACCCAACACCCCAACTGTGTGTGGAGCCTGACAACTATCTATTGGTGGCCTCCCAGCAGCAGACCTAGGGTTATCAATGCCAGAGGTTCTATGCCCCAAGAGGGGAAATAAGAAAGGGATAAAAGAGAAAGACAGGAAAAAGTAAAAGAAAAAACTTTATTTCTTTTTAAAAAAAGAATCTTGAACATTATTTAAAGTCTGAAGGAATGTTACTACACACTTGTGAAACTAAATATTTGGGGCCAGAGAGGTCATTTGGCAAGAATTGTCATTTATAATTTGTTAAAAACTCATTTACTCCTAATTGAATTGGTTGTGACTTTTCTGGCATATTTAGCGGTTAAGCAACCTAACCCATGCTTTGCATGTATTTCAATACAATGCCTGGTGGCAAGGTACTGTAATGGCTCAGTTTGTGGAGGAGCAGGATAACTCAGACCACAACTTCTGAATCACATTTAACTCGGCACGTGCAGGCTCTGCAGGTTGCTGTTCGGTTTACCCCATGGGCAGGATTTTATATTCTACGGGCGGGTGCATGCCAGACCCGATCAGGCGTAAAATCACGCACAATGACGTCAGGCGAGCGTCCCGATGTCACCGCGCACTCGCGTGATCTTTCGTCCGGTGGGCGCACTGCCAACTCTTGCCTGTGCCCGCCGACAATTAAGAGGCCTACTAAGGCCCTTAAGCAGGTAATCAATCTGTATTTTTTGCTACCTGTCCAACCGTTCAGTTATGTGAGGCGACTTCAATATGATCAACTGCTTTCCTGTTTGTTGGCATCACTGCTGCTGCATGCCAATCGGGGAGTGGGATGAGGTTTCCAGAAGTAATTTAAAAAAACTAAACATCATTTTAAACATGTCCCTCTTCATGTGACTGAGTCACATGTGGGGACCAACTTCTCTCATTTTTAAAATGTTTATTTTTGTGTTCGCAATTCTTCAGCTCCCTGAGGCAGCTCTGTGCCCTCAGGGAGCTTTCACGCCCCCCACCCCGTGCATGCGCAGACTTCAGCCTCGCCCCCGCCTCCACCCCCACCCCGGCTGCGCTGAGCTCCTCAGTTAATTGGCCGGCCAGTGTGAAATCGCAGTCGGGACCATTTCGGGGTCGCTCAGGGCCCCATCAGCCTCACCAGCCCAACAACCAGAAAATCCTGCCCCATAATAACAGTGGTTAAAATGTTCCCCCCGTTGGGGTGGGAAGAGCGGGAGCGGGTGCCAGCGCGAGCAGGCGGGTTCCGGCGCACCGCCATTTTATGTGGGCGGGCCAATTAAGGCCCGCCCAGCGTGACGCCCACCAGGAAGCGCTATCCACTCCTTGTACGGGCGGGGGTGGATTCCCTCAGACGGGGGTGCGCTCTTTCGTGCATGCGCGTGAGGGAGCGCACAGACCTCCCTGAGGCTAAGTGCTGCCTCAGGGAGATCGGCTCAAATTTTCAACTTTTGATAAAGGAGTTTAAAAATTTTCTCTGCCATGTCCCCCTCATGTGACACTGTCACATGAGTTGAGACATGTCCATAACTTTTATTTAAACCTTTCATTAAAATTTTTATACCCTCATGAAACCTGATCCCGCCCGTGGATGAGGTTTCACGCTTTTTCAGAAGCCTGCCAGGGCTCCCGGTCTGCCCGCCAATCTTAAGGTTGGACGGGCAGGTCCACTAATGAGCCTGAATTGGTTTTCTAATGGCCTTAACAGGTTGGTGGGCTCGCATCCAACTCAGCAGCGCCCCCGCTGGCCTGAAAATGGAAATGATGTGGGGTGGCGCCAGGAGTTCCACCCGATGTCACCCCGCATCACTTTACACGTCGGCGAGCGGGTCCCGCCCCCGCTTGCCGACCGTTAGATCCTGCCCAGTAAGTGCGGGTAGCCTCACCTTTGTTATTAAAGTAAAATCCAGGCAGATTTGTTCATACCCAGTATTTCGAATAATAAAATAGCTATTCCAATAAAATTTGATAGGTTCAGAGTAATTTCAGCCACAGAATCCTGTTAACTTCTCAGCCTGCTCAATTTGCAGAGCCATGGGGGCTGTTAAAATGGAAGTGTTGCCGTTTGCGGGTACAACAAGGTAACATTGTTTAACTTCTCAAACTTGAATCAATAAACATTCAAGTACAAACCCAAGATGAGTGTTTGCTTTTCGCTTCAACTGTACCGATCAACAGGATTACCATGGGACACATCAACATTCAGCTTGACTTGTATTTTACTGGCCTGGGTTTTACAGTCAGTGGCAAAGCAACACACTCAAAACTAACCTCAAAGGATGCCACCCACAGAAATCTAGCACTGTCTGTTGCACGCCCTTTCTCAATGGCAATTTAAGTCTGGTGCTAAAGCAAGGGAAGTCTTGACATGCAGCAGCAGTGATGCCAACAAACAGGAAAGCAGTTAATCACATTGAAGTAGCCTCACACACACACACACACACACACAACAAGAAGTTAGAAGCCTTTACTTTCACTTAAGTTGTTTGATTGGAATGAGATCAAGCTTAAATAAATAAAATCTGGAGAAAAGTATAATCACTGACAACAGCTTCTGGATTTTCACATTATCCTGTGCATGTACGGACTCCCGAAATGACTGTCAGTTTCAGTGGAGCAATGACGGTTATAACATTGACAATTTCACTGTCATTATCACCGCAAAACCTGGGCCATTCAAATGTTTTTCATGACTAAACGATCAAAGGTTATGAGGTGCTTGAACTGGACTAGTTCAACAAATTTGCTGATTTTGATTGATCCAACAAATTGTGGATGCAGACATCAAACACTGACGTAAATCAAGCATTGAAAGCGGAGTTTAAGTGATACAAGCGCTTTGGCTGTTTTAAGTTTAGCTAAGGCCAGTTGTGGGTACTTTTGGATTTTTTTGAAAGGGCACATTGAACAAGAAGTGCAGTTGAGTTTTGCCTGTGCCATTAACCTCGAAGATAGAATAGCAGTTCCGTTGGTTGTGATTGAAGTTGGATTTGGTTCAAATTTTAAGGTAAATATTTTGACCATCCTGATACCTAATCGTTGGGCTGAATTCTTAGGCTGGTGGGCAGGCGCGATCAGCGGGCCCGGGATTGGCCGGGGAACAGACCGTTGACTGCGATCAGCCCCCAACCGCGATGTCACGCTGGCTGACCAATGCACGGCCGGCCAGCGTGAAGTGCTGCCGGAGGAGGGGGGGGGCGGGCGCTGATGTAAGCGCGGGCGTGGGCGAGCGCTGAATGAAACCCCCTTGAAGGCAGAGAGCTGCCTCAGGGAGCTGCAGACTTGAAAGCAATTAAATAAAGTTTTTAAAATCAGGAGAAAAATGTCCAAACATCACCGTCGGCCACTTGAACATATACATGATATAAAAACGCTGTCTATAGATTTTTATTTATTTTTTATTTAACAATGGAAACCTCATCCCGCCCTTGGATGGGGTTTCATGAAAAATACAAAGTCTGCCCGGCCGATTCGTCTGTCCGCCAGCTGTAAGGTTGGACGGACCACGAAAAATCAGAGAAGTCTTTCAAATACTGTATTGCACGTAGCTAGTGTCTTGTTATAAATAGTATCGCTCAAAGAAACAGGACATACCCATTGTGAATATAACGAGGTCAGAAATGACTGGAAAGCTTTTTAGACAGTTTAAACTGTTGAAACACATTTCTGGAAGTTCTTGTACTCTGTGTGCATATATTGTGGGATACCACATAACTGTATGTGTCTTGGCATAAGAAGCATGTGCTACTGAATGGCTTGCTGTTGGCTGCAAGATTACTTTGCTTGCTTTAAGCATCTACTCAGCGTTGCGATGATGAATGACAACTGATAACATTGGAAAAATCTACTCAATTAATGTGTGAAAACTCAAATTAGCTGGAAGGCATTTTATATTTGTAAAAATGGGATATAACTGATGGCTTCATGAGTTAATCTTTTTTACCTGCTTTTGTCAACACTCATTTTCACAGCTCCATTTAGTTTTAGCATTTACATGTACATTTACATACACATTTATAAATAATTTCATTGGATCAAACATCGCTGGCTGGCTTATTTGATGAATTGAGTGATCCAATGAAATTATTTAACATACTCATAAAAAAATTTCTGAAGGCAGTGATGGAAACACCATAACCTAAAGATCATAGTGATATCATTGTACGAATGCAGGAGGTCTAATGGCACAATAGCTAATGTCTTTTTCCTTTACAGCAACTAAGCATAGGCTCTGTTCCACTGTGAGCTTTGTTGCAGGTACATCTGGAGTTTCCAAGATGACTGCAGGCAGAGATGCCTTACTGTATGATTGCACAAAGCGGCAAATAAAAATTCCTCCATGTTCCCGGCCAAACTTTTCTAAGTGTAGCGTATTGAAAATTACATTGTGCATTTTGTCCACTTAAGGCAACCGTACACATATACCAGCAGAGGGAATCTCGAAAAAGAATAAAGGAATCCATGTGTTAACAGCACGTGGAGTTCTGATCCTGAATCCTCATTACTAAACCTTATTGTTTCTTCCTAAGAACTTAAGAATGACAATGAGGACAGTGAAAATATGAAAAATTGCTTTTAGGTATGCAAATTTCGGAAGGTGTTTGTCTACTTTCTGCAGGTAAAAGTGTAGTATAAGGGTCTGATATATATAGGGTTAATGTGGAACTGAGTATAGTGTCACCCACAAAGTGAAGTAAGGGAGCACATGACCCACGCCCAGGGTCAGTGTGGTGTTAGACAGAGACATGTGCAGGGCCTAAGCATGGAGACAGCTCCTAGCTTGTACCCTTTACTACATATTTGTAAACACTTCTAGTACTTAATACTTACCGATAATCTACTTCAGAATACGAAGAATTCATTAAAACCTATCAAGATGTAACCAACACCCCCCAAGAGGAGGTTGGAGATTTAGGAGGAAGCACATTGAGGTTGTAGCCAGTTGTTGGACACACTCCAGCTTGGGATTAATGAGAGGAAGGCCTGCACAGTGTATACACACACACAGATCTCACATGAGCACCCATGCAATCAAAAAATAATAATCGCGGATCATGACAGAGAAGATTTTCTTAGGAAGGAATGCGATCCCAGATCCTTGATCATGCACTATCACTGCATTGCTGACGGCATTGTCCATGCTCAATCTATCACATTTGGATGTACATCCAAGTCATCGGGCGGAGATTTCCGTGCCCACTGACATTGGGCGTGTTCGGTGGTGTGAGGGGACAATATGGCGAGAAGGCCAAAAATCAGTTTCACGACATCATGAAACCAGTTTGCGATTGCCCGCTCAGCCCGTCAAAGGTGGGCCATGTTCCCCACCATCGGATGTCGGGAACCTCATTGTAATACATCAAAATATCATTAAAGGCCAGACCCACCGGGTTCATCGCCCCCCCCACCCCCCCCAAGCACCACAGCCAACCCCCCACCCCGACCCCCAAACCTCCCCAGCAGGATCGTGCACCCATGTTAGTAGGAAAACATGCCGGTGCAGAACATGTCTTGACAAATGTGGTGTGCAGAAGTCAAGACTTACTGCCAGGGCCTTGCTCACATTGCCGACATCTGAGGAGCAGAATATGCAGGACACTGACAGCACACTGGAGGAATGTCCATGGCATGCTGGGTGGATTCTCATGGACGTGGCTCTTCTGTGAAGAAGCACGTGGAAGTTGGAAAGTCACCATTGATGGTAACAACGATGATTGTCAAGGGCGTGGGAAAGGAAGGTACAGGATCGACTGTGAGAGGAAGAGATTTTGAGGGGTGAGGTTGGGAGGAGGAAATGAAGGTATCGGGAAGGTGAATTTGGGAGGGGGGAATGAAGGCGTCAGCAGGTGAGGCGGGGGGGGGAAACAAAGGCATCAGGGGGGGCAAGTTTTGGGGGGAGGGAGCACGGGAGGAGGTGGGGTAACGGGGAGAAGATGGAAACTGGGAAGTTAGGTGTAAGGAGGGTGGAAGGTGTGAGGGAAGGAGTTTGGAGGGAGGAAAAAGTGCGGAGAGGTGAGGGAGTCCAGGGGAGGAAGGAATGTGGAGATGGGAGGGAGTCCAGGGGAGGAAGGGGTGTGGAGAGGGGAGGGAGTCCAGGGGGAGGAAGGAGTATGGAGAGGGGCGGGAGTAAGGGTGGAGGAAGAAGTCAGGAAGGGGGAAGGAGTAAAGCCAGAGGAAGAAGTGAGGGCAAGGACTAAGAGTGGCAGAAAAAGTAAGGGTGCCTGAGGGAGTCAGGAAGGGGGAGGGACTAAGCTGGGGGTATTTGGGGGGGGGGTGTGGGAGGACTAAGAGAGGGAGGGGTTCCTAGGGGGAAGGGGTCCAGAAGGGTGGTGGGGTTCTGGGGTGGGGAGTGATCAGGAGGGGTGGAAGGGATTCCGGGGCTGAGGGGTCCGGAGGGAAGGAGGGGTTCTGGGGGTGGAGGGGTCTGGTGGGGGGAAGGGGTTCGGGGGGAAGGGGCTTCAGGAGAGGAAGGGGTCCAGAGGGGAGAAGAGGTTCGGTGGGGTGGACGTCCAGGTGAACATGCAAGGGAAGGGTCAGATGGGACCATGGCTGCCTCCTGGGGTGTGAACTGAGGGTGGGTGTGGTATGAGGGAGTGGTGAGAATGACCGAGGGCAGTGTGAGGCAGTAGGGTGGGAGGGTGAGGGCTCCACGGTTGCAGTAGAAGAGACGGTGAGTGTGATTGTTGGGGGATCGGAGGCAGACACAGACCCTGGATTTGGGAAGGAGGAGGTTGGGGGGTGGGGTGGTTGAATGTGGATGGGGGTGGGATTTTCAGGAAGGAAGGGAATGTGCACATTCACCGCGATATCCCCAAAGGAAAAGTGTTGTGGCTGGTAGGTGGAAGGTGATGCCAGGGGAGTTAACTGTGATGGGAGACAGGAAATGGGTGACTGGGGGAGGGGAAAAGAAGGGGTTGCAGACGAAAAGGAGAATCCAGACCATGCTGCCCAAATCGAAAGTGAAACCAGAGCCATGGTGGGTGAGATCAGGTGCTGGATGGGAGTGTGATCAGTGGGTGGGCGGAGATGCAGGTCAGATGGAGAACTGAAAGTGAACCCCAGCAGGCAGCATTGAAAATGCACCGGACAGTGAGATTATTGTGATAAGTGAAGGATTCACATCCGTGGGAGAGCGCTTGCATGAGATTCCAAAAGGCCCTGCCACACACAGACTTCTCCCTCCAGGATCACTCGTGGGCCGGATGCTCCATCTGCGTTGACAGAGGATGAGGTTGAGCGGCTCACAGGCAAAGGGGACTCGGAGGGAGAGGACAGCCTCTGAGATTCCTGAGCAGATGACCCAGCAGTGTCCAGCTGCCGCTTCTCCTCCCTTCGGGTGCCTGGGGCCCCCAGCCTGACTCCTTGGGGGGAAGGAGCACCTGGAGGTATTTCGAGGTGCCCCATTTCCCAGTCTCATTGCCACAGTAGGAACTCACCCATGGCTATCACAATGGAGTGTAGGTCTGCACTCATCCCCACATCCTGCTGGACTAGGGTCTCCATGGCGTCCACCATCTTCCCCATGGAGACCTCCATACACGCCCACGTGGACATCACTTCACATTAGAGAGCAGACGGACACACTCCTCCGACTTGCGTGCCACTATGTTGAGGGCTCCAACATTTCTGTGTGATGTTCCCACACATTCTGCTGACTCTCCAGAATGAGTTGGAAGGCCAATCCTAGACACTCGTCATCTGACTCAGACCTCACAGATACCTGATCCCCAGCAGTCCTCTGAGTGCTGGTGATCTCGCACAAGCCTGCCTTTCCTGCTGCGGACATGTGTCCATGCGGTGACCACCAGATTGTGAGCCCGAGCCTGCTCCACATCTATATCCCACTGAGGTATGTGTCTCTGCGCTGGTGGAGGGTGTGGGTAAGCGCTGCGATGTGATTCCAGGCTACTTATTTCCAGCTCAATGGAAGAGGTGTTCTCTTGGCTGGAGGTGAGGACCTGGATGGAGCTGAGGGACTGACTGGCTGAGGGCGTTGGTCGCTTGGCAGAGCTCCCTGTGAACCAAAGTAGAGATAATTAGTGCATGGCAGCAGAGTTAAAATCAGGAAAGAGAGCACTCACAGTTGCGTTGAGAGAGGGATGATGTGGTGCAGATCCTCATGACCTCGCCATCACCGCAGGCATGGTCCATGTCCTCACTAGATGGCACACTCCTCAAAGTGAGTGAGCGGCCTAATGTGGGCCACTCCACCCCCAGCCTGGGACCTCTCCCTGCTGATGCGAGCAGGCTTCTCCTGCATGAAAACAGATGAAGAGAGTGTGAGCAGGACACATGGCACTGCGTGGAATGTTTGTGTGGTGAGCGGAGCCATGGACAGGATGAGGACATGAGCTCAAGTAGATATGAGCCTGATGGAGATGTGAGGGTGTGTGTGAGAGTCAGTGGTGTTGTCCCTTGTGGTGTGAGATCCCTGATGGGTTTGTGAGTGTGTGAGTTGGGAGTGATGAGAAGAGTGATTCACCCTGGCAGGATGGATGAGACCATTCGTCCTGTAGTGGCACTGGGTGGCTGTCCTCCTTTGCAAGGCATTGGCGCTGACCATCGCTGCCACCACCTCCCATGCTGGATTGGTGATGCCACTGCCCCTCCTGTGGCCAGAACGGGGGTAGTGGACATCATGGCAGGCCTCCGCAGCGTCCAAAAGGTGTTTGAGGGACGCATCACTAAACCTGGAGGCGGGGGGGCCTGCAGTCTTTTTGCCTTTTGGGGCTTTCCTGTCCCGTGCAGCAGTCGTGGGCTGGAAGCACTGAGAGGTGTGCACGCGGCGGGACTTTAAATGCGGCGCCTGGGTGAGGAAGGGGCGAGGTGATGGCGTGGCAGGCGAGTGAGAGCCCGTCTGCCATGGAAATGGCGTATTTCCCAGGAATGCAGGAATAACAAGGCGAGTTGGGGGGTGATACGGCGTGAAAAGCCGCCATTGCAGCCAGCGGGTAAAACAATGTATTTTTCCGCCCGCTACTGCACTTATTGCAAATCTGGGGCGATTCTACCCATCATCTGTATTCCCACATTGGCAAAAGTGGCTGCGATGTTTCAAACTTTTACTTCTCCACAATGGAGGTGAAGAATTGGAAGATATTTTTCAGACACTTACACCTGTGCAAGATTAAAATGACAACAACTCAGCAAAAAAAATGCACTGACAACCTATTCCATGGCCAAGAAAATACAATATACGAACCAATTGTCTTCAATTGCACTAAGTAAGAAACAAATGCAACAATTGACCAATATTGCACAAATTGAGGTAACTGACAAACAAATGTGACTTTGATGATGTTGAACATGTCAAACAGGAAATCAAAACACAAATAATCGAAGGTTGTCTCTCAAGTCAACTGTGCCAAAAAGAACTCGAGAAAGACAGAAAGCTGTCAGAGCTGCAGGAGTTAGCAAGATTGCTATCGCTTTCAGAGTCCAGAGCTACTGAAGGTTGAGGCTGCCAATAGTAACTATTGCATTCCAAATTCAACTCCCGTGAACACTGTTCATCACTCACGTGCCAGGAAACCACCTGCAAAGCAACAAAAGCAGTTTCACAAACAGAGCGATCCAGAGAATGTTTCCACTGTGGTGGTGCTTCCCCACACTGGAGAGAATGCCCTGCTGCTGGCAAACAGTGTACAACTTGTGAAAAACTCAACCACTTTGTTCGCATTTGTCATTCATCAGCAAACTCAGACTCTAATGACGAGGGCCAAGCCACCAGAAGGTTGCCCTGTATGCATACCACAACACAAGGGCAATAGAATATAGCCAATGTAGAGGTGAATGACCCTGAATATCCTTTTGTGCCCTCGTTCAGACACAGTAACCAGCCACATGTGACAGTGATCACTGGCTGCTCGGAAGTAGGTGCTCTCCTAGATACAGGAGCATCTGTCAGTGGCACGGGAGACAAAATGTTCAACAAACGCTCGCTTTTCCCTGTTCCCTGCGAACTGGGGAATACAAAAACTTTCCCATACAACAGTAATAAAGCACTGGAAGTTCTTGGGACTTTTACAATGCCAGTCTCATTCAAAGACACTAGACCAAATGCAGTATTCAACATCATATCTGGAGACTGTGACTCACTTATCAGTTTCCAAACAGCAATGGCTCTGTACATGTTTGCAGCCCACATACGTGATTCCTACACATACCACAACATTCTCAAATCTTCACTGGTATTGGAAAGCTGCATATAGACTTCAATGCCCTCCCAGTCCCACATCAATGGCGATGAATAGCATTTTGTGTCAGAAAACAGGCAGAGACGGAACTACAGCACCGACTTGACCTTGACATTATTGAGAAAGTTGGAGATGAGCCTACTCCTTGGGTCTCACTCGTACAAGTGATTAAAAAACTCAAAGGCTGGAAGCAGATTAGAATTGGGATTGACATTTGGTCACCAAACCAAACCATACAAGGAGAAAGACACTTGACACTGACAATTGATTATATCATAGAGAAAGTGAATGGTGCTAAAACACTTGGCTTAACTTGACCTCAATGCAAGCTGCCATCAAATTGAGTTTGCAGAAGAATCAAGCTATCTTACAGCATCCTTCACTCACATTGGGACTTTTTTGATACAAGAGGCTCAACTTTGGAGTCAGTTCAGCAACTGAGGTATTTCATCACATGATTCAATTTGCATGTCAAGGACTTGAAGGCATGCCAATCATAAGTGATCTATGGTCACACTGAAAGTTAACTCAAGACATGCCTACAATGTCTTAGAGAATGTAACCTCACCTTAAATAAAGACGAGTGCCTGTTCAGTGAAAGCAGAATTGAATTCTTCCATCATGTGCTCAGTGGTGGAGGAGTATTACCTGATCCACGGAAAGTTGAAGCCATTTAAAACGCTACAGATCCTACAAATGGGCAGGAAGTCCGGAGTCTGCTTGGAATCATCATGGGCTGAATTTTGTCCCCATCGGGGGTGAAGTTGAAGGGCGGGTGCGCACAGGCACGCTTCCGATCGGCGTCCTCAATCGGGGGGTGCAGCGCCATTTTATATGGGTGGGCAAATTAAGGCCCGCCCAGTGTGACGTCCACACAGAAGTGTTGTGCGCTTCCTGCGCAGGCAGGGGAGGGATCCCAAAATCAAGAGTGTGCTTTTTCTCGCAGGCGCATGAAAGAGTGCACTCATCTCCCTGAGGCTAAGTGCAGCCTCAGGGAGATTGTCTCAAAATATAAGAAACCTAAAAATAGAAAAGTAAAAATTTCCCTAACATGTCCCCTCATGTGACAACGTCACATGAGTTGGGACATGTCCATAATTTTCACAAAAACTTTATTAAAATTTTAAAAAACCTACATGAAACCTCACCCCGTCTGTGGATGAGGTTTCATGCTTTTTCTAATTCTCGCTGGGGCTCCTGGCCTGCCCGCCAACCTTAATGTTGGACGGGCAGGTCCTTTTAATGACTTAATTAACTCTGTCAATGGCCTCAATTGGCCATTGACAGGTCGGCGGGTGCGCAGCTGTTTTCGCTGCGCCCCCACCTTCCTGAAAATTTAATTGGGGCGGGGTGACGTTGGGAGTTCCCCCCGACGTCACCGTGCGTCATTATATGCGTTGGTGAGCGGGCCCCACCCCCACTCGCTGACATGTAAAATCCTGCCCCATGTACTGTAGTCACTTCATTCCTGACCTCGCTATGTCTTCTGCCCCCCGCCACACGATCTGACAAAAGAGACCACCAAATGACAGTGGACTACACAAACTGGCTACATGCCAGATCAAACCACAGTTGTCAGTAAGTTGCACAAATGCCCATTTCGACATTGAGAAAGCCACCCAGCTAGTCATGGATGCAAACCCGGATGGCTTAAGCGCAGTTCTCATGCAGAAAGACAAGGCAGGTAACCCATCAGTCATTGTGATGGCAAGCAGATCGCTAACATCCGTAGAGCAACGTAATTCACAAACAGAGCGAGAACAAGTCACATGGGAGATCTTAAATTTACATCTCTACTTGCATGGAAGGGAGTTTGAAGTAATAACCAATCGTAGCCCACTAGTAAGCTTGTTCAACAATCCAGATAGCAAACCATGTATTCAAATAGAGCTTTGGATACTCAAATAGTGCAAGTTCCACGTTGAGTATCAGCTAGGCGAGCTCATTCCAGTGGGTTATCTTTTGTGACACCCTTTGTCAACAATCATGAAAAAAAGGTTGCCAAACAGCATCTTAACTACATAAAACAAAACGTGATGACAAAGTCACTAAAACTAGCTAATAAAGTGGCAACAAAACAAGATGAGGAGTGCAACTGAAGTGGGAAGGCTGTGGAATCATAACACTGGAAAGATGTGATTGAGTGAGTGACTACAAAGTTGCTCACACTGTTCAAAGTGAACGCACTGTTACAACCACATCTGATCTCGCGTTATGCAGCAACTGTGTTGTCATTCCATAAGGGAATGTTTTATAAATATGGCACATGAAGATCATCAGGGAATTGTCAAAACCAAACAGCTCTTAGAGAAAAGCTATGGCTTGAAGGAATGGCCACATGGTCGGGCACAAAATCAACCAGTCTTTGCCATGTCAAGCAATGTCAACTCTACATGATCCTTTCAAGACGTCTGAACTACCTCCAGGACCATGGATTGAAGTTAACTTTGATTTCTCAGATTTGCCCATTGGTGAACACCCACTTGTTGTCATTGGCACCTACAGCGGATTCCCAGTCATTGGCCTGAATCTTCTGGCTGGCGTGCGTGGGCCGGCCCCGCTTGCCGACATGTAAAACGATGTTGGGCGTGGGTCCCGACGTCACTGCGCGTCATTCCGATCTTCAGTTCGGCGGGCGCGCACCGGAGTCGGCTGTGCGCCCGCCGAACTGTCAAAGGCCTGTTACGGCCATTCAAATACCAACTGTAATAATTCACAGGGCTGCCCGTCCAACCTTCAGGTTGTCGGGCAGGCGAAGAGCCCAGGCGGCCTTTGCATTTCTCATGGAACCTCATCCACGGGCGGAATGAGGTTTCATGAAAGGTTTATAAATGTAATAAAAATTTTTAGTAAAATTCATTGGCATGCTCCAGCTCATGTGACACAGTCTGAATAATTTTTAAAATTCTTTTTTGCAAAGTTTTATTATGAAATTAATCTCCCTGAGGAGATTTCTGTGCACTTTCGCATGCACAAAAGAGCGCAGGCCCCGACTCTCCCTCCTCCCCCCCTCCCCCCGCCCGCACAAGTAGTGCTAAGCCCGCCCATGCAAAATGGCGACGTGCAGCCAATTGCGGGCGGCTATTGGCTGCGGCCTGTCCACACCCGCTCCCAAACTGCTCGCCCGAGGGGGGAGAAGATTCTCCCCATAGAAATAGTCATATCAACTTCAATGAAAGCAGTCATCCCAAAAATTGACCTCTTTTTTTGTTTTGTTTGGATTCCCTCAAATGGTGAGAAGTAACAATGGAGCCCCATTCAACAGCGATGGGCTCAGTAAATTTCCAAACAACCTGGGCTTCACTCATTGAAAAATCACACCCCTTTGACCAAGAGCTAATGGAAAAGTCAAGAGATTTATTTGTATCTTGAAAAACATGATATGTGCGGCTATGGGTGAGAGCAAGTCATGGAAGCAAGAGTTGTATTGCTTTCTTCGCCATTACAGAGTGACTCCTCACTTGACTACTGGAAAGCCTCCAGCTACACTTATCTTTGTGCATCCTATGCGCACATGCCTTCCCGAGTTATTCCACTGAGCTAATGATCAATATGCATGCGAGCGCAATTGAGAACAGAAGGATCGAATGAAAGTAAATGCAGAGTGAAACATGAAATTCGGAGTTACATCACTAAAGCCAGGAGATAAAGTGCTTGTGAAACATGATGGTCATGTTGGAAAGCAAACAATCCCTAATGACATCCAGCTATTTGTTGTGACCAATGCTACAGGATCAATGATCACTGCTAAGCATGGTTTGCAAATCATCATACGAGATGCATCATTATTCAAAGCCCTGAAAACACCTTTCATAAGCATTGAATCCAGTTTGGACGTTGACATCTCAGATGAAGGATGTTAGTTAAATGAGACTACACTAATATCAGATGCTATCCTACTCATGAGAGAAAACATCCACCATACATAAGTGATTACGTTACAAAGGAAACTATTTTCAGAATAAATCTTTCATCCCCCTTGTATATGACTGAACGAGTTGTTAAATTAATACAGAAGTTTACACATGTGTTACTGGTGAAGTTGCGTGTTCAAGTTATCCTTTAGTTTATTGTTTACATTTTTGGGAAGAAACCATTGAAACATGCTATGCCTCTCATTTTCTATAATGGGGATCAATATAGTGTACTGAAAGTTGCATTCTGCATTTTGTCCACTTAAGGCTACCACACACAAATGCCAGCAGAGGAAGTCTAGAAGGGAAATAAAGGAATCCATGTTTTAACAATTAGTGCAGTTCTGATCCTGAATGCTGCTTACTGAATCTTGATGACTCTTCCCAAGAACCTCACACTAAGAATGTTGGATACCAAGTGAAACCTACTGGAAAGATTGGTCAGGTCACATACAGCTTGAATCCTTAGGCATTGAAGCTAAGAAAGGAACCAAATTTTCCTGCTAGCCAGCAGGTTCCTGCTTCCCTACTGCTGCTCCAACTTGCTTCTGCTCACGCTTGCACTGTGACTCATGCAGTGCTGCTTCCTTACCTTCACTGTGTAAATCCTGCAGGCATAACCAGCTGTGCCGGTACTTGGAACAGACCGTGTGAATGACGTGTGGTGTTGTCTTTCTCAAGGCCACAGCTGGTGTTGTCAGGATGTTCTTCTGGGGCTGCATAAGGCAAAGAACTTCTTTAACAGAGAAAGCTTGATGTCCAATGCAACACCTTCAATCAATTCCAATGCAACAGTGAATCTGGATGCACATATGTGATGGCCCTCCACTGTAACAGGGTTAGACCATTCAAGACCGGTTGTCTTGCAGAAGAGAATGCAGATATTTAAAAAATGGCTCAAGTCCCTTAGAACTGTGAACGCTCCCCGCTGCAGACTGCAGTGTGTGTAAAGACCCACACAGCCACATGAGAGTAAGCAGTGGGAGCACGCACTTAAACCTGATTTGCGCACATTCCAAGAATTTCCTGGCTACTTATGTGCATATTTATTAATGAAAAGTGTGATTCTAAAGGGACTGCCATTTGAAAAATATTATTTTCCCATTGACTGAATTAAGATAAAGGCAATTCTGATAGAGGTGTCACAAGAAATATTGTTATATGCAAAGACCCACAGAAAAAAGTTACTGTTTTCCATCCTAAAATGGGATATAAATTTGTTACACATTTTCAGGTGAAACTTGCTCTTAACTGTGAGATGATAATTTGCACTTTCATGAGCACATCCTTAATACGTTATCGGTGAGAAGCACAGTGCAACTATTAGCCAATATCCAATTAGCGTTTGACTGTTTAAGCATGACCTACTCCCAAAACAATATTACTAAATGATCTCCTCAAAGAATAAAAGGATTTATGGTTGCAAGAGCTTACCAATTATAGCATTATATAAACACTGCACCCATAATTATAATGCCAAAGTATTTATTTAACTTAATCCTTGCTTTCCTAATGTATCAAATTATAATGCTTCTGAATCATAATGTTAAATGTAGTTATGAAAGGCAGGTTTCAATGAACCTGTGACATGACATGAAAGGGAACATGTGAATAATTACAAAATAAATCAGCAGAATAGTGCTTTTTAAAACTTTCCTTGAAGCATTTTTTGAGATCAGCCAGTTTTGGAGAAATGCATTGCATGTCAGATCTTTGTAAATTCAGCCTCAGCAGAGCATGGGAAAGATTGCTGACTGGAACAATAAGATTCATATCATGTTTCTTGAACTCTTAACTATTTCTTTGTATTGCAACAACTAAGCTTAGACTCTACACTTGTGAAGTATAGGATCAAACCCTTCCATGATAGCTTGACCTGTGGAGGTTATCAATTCCACACCCTATTTTTTCCTTTGCTTTTTGCAAAGTCAATTGTTTGGCAATCCAAAATCATTTTTTTTGAATTGTGAGAAATAAAGTCTAGATCAGGTAATGAGACCCCAGGATGTATGTGCAGCCTTTGACAATCTGTCTATTTTAACCCATTAATGAGTCTGCTGATTATAATTATTTAAAGCCTGTCTGCAATGAATAGGATTGATGGCTTTAAAATATGACCTATGTTGGCTGAGGAAAAGGAAGTTGCGAGAGAAGCATTGTTTTGTCCATTTTCAATAAGTGTATCAGAACGGAAACAAGATTTGGTTATCCAATTAATTCATTACTTTAGGTTCAAAAGAGGTAACCTCTGTGGTGGAACGGGTTACAACAGAAAGCAAAATTATTACACATACTGGTATATGGATATGTTTACAAGGATGTTGCCAGGAATGGAAAATTTTACTTATGAGACAAGAGTAGATAGGCTGGGCAATGTTTTCTTTGGAAAAGAAAGCTTTGGAAAGATTTAATTGAGGTGTATAAAATTATGAGGAGCCTAGACAGAATGGATAGAAGTGGACTATTTCTCTTAGTCAATAACTAGGGAGCATAGATTTAAAGTAATTGGTAGAAGGATTAGAGGAAAGTTAAGGAGAATTTTTTTCACCCAGAGGTTGATGGGCACCTGAAACTCATTGCCAGAAATGGTGGTAGAGGCAGAAACCCCCACTGAATTTAAGTAAATGCTTGGATATGCACTTGAAGTGCCATAACCAACATGGCTACAGATCAAGAGCTAGAAAGTGAAATTAGTCTGCATAGCTCTCTTTTGACTGGCACGTATACAATGGGCTAAATGGTCTCCTTCTCTGATGTAAACTTTCTATATTTCAATGTTTACACCATCTGTTACTGTTATTTGTTGAGTAAAATCTATTCATTAAACTATGTTCTAAAAAGTAGAGAAAGATTTGAAACTACAATCTCAATCACTTATAAAAGGACAATCCACTGAATGCCATTTAAATACAGTAGATAGATCTAAAACAGAACTTCAGCGACAGAACAGTGTTCTGGATCATGAATATCATGAAGATACTCATTACTACAAAATATCTGTCTTGCTACACACTTCTTTTTTGTAAAATGCAACAATAACTACAGGCTACTCAATTTAAAAATGGGAGCCTTACCCCATTACACTTTTAAAAATGGAATTAGGAGTAATGGATAAATCTGACATGGTCTATTTTTTGGTCCATTTCTTAAAAACAAAAATAGTGTATGAATATTTAAACTTCAAATTACTGCTATATTAGCATACAGATATGTTCCTTGTTCTACTTGAGTGGTAGGCAGCAACCCATTTGAAATAAACTCTTTGCAACTTTGTTAAAATAATGCTTAGAGGAATGGTCCCATGAGCACATTAAATGTCTATCACAGTCATTTGAGATGTTGTAGGGATGTGAGTGACAGAAGTATTTTATGCTTATCCCTGAGAAGCTTAAGAGTTGACCACCAGTGTGGGACTGGAGTCACATGTGTTGATAGTGAATTACTGGTCTTGTGCAGGTTGAGAAGTTTGAACTGGTTACAGTAACATGAATATTTATTATGTTCACACAAGTGCCCTATTTGGAGCAAATAATACTAATAAGATAACTGTAAGCTGTGAAATATCAAAGTAAGACAAGGAGGGAAAAGTTTCTCAGTGCACTTTATTCCACCAAATCATAAAAAGAGCCTTATGTATGCAAAATCTTCCCCTGCGCTCCATCGGGGTAGTTTATCAACTTGACAATTGGGTAAAAACTGGTGTTGTGAATTAGCTACTCATTGTAGTTTTCTATAATGTGGGGTGGGGCGGTGGAGGGTGGGGGTGCGGTTGGGGGTGGGTTGGATGCCTGGAAGGCAAGTTGAAAGTCTGGCCCACATTCTTAATACTGATGACTCGCAATAATAAACCATAGAAATTTCTGGTGGGGAACAGTCTGCTGAATAAGGGAAGAAGGCAAATGGAAACAAACCACCTTCTCACATAAATACCATGTGGATACCAAAGTGAATTTCTAATAAACAGAAGCAGTTGTTCAAAGAACACAAATAGGAATTTGAAATTTTTACATGAAAAATGCCCAAATAGTTTCAGTCAAAACTATCTGATAAGGAACGACTACATAACTGAGGATCGTGATTACTTAATCATAACATTAATTTATTACTTTGTACAAAATAAGTAAATTATATCTGTTCTTAAAAGTACAAATACAATATAGGCAATAAATAAAAATAACTGGTAATAATTGTGATGTGGCAGATATTACTGACCTCTTATAATTAAAAGGTGTTTGAATTAAATCTGTGGTGTGTTATCATAAGAATCCAGAAACGTGCACAGTAGGGCCAGTTTTGTATAAGCTTGCTTCCCTTTAAGCGCCTCATTCCCTCGGAGCACATATGGGGAAATTGCAGGTATGTCCCTCAGGATGTACCAATTGAAATTCCTTCACTGTCGCTGGGTCAAAATCCTGGAGCTCCCTCCTTAACAGCACTGTGGGTGTACCTACACCACATGGGCTTCAGCTCACCACCACCTCCTCAAGGGCAATTAGAGATGGGCAATAAATGTTGGCCTAGCCAGTGATGCCCACATCCCATGAATGAATAAAAAAAATCATAGGAACTGTGCCTGTGATGTCCTGATATATGTTGCTGCAGGGCAAGACTCCATGAATGGAGAGCACATTTAGAAAAGTGGTCCTTATTTTAGAGAATACAATCTGGCAAAAACACCCTTTAAATAGTTATCATCGACTTGGTGTTGCAGGTGACTGCAGTTAAAAGTATGGTTCACAGGGAACAAATTCTGCTGTCACTAATAACTTTTCAAATGGGTTTATAATTTTATTACTTAGAGGGCACAAAGATAATATTCTACCCTACCTTATGCCTATAAATATATGATTGTTCGGTTTGCAATTAATAATTTTATTCATATTATTTCCTCAAATATTGCTGAATATAAAAGCATGTTTAATTGGCAAACCAGTGTCAATAATGGGAGGCGTACCTCGAAATGAGAGAATTATAAATCCATTTAAGAAATCCCAATGCGATTTCTTTCCAAGAGCAATTGAGATATAGTGTGTCTCAACATGTTAGATCCGGGCAGTCTCTTAGCTGACTCTTATGCAACTCCTGTTATACTTGCGACTATTTCATTTCCTGTGTTGTTCTGTGGTTTGTTAGCCCAATATTTATTATTACTGAGATTTCCCACTTGTTTTCACGTTAACCTATTTTTTCACAAGTTTCCTGAATCTGCATTTTTGAGTACATGGGTGACTTTAAGGATCTTTGGCATGGCTGTACCTGCACTAGATTTTGGTATTTAGGGTTCAGTTAGCATTTCACATCAAGGCCACCTTGTTTCATTGTTTCACACCTGATCCTGATATCAAACAACAACAACAGCAATAACTTGCATTTATACAGTGCCTTTAAAGTAGTAAAGCACACTAAGATGCTTCACATGTGCAGCTGTCAAGTCAAATTTGACACTGTGCCGCATAAGGAGACATGAGGACAGTTGACCAGAAGCTTGGTCAGAGAGATGGATTTTAATGAGCATCTTAAAGGAGAAAAGAGAGAAGTGGAGAGGCAAAGAGTTTTAAGGAGGGAATTCTAGATCTTAGGACCTAGACAGGTGAAGGCATGGCCACCAATACTGCAGTAAAGAAAATCAGGGATGCACAGGAGGTCAGAATATGAGCCCAGATCTTGGATGGTTGTAGGGTCGGAGGAGGTTACAGTGATGGGGAGGGGCAAGGAAAGGAGGGGTTTGAAAAAATAAGATATGAACGTTAAAATCGAGCTGTTGTCAGACTGGGAGCCAAAGCAAACCAATGAGCACAGGGGTGATGGATGAATGGGACTCAGTGCAAATTCGGATATGGACAACAGAGTTTTGCACATGCTTGAACTCCTTTGATATTTAATTTCCTGGTTATACACATTACACACAAATCCTGGGATACCCCCATTCCCCAGTACAGCCTTCACCCTGCAGCCTCTTCCCTTGCCTGAGGTTACTTCTCCCCCTTCTCCTCCTTCCCGATGCAAGTCCTAGTCCTGCAGCCTTATGGCTGGTCTAGTAGGCAGAGACATGCCCGTGAGACATGCATGTAAAAGTGATGTGGTGCTGTCTGTGAAGCCTGGCGCTGATGACTGCCAGTGCTGCCCGAAGCAAGGTAGGCAAACAAACCTCGAAGTCCCGGACGAAGTGCAGCTCACCAGGCACACGTCGCTTATGTGCTGCTGTGAAACATGTTGGCCTGGGTGAATGATCCAGCATAGGGGGAGATGAGTCCGATGGGCTAGCCTTACAATGATATGCAGGTGGATTACAATGAGGTTCCCGACGTCCGATGGCAGGAGACACCATCTGCTATCGACGGGCTGAGCGGGTGATTGCAAACTGATTTTATGACATCGTGAAACTGATTTCTAGCCTTCTCGCCATATTTCCCGCTCATGCCGCCGAACACGCCTGATGCCAGCAGGCACAAAAAATTCTGCCCATGGATTCAACTGGCTTCTCTAGCAGCCTCACTTTTCCTTGGTATTTAGCATTTCAGGGCAACAAAAGCTACTTCCTTTCACTAGCTTCCAGTTCAATTTGCTTTAGGAGCTCAAATATTTCAGCTTCATTGTCTCAATTAAAATCATCTTTGAAGTTTTATGACACCTCCTGGTTCATTCAAGGAAGTTAACAAGGACACAAGTCTCTTGAGTCCCCACATTCCTTTCCTAATCAGCCAAATTCTAGCAGTGATCGCTTCCGTCTGCTTGGTGAAGTATAATAAAAGAGTTCAGGTATCTTACTACATGTGGTCAGGATGGTTAAACCCTTCATACTGTACATTATTTTATCAAACCATGTTCACAACAGGATGCAGATGTTTTCAGCTCTGTTCAAGTCCCAGTCAGTAACATAACCAATATGTGGCAACTCCCCCGGAGTTGGTCTTTCACACTGTCCTTGGCCGCATTTTCCAAAACTCTGCTGACAATATTTGGATGGTGTTTTGGTGACTATTCTCCCAGATTGCCATTAATGATGCTTTGGCACATGCCCAGAGATACACAACGAATAGCTAAAGGGTGGCTTTCCAATTGATTGTTCTGCTTCCCTGTTTGGAAGTGTCTCACCTTTGCTTGGGGTGTCCTTTTGGCCACAATGATGACCTGCATCAGGACAGCTTTCTCAAAATTATCATTTATAATTTTAAGTTATTAATGATGAATGAAAATGAGTTTACCTTGAATATATGAATAATTCCTCTAACAAATCTCTGGTGAACTATAATTCCAACTTTCTTGCTCACCATTATGGACTTGTTTCAGATGAGGGAGGGTAAAATAGGGTATTGATCTGTTTTGTTCTTCTGCTTGTAACAATTTTAGACGATCTGAATTACTCTTTGCCACAAACTATGCTTATACCTGACATCACATCTTTCTTTACAAGGAGAATGAGTTGAGTATCTGTCAAGTCTTGCTACTGAAATGCATACAAATCAATACAGAAAATCCTAACTGAGTTCCAACGCTGCCTGGGAAAGGTATCGAACTTACTGACACTTCAGACCTTCCTTTGTTTTGAAGTTATCTGTTACTGTACCATGTCACATGGGTAACTTTCACTTCCATATATATTGAGTTATCTTTTCTTTGGTGACTTCATTACTACACTTTTGTTATTACTTTTAAAAGCAGAACGCTACATTATATTGAGAGACCATACTAGCCTTCAGGTCATCGTGATATTAGTGCAAAGGTCCCAAACTAATGCCGGTACACCTGTAGATAGGGGCACAAAAATTCATTAAAGTCCAGTTGGAGAAATTAGTTCATCTTTTCATTCATAAATTATTCTTTCAATCAGTAAACTGTCTTTGCAAACTTATCCTTTAAGTTCCAGTGCAGATTCATTCTGATATGTTATTCTTTGTTCTGTCTCTCCAGGAGGATAGATCTTTTAAATGATTTTTTTCACTCGTGGACCTTAAAGTACCTTTGAAGTTGTCAAACTTAAACCTCTTGAAGTGTGGCTGATGAGAAATCTCAGGAGATCACCACTTCACAGGCTATCAGGCTATTTATTTATTAATGCTCTGAATATAATGCCATTGACCTTTGGAAATGGTCAGTTAATTAATACCGTGGCGTTAGAAACTGAGTGACAGGTTTCGCTGCAGATGAAGAAATGCCCCAGAGTGGAAACGGTTAAATGCTTCTAAAATGGCCGTGTGAAGTGCAGCAAAGCAAAGCAACTAGATAGCAAGAGGATGAGAACATGCACATAATAAGTGCCAAGTTTTATTTCCTAATAGGCAAGGAAACAATAATTCCACTGCCACTGATACAATTTGATTAAATTGGCCTTGATGGTTTAGGGAGAAGTAATATGATTAAATGTCTAACAGCAAGCTTTAGGGTCTGTGATGGACAGGTTGGTTTACAGAGTTTTGAACCCTGGGTTGAGAGCAGCCTTAATGTCACGATGCCTAATCCCTTTACAGCCTGTCATACCTCACGGAAAAGGTTCCTCTTATTAATTTCGCCGACTAGCACTCACTTAGCATTTGCTTTCCAGATAATTGACAGCAAAGGTGACATGCGGTGTAAGGGACATTGTAAATCAGAAATAATTTCAAAATTGCCTGACTCTCGAATCGTTGGATAAGCATATATATGTAAAAATATCTTTATTAGGGCTGACAGGAACAGCAAATGTCATCTGAGTATTTCATAATGTACCAGACAAGATTAATTTTGTCTCTGATTGTCAGGAGATTCAGTATTTTGTTGCATCGCCTGACAGGTCTATCCACATGGGCCCATGTAAATTTTGGACAATTTGGCTTGTATAATTTATGAGCAGTCATGCTATTGGAAAAAGGTCAAGTAAGTAGTATTCCACTTTTTTCCTTATCAAAGATCAACTTGAAACCAGTAGGTGATTTTTTTTTTGCCTTTTTACTTTCCTCAGTGTCATTATGTAAGCTATCCTGAACAATGTTTCACTTACATGAGATAGATATTTATTTAGTCGTACTGAGTGCATAATAAATTTAGCATCTCTCAGGCACACTTGTGAAACTGGAGAGCTGGAACAGTTTTACTTCTAATAAAGGTTGAATAGATCAACTTTTAAAATGTACATTTTTCCTTCACTACATTTTGCTTAGGGAGTAGTTTGAACACAAAGATCTAAATGCAGACAAAACATTTTGCAATATATGATAACGTGATGTTTGACATATAACTGATATATTAATGGAAGTGTGCACTTGGGTTTGTAACAAGTGCATTTGGTCTCTAAGCCAGGTTGCTCTGTTCCTGTTAAAAGTAATGCAGAAAATCTGGGAAGTGTTTAGTTGAAGTGCTCCGAATCAGTATGTCAAAGTTTTGAATGTCTAGCGGAACAGAAACAAACCATAAAGAAGGAAGAATGAGGAACAAAATAGGAAATGTAATGATAAGGATGTAAAATCAGAACAATGGATATCCAACAATGCTTGAAGGGCAGTGCAATGTGGTCAGGCTTCTGCAGCAATCTGAACTATAAAATCACTATGATTGATGCTTGGGAAAGTTTACACACAAAGTCAAATGCTACATGAAGTGATACGATGACATCATCCTACCAGCCGCAGTGTAAACCCTGGTCAAGTGCCTAACACAAGATTGTGATGATAGCTCTACCTTAAGGAATTGGAAGCCTGAATGTTGCAGAGAGAAAAAAAAACAGCACTCGGGGTCAAGGTAGGAGACGCGATAAAGCAATTTTGCCCCATTTTTTTTATCAAAGCGCGTCAGAAATTACTCTTACTTGAAAAGAAAATTTGTCTTACGCCCTCTGCAATCACTGAGGTACAAGTAGTAATTATTTCACTCATGTAATCACGAAATCACTAAGGTTTGACTTTAGCATTAGGCATAAACTGTAATGTTAAAGTTGGGTTCAAATCCAAGTCAATCAGACTGATATTAAATGGGAGTAACTTTTATCACTGGGCGATAGATGCCTGAAGGCACACTGACAATGGTGGAGTGGTGAAAATAAAGGATGCACAAAAGATTGGAATTGGAGGAGGACAAAGATCCCGGAGGGCTGTAGGCCTGTAGGAGGTTATGGAGATAGGGAGGGTCAAGGCCATGCAGAGATTGGAAAACAAGGGCGAGAGTATGAAAACTCAAGACGTTGGCAGACATGTCGCAGATTTTATGCAAATTAATAGTAACTATAAGGTCCATCTCACCAAGGCTTTAATGGGATGGAATAATGTCATTTGAAGTTTCATAGATCTCAAATGTTTTGGGGTTTGTGGACTGAAATAAGTTTTGTGCTGGTCATGCTCATTCTGTCACCTTAGACAAAGACTGGAATTTTCTGCTACCATTGGCGTCAGGCGTCATGGTGGGCATTGGCGGACAACATGGCGAGAAAGCCAAAAATCGGTTTCATGCCGTTGCGAAACCTGTTTGCGATCGTCCGCTCCGCCAGTCAATGTCTTTCATGTGGGCCAATGTTGGGAACCTAATTTCAATGCATTTGCAGCTCATCATCTTGCCCGCTCGCTGGAATCATCCGCCTGTGTCCAATTTACTGTGCACATCGGAAGGGAAAACACGCCAGTGCAGAATACATCTGGACAAGTTTGATGTGCAGAAGTCTGGACTTACCATTAGAGCCTTGCTCACATTGTGGACATCTGAGGAGCAGAAGATGCTGGAGCCTGATAGCTACTGGACCCTGGAGGAACACGTGCATTGCATGCTGGGTGGGTTCTCATGGACATGGCTATGCAGCGAAGCAGCTCACAGAAGGTGAGAGGTCTCCATTTGATCTCTGGGGGTCTGCTTTGGGACATCACGGTCTGTTACAGCCACTATGGATGATTGGGAAGGTGGTGGGGGAGGAAGGTTTAGATTTGACTGGGTGAGGAAGGTGGGGTGGGAGGGGGGTGGTTGTGAGGGTGGGAGGGGGGGACCAAAGGTGTTGGGGGGGTGAGGTTGGGAAGGGGGAGGGAGCACTTGGAGAGGAGGGTGTAACAGGGAGAATGTGGTAACTGGGAAGATGGGTGTTGGGGAAGAGGAAGGTGTAAGGGAAGGAGTTTGAAGAGAGGAAGGAATTCAGAGGGGGGAAGGGCTTTGGGGGACAGGGAAGGAGTCCAGAAGGAGGTAGGAATCTGGGTGGAGGAAGGAGTTCGGAGGGGGGAAGGAGTCCAGGGGAAGGAAGAAGTTTGGATGGTGGAGTCCGGGGCAGGGGGGGTGCGGAGGAAGAAAGTGTGGAAGAGGGAGTAAGGGTGGAGGAGGAAGTAAGGTGGGGGGTATCCAGATGAATGTGCAAGGGGTCTGTGGAGTCAATGACTGCATCCTGGGGAGTGAACTGAGGGTGGGCATGGGAAGAGGGAATGTTGAGTATAAGAGGGGGCAGAGTGGGCTAGAAGGGTAGGAGGATGAGGGTGCGACAGTAGTGGTAGTAGGGACAGTGAGGGTGGTTGGTGGGTACTTGGAGGCAGGCACAGACACTGGGGGTGGGAAGGAGGAGATTGGGGAGGTCAATGTGGATGGGATGGGATTCTCAGGAAGGTAGGGAACGTGTACATTCACTTGGACATCCTGGAAAGAAAAGGGTTCTGGTTGGCAGGAGACAGTGGGGAGGTGGAAGGTGATGCCAGGGAGCGTCAACAGTGATGGGGGAAGGGACGTGGTGACTGGGGGAGGGGTAAGGATGGGGGAGCTGAGAAGAAACTTAATGACTACCATGGCTGTCGAAATCGAAAGTGAATGGAGCCTCAGGTTGGGCTGGTACAGGTGCTGGATGGGGGTGTGGTCAGTGGGTGGACGGAGATGCAGGTCAGCTCAGATGGACAACAGAAAGAGAACCCCAGCAGACAGTATTGAAAATGCTCAGGACATTGAGATGAGTGTGATGGAGGAAGTTTCCACGTGCGTGGGACAGTGCTTGGACATGCTCTGAAAGAACCTGCCACAGATACCCCCGTCCCCTCCAGAATCATCGTCGTCCGACTGTGTGCAGCTGAACTGCTAGTTGGGGGGTGGGGGTGTGGGGGATGCAAATGCAGGGGTTGGATCCATGAAGCCTGTAAATGAAGCTGAGAAACACTGTTGCACATCACTCAGTGAAAGTGAATATATTTTCAGATTCTAAAGTGACAAAACGTGTTCACCCGTGCAACCACTTGTGATCAAAAATTCATAATTTTTAACGGCTTACCACTTCTTCTAGGTGCTGCCCTGACATCTTGGTTGGCCCTGTTGCCTCTGATGACTTCAGCGTGTGTCCTGTGGATAGTCGAGGCCTTGAGAACCCTGACTTGCTTTGTCTGCCCTCCTGTAGGCCGGCTGCTCCCTCTGCAGTGACAGAAGAGGAGGCTGAGAGGGGTCACAGGTAAAGGGGACTTGGAGAGAGAGAGGACAGCCTCTGAGATTCCTGAGTGGGTGACCCGGGGTCTCCAGCTGCCGCTCCTCCTTCCTTTGGGTGACTGAGAGTCCCAGCCTGACTTCTCGAGGAGAAGGAGCAGCTGGAGGGATGTCGAGGTGCCCCATTTCTCACTTGCGTTGCCGCTGTAGGAACTCACCCATGACCATTGCAATGGAGTGCAGGTCTGCACGCATATCCATGTTCTGCTGGACCAGGGTCTCCATGGCACCCGCCATCCTTCCCATATGGAGATGTCCATACGTGTTCATGTGGGCACCACTTCATTACAGAGCAGGCGGAGGGACTCCACCCATTTGTGTGTCGCTCTGTTGAGGGTTTCCAACAGCTGTCCATGATGTTCCCCCTCCATCTGCTGACTTTCCACGATGAGTTGGAAGGCTGAATCCAGAGGCTTGTCATCAGATGCCTCTCCCCAGCAGTCCGCTGAATGCTGGGAGCTCGGCTGAACCTGCCTCATCCTGCTGGGGACAGGTGTCCATGCAGTGACCACCAGATTGTGAACCCGAGCCTGCTCTAGATCTAGGTCCCACCGAGGTGTGTGTCTCTGCGCTGGTGGAGGGTGTGGGTAAGCGCTGTGATGGGTCTTCCAGGCTGCTTAAGTCCAGCTCTTCACTGGAGCAGGTGTCCTCTTGGCTGGAAGTGGGGACCTGGATGGAGCTGAGGGACTGGCTGGCTGAGAGTGTCAGTCGCTTGGCAGAGCTCCCTGTGACGCATTGTGCGTAGTCTTTTCCTGAAGAGGAGAGAGGAGCATTGATTAGTCCAGCCTGTACCTGGATTCCCATCGCATCCCTGCCACCCCAGCCAGAGTGGGACATTGCAGGACTCCAGTTCTTCATCACCCTGCAGCTGCCGCATACTCACCCAAACAAGCCAGGGCTGACCACTCAGCCAGCCGGGTCCAATGGCCACCCGGCGGCCTGTATACAGGGAGGCCTGGCAGCCTTGGAAAAGCTGCTCACAATGGCTGGGAGAAGGGCTCTGCAGAGGGGCAATGTTGGTGACGCAAGTCCGGAGGGTAGGCCAATGGGGCAGGCCAGGCCGGAGGGTAGGGCGAGGGGGCCAGTGTGCCCATTGTTTTTCAGATGAGTGCCTAGCTACCCTAGCACAGCAGGAGGTCCTTCTTCTGAGGGATGGGAGGGAGGCCCCCCCAAATGTGTGTGGGAGGAGGTGGCCGAGAGTGTTAGCTCCAATGATGTGATGCGGCGTACATGTCTCCAGTGCTGCAAAAGGTTCAATGATCTCCTGCACTCGGGAAGGGTGAGTGCCATGTTGCCTCAAGCCACTTAATGCAGTCGCCACCCTTTCCCCCAAACCGCACGCCCCCCACACCCCCGGGAGCTCTGAGTACAGTAACATCATTGAATCCCTCACGGCATGAATCCCTCGCTGGGTGTGACAGCAGAGATTGCCCATGCCCAGATCACCCTGAGAGGGTTGAGCTAGGCTGTGTTCAGCATCCACAGCATGTGTGACACTGACACCCAGAGTATAGAGTGGGGGTGAAAGTCGAAGGTCTGCCCCTAGGCAGAGCGCTGGAACTGGGAAGCATGTCAAAGTCAGGGTGCTAACATGCTGGGAGGGGAGCTTTCAGTTAGCGGGGCACCAATCCATCTGCTGCTGTTTGTGCTCCCCATGCTTGTGCCTCCTTGCTTAGCAAAGTGGCACCTTATTGTGCCCACATGTGAAGGAGGCAGCATTTGGGCAAGGGTTGAGCAGCAGGTCATGGACCTTGAGAGGCGACATTGTCCCATCGGTGGCGGTGAGGCTGGGGTGCCACGGGGAGGTATGTTTGGTGAGCACTCGGGTCACCATGTGTGACACAGAAGCCATGGCGCTGCTGAATGCTCCGTGACTGAAGTTAACAACATGGGTTTACCCTTTGATTGTGGAAGGATGAGCGTATGATGATCTGGGGGAGCAGCATGCAAGTTGACATTGTCCGCACTGTAACTAATCAAATGTCTTTTCTCTTCCTTTCAGCATCACCGGAGCAGGGCCGGGAGGAGGAGTCAGAGGGCCCACCTCTCACCCCTGAAGCCCCCGAGCAAATGCACTCTCCAGCGTCACACCATCTCAGCCAGGCAGGCACCAGCGCAGATACCAGCACCTCCATGGGGATTAGATCTTTGGCTAGTGTCCCGGGGCATGACAGTGAGGGCACTTCACACTCACTTGAGGTGCAGGCAGAGACAGGGAGTGCCCAGGGCACCGGCAGTCAGAGGACTGCTGGGGACCAGGTACTTGCTCGGTCGGTGGCTGATCATGTGCCCCTGGAGTCGTCTGTGAGGCAGCGAGCGCTGGAAGTGCAGCAGGGTATGCGGGACGATCTGGCGGAGATACATGGGGCTCTGCGTGGCATGGTGCCCATGCTGGAGGAGTTCACGCGAAGCATCGCCAATGCAATGAGTCTCATGGCTGAGCGCCATGCTTCCTCCATGGGGAGAGTGGTGACTCTCGTGGAGAGGCACCTCCAGGAGAACAATCAGACCCTCCTGGTAATGCGCTCAGACCTGCAATCTCTCACAGCGGCATTGGCCAGAGCTGGTTAGTGCCAGTATGGGAGATGGCCTGGGCACCAAGTATCCTAGCTCGGTGCCCATCCAACTATGTTAAGTAGGGAGGCCCGAAGCGACCTCAGGTCAGTACAGCAGCTGCCTGTCATCTCTGCGGGCTCCTCTCAGGACGCTGCGGATGAGAGCAGCAGCTCCTCCACCTCTCTGCCAGTGACCATGGCATCCGATGAGGCTGCGGTGACTGGGGAGATGCCAGCTGTGGAACTGGCCGCTCACTCCCAGGTGGGGTCAGCACCAGGCTCCACGGGCCAGAGGGCGGCCGCCAAGGTCATCGAGGCCAACAGGACAGCAGAGTCAGCAGGCTGGCTCAGATGCCAGTGCCAGCGAGGGGACAGCACCAAGACGTAGCACCCGTAAGTGTAAATTTAAGGCACCTTAGGCACACCACAGGTTTCTGACTGGTGTGTTTATGTTGGCCCACAGCACTTAGTCGAAGACTTGGTGTGATGTCTAACACCGTTTTTGTTTTGCTTTATGAATTTACTTTTGTTTGCTCAATAGATTTTGACATGTTGCCATACCTCAGGGTGATTCCTTACTTCTGCAGGTGGACAGGAAGCCATGATGTTATGTGTGAGTTGTTTGACATTGAGCTTTATTAACAAGGGCCTTAGTTAATGTTATTACCCTGGCTGATTTAGCACTCAGGTATTGAGTCTGGAGCCTGCAGCCCTGGCGTGTGTTGAAGTTCCATCTGTGGTGTGCTCGCTGAAGGTTCTTTGGATTAAAGCCTCCCAGGTGTCCCTGCCTCCCTGGAGTATGCCCGGGTCAGCGTCTACCCCTCAGCATTCTCTTGTGCGTGCTCATCCTCGGACTCATTGCTGGGCTCAGCATGTGCATCCGGAGCAACTGCGTCCACGTCTCCCTCATCCACTGCGCTGCCCCTTTCCAGCACCAGATTGAGGAGAGCGCAACATGCAACCACTTTCAGTGACACATGATCTGGGGGGTACTGGAGTGCGCCCCCTGAGCGGTCCAGACATTGGAAGCACATCTTGAGAAGACTGATGGTTCTCTCCACCACAGCCCTTTTGGAGGCATGGCTCCTATTGTACCACTTCTTGGCCTCTGTTCTTGGATGGGGGAGAGGTGTCATGAGCCACCTTCTGAGGGAATAGCCCTTGTCACCCAGCAGCCATCCATCCAGCCGGGCTGGAGCACTGAAGAGCCTCGGCACCTGGGAGTCTGAGTATGTAAGCGTCGTGGGAGCTGCCTGGGTACCTTGCACAGACTTGTAGAATCAGCATCCTGTGATCACACACTATCTGCACGTTCATGGAGTGGAAGCCCTTCCTGTTGACAAAGGCAGTGGGCTCACCTGCTGGCGCCTTGATGGCCACATGTGTACAGTCTATTCACCCTGGACGCGAGGGAAGCCAGCAATGGCCGTGAAGCCTCTGGCTCACTGTGTCTGGCTTGCCTGCTCCCAACTGTAGTAGAAGAAGATCAATGCACCTGAATAGAGCATCTGTCCTGCTTGACACAAGTGTGGACAGCTGATTGGGAGACACCGCAAAGATCACCCACTGATCCCTGGAAAGAGCCGGATGCATCGAAGTTGAGGGCAGCTGTGACCTTCAGAGTCACTGGCATGGGGTGTCCGCCCACACAGTTAGCGGAGATCTCAGGCCCAATCATCTGACAAATGGAGGTTGACTGTCTCCCTTGAAGGGAAGGCTTCCTGGAAGCTGCAGGCCGCAGGCCCCAGAAACGATTTCTACTGTAAAGTCCTGACCAAGGCTTTTCCTCCTGTCCTAGCAGCTGGTGTGGGTTTTGAAGTCACTCAGGCAAGTAAAAGTTACTTTCACACTTAAATCCCTCAAACATCACATTCTGACCCCTCTTATCCCACCCGTGGATGAGGTTTATACAAATGTCTCCTACCCGCCTGCCCGTTGCACCTGTGCAATGTCCTGAAGATCCCACGGGCTGTGAAAAATTGAGATCGGTTGCTGCCTCAAGGGCCTTAACTGGCCCGTTAATTGATGGCGGGCGTGCATCTGAAATTATAGCGCGCCCGCCTTCCCAAATATCGCGATGTTGCACGGTGACGTTGGGACGCTCGCCTGACGTCACCACGCGTCATTTTACACATGGGCGTGTGGGATCCACCCCCGCACGCCAATGGGAAAATTCTGACCGTGAAGTAGGCTGCGCCCTGGTGTACTTTAAATATGGCGCCCAGAGCGAGGAAGTGCTGAGATCATGATGTGGTTGGCCAATCCGAGCCCTCCCGCCAGCTATCTGGCATCTTCCCCACGAATACATAATTAATGAGGTGGGATGCACCGGGAATGGGACGATACAGCGCGAAAAGCCTCCATTGCGGCCACTGGATAAATCATCCTTCTTCCAGCCCCCAACCGCGCTTAACGCAAATCTCAGGTGATTCTGCCCCAAGACTTGTGTTTAACTTTAAGACTAACCACCCCAAATTAAATAAAAAGAACCATAGGTAGAAACAGATAGAAGTTACAACACAGAAATGGTCAATTCAGTCCAACCTAACCATGTTTGCTTTTAACCTCCACATGAATATATAGCTTTATTCACACGCAGTTCCCATGTGCCTTTAACCCCTTTCCTATCATCCAATCTAATCTGGAGTGTTGACATAGTCCTGGCCTCAGCCAATCACAGTCTCACACCATTCTCTATAAAGAAAGGCAGTATTTAACGGAGGTGATGGGGGGTCTTGCCCACCCTCTGGAGAGCTGGCGAGAGCCACGGTTTGTCTCCTTTGGGAAGGTTCACCAAATCAAGTGCCAGTCAGGCACTCAGCTGGACAGCAGCAGGCCTTCCTCTGGATCAAGGACCCTAGGGCCGAAATCTCACCGCGCTTCCCCTTCCCTCGCCCCCAAAACACCCCGAGAGCTGCCGGCCTCTGTGCGTTGCTCGGCAGTGCCAGTGTGAGCAGTGGCTGCTGACGGCAATGCAACCACCCGAGGCCCAGGCTCAGTGACGGACGCAGGCCACAGGTGAGCGAGTGCTGGGGCGAGGGGCACAGGGTTGGAATCACAATGGTGGAGGGGGAATGGCAGCACGAGCGGGGATGGTTCTCAGTGGCCCACTCACCCTTCCTATGCCAGCTCCCTCGATCAGGCGCCGAGTGCCTTTGGAAGAGGGACCTCACATAACCACCTCCCCCCCCCCCCCCCCCGCCACCCCCCTCCTTCCCTGGTGAATACAAGTGGCAGTGAAGTGAGGTCCTTAACTGCCCACTTAAAGGTCTCAATTGGCGGCAGTACATGAAGGCTGTTCATGAGCCTTCCTGCTCTGGATTTAATCAGGGAAGAGATGGGAAGACGGCAGCATTCCCACCTGCCACCATCCCGCCTGGTTAAATGCCCCCCTCGCCACAAAACATGCCTCAGAGGAGGGCATTAAATTTCACCTAAAGTTTCCCTTTCTCTCTGTTCCATATTTCTTAACTTAAACCTTGGACCTCAGGTCCATCATTCTGGACCCCTCAAACACTGGAAACAGTATACTTCTACCTCGCATTTTCATAATGTTAAACACTTCAATTATATTGCCCTGCAATCTTCATTGTTCTCATGAGACAAAGACTCACTTTTTCAAGTCTTTCTTCCTGCTTCTAGTTCCCCACATCTCACAGAATCCTAGTGAATCACTAGGTCTCTCGTGGTCTCTCAAGCCCGAATATATTGCTGAGCCCTGTACTGCCTAACAGCACTCTAACTGAGGTCTTATTAAAGTTTTATATGGCTCATCATTACCTCTTGGCTTTTATATTCTGTACCTTTTGTGATAAAATCTAGAATTCCATTAACTTTTTTAACAGCCTTATCAACCTGCCTTTAATGTCCTGTGAACTTGTACACCAAATCACTATTGGCCAACCATTCATTGGAATTCCAATTCCATTCAGAGTATAATTGCCGCTAGGTTTTTCTCAACAAAATGTCTCACCTCACAGATATTCAAATTGATTTACATCTGCTGCTTTGTTAGCCCATCCCTCCCAATCTGCTCAGCATCCCTTCACAGCTTCCGATGGTATTCTGAAGAATTAACACTTCCTAATTAGAAAGATATAAAAGCAAATTACTGCGGATGCTGGAAATCTGAAACGAAAACAAAAGTGGCTGGAAAAACTCAGCAGGTCTGACAGCGTCTGCGGAGAGGAACACAGTTAACGTTTCGAGTCCGTATGACTCTTCATCAGAACGTATTTGTACTGTTGAAAACAGTTGATCCCTACCCATGACTACATCCATATACTGGATTTTATTGCAAGAAAGAAAAGTTTTATTTGTGCTAGTGGATGAGTGAGATAATGCATTTACATAGTCTGGAGAGATTAGCAATACTTTTATGATGTAAGTGATGCACAGATCTGATAACTGTCAGATACTCCAGAAGGGAAAAAAAACAGTAAAAACTGGGAAATAGGAATACTGGTCCGAACTGGTCTTGTATACCTTAAAATGGAACATCAGTAAAAACTGGGAAATAAACGCACTGGTCCGAATTGGTCTTGTATACCTTAAAATGGAACACCAGTAAAAACTGGGAAATAAGAGCACTGGTCTGAATTGGTTTTGTATACCTTAAAATGGAACACCAGTAAAAACTGGGAAATAAGAGCACAGGTCCGAACTGTTTTTTCCTTCTGGGGCAGTGAGATCCATGATCATTGTAGGGCAGTAGCAATAAACTGACTTCCACTTTCATACTAATTTTTCTGCTGTTAAAATTGGCAATCATGAAAGCATTGGAAAAGGGAAAAAAAATAACTGATCGTGGTGTTTTATGCCTGCTGTATTCCTGTTTTACACAATCTAAGATAAAATGAAACATTTGAAAAGTGTAATTGCCTCAAGCTAACTCCATTTTGAGCGAATCCCAAAATATTTCAAAACTTACTCCACAGTTTCTGTACAGCTCTTGCAAAATTCTTCCCAAATTTGTAGTTTGCTACTCTTGATTGGTTTCCATGTATAAGATGTACTGATCTTGGGACTGCATCCAAGAATTCAACATGAGCAACCTCAAATGGGGAGATCTACAGATCAGAAATGAACTTATGAACTGACCACTGTCACTGTTGTAATGTTGGAAATACAGCAATCAATTTACACACGGCAAGCTCACACAAACAGCTATGAGTTAATGACCAGGTAATCAGCTTTTGCGATGTTGGTTGGGGGGGTATATCTTGGCCAGGACACCAAGGATAATTCCCCTGCTCTAGTGCCAAGGGACCTTTCACACCCAGCTGAGAAGGCCTTGATTTAACATCTCATTCAAAAGTTAATTCCTCAGCACAGTAGCACTCCCTCGGAACTGCACTGGAGTGTCAGCCTTGATTTTTGTGCTCAAATTCTGGAGTGGGACTTGAACCCACAACCTTCTTAAAGGTGAGAGTGCTACCAACTGAACCACAGTTGACATGCAGCTACAGTTATAGTTACAGTTACAAGACTAATTGGTTATCATAGAAGTGTTTGAAGGCCATTTATAATTGCTTCTGATCATTAAGCACAATTTAGTTAATCTTTGTGAACATACAGATCATAGTTTCCTACATGAAAGTGGTAAAAGTGACTGACTGTGCTCCAGAATCCCTCTAAGGCTGCTGTTATATTCGTACTTCTGTGATGGTAAGAAGCAGTTCCTACAGCACAATCAAGGATAAATAGAATTTGATTCTGACCCCGTGCTCCTTAAAGTCAAAGGACTGAAAGGTCCTGAAGCAAATGGTTTCACAGCCCTTTGTGGAGCATTGCTGTCGTACAACTTCAGTTACCATGGGCTTTTGCAGCCTATGATTTCATCATGTGATAACATGAAGAGCTCTAAACTGGATGGTCACTATCTGGGAGATATTTAGCAAACTTAGCTTGATGCTTTATTGGTTGTGTGGCTGCTTTAACATCATTTTTGCTGCAAATGTTTTCTTCCTCCCACTTGATATCATAGCCATCATCAGTCTCGGCTTTGTAGTTCAGGTAGCATTCTCCCCTCTGAGTCAGGAAGTTGCAGGTTCAAGTCCCACTCCAGAAATGTGAGTTCATAATTTAGGATGGCTTCTGCTCTCTCAGGTGCAGATCTACTTTGCAGATGAGTAGTGGAATTTTCCCAGTGCCCTGGCCAATATTTATCCCTCAACTCACACCAATGAACAGATTATCGATTTGTTATCGTATTCCTGTTTTTTGGATCTTGTTGTGAGTAGATTGGCCACTGAGTTTCCTACATTACGACAAGTACTTTCAGTGGCTGTGAATCACTTTGGGACATCCTGAGGCTGTGAAAGGTTCTATAGAAATCCAAGCCTTTCATTTTGTAAACCACACTGTGCACATGTACATAAGGCCATTCCATTGTGTGAGTATTCCACAGGTTTCCTTGTTCTAGTGCGTGTTTGTGAGATCAGCAACAATTTTCTCACAACCAAAACTTTAGTCCAGCTTAAGGACAGTATTCGCCTGGTTCCTTTGACATCTGCATGTTGAAAAATGAAAGAGTCTGAGAACACTGCGTGAAGTATGATAGCCACCTAGGTATAGTTCAAAACCATTTTAAGCATTAGATGGATAGATCTTATTCTAGTTCTGGTGCCATCAAACTGTGCTGCTTGAAAGATGTTGAACTGGCCTTTTCAACTTGGACAATTTATTCCAAAAACAGCAAATTTGTACATCTTTTGTTGTAAAATGTGGATAAAATGTAATTTTACCTCAATTAAAAACAGCTGTAGAATTATGTAACCCTTGCCCGTTCATGATTACTTGATCAGCTCTAGTGCATTAGCAAGTCCTTCTTTCGCTCAAAAAGAGCAGGAAACAAAATGTGGGCTGTATGCTCCCTGGCTTACAGAAAAGTCTGCACACAGCACTGAGTCTCTGTATTTCACATCATGTACAGTAGGTAATCGTTCTTTTTCCAAGTTAACCCTCCGCTTTCGGTGGCAGTGATGGAGAGGTCCTTCTCACAACCACTCCAGGATAAAATGATAAGAAGATTACAAGTAAAGCCTGTCTTTACCATTTCCACATCCACTGTCAGATAGAGCAAGGTAAATTACAGTGTTGTCCAGAATGTATTGATCACACACTATGTCCTCATGTGATGAGATCACACAACCTAGGGTGAAAAGAACTTCACAGGGGATAAGTGCAGTAATCTCAGGGAAGTTTATTTTAACCACTAGGGTTAAATGAGTTCAACAGGCAAGGTCTTGTAAACTCTTGACAGTGCAACCAATAGCACAGAGCACATTCATTCAGATCCATCTGGTGATAAGGAGCCCAGAGAATTGTTAGTGTCATCGGACTGTCAGATTCATAGAAATTCAGCCTTGCATCAATAGAACATATGCTTTGCATTAAGAATTGATTGTGGTATTTTATGCTTACAGTAACCAAGAACAAGATGTTTGAAGAATAGAGAACTACAGTAAGAGCATTTGTAGAGCCACCATCAACAGGGCAGAAATTCCAAGAGGCTGTTGCAGGGACAGAGCCTTGCATTTTCAACCCTCACAATACTTTCACGATCCATATAGCTAGTGCTTCAAGACAATCAAAAATTACTCCGTTTTGCTTGAGCCAGTTGTTCTTTTTTAATAACGTGGATAAGCTGAATTTTCCAAAGGGTAGGTCAAAAGATGAAGGAAAGGAGAATAAGGAGGAGACGGAGAACCCACCTGGTTCACTAATGTCCTTTAGGGAAGGAAATCTGCCATCCTTACTTGGCCTGGCCTTCATGTGACTCCAGACCTACAGCAATGTGGTTGACTCTTTAAATGTCCTCTGAACAAGGGCGGTGAGAGATGGGCAATAAATACTGGCCCAGCCAGTGTCACCCACATCCCATGAACAAATAAAAAAAATAACACACTGAGATTCTGTAGGATTCAATGGCTTATCTGCAAACACATGAAGCAGGCAAGGCTTATGAAGCCATCGAGCAGGCGCAGGGAAGCTCAGATATAAATGGGGCAAAAGTAAAACATCCAATAGGTGAACTGATGGTGACCCCTAAACAATGGCTGACCTTCCGAAAAAGAAGTCAGAAGGGATCCCAACTATCATAAATCCCACAGAGCAATCCAGGATTATAGGCAACAGTTTATGATGCAGGAGGTGACGGGCTCGGTTGAGCGTGTGGACTATGAGCTCAAGACTTTGAATCTGTACAGGGTAGGGTTAAGTAGCAAATATCAGAAATTGGAAACTGGTTTAAGTGGAAATGGATACGCGAATCCTTGACAGAATAAAGGAAGGCGATCCTGTCGCCTTTTTACTGTTCAACAAAGACCTGGTGCTCTATTAATGAAATTAGCCACAAATGGTTTTACAGAGATTTTAATTAATTTCGTGAAAACCTTGGCTGATACATGACAAATAACAAAATAATGAAAAGAAGAATTTGATATGAGTGCATTAAACATTAATAATGTTAATCTGTTATAACATCACAGATGGCAATTTCTGATCACTTAAATTCCATACACGTTTCTGAAAGTCGTAAAGATTGCTGACAATTTTAGGATCCAGCCTTTTTAATCCATGATCTACTCTTAATTCATATTATGTAATGATTCAATTTTTAATCACTGAATTCCCATTTTGCCATTATTTCCCTTGCTTAACACTAATGATTGGGCAACTTAATTTTTTAAGCACAAAAAAACAACTTGCTAACAGTAGAATGTGCCTGTAAAAAATAATTATGTTAAGAGTACAACAACTGGAATTCGGTGTCTGTTGGAGTTTACTGCTCTCTGATCTGACCAGGTGAAGCTGCTTTACCTTCTGAATACAACATTGAACAAGAAGGCTCAGGATCAAAATTTTGCACCTTTTGTTTATTCGTTTGTAGGATATGGGTGTCACTAGAAGGCCAACATTAATTGCCTATCCCTAGTTGCTACTGAGACGCTGATGGTGAGCCATCTTTTTTACTCAGTGGGTGGTAAGAACGTGGAACTCGTTACCATATGGAATAGTTGAGGCAAATAGCATAGATGCATTCAAGGGGAAGTTAGCTGATGATGTGTGGGCGAAAGGAATAGATGGATATGTTGATAGGGTGAGATGAAGCAAATTGGGATGAGGCTGGTGTGGAGCATAAACTCTGTTGGGTCGTATGGCCTGATACAGTCCATTTGGTGAAGCTACTCCCACAACCCTGTTAGAGAGGGATCACCAGGATTATGACCCAGAATGGACGATAAAGCATTTCTTCATTCCAGTTTAGAATAACAGTCTGTCAAACCTTTCTCCTTATATGGCTTGGTGACTATTTGTTCCTGACAACACTCTGAAGTGCTTTTGGGGAGCTTTTCTACTAAGACTGTGGGAGACTAAGACCCCACACTGTGTATTTTTTATAAAATATATATGTAAATATGCTCATTGCTATTTCTAAAATTTTAAAAACTGACAAAGAACTCAAAGATGGCTGAAACTGTGTCTGTCTGTGATCCCTGAACTAAAGAAGCCACTTGGTAGCTTTAGGAAAACTCACAGATAAAAGCAAAATACTGCGGATGCTGGAAATCTGAAACAAAACCAGAAAACACTGGAAAAGCTCAGCAGGTCTAACAGCATCTATGGAGAGAAAGACAGAGTTAACGTTTCAAGTCTGTACGACTCTTCTTCAGAAGAGTCATATCTCTCTTTAAAGCTGGGCTGTACAGTCCACAGGGAGCCATTAGTGGCTTCTCAGAGATAACAAGGGGTGAGTTTTGAGTCATACAGACTCAAAACATTAAGTCTGTCTTTCTCTCCACAGATGCTGTTAGACCTGCTGAGTTTTTCCAGCATTTTCTGTTTTTATTAGGAAAACTCAACTCTCGTTATCTCTGAGGAGCCACTAATGACCCCCTGTGGACTGTACAACCCAACTTCAAAGAGAAACATACAAAAGCCATCTGCATTTAATAACCCAAGCTGGCCAGAAGGAGATGGATTGCCTGCTAAGACAAAGGCCCCGCAACCTTCCTTTCGATGGCTGAGACATTTAACAGTTGTTGGAATCCAGACGATGGATATACATCCTTTATCAAAGATTTTGGTGAGGTGGGAGCCATGTGACATGGATCTCTGGTTTGTGGAACAAGTTATATTGCCTTGCTGAACTGCATAGTCTTAGTCTGCTGTTTACCATCTGACTAGCAACCTCACAGAAAAGGAACTCTGCCCAGGTTGAACACTTGGCTCCATCTATACAGCTTCTGTTGGAAGATCTGTGCAACAAGACGGATTCATCTCTGTACGCCCATCTAATCGTGTGAAGTCAACACCATCGGAAAAGTGAATTCCACAACATCAGTTTTCAACCCGCTCACTTCCATGAAGGAATATCTCAGTGGACTTTGACCCTGGACTCTGGGACCCACATGAAACAATATTTCTTTCCTCTATGGCCTACCTACTGTAAATATTTTTTTTCTCTATCCCTCTCTTTACCATCTGAAGGTGAGGGGGAGGTTGCAAACCCTCTTTTTGCATTTTGAACGCATGCAAATAAACTAACCTTTGAGTTTGCCCTATCTCAAGTTTGCTGTGGGGTTATTAATAGAAAATTAGATCACACCAAAACCAAGGGGTTGGGAGATATGCCACCACTTATTAAGATGGAAACACATCAAAACATTGTTCTGTTTACGGACGGGTGGTGAGCGGAGAAATTAGTGCTGTTTAAATTAGCCATCTTCCTGTCCACAACAAGGCTTACGCTTAGTTTCTCTGGTCCCATGTAGAACAATGGTTAGCAAAACAGTGCCACTGGCCGCTGGTCCATTGCAATCTCTTCCGCTCAGCCCAGGTGGTGTCTCACTTTTGGAGGTTCTCCTTAAATACACTTCACCAGGTTTTCTATCACCAGCCTTGTCTTTTTATCCCACCTGTTGGCATCCATTCTACTGCCAGTCTTGAGAGTAGCAGTGCCAAGGTTGGTCTACACATCAGATGCGAGAAAATCAAAATAATGACCACTGGATGACAACAAGACCCTCCCATCACCATCGGGCAACAGAAGATTGAGGATTTCAACCACTCCCCCCTACCTAGGAAGCAACATCTCCAGGGAGGGAGATGTAGAGATTGATGTGCACACATGAATCGGCAAAGCAGCATCAGTTTTCCAGCAGCCTCACACAGAGCTGGCTAATGCAGCCATGAAATTACAACTCTACATGTTCGTGGTAGTACCAACAACAATCTATGCCAGTGAGATATGGAAGAGAACAGCAAAGGTGTCCCATAAGTTGGATGACTTTTTCCAGCATTGCCTACACAACATCCTGGGCATCACATGGAGAGACAGCATCACCAATGAAGAAGTGCAACAGAGGATTGGTCAGCGGCACCTACAGAACATTGTAACAGAGAGAGGACTGATGTTGCCAGGACACATCCTTCACCTCCCAGACATACATTCCACATAAGAGGTACAATATAAATGCAGGTTGCTAACCCAAAATAGCAATTTGCTGTCTGACTTCTTTAAAATAGGCCACTTAATGTTGATGCAAAGGTGTTTTTTGCACCATTTTACGATGCAAACCATGTTTTCATTGTAAACGTAATTAAACTGCGTATTATGCTTCTGTCAAAACTGAAACATGGAAATATTAATTTGATACTTGTACCCCTTAAGTTGGCCTGTATCGTCTGTAATGAAGATGGATTTTATGAATTTGTTTTGCTAAGGTTGATTGTGATTAGTATACTTGGGCCTTGATTTTTGTGGAGATGGAATTACTCTGGAGTAATTTAAAAATGGTGTGCAGGACCAGATTCCAGGATTACAGGTCCCCCGCCCTCTCCATTTTTGCTGATGTGGGAGAAGAGTGCCAGTAGCACCCTGCACTCCCGACAGGTTCAGCTTCATTGCAAGGGTAGGGATCTCCTAACCCACCCCCCATGGAGTTGGGTCAGCTTCTGGATGACTCGTGCTTCACGGCCTATCAGAGGGGTCACGAAGCATAGTCTGGATTCGGGAGCCTTTTGAAAAGTAGGTTCAAAAGGTCTTACCCATGGCCCCATGCCACTTCCATTCCCCCCCATAAATCCTCCCTTCCAACTCAGTTCCAAATCTGCCCATCCCCAACCCCCATAAGCCATATAGTAATAATAACATGTGTAGAACAGAGATTTCAAACACTTCACACCTATTAATCTTGTGCAAATAATTGTTAAGTCGTTGACAAAATATATTGCTGAAAGAACAACTTATTATAACCATTTAAAGATGTCAGTCAAGCAAAGCTAACAGTTCACTGCGGTTGTAAAAACACCCATCAGATAATCCTTTATTGGGTCTGTGCTCTCATCCAAGCATGCATACTGAGGACAGGTGTAAGAACTCTGTCAGTAGAACTAGGTGGCCAAATATTGGCCAGGACACCAGCAGGAAATTTGTTTGAATAATAATACCAGAGGACATTTTAGATCCTTCGAAATAGGGACTCAGTTTAACATCTCATTCAAAACCTCCTGAAACATAGCGCTGCAGTGTAATGTCACAATATATTATGGGTTAGAGCTTCCACTTTATGTCCAATTGCTGATCCAGACACAAAGTATATCCAAAATTGAGCTGGTTTTGAGAAGTGCTTGCTTTTTTCTTGAGTTTCTGCTCAGACCCATTTACATATGTAAAATGTGTAAAATCTGTCATGAACCAATACAACTGGGACTGCAATTTGGAATGTAATTCTTTTAAAAACAAAGTTACTTTGGAAGTATTCCTGGATTTATTTATGAGTGGTAACTTGGTAAAGTTTGACTAATACAGCTGCAAATGCGTTCAGCACAAAAAATAAACATTTCTTAATCACTACGTCAATGCACCATCTGTGAATAATGCCATATTAAATTACAGAAAATTACTCTTAAAAAATATACAGAACCATTTTCTAGTTATATTGGGATACGGTAGTCAGTTTGTTAGTAAACTTAAAAATTAATTAAGTTCAAAAGCGCGTAAAAGGCTATTATTCTTTTGAGGGTAGATAATGGCGCAGTGGTAATATCACTATACTAATGACCTGTGGACATGGGCTCAAATCCCACTGTGGCAGCTGGTGGAGTTTAAATTCAGTTAATAAAATCTGGAATATTGTTGTTAAAAACCCATCTGGTTTACTAATGCCCTTCAGGGAATGAAATCTGCCATCCTTACTTGGCCTGGCCAACATGTGACTCCAGACTCACAGCAATGTGATTGACTCTTAAACACCCTCTGAAATGACCTAGCAAGCACTCAGTCCAAGGGCAATTATGGATGGGCTTTGCCAGTGACACCCACATCCCATGAAAGAAGAAGAAAAAAGTCTCCTTGCATCCTAAAAGAGCCAGCGTAATTTTTAAAAGCTCCGTGAAAGTTTGCAAACTGAGCACAATTTTCGTGGAAACACCAGTGGTGATTAATTGACTCTAGGGGCATTGATTGTCTTGTGGGAAGGGGCATCCTTTAGCCCGATGATTTTTCCACTAACCCAAATGATTGCAGAAACTTGATTTGCACTAATCTGAGTTGCACTTGAATTCTGAGATCTTTTGCACACAGCTTAGGTGAATTGTGCCAAACAGAAAGTGTGACCGAGTGGAAACTCAGCTCCCATATACCTTAATGATGCAAATATAAACTGTAAGAAGGCACTTAACAAAACTCAAAGACTAACTTCCTCCAGCTGCTCCCTGGAGAATTGTTGGCTTTGAGTTTCTGGACCTCCTTAGGTCTTCCTTCAATTGATCTTTTCAGCAGTTGGGCGCACCTTTTTCCATAGCATTTCTTTCTGCTGCTGAAGCATTTTCTGATAACGTTTGAGACCTGTTTATCAACAGGTGCTGTGTTCAATCATCCAGGAATTACTCCTCAGCTCATTTTGTTTCCACACGGTTTGGAGAGTGATCCTAAATATTGAGTGCTCATGGATATGGCTTTTGTAGCAAATCTACCAACATTTACACTCATTGTGATATTCATTTTACTACTGATGGTTATTAAGACATAATTGCCTCAGAAAGTTGCAATTCTTTCAAGCTTTGGTGATAACTGTGTGGGGTTATTATTAAAGGTGTCCAACTATTGATATGAAATAAAAGGGCTCCACAACTGTCAGCTGTGTATAAAGTATGAATATCGCAAGAAAGTCAAAACTTGTTTCATTACATCATGGTCCTTTGGGGTGGTTTAACAATTTCATATGGCAGTAACTTTGTATCGGGCTCTGTCACATTCAATTCGTCCAACGTTAATACATGCTGTTAAATTGGCAGAGATTTATGTCTTGAATCAGCAGATGCTTTCTTCATCAAACTGCTATTTTTGTATCATGGAGCTTGTCAAACCTGTTATGCCCAGTAAAGGTACATCATATTCCTAACCTTCAAGATACGAACCTTATTCAATGTGGACTCTTTGAAATTGGCCATTTTAAAGAAGAAAAGCCAATGTGCTGCAAAGATGGCTACCGAAGGTCAGATGACCTGATTTGTGAAAACAGGCTCATTGTCTCACAAGGACAAAAGGATACATTCTAGACTAAGAGTTGTCAACTGCACCCATCCTAAAACCATCAAGAGACATTTCTGAATTGAATGGGCCTTTTTAAAACAAAGGAGGTGATTGTATTAACCCCCCTCAGGATGAGTGTCTTAAAACACTAGACCAGGATGTGGCCAATCAACCGAAGACTATAACAAAAACAGAATTACCTGGAAAAACTCAGCAGGTCTGAAGACTATCACTGTGTTTGGAAGAGGAACTGAAATTGTGAGGAGTTGCACAATAAAGCAGCCATGTTTGTCCCTTTGTAACCGTTAAGTGCTGACTGCAGAAAGTAGGACACAGCAGCAGCGGGAAAGGCAGTAGCGCACCTAAGTCTCAAAAGAACTAGAGGCTGTACTATCGCAAGGTCTCCAAGTCTGTTCCTTTTCGGTCGACCAGTACCAGCAAACTGACCTCCTGGTAACAAAACTACAAGCAACAAACTTTGTGACCCACAGAAAGCCCAACTCTTTGAGAGAATCCTCAAACAACTGTGGCATACAACTTTGGTTGTTGAATTCACCTAAATTATCTTTCAAGAGTAAGACACCTTCTTCATCAGGCTTGCAACATATGTTCTTCCAGAGTAAGGCAATCACATGAATTATGAATTATTCTTTTGCTTATAACCTGTAAAAGTGCACTATTCTCTTCAACCGTACTTTCCTTGAGTGTGCTTGTGTGTGTGTGACTGTGTGAGTGAATTCAGAGGCGGTACATTGTGGGGTGAGTGCGTAACTAAAAATCATCTTCATTTAAACCCATGAAAAGTTTGCTTCTTGTTATTCAAATTGCCCACACACTCATGGGCAAAAACATGCACATATCTTCCTCTCAAACACTTACTGATTACGGTCAGTTGGGAAGGGAACAGGAATTTCAGCAATTCTCCCTCACCCTGTCCGTAACAAGCCCCAAAACTCTTAATCAAACAGGATTGGCCTGTTCAAGATTATTTAAATTATCAATGCACTGGATTTAACTGCCTCTTCACCAGTTGCATTGTTCAGTCATCAGAAACCAGCATAGTTATGTTGCAGTTCACCTGGCAGGTCCGATATAGCTCTTTAAAAATGGAAAATACATTCTGGTGTTAGAAACTTATATTATTTTGCCATAATATATTATTTTATTTCATATGTAATTGGTACAGTATTTCCTTTATTGTATTGCAAGACTTTTATTTGTTATTCCTTTTATTACAACAGTCTCCCAGCTGCTTTGATCTGGACTACATGTAGAGGAGACAGTTTAATCTTCAAGGAGACAAAACTGGAACTCTGGCTCTTCATGCAGCTTCAAACAGATCATATATTGCAAGACACTGGCCGGGACTTTCAATCACTGGTGGGGTTGGGAAAGGGTGCTGGTGCGATTTGAAAATTGTGGGCCTGGAGGGGGGCACTAGATCCAACCACTTCTGGAACACAACACAATTTTACATTGTAGGGGAGAAGGGGGGGACATGGGGAACCCACTCACCTGCAATTAGTGGCCCATTAAGCTCCTGGAGGGGCTTGTTAACAGCCAGGGAGGGCAAAAATATGATTTTCAATGATGAAGTTGGCAAACCTGAACCTGAACGTTAGTGTACAGCTCTTGGATTCAAAACAGGCAGAAGTTAAAGTTTACTTAATGTTGAAAAATGTTGGGAGCCAGGGGATCTTGTGCTGTATCGTGTGCTTTACCTTCCATTTGGTCACTTTTGTACTTGCTGAGGCTGTTGGCCCTCTAAGGGGCTGTATGCTGTCTTCGGCAAGACAGCGGCAAGTCCCACCATGGCTGCCATCTGCCTTTGCCACCTGTGCTGTGTAGGCAGATCCCAGCTCCTCATACAGCTCAACGCCACTAATTAGGTGCCGAGCTTGTCTCCAGCACAATTAAGGCATTGACATTTGAAGATCACATTGTATGAGTGACACAGTTGCAGTGCTGAGGTGGAACCCTAAAATTATTCGGGCACTGGGTTTCCGACTCCAGTTTTAAAACTCAGCCTATTGTGTGTGATGTTTGTTTGGTTAACAATCCATGTTCTGCTCTGCCAGGATGGTGAGGGTGACCTGAGGAATCAAGGGCTTGTGATTTACAAGCCTTTCTACTGTCAAGACCTGTTGCCTTGAAACTTGCCCCGTTTTGTTGCACAAGCAGGGGTCTAGTTTTGAAATACTGTGATATGAAGTGGCAAAGAAGCAGCTAAATCCAATGCAAAACTAATTTACATTACTCCCACCAGGCATGAGAAACCCTTTAATAAAATGGAGGGGGAAGCTGCCTTTTACAGCACTCCTTGTGGGACAAGAAGAACAAGAGTGATCTCCGCAGTCCCTCTAGGAAGTCTTTAGTCTTCCCTCTCCTGATCATGGCTGTCTCTCTTTCTCTGTCCCCACCCCACCCTCCCAGACCACTGTGATCATAGACCTCCTGTCTCAAGCACTGATGTGCACTCTGCACTGTAATTTTTCTGTCAGGACACCAGAAAAGAATTATAATGAGGTGCTGCCATTAAATTAGCCAGAATGTCTGGGTTCCCAGCCTCGATGTGTTCCCTGTCTCTTTTGCACCTCCCTGTAAATATCAGGGCTCATGTCTTGTGTTAGCTTCTCTTTACCTTCAGCCTTAATCGTCACTACTTACCTCCTCCTGCACTTCTTATTGATCACTGTCAACCTTATCCAATCATTTTTGAGCCTTTAATAAATCGCAAGTTTTATCTTGTCACCCACCTCAGCAATATTCTCTTTAAATCGGAGGTGCTGCCCTTTAAGAGCTACTGAGGTGTCCAGCCCTCCCTGTGTAATTATGCTCCCTACGCAGGTTAGTAGTACCACAGGAAATGTGCTGAAATTAGATACCTGTGCTGGGTTCATGATATTTAATGAATCCAACTTCACATTTTGTGGACTGTCATAGTGGTCCCTGCGATATGGTGTAGATGGTGCTTAATCCAGGATTTAAATATTAGGTATTTCATGTTCTGTCTGGTATAAACCTGCAGGAAGCATAAACATCAACTTTATATCTTTGTCTTAAACATTTGGATTCCTGAAGGTTTCAACTTATTTGCTTTCTCCTGTATTAGAAATATCTTTTGCCACACTGTGTTTTGCATCTACACCCCTTTTTCAGTTTCCCTTTGATTCATTAATGTCCCTCAGGGACCGGAATCTGCTCCCCTTACCTAGGCTGACATAAATATGACTCCTGTCCCCCACATGCATGATTAATTCTTGATGTCCTCCAAAGTGGCCCTTTCTAAAAGAACAGGAAGGCAATAACGGTGGCTTTGTCAATATTTGCCCAATGCCATGAGAGCAAACGAAACAAAGAAGTTTTCTCTTGGCTTGTTTTATCACTTTTTAATCGCATCTGTGTAATCTTGCACTTGGCCACAAAACCACCTTTGCCCTACAAGCTTTCCAAGTCTCTTTTTCCTGTTGATTGATCTTGAAGCATTTTTGTTTACTTTGGCCTTGCCCCACTTCTTATGTGCTTGTTCTGCATGTGCTGCATACAGCTTTTGAAAGATGCCTATGCATGCTTGACAAATTTATTATTAAATGTACCCCACCCACATTGAGTTACTGAGCAAAGTGTGTTAAGCACCAGTCCCTATACATTTTCCCATTTATAATCGTTTGCTTAAATCACTTGGTAACATTCGGTCTCCAAAGTGGCACCAATCATTTACAAGTAAGCACAAAGCTACAATTATTTAAGTACTTTCATAGCACTAAAGGTGATACAACATATTACTTAATTAACGGAATAATTTGTGTAGCTTGGCAAGAAAAGGCATTAGCAGTAACTTGACTTTAATTCCTGGCTTTTGCAAGTGATTCCTTTATTTCTGGCATGACTACATTAATGGTCATCCGCTAACAAACTCACCATCAAGTGACACCAGAACACATTATGTCGTGTGTGCGACAAACCTGAGAAATAAATAATCCCACTTAGTTAATGTAACTGTATCGCAAATAGCTTCAGAGGTTATGTAAGTGCTGCTTGGTGGCTATGCAATTATCACCTAATCAGCCAAAATTGGAACACTTGTGCCAACGCTGTTACGTTTTTAATTCTTTAAGAGCTATTAAAATGCCATTTAATACAAATTCTGTTCAGCGAGTGTTCTCTTTTGCAAACAGTTCCTATTTTGTGTCCTTTACCAAAATAGGTTGGTTTTAAAATGGATGACGGTGGAGTGGACACTGAATAAATGACATGTTCCAATTAATTTTAATTCCTGAGGTTCGTTTCCACCTTTACTCATACATCTGACCTCTGAGTTATTATTTTCCCATACATTTATTCTATTGCTGTATGGTTTAAACACGGAGCTTTGCGCCGCCTGATGTATTTTATGGCAATTCTCGCAAGCCTCAGTGTCTGAAGTGACAGCATCCTTGTGAGTTTTAAAGTGAGTGCCACAAGCAGCTTGCTGGGACAGTCCATTGAGGTGTCAGCTGTGGCTCAGTGGGTAGCAGTCGGTAGCATTTGCTTGGTGGGGAGATGTTGGTGTAGTGGTAATGTCACTGGGCTTGTAATTTAGTAAGCCCAGGCTAATGCTCTGGGGAGACAGATTCAAATCCCACCATGGCAGCTTGTGAAATTTAAATTCAATTAATGAATAAATTTGGACAATAAAGCTAGTCTCAGTAATAGTGACTGAAACAACCATTGATTGACATTCACTAGTTCCCTTTTGGGGAAGGAAATTTGCTGCCCCTATACCTGATCTGGCCGGCCTACATGTAGCTCCAATTGGCATGTGTTGTTGACTCTTAACTGCCCTCTGAAATGGCCTGGCAAGTAACTCAGTTCAAGGGCAATTAGGGATGGGCAACAAATGCGTGAAAGAATAAAACAAGATTCTCACCTCCGAGTCGGATAGTTGTGGGATCGAGAATCAAATCCAGAAATTTGAACAAAAAAATTGAGGCTGGCACTCCAGCACAACACTGAGGGAGTAGCACACTGCTGAACACGTCAGGCGGAATCGTCCCAGATTTGCACTAAGTGCGGTAGCGAGTGGGAAAAAGAACATTGTACCCATGGGCCGCAATGTGGCTTTCCACTCTGTCTTGTCCCAATCCTACCTCATTAATCGTGCGCTCCTGGGAAACATGCCATTTTGATGGTGGGTGGGCTCCGATTTGCCCGCCATGTTGTCACCTCACCGCTTCATCACGCCAGGCACCATATTTAAAATGCTGCTGTGCGTACGCCTCTCAGTGCTTCCAGCCTAGGACTGCCACAAAGAAGACATGGCCCCAAAAGGCAAGAAGACTGCAGCCTCCTTGTTTAGTGACACATCCCTCGAGCACCTTTTAGATGCCATTGGAGGCCCACCAATGATGTCCTCTACCCTGCTCTGGCCGCAGGAGGGGCAGCAACATTACCAATCCAGCATGGGAGGTGGTGGCAGCACTGGTCAGTGCCAACGCCCTGCAAAAGGGGACAGACACCCAGTGCCAGAAGAGGGTGAATGATTTTCTCCATTCCGCCAGGGTAAGTCACTCTTCTCGTTACTTTCAACTCACACGCTCACAAACTCATCACATATCCACAGGGATCTCACACCTCAAGGGGCAACACCACTAACTCTCACACACACCCTCACATCTCCATCAGGCTCATATCCTCATCCCATCCATGGCTCTGCTCACCACACAAACATTCCACGCATCCTTATCATCTACCGTGGCATGTGCCCTGTTCACACTGTCTCCATCAGGAGAAGCTGGCTCACAGCAGCAGGGAGAGGTCCCAGACGGGGGGTGGAGTGGCCCACATTAGGCCCCCCACTCACTTTGAAGAGCATACCATCGCACTGACTGGCGAGGATGTGGACTGTGCCTGCAGCGATGGTGAGGTTGGCAGTGAACACCCGCGTGAGGATCCTGCACCACATCATCCCTTTCTCAACATAACTGTGATTGTTCTCTCCCCTGTTTTTGACTCTGCGGCCATGCACTAATTGTCTTGGCTTTGGTTCACAGGGAGCTCTGCCTAGCAACTGACACCCTCAGCCAGCCAACCCTTCAGCTCCATCCATGCCCACACCTCCAGTCAAGAGGACACCTCCTCCATTGCAGAACTGGAAATAAGCAGCCTGGAAGAGTTGTCCCAATGCTTACTACGCCCTCCACCAGCGCATAGAGACACACACCACAGTGAGACCTAGATCTAGAGCAGGCTCGGGTTCACAATCTGGTGGTCACCGCACAGACATGTGTCAGCAGCAGGAGGGGGCAGGTTCGGCCGAGATCCGCAGCACTCGGAGGACTGCTGGGGAACAGGCATCCATGAGGTCTGAGTCAGGTGATGAGCCTCTGGATTCAACCTTCCAACTCATCCTGTTAGCCTATTGATTGAAATTGGATGCCTGTAGGCCAAGCTGTGTGAAGGCTGGACATGGGAGGCAAAGATCAGCAGGGAAAGGTGGAGCAGAGGCTGGACAGGTAAGGGAGGACAAATGGGGAAGAGTGGGATGAAGACTGGACAAGGGAAGTGGGGCTAGCTGGGATGGGTCGGAGGCTGCCCTGGGAAGGAAGCCAGACTGTTCACGGCATGTTAGAAGGGTAATCATGTCATGGATATCTTGGTCCCATTTTAGGGCGGTGCAAGGCTTCTCTGGGCAGTGAGCATTGTAGAGAGATGTGTCTATAGGGCTTGGTCCGTGAGTTCAAGGATTTAGTCCTAGGGGTTTGAAGATGGGAACTGGGACTCAAAGAGTGCAGTCACAGTCAGAGGAGTGATTTGGATCATGTAGGGTGGAAGTGATAGGCTTATGGTGGGGTCATGGATGGCCTCATGGCAGGAGGATTCTTAGAAAGTTAGGGTACAGGGTCTCGCTGGCCTCGAGAACGGGAGGGGTCAGGTTCAGGAGAGGCATGGGCACATTGACATTGAAGGGAACAGGAATGTCAACATAAATAATAATTGGGTCCAGGTTTGGTAGGAAGCACATGGAGAGACAGTACAAAATAAAGTGGGTACAGGAGCAGAGGGACCTGGATGTACATGTGCATAAGTCATTAAAGATGGCAGGAAAGATTAAGGGAATAGTTAATAAAGCATACATTATCCTGGACTTTATTAATAGGGGCACAGAGTACAAGAGCAAGGAGCTTATGTCGAACTAGTATAAGACACTAGTTACACCTCAGCTGGAGTATTGCATCCAGTTCAGGGCGCCGCATTTTAGGAAGGATGTGAAGGCATTGGAGGGAGTGCAGAAGAGGTTTATGAGAATGATTCCAGGGATGAGGAACTACAATTATGAAGTGAGATTGGAGAAGTTGGGATTCTTTTCCTTGGAGAAAAGAAGGCTGAGGGAAGATTTGTTAGAGGTAATTAAAATCATGAGCAGTCTGGACAGAGCAGATAGGGAGAAACTGTTTCCACTCGTGAAAGGATCGAGAACAAGGGGGCCCATGTGGTAAGTTTTCCAATGCTGCTCTCAATAGAGCCTTGAGGGTAATGGAGGGAAGCTGAATAGTGTCTGAGGGGGGGTTCTCACACATGGCTCTCATCACCCTGTTCAAAGGACAATGTATCCATGCACAGTCATGTATGAACAGGAGGAACACTCATCTCTGTTCCTCCAGGATGTCCTTCACCAGGGAGGGGTGGGGTAGGGATGCCATGTCTAGACAGAGGCCAGACCAAGGACTTAGCACTGACTTGGTGGCTCTGAGATGGAGGCAAATATGAAAAGAAAATGCTCACCAGTTTGGTTGCATAAGAAAATAAGAAATAGGAGCAGGATTAGGCCATTCAGCCCCTCACGCCTGCCCAGCCATTCAATAAGATCATGGCTGATCATGGCTCCAGGCCTCAAATCTTCTTTCGTGCCAGCTCCTCATAGCCCCTCAACTCCCCGATATTTCCAAAGTCTATCTACCTCCTCTTTAAATACTTTCAGTGATCTAGCCTCCACAACTCTCTGAGCTAGAGAATTCCAGGCATTCACTACTCTCTGAGAGAAGCAATTCCTTCGCATCTCAGTTTTAGTGTCCTCGTATTCTGTAACTATGTCCCCTAGTTTGGGATTCCCCCACTAGCGGAAACATCTTCTCAACATCTGCTGTGTCAAGCTCCCTCAGAATCTTATACGTTTCAATAAGATCACCCCTCATTCTTCTAAACTCTAATGAATAAAGGCCTAACTTGTTTAGCCATTCTTGATAAGTCAACCCCTTCATCCCAGGAATCAGCCTAGTGGATCTCTTTGAACTGTCTCCAATGCCAGTATATCCTTTCTTAAATACGGAGACCAAAACTGTGCACTGTATTCGAGGTGCAGCCTCGCCAACACCCTGTACAGTTGTAACAAGATTTCCCTATTTTTAAACTCCAACCCACTAGAAATACAGGCCAAAATTCCGTTTGCCTTCTTAATTACTTGCTGCACCTAATTGTTTGTGTTTCGTGCACAAGAACATCCAGATCCGATGTGCTGCACATTTTGGGAATCTCTGTCCATTTAAATAATAGTCTGCCTTTTGAATTGTAGGCACAGAAAATTTGGATTTATTTTAAAGTGCCAGCCAGGACCAGCAGCCAGGGAGCCAAAGCAAACACAGACAATCACAGCCTTACACCAAAGCTAAAAACCTGTACAAAGGGCTCAGCTATAAATTTGCAGATAGGAAATGGGAGACACACATGGGAGGGGACACAGGATGACTCAATCAAGAAATGGGGAAGGCCATTTCACACCAACTGATAGCCTCAAACCACATCCAGTCAGGCCCCGTAAACCTTTTATATAGAACAAGCAGACATTCTTTGCTGTCTCCAAAAGGACAATATCCAGTCTCTGCACTGCAATTACTGTACAAGAACACAATTATCAGTCCACTGGGGGGTGTTATTGTGCTGTGGCCTTTGTCTAACTAATACCATTAAGTTATAACTGATAGTAAAAAAATATATAAACTCTGCTCATTTGAACCTCGGTGGAGAAGCGCCTGGATTGCCCAGTGTTTGCTCCCCGCATGTGTAATAAAGGATCCACTTGAATATTACATCTGGACTCCGAGTGTTGAAATTTTGTACCAGAGTATTCCTCGGATCTTTCAGAATCTCCCTACCAAAGTGCATGATCTCACACTTTCCTACATTAAACTCCATCTGCCAAGTTTTTGCCCACTCACTCGACCTGTCTATATCCCCTTGCAGATTCCTTATGTCCTCTTCACAACATGCCCTCCCACCTATTTTTGTATTGTCAGAAAATTTGAATACATTACACTCTGCCCCCTCCTCCAAGTCATTAATATAGATAATAAATAATTGAGGCCCTAGGACTGATTCTTATGGCACTCCACTAGTTACATCTTTCCAACCTGAAAAAGGCCCATTAATCCCAACTCTCTGTCTTCTGTGTGTTAACCAATCCTCAATCCATGCTAATACATTGCCCCCAATACCGTGAGCTCTTATCTTGTGCATTAACCTTTTATGTGACACCTTATCAAATGCCTTCTGGAAATCTAAATACACTACATCTACCAGTTCCCCTTTATCAACTCTGCTTGTTGCATCCTCGAAGAACTCTAGTAAACTTGTCAAACATGATTTCCCTTTCACAGAACCATGTTGACTCTGTTTGATTGCGTTAAGCTTTTCTAAATGTCCTGCTATTTCTTCCTTAATAATGGACTCTAGCCTTTTCCAAATGACAGATGTTAGACTGACTGGCCTATAGTTTCCTCCTTTTTGTGTCCCTCCCTTCTTGAACAGGGGCGTCACATTAGCAGTTTTCCAATCTGCTGGGACCCTCCTGGGATCCTGTGAGTTCTGGAATGTTTCGACCAATGCCTCCACCATCTCTGCAGCTACTTCCATCAGGTCCTGGCGACTTGTCTGTCTTTAGTCCTATCAGTTTCTCAAATACTTTGTCCCTCGTGATAGAGACTGTTACAAGATCCTTCCTCCCATTAACTCCCTTCTTATCTGATATCTTTGGAATGTTTATAGTGTCCTCCACAGTGAAGACCGATGCAAAATATTGATTTAAATTATCTGCCATTTCCCTGTTCCCCATTATCAATTCTCCAGTTGCATCCTCCAAGGGTCCAACGTTCACTTTAGCTACTCTCTTTCTTTTTATGTACCCGTAGAAGCTCTTGCTGTTTGTTTTTATATTTCTTGCCAATTTACTTTCATAATCAATTTTCTCCCTCTTTATTTCTTTAGTCATCCGCTGCTGGTTCCTAAAAATCCCCCAATCCTCTTTTCTGCCATTTTTGCCGCCTTAGTTTTTGATTGGATGCCCTCCTTGACCGCCTTTGTTAACTACGGGTGGTTCATTCTTCTCATCAAGTCCTTCTTTTTGACCAGGATAAATTTTTGCTCAGCACTATGAAATATCTGCTTAAATGTCTGCCACTATTCACCCACTGACCTTCCCCTTAGTCTATTTTCTCAGCCCACTTTAGACAACTCTTTCTTCATACCCCTGTAATTGCCCTCATTTAAGTTGAGGGCACTGGTTTGAGATCCAAGTTACTCACCTTCAAACTGAATTTGAAATACTACCATGTTGTGATCACTACCCGCTATAGGATCCTTAACTACAAGATCTCTTATTAATCCTACCTCATTACATGTTACTAGATCTAAAATATTCTGTTCCTGGGTAGGTTCTGCAATGTATTAGTCTAAGAAACAATCCCTGATGCACTGTATAAATTCTTCTTCCATGTTACCCCTGTCAATCTGATTTGTCCAGTCAATATGCAGATTATAATCACCCATGACAATTGTAGTGCCCTTCTTACACACCTCTATTATTTCCCGATTTATACTTTGTCCTACAGTGAGGCAGCTCTTCGGAGGCCTATAGACGACTCCCACCTGTGACTTCTTCCCCTTGCTATTCCTTATTTCCACCCAAACTGATTCCACATCATGATCTATGGCACCTATATCACTACTCACCATCGCACTGATACCTTTCTTTATTAACAAAGCTACCCCACCTCCTTTTCCTTTTTGCCTATATTTCCAAAATGTCGAATAGCCTTGAATATTAAGTTCCCAGTCTTGGTCACTCTCCAACCACATCTCTGTAACAGCTATCAAGTCATATCCATTTATTTCTATTTGTGCTGTAAACTCATCTATCTCGTTACAAATGCTGCATGCATTTGTTACTGTAATTCATTCACAGAATCATTGGGCCTAGATGATGCAAACTCCATGCAACCCTGCCTTCCTATTGGCTTTCGACCAGATGAGGTGTAGGAGGGACTGACACAATTGGGCACAGGGCCAGGAGGAACCATAGCCTGAAGAGAAAGAGGCAGCAGGGCCTCAAGCAGGTCAGGATGCTGGTGACCAGGGCCCAGTGTGATAGTGAGCATTGGCCCAGCCATGGGTATATTGCAGGCAGTGCATCTGTCTACAGATGAGTGAAAGGCAGTGCCAGAGGTGCCTTAGGATGTCCTGGAATGTGGCTGGTCACATCTGCCAGCTTCACCACAAGGACCTGTGGCCACAAGAAATTAGAAGCAATCCCATGCCGGTGACATTTGAGGTCACCAGAACCAGTGGGTCCTTCCAGAGGTCCACTGAGGGCTCCACTGTGGTATCTCCCAGTCAGCGACACACAAGTGCATCTGGGAGGTGACAGATGCCTTGTTCAGGAGAGCGCACCAATTTGCCCAAATCTGCCTGGATCCCAAGAGCCAGGCTGCCAAGTGTTGGGTTTTGCAGCAATCACTTGTTTCCTGCAAGTGCAAGGGACTATTGACTGCACAAATGTGGCCTTGAGAGTTCCCTGGCAACAGCCAGTCACCTTCATCAACAGGAAAGGTTTCCACTCTTTGAACGTGTCCCTGATAATATGCTCACAGAAGACGAGTCTTGCAACTTTGTGCTCGGTTCCCAGATAGCTCTCACGATGCCTACATTTTGAACCACTTCCAGGTGGGCTAAGGCCCAAAGGGCCCTACCCTGCTATGAGCCTCCTGCTCAGGTGCAGGTACATCCTCCTCGGCCTAACCTGCTCGAGCCAATGGGGTCACTTGAAGAGGGGAGGTGGAGTTGCAGGGCACCCTGGGAGTGTCCTGGGATGATGCCCCCAGGGTGCCTGGCTGGCACTCCTCCTCCATATGGGTGCCCGATAGTACTCCCCTGACTCCTTGAGGAGAAGGTTCCTGAGGCATCATCCTCAGAGACAGGGCTGGGGTTAGTTCAGTGGCTGGTCTGCCTTGTGAGCCCCTCCATTTTCTTACTGGTACCTGGATGGTGAAAAGAAAGAGCAAAGAAAAAGCTTAAGCAATGTCTCACTTTGTGGGTACACCTGACAACTGCAGACTGGAGGCTTCCTCCCTGGCTTGCTGGTGGGGTCATATCACACCTTCAGCAAAGGGAGGTTCCTGCTCCTCCCCGGCCAGTTCTGCGGCCTCCTTCTCAAATGCAGTGAGGTGCAGATGTCGGGCAGGCTGCCTCCGGTCTTGGCCCACTCCCTCCTGTTGTGCGAGTTCTTGTCCTGCAGACACTCAGAAGCATTGTTTGCCATCCCAATGGTTGCATGAGCAGTTGAGGAGCCTTTCTCAGCTCCCGAGCTCTCCCCACTAAATGATTAACATCAGGATGTCCTGTGACCGATAGAACATTGAGAGCTTGAAGTGGCTGGCACACATTCAGTACACATGTCCCATCTGCTGCTGAGTCCTGTAACCTTAACTCCCCTCTGACATCCCTGTGCATTCGCACACTTACATTGCCTGATACCCTTATGAGTGTCACTTTGCAGTGAGTAGATTGTGCTGAAAATGTTGGAAATGCAGCTCCCTTTAAGAGTAAACCAAGATTTGAGAACTTAAGAAATACGGACCGACACATGTGCTGATTATGAAGAAAGTAACCTCAAGCAGGGAACGGTTGTCTCAAGTAGGTTCCCTGGTAGAGCACTGGCCAGAAGGATCAGATAACTGGAGGGAGACCACGAGAGTGGGATGAGCAGGGAAGTCCATGGGCAAATATAAAAATTGGTTAATTGTCCAAGATGAGGGACAAAAGGTGAGGGCCATGGGTTGGCAGCAGGGAGTACAAGAGCGGAGAGCACAGTTCAGACACTGATTTTGGGGATAGGTTTAGGAAGAGGAAAAGATCACGTACAGTAGAAAGGGAAGTAGACGCTCTGATAGGAATCGTACAGAGAAATCTCAGCAAGAGAAAAGAGGTTGCAGACTGATGAGGCGACAGTGTAGAATGGGTAATGGAGAGCCTTCTCAGACAAAGGAAATAAGAAGAAGTTCCCATGATTGAGAGGTGTTTGTGGTTGCTAGCTAAACTAAGAGAGTTACAAAGCTGGAAAGAATCTTGGGGTATGTTCAGAGGTTGATGATAGTGGCCAAACTGCTCTGTCACACAGATGGATCTGAAAGGAAAAGATCCTACCAGATGGGACCTCTAAAGGCAAGGCTAGGTTGGTAGCCAGGTTTTGAGGAATGCTGGGGGGATAGGGAGATCAGGGTAGACTGTCCCACGGCTAGAAAGGTGATTTTGAGGATCTTTTTAGCCATTTTAACAACCTATTCTTGGAAATGTAACCTCATAGATATCAAAGCAGCTATCCTTCAGGGTAACCTGCTCAAGGGGGAAATATTCTTACAACCTCAAAAGGAAGCACCAGGAATAGAGGAGAAGCTCTGAAAATTGGATAAATGTGTTTATGGGTTAAATTATGCTTCTCGGGTGTGGTATTTTTTGGCAAGGGCAGTTCTGTTAAAGTTAGAGTGTTCGCAACCGAAGGCTGACCCAGCCATGTTCTATTGTCACTGTAATGGAAAACTTACAGGCATCTTTATGATGCATGTGGACAATTTTTTGCGGGGAGTTTTTGCTTCTGGACAGGGAGAGGATCCAGAAGGGGAGAATGGAAACCGGTATTTGCACTGAACTATAGTTTGACAATAAACCAGTTGTGATTCACTGAAGGTCTTCTGCTGCTGGATTCGGTAAATGGATATCCACCTATTAAACATGTGCCTCTTACTCTGGTGGAGCGTAGCAGATCATTCATCCTTTTCACAGTTCCCCTTTGGGTGCGAACCTGCATTGTGACCTTATCCAAGCCACCTTGGTCAGAGGGGAGTGGCCTCCTGCTGCCATCCCTGAGAAACAGTTCCTCCCACCTTTCCTGGAGCCTGGAGGAGAGAATGCAGGGAGGCTTCACTAAACCGTGGGGCCACATGTTGTCAGGCCTGTGACATACTGTGGAGATGTGGAGAATCCAGAGCTCCTGACTTGCGGTGAATGAATGGCTATCCAAGTGCCCTTTAAATATGGTGCCCGGACCTTCAGCCCCGTGAGGTAACGGTGGGGACAGTGACTTCCTGCCCGCCCAGCCACGAGGTCCAATGTGCTCCTCACAGATGAATATGTCAATGAGCTGAAGAGCTCAAAGATGGTGTGTGGCCAGCACTCCGTTCCCCCCAGCACAAGTCACTCTCACTTCTGCTCCCGCCACTAACTTTAGACTCCAGAATGGAAGATTACGGCCCTCGTCTAAAACAAAACACCTTCTGGACATGCAGCACTCCTTCGCTTCTACACTAGAGCTTTAATTGTGTGCTCAGGTCTATCAAGTGAGGTTTGAATTCAGAAATTCCTGACTTAGAGGCAAGGCTGTTACCACTTGTGCCAAACTGCCATCTTAAAGTAAAGCAGATAAAGATTCATAAAGTCATTTTAAAAAAGGTCTACTCTAGAATGACCATCTTTTTAACTCTATGAATAGAATTGTAACACAAGAATTGGTGCAAATGTTACGACGGATTATAGTCCCAAGTGAGAAGCTGCTGTTCTGAGTTTTGTATTGCCAGGTTAAGGGCAAATTGAATAATTTCTTGCCCTTCAATCAAGCAGCCTATTAGTAATTCCTAAAGACAGTACACATGCAGTCCATTATGGCTGCCCAACCACACTTTAAATCACTTTAAATACATTTTAAACAGCAGACCAATTAGTTAAAAGGGAGGAGGGAAGACGGAAAGAATTTTCTGCAGATGTAAATGGCACTGAGAAGCAAGGTAATTTTATTTTATTGGTGTAGGAGTATATAATAATCAGCTGCCAAAGTGCTTGATTTGCCAAAGAAAGAAACATTAGCACTGTGAGGTCAGGTATAATACGAGTTAAATGAAGGATAAAGCTACCTGTAAGACACCCCACAAAGCAGCTGAATTCCAACCTACAATACTGCGTCCTACTACAGGAGAGTATAATGTTTCCTTTTCTTCACAGCAGTCACGCTTTCTGAGTGAGACTGCGAGGTTTGCAGTGAGCTATGTGCCACTTTGCCTTGTAGACTTGCAGTCACCTGAAACTGGGCTGTGACTGCACAACTCATTTTACCAGGATTGCTGCAGTCCCACAGAGAAGGCTTTCATTCATCAGTCAGTCTGGGTTGGATTGAAATCCAGATGCTAGACATGTAAAACCCACTAAATTACCCAATGCCCCGATTTCAGCTACCCTACCCTCCCCTTCCAAGCTTCATGGAGTGGAGCATAGTAGGGGATAAGTTAAAAAGCACTGCATCCTGTTTTCCAATGTTAAGCTGTCCTATTGCTGTCATTTAGACCAATATTCTGGCAGGTTATTGCCTACTTTGTGGCAAATGAAATTCACTGCAAAGGTAGGATAAAGTTTTAGCCGTACTTCCAGTTATAACCATGCTACTTCCCATTTACTCCATGTTAGTACCGAAGGTGGAAAGAGGCAAGTGTAAAGCTCACTAATTACATATTTCAATTCCTCACTGAAAAAAGTTAACATGGAGATGAAAAGGGTTAATATGGAAATCAGATGTTAGCAAGTTTACCCCAGTGCTGAATCTGCTGCTCTCTGATAAGAGGATAGTCTCATTTCGTGTACCACAACCAGACAGCTAACAGTGAAAGGGGGCAAGAGATTTCACCTGCACAACCTGGACTCTCGTTGAACCCATGAGCGGATTTTATGGCCCCCGTCACGGTGGGGGGTGGAGTGGGGGGGTGGGTGGGGGGGAGGGCGGCGAGCCATTCAAAAGTCCATTGACCTCGACGGGACTGTAAAATCCCGCTGGCGTAAAATTCCGCTCTGTCTCTCAAGAAGTGGAAAGGAGAGACTTGCACTTACTGCACCATTTTGCCTCCTCACTTTTAACCTAACAAAGATTTATCTTTGAGGTAGTTGCTATGATTTTGCACAGAGTTTGCTGTGGTCAGAATGGATGGCAATTACATGCTGTGAGTGACTTGAGAGGCTTTTCCAGAATTATTGGTGCTTCCTCACATCAAGTAATTGACCTTAATATTTAAAAATAAAACCCAGACGGTAATGTGCCAGTGTGCTACTACTGCAAAAATCAGCTTTTGAATTATACAAGGATTGTAGATTAAAGGTCAAATTGATAGGTCATGGCTATTCTATGTTAGGGAGAGAATATTTTTATAAGGGTTTGAGTGGGTGTTGAAACCTGGTAAATATATCCATTTACAATCAGTTTCGACATAGATTAATCAATTTGACAATCTAGGACATTGTCAAACACACAGCAGCCGTTTACACCACAGTGCACTATCTGATTCCCTGCAGATCATGCTGTGAATCCGCCTCTGGAAGTTAGCGAGATAAAAAACTGTCAGTAACATTCATCAGGGGATTTGTAGAGATAAAACAATGTACACAGAACTCATAATTCTTCCTCCTAGTGATGATGCCTCAAGTTTGTTACTGTGGTAACAGCACCCATTTCTTCATCTGTATTGATTTTTCTCTTAATCCTTATGTTTCTCTTTTGTGCCTTCTGTCTCTGTCTGTTTTTCTCTCTTCTTTTCGTTATCTCATGCTTTTATTCTCCTCTTCCCGAGGCAGCACCATTGTTTCTCAATGACCTATTTTTTTTTTTTAAATTCTGTGACTACCCTTCTCCCAATGTTCCGCCAGGTAAAACCTTCCAGTGGCCCTTCCAAATGTGCCTTGCTTCATTTGACTGATGGCAAGCTAATTGTTTCGTGAACCCCTGATATTGATTTCTGTTTCATGTCGAGGCAAACAAAGGGAATATATTTATGTTAAGAAAAATGAATTATGAGCTTTGCTACTGACTATTGGTATCTCTAAAATGCAGCAGTCAATCTAAACTGCTACAATAATATAATAGCTTTAATAAGCCTATGTGACCCTCTCTGTTATGTGCTAAATGGATTGAACTTATTTTCACATGAGTGATGAAGTGTTGATTTAAAACTTAATTTTTTTGCAGTATTTGTATTGGCATTCTGCTATGGTTTGTAGTAAGACTAGCACTTATTAATTGAGCTATTTTTTCCATTGCAATAAATGGTCGTATATCATGTTAATGACGTATTGGCCTCCACTACAACGGTGCAATAATTACAAAATGCTCTGATCAGTTAATCATAAATCATCATCAACTTTTGTGTGAACTTACACTGAATAACCAATGAAATAAGTGTCTGTGATGGGCCCAGCATTTTAAGTTTTCACCATGATTAGGGCAACCTTATTATCTCATTGAAACAGGCAGCATGTAATAATCGCAGGATTGGTTCCGTCACCAATGACACATGGTGCAAGCAAAAAGAATGATACCTTTGTTACTTAAGTTATGGTCGGGGACATAATTATGGCTCAGTCTCAGCCCTCATTGAAGCTTCAGTGTAGTTGATGTGAAGAGTGACTTTTTTTTTAATGAAAAGCCTGTCGGTTGTAGAATGGAAGAAAGACCAAGTGCATGAAGGAATTTTGCAGTTTTAGAATGTTGAAAAGAAACAGGAAACAGCGCAAGGTAGCACTTGGCTAGTTGTAACTTATAATGACATCAGGAATTTGTTAGATTGAGTTTATTAATGGATATAATGACATCATACAAAACCAATTATGAAACGGTTAGAAACCTTTTTTTGTTTTACATCCTGTTCTGTAAAAATTCTAAATGCAATACTTCCAATTGATGTTCAAATGCTTTGTGACAGAGTAAAGATCTTGAGTGGAATGTATATGATGGAATCAACTACATAATAAATGAATAATATTGTCAAAATACAAGTAATCTCCAGTGAAAGGTTTTCAACTTGTATCAGATCAGATCAGAAGCAATGGGTCAGCCAAATAGGTGGTCTGGTTTTCTTCATGAATTTCTCTTATTATTAGATTTGCTATAGAAAGTGATGATTAAAGGAAATCTTTTTAATTTCATTTGAATGAGTCCTTTTATCAATCAAAAATCAATATTGTACTGGATAGCAACCATAGATGCCAACTTGAGGGCACTTCACATCACTCAGGTCTCAGGAGGGGCTGGTTACCAGGCAGCAGTTCTTCTTACTGATGAAAACAAAATAGTCCAGATTTTGTGGTTATAAATAATGGTGAGGATTTCAGCGCTCACTATTATTAAAGACTAAATTGACAGCAACTTCCAATGCCTGCATATATGCAGTTAAACACAATAATCAGTAAGTTACTGTCCGAGTTGCCTTGTTCCTCCAGATGCTGCAGTGCACTGGTGTCTCACCAAGAGACTCAGCATTGAACCACATTGCACATGTAAAGTTCTTGCACTTAGGTGATGGATATCCACAATGCTTACCAGAAACAGTGAGAGTGTGTTCATTCCAGTGCAACTACGTTGTTAGTAGCATGAAAAGTCTTAATTGCTGCCAAACAACCTTCCTGGCAATGAGAATTAACTTTGACAAGTGTGGAGTCTCATTCCTTCCATTGCTGGAGATTTAGAAAAATAAACGACCTTTTTATCCCTGTCTTTGTTATCTCTCTCTTTAAATTCCACCTTTTTCTCACTCTTCATTTTGCTTTCCCGTACATCGTTTTGCATTGAATTAAATATTCTAATTTACACCTCCTACTTCAGGCACTGTGTGTCGCATTAAGAATTCTTCAGTCTTGATTAGATGAGAGTTGTTGCCCTGTTTACATGGGCCCTAGATCCCCTGTAGAGGGTGCCAAACAGAAGTAGCTTTCTAAGAACCATAAAACCATTAAAGTCCCTGGAAAGTCTTTGGTCTTTGGACAAGGGGAATCGTCATGAATCATTTGATTGCTGCTGGGACCAAACTCTGGACCAATGTATCTTTGATGTTAAACTGAAGGACAGGCACTGGTTTAGTCTGCATCCTCGTTTGGGCTGCAATGATTTTGCTGTTAATCTGTAAAGTGGAACAGATGAAGACAACAGGGAGCTGGTGGAGGATTCGGGTTGTACTTGGTGCCAGCATTAAAATGTTCAAGAAGCTGATTTGGGAGAATGAGTGGCTGCACTGCAAGCTGACTTCCCTTTCTGTAATTGATCCTGCAACAATTTGCTTACGGTGACAGCTACTGCTCCAAAGAAAAGACTAAGGACTTCATAGGCCATTCAAGGCTCCAGGATCCTTACTTCCATAGCTTCTCTCTGCCTGGAGGTCTCAGCATAGAAATGGTCACCTGGAGACAGAGTACCTGACATATACTTGCATTCCCCTGGATGGATTGTAACATGATCAAGGAGAGAGCATCTCAGCCTGCAGATCAAGATAGTAGTAGCTAGGCAATCTGCTCGTTGTTCAAAAAATAAGGGACACCAAATTTAAATGTACACACTGTCATGGCTTTGCGCTAAAAACAGAAAGTGCAGGAAAAACTCAGCAGGTCCAGCAGCACCTTTGGAGAGAGAAAGAGAGTTAATGTTTGAGACCAATACGTCTTCTTCCAAAGAGGAGTCATACTGGACTCAAAATGTTAACTCTCTTTTTCTCTCCACAGATGCTGCCAGACCTGCTGAGCTTTTCCAGCACTTTCTGTTTATATTTTACATTTGCAGCATCCACAGTATTTTGCTTTTATTATAGCTTTCAACTTGTTCCACTATAATGTTCATTGCTCCTTTGGAAGCCGGGGTGGGGGGAGGGGAGAAGGAAATGGTGGGTGAATGCTAGTGCCTTTGAACCAGCTTTGGTGGTAATATTAAATGTATTGCATGAATATTTGAGTGAAATACACTTTTAGAAACTTTTGTTTCTTTTGCATAAGAGGAATCTGAGCAAATACATTTTTTTAAATTCGTGTTAGTCAGGCCAGCCCATTTGTGCAAGTCATGTACACTATTTACCTCAGTCTCGCAGTGCTACATTAGTAGAACTGGTAAATCATCAGTAGAGACAGGCCAGCTTGAACAAACCTGTAGAAAACAAAATGAATAATCAAATACAGGCCGGATTTTGAAAATGCAACCTCCTCGGGCTTTTCCAGTCTATGATATTTTGGGGCCAAATTTCTACCAGGATTTCTCCCACTCAACCGCATTCATTTTAACAGAAGAAATGGAGAAACTCTGGAAAAGAGAAAGTTCTAAGTAGTAATGAGCACTGAGTTTAATTCTAGACCTAAAATAACCAAATGAGAATGGAAGACGCCCATTTTTATAACCGCAAAAAAAAAATGCAATAAGTTTATAAATAACAGAAGCTCTGACGGACTCTAAGAACATATGTTATTCATACACATTGCAGTGAGGTTACACTCCACATGTTATCAAGACCTAACAGTGTGAAACTGTCTCCCAAAGAGGCAACACACTGCCTGGCTTTAATATGTTTTGAAATGAGATCAGGAGTTAGACTGCTGCTTGCGCATCAGGGTGCAGGCAAAACCTCTGGACCTGTGCAAAAATAATTGTACTTTTAAATAATGATAATAATCATGCACTTGGGGTAGATCGTCTAAGCCCTTCGGCATGATGAGATATCTCAGGTATCTTCAACACGTGTTAGTGAATCATATGCTCTCTGGTGTTATTTTCCACCATTAATTTCAATGACAGTAAATCTGCATGGTGATGTGCACAGTGGAGTGTGAGATACCTTATCATGAAGGAGGGCCAGGGAGAGTCTTCACTCTAATGATAATATGAGTGGCCTGCACGATTGTTTAGTAGGCTTTACATCTTACCATGGATGTTGAAGGTGCAAGTTTTAAGTTCATTCTCCTATTTTACTCCAAAACAACAATTTGTGTACATTTTCTGGATCCTTGGCTATATTTGTTGTACTCCCATCTCAGGTATCCTGAAGTACTCTTAGTTCACTTTCTTGCTTGCTCAACATTGACAAGCAATCAAACCTGATAGCATCATTGCTGAGTGTATCATCTCCTCTCGCATGCATCTTGTTGACAGAGGAGAAATGCGATTGCAAGTCAGTCTAACACAAGGCCACTAGCTCCATAGTCTAAATACATAGAAAATAGGGAAAGCCAATATTGCCTGCAAGGAAAGTACAACTACAGTCATACCAAATGTTATCATAAAACTTTCATGCAGCATCATATTTTTAGCCTGACTGGCCCTATTGGCTGTGATTTGAAGGAGATCAAAGTCCAGATACCAAATATTCCTATGCTCTATTGGGCTAAAGGAACAGTAGCGCTTTTAAACCATGGTAATGTATTTAACTGTCCTTAAAACCCCTTGACATGCAATACTCGGCTATCTTTTCTGTGCATGTTATCCAGCATTATTCTTCATCGTGATGCTAAATTGCCATGGCAACAGAACAGGACAGCTCCAGATAGTCACTACACTGGAACATTCCCCCCCATGTTTGCACCCAACTGTGTGTGGGCAAGTATTTGTCCACATATAACGGAACTAGAATTTCTATGCACATTCAGAATATATCCAAAAATCATTGTAAATTTTTTGATATTCCAACAGGGAAAATTCTCTTAGTGTACAACTTGCTTGAGTGGATCTGACTAGAAATATTTTAATCAGTATTACCCAGTAAATCTTAACTAAGTATTGCATACGTCCATAAGTACATTAATGTTAGTTTTTGCCTCTTTAACACTTGAATTTACCTTAAAAGGTCAAATTTCTCTACAGTCCAAACAATATACATAAACAGAATTCTGCAAAGTGGATTTTTTGTTTGAGTTGTTTACTGTCCTGCCTTGAAAGAAAATCCTTTAGCTGTCAGTTGTTTTTGTTAAATTCTCCCCAATAAAAAGCAGCAGGCAGGATTTATTGGGTACTCAAGGCACACATTTAGTTTTTTGCCAGTTATTAAGTGAAAATCAATACAAAGCAAGAAAATGGAAGTTGTACAGCTGTTAGTGTGCTGTTGTTTCCCAGATATTATGTCGGCTGTCTCGTAGATTCATGACAAACGAAAGCTGCTGGAAGAGAACTTTTGCTTACATAGCAAGACCAAAGTGGGGTTATTCATTAGCGAGGCGACACGCCAGATAGATTTCTGCAGCTCTTTCCATTTGTCTTTAAAATGCTGGGTTCTTGAGAAAAAGAACACTGATAAAATGTGATATCAATGTCAGTTTTATGTATCTAGATCACGATTTATCGTTGTTTCTTTCTGCAGACCTTTCTTTTTTAAGAAAAACACTTCACATGAAAAAGATATCTGCACCCTCATCTCAGGCCCCCCTCCACTGCTGTTTATTTTGCCAGATTTATGGCTAGACTGGAGTCTGAACCAATGTGTTTTTACGTCAATTCCATACACAGAACTTATGAGCACCAAGCTATTTAATGTATGATGTTGGAGACTTTGGGTTACCCAGATATAATTATCCCATCCAAATGCCTTCAGCATTAACTCCAATAAATTTTTTTTTTTGTTTGGCATACTTTTAAGAGTCATTTCCTGAGATAACATATAAAAGTAACTGCACGTGACCCTGTTCCTTTCTACAAAAGTATGATCATTTATAGCCTTATGGAGGTGGGAATTTGGCAGGGAGAGGGAAGAGAGTACATGCTCTTCCAACAACCTTTTCCAATTGCATCCGCTTCCTCATATACTCTTGTGGATTGTTATCTCTACTCATCGTTCCTCTCCAAGCAAGTGGCAGATTCCCCTGAAGCTAGTGTGTCATGGTACCAATGGACTCTAAGCTCACTGGTTCTGGAGCAATGCTGCTGACCTTACCTTGAGAGAAAAGTAAAGCTATTTCCCTGGGATATCCCACACACTGCCAAGGGACTATGAAAAGTGGACAGCTTGTCACATGTGTACCTACAAAGTTCATCTGTCAGCTGGCAATAATATTTACACCTGTGACCACAGGCATGTGCAGCGAGCCAATCAGCTGCTACAGCTCTGGGGACTAAACATTTAGATAATTTGCCTGCATTAAATGTTCAAAAGCAATAGCAATCTCAGCAACTGTGGTCTTTCTCCTCTTCTACATCATGTGTGCTTAAATAGACAACAGCACTATTTCTTCACATAGTAGACAGTGCCATGTGATGGTGAAAGATGCGCCCTGGATCAATGTAATGTCATATCTCATAGGAAAAAAACAGACTCCCAGGAGACAGCAAAGTGCTTCCTATCCTGGGGCTGTTTTCATGAAATTTTGAAAACCTCAGCTAACTGTTTTGGAAATTCTGCTGGGCTTGGGAGGATGGTAAAGGTTATTTTACCTATTGGCATTACTGTAGAATTTAAGTTTTCAAAGTGGGTACATTTCAGCATTCATTTATCAATCATTGGAGTGTGAAAGCAAGATTCAAATGACTAATTTCAATCAATTATAGTGAGTAAACATTCGGCACAGACACTAGGAGTCGAATGGCCACCTCCTGTATTGTAATAATTTTTGCATCTATGCTTGCTTAAGAATGAAATTTGGATTAACTGGAAAATCATCTATGAAGATAAAGCACACAGGAAAACTGATACACTACCATTCATCTGTAAATATGGTCAAAAGAATAACTAGGACAGTGATAAATATAGATATTGAACTTCACTAAAGATAATATGCATAAAGAAGATGTGACTACACCTGGTAAAACTGATGTCTGTCACTTCTGCACTTTAAGTTGTATATGATTTTCATTAGCTGGAAGCTATTCTTTTCAAATTAAGGCTGGAAAGAGACCTATTTCCTCTTTGCTCATTCATACAAACATTGCTCAGCTTGGCACAGTGCTATTTGCCTCTGAAACTATGTAGAATTTGCAGCACACAAACAGGTAATTCAGCTCAATTGGTCTGGGCCTATGTTTATGCCCCACACAAACTTTCTCCCACTATTTACTTCATCTCACTCGATCAGCATATCTTTTTATTCCTTTCTCCTTCATGTACTTATCCAGCTTCCTCTTAAATGCATCTATCCTATTCACCTAAACCGTTCTATGTGGTAACAAATGTTCCAATCACTATATGGCTTAAAAGGAATTTTTCTCTTGAATTCTATTTGGATTTATTAGTGACTATCTTATACTGATGACCTTCAAATTTGGACTCTTCCACAACTAAAAATATTTCCTCTTTGTCTACATTATCAAACTCCTAACATAATTGTAAAGACCTTTATTAAATCACCCCCCAACCTTCCCTTTTCTAAATTAAAAAAAACAGTCTGTTCAGTCTTTCTTGATTGTTATAACTTCTCAGTTCTGCTATAATCCTTATAAATCTTCTTTGCACTATCTCTTGTACCTCTACATCCCTTATGTAATATGGAGATCAGAACTGAGCCCAGTATTCTAAGCATGACCAAACCAAGCTTTAATACAAGATTTAACATAACACTAGTGCCACGGCTTAACTGCACCAGTTCCCCATCTCCATAATTTTTATTGCAAATAAATATTAATAACCAGTACTAATAATTCTCATTATTAATATCTACAATGTAAGGAATATATTTTATTGATGGCATTGCACCAGTGATTTAGTATTGCTGATCAGTGATGTGAATGTTATAAAAAGCAAAAAAGTGAATAGTCACAACTGTGTTGCTGAATGGGTTTATGATTATTTATTTACTAGCAGCTGCAAAAGATAACATTACCTTCAAGTAATTAGCTTTGAAACCATCTTCATGGCCCTATCTGTCTGGATTTTGGGAATATTTTCACTAAACTACTGTTTACCTCATAGGGTTACACAGCAATGTTGAATCCCTTTGATTTCCCTTCTCTTTCTGTATCCACGAGAAGTTTAATTGTTTTGTTCTACTTAGCCTTTCATTCACACACGTGCGTGCTAGAGGTGTGGTTTGGCTGGCATCTTGGCAGTGGCAAAACCAGAAGAACATCTTGACCTAAAGGTGTGTCAATCTGTTGACAAAACGAGTGAGGGACTGAGTCACTCTGGCCTTATGTTTGCTCAGTTATGCCAAGCCAAAGGCTGGATCCAGTTCTGAAACAATCCAAAGATTAAAAACATCAAATACAACCTGGTCCTTTCCATCATTCAAAATTGGTCAAAGATCTGCAACTCTGTCGAGGCCATCTTCGAAATGAGGCTGTGGCGGTGGGTGGTGGGGTGGGTGGTGGGGGGTTGCAATAAGCAGGATCTTTAATCCCAGACTCAAAGTGGCCGATGTTCACTTGTATCAAAATTGGGGAGCCTTGGCCTGCTGATAAGCAAGGGTGGTGAGAATGGATGAAATTGCGGGGGTGAAGTCATGGGGTGGTTCCAGGGTAGCCAACTTTTGTTCATGGGGCTGTAACAGCCTCAAAGTGGGGTCAGTGGCCTTGCTGACCCACTGGCCTTGGTGACAAGGCTGGCACCATTTTGAAATGGGCCGATCAATATTCTTGGGCCACAATTGTGACCTTATACTGAAAATGATCACTGTGCATCATGCACACTCTGATTGTTTCCAAAGGTGATGAAGAAGAAGAGGCCCAGCCAAGGCGAGTTTAATAATATTCCTGTGGGACCATGAGTCTTCCCCCTGGTCCCTGTAAAACAATCAGGGCCGTTGGCTATCCTGGAATCCCATGACCCCCCCCTCCAACCCCACCCCTAGCAATTGGAAACATTCCCAACGCACTTACTTTTTAACTGGCCAAGGCTCCCCAATATTGGTAGGCTTCACCAGCAAGCTGCATCACAGCCTATTTAACATCGTGCAACTTGTCCAGCACTTTATTAATGAAACAACAGCTTAAGATCACTGCTCCTCGCTTCGGGCATGAGCAAATGGCACTCTGCCAGTCGTTTACCCAAAACTTAAACTATAATGCCAATAAGTTAGGGATGCCCAGTGGCAGGAAGGCCGCAAAGGTAATAATGGCAGGTTTTGCTTTCACACTGCAGAACAGCAGAGAAAATGCTTTATTGTTGAAGCACATCACTCTGCCTGCAAGAAAAAGCCATGTTTGCTTGTGTTGCACCGCCTGGGAAATGCATGTATCAAATATCCCTTGTGCCAACAAGCCATGAGGGCCAAGGGGAGCAAAGGGATGAGAGAACAAAGAGAGAGCTGATGAGTAACTGCAGCTGTCCATGTTGAGACCACCTAAGTGGTGATCACAGCCTTTTTCCGTTGGCAGATATTGTGAGAGCTTTTTCTTCTGGGCTTCTTTTGGCAGAAAAATGAGCGGATTTTTGGAGAACAATGCAATTGTTTTCCTTGGGCTTCTCTGTAGATGTGTGTATTTTTGTGCACTCTTTAAGGAATATAATGAGGATAATTCCATGCTCTCAGTGGGCAAAGTGCACTCGTGGGGAGTGGAAGTTGCGGGTAGGGCTATATTTTTGCAGCCCCTTTTGTGGTGAGATGTTGGCACCATGGTAATATTACTGGATTAGTAATCCCCATGTCGAGAGGTATGGGTTCAAAACCCATCACGGCAACTGGTGGGATTTAAATTCAATTAATTAATAAAAATCTAGTCTTAGTAATGGTGGTGTGGAAACTGTCATTGGTTGTTGTAAAGAACTATCTAGCCCATGAATGTCTTTTAGGGAAAACCTCTGCTGTCTTGTCCTTATCTGGTCTGGCCTACCTGTAACTCCAGATTCACAGCAATGTGGTTGACTCTTAACTGCTCTCTGAAATAGCTTGGTAGGCCACTCCGTTCTTGGGAAATTAGCCCTTGTCAGTGACACCCACATCCCATAAAAGACTAAAAGAAATGTCCTGATTCTCTGGTCCATGTTCGCTGTGAGAAGAGCTCCCCACTTGGATATTAGGAATGGACACTATGAACCTAGAAACAAACAATGACAGTATAGGAAAATACTCATTGGTCCATCCAGTCGATCTCACACAGCTGGAATATCTATCTAGCTCACCAGGTGGCTAACTTCTTTGATTGACAGGTCAGTCACCTGTTCAACCCATATCACAAATCCTTAGTTGACATTGCGGTGCAATGGAATCCCATTATGAATGCTCATCTGAGCCCCAAATCAAGAAATGGATTCAGCTATGTAGGGGGTGGTTTACATAGCTGTGAAGGGTTTGATTGATTGACAGTTTTATGAGCTGCTGAAAGAATTATGTGTCATTGAAGTGGTTTTGAATGGATGTTTGTTTATTTCGATAGCTTTATGACCATTTCAAAATCTTCCCTGTGCCGTTTCAGGGTTTATGAGTTCAGCACATAGTGGATACTGGAATGGTGCTACAAAGGTTCGACAGATCTCTGGACTTTAAATCACTCTGAAGATGAATTCACAGAATCCAGGTGACGCATTAAAGTCAGATTCTCAATACCTTTGAATGCAGAGGAACCCTTTATCCACAGGATAAAGCACTCTAATGCATGTGAACATTTACACAATGCTTATCAAATTAATAGTAACTTACCTTTTAAGGAAGGAGCCTTATGATTAATCACTGCATTGAAAACATGTTTAACTTATCATACAGCATCTAAACATGATAGTTTAAGTTGGCAAAACATATTAAACATACTTGCCTAAAGGTCCCTGGCTCCATAACAGACTTCTCCCAAGGTTCATGACTCCTCTGAGTTGGTCATGTCTCCTACCAAAATGGACCCAACTCCGTGAAAATAGCAGGAGGGGTCTAAATTCCCACCCCTGCAACGGGGGTGGCCTTGATTTCATCTGCCCATGACGGTATCGGTAGGGGTGACCACCGCACAGTCCTTCTGGAGACAAAGTCCCGCCTTTACATTGAGGATACCCTCCATCGGGTTGTGTGGCACTACCACTGTGCTAAATGGGATAGATTTTGAACAGATCTAGCAACTCTAGGCTGGGAATTCATGATACACTGTGAACCATCAGCAACAGCAGAATTGTACTCAACCACAACCTCATTGCCCGGCACATCCCCCACTCTACCATTATCATCAAGCCAGGGGATCAACCCTGGTTCAATGAAGAGTGCAGGAGGGCATGCCAGGAGCAGCAACAGGCATACCTAAAAATGAGGTGCCAACCTGGTGAAGCTATAACACAGGGCTACTTGCGTGCCAAACAGCATAAGCAGTAAGTAATAGACAGATCTAAGTGATCGCACAACCAACGGATCAGATCTAAGCTTTGCAGTCCTGCCACGTCCAGTTATGAATGGTGGTGGACAATTAAACAACTCACTGGAGGAGGATGCTCCACAAACATTCCCATCCTCAATGATGGGGGAGCTCAGCACATCAGTGCAAAAGCTAAGACTGAAGCATTTGCTACAATCTTCAGCCAGAAGTGCCAAGTGGATGATCCATTTTGGTTTCTTCTGGAGGTCCCCAGCTTCACAGAAGGCAGTCTTCAGCCAATTCAATTCACTCCATGTGATATCAAGGAACCGTTGAAGGTACTGGATACTGCAAAGGCGATGGGCCCTCGCAACATTCTGGCAATAGTACTGAAGACTTGTGTTCCAGAACTTGCCATGCCCCTAGCCAAGCTATTCCAGTACAGCTACAACACTGGAATCTACCCGGCTATGTGGAAGATTGCCCAGATATGCCCTGTACACAAAAAACAGGTCAAATCCAACCCGGCCAATTACCACCCCATCAGTCTACTCTTGATCATCAGTAAAATAATGGAAGGGGTCATCAAAGGTGCTATCAAGTGGCACTTGCTTAGCAATAGCCTGCTCACTGATGTCCAGTTTGAGTTCCACCAGGGCCACTCAGCTCCTGACCTCATTACAGCCTTGGTTCAAACATGGGCAAAAGAGCTGAACTCCCGAGATGAGGTGAGAGTGACTGCCCTTGACATCAAGGCTGCTTTTGACTGAATGCGGCATCAAGGAGCCCCAGCAAATCTAGAGTCAATGGGAATCAGGGGGAAAGCTCTCCTCTGGTTGGAGTCACACCAAGCATAAAGGAAGATGGTTGTGGTTGTTGGAGGTCAATCATCTCAGCTCCAGGGCATCACTGCAGGAGTCCCCTCGGCCCAACCATCTTCAGCTGCTTCATCAATGACCTTCCTTCCATCATAAGGTCAGATGGGGATGTTCCCTGATGATTGCATAATGTTCAGCACCATTTGTGATTCCTCAGATACTGAAGCAGTCCATGTCCAAATGCAGCAAGATCTGGGCAATATCCAGACTTGGGCTGACAAGTGGCAAGTAGCATACATGCCACACAAGTGCCAGGCAATGACTATATCCAACAAGATAGAATCTAACTATCACCCCTTGACGTTCAATGGCATTGCCATCACTGAATCCCCCACTATCAACATCCTGGGCATTACCATTGACCAGAAACTGAACTGGACTAAATACTGTGACTACAAGAGCAGGTCAGAGGTTGGGAATTCTGCAGTGAGTAACTCAGCTCCTGACTCTCCAAAGCCTGTCCACCATGTACAAGACACAAATCAGGAGTGTGATGGAAAACTCTCCACTTGCCTGGATGAGTGCAGCTCCCAATACTCAAGAAGCTTGACACCATCCAGGACAAAGCAGCCCGCTTGATTAGATTCCCATCCACTACCACATTCACTCCCTCCACCACTGATGCACAGTAGCAGCAGCGTGTACCATCTACAAGATACACTGCAGGAATTCACAAAGGCTCCTTAGACAGCACCTTCCTAGGCCACGACCACTACCATCTAGAAACACAAGAGCAGCAGATAGATGGGAACACCACCACCTGGATGTTCCCCTCCAAGTCATTCATCATCCTGACTTGGAAATATATTGCTGCTCTTTCACTGTCGCTGTGTCAAAATCCTGGAACTCCCATCCTAACAGCACTGTGGGTGTACCTACATCACAGGGACTTCAGCAGTTCAAGAAGGCAGCTCACCACCATCTTCTCAAGAGCAACTAGGGACGGGCAATAAATGTTGGCCCAACCAGCGAAGCCCATATCCCGTGAATGAGTAAAAAAAGCAGGTGGGATTGCTGAGTGCACACTCGCTACCTGCACCCTTATCACCGGGCCATAAAAATACCGTGTGACAGCAACGGAGGTGGGAATCCCAGAATCATGTCCCAGCTGCCATTCTTAAATCCCACCCGCCTCTGTTCCGACATGGTTGGAGGTGTGAAAATCCGAGCCAATCTGTTCTTAGAAACCAGTGTATAAATCGCTCTTGTGGAATTGTATTTGCAGCTTCTATTTTTAGTTACTGGTGAGTAAAATGTTTCAGAACTATGTCAGGGACAGAGAAAGGCTTTTGTTCATCCAGTGTCTTATGTCCCCAAACTACAAACTATGAATTCTAGCCTTAACAAGTCAAAAAGTACTCACCCAATCTGTATAGCTGGTACATTCAGAAACTGAGAATAAGGTGCAGACTATCTTTCTCAGGATGCTGGGATAGCTTGCTGAAGACGCCCTCCATCTAATACCCCACCACGTTTGAACTGAGAGAAAGGGGAAGTGGCATTCTGCAGATGAATATTCCTCTAAAACAGCATCAATTTGATAGATTGGCTTGAATTTAACAGCCCCCAGTGACAGGAACAGAGGTGGCTGGGACTTTTTTTTTATTCATTCATAGAATGGAGGCGTCACTGACTAGGCCAGCATTTATTGCCCATCCCTACCTGCACTTAAAGTGGTGATGAGCTGCCTTCTTGAACCACTACAGCCCATGTGTTGTTAGGAAGGGAGTTCTAGGATTTTGACCCAGTAACAGCGAAGGAACAGCAATATATTTTCAAGCCAGGATGGTGCATGGCTTGTAGGGGAACTTGCAGGCCGTGGTGTTCCCGTGGATTTGCTGCCTTTGTCCTTCTAACTGTTAGAGGTTATGGATTTGGAAGGTGCTGTCAAAGGAGCCTTGGTGAGTTGCTGCAGTGCATCTTGTAGATGGTAGACACTGCAGCTACTGTGCAATGGTGGTGGAGGGAGTGAATACTTGAGGTAGTGAATGGGGGTCCAATCAAGTGGGCTGTTTTGTCCTGGATGGTGTCAAGCTTCTTAAGTACTGTGGGAGCTGCAATCATCCAGGCAAATGGAGTGTATTCCATGTTGATAGTGGGACATTTAGCAATGGTAATGCCATTGAATGTAAAAGAAAGTTGTTTGGATTCTCTCTTGTTAGAGATGGTCATTGTCTGGCACTTGTGTGGCACGAATGTTACTTGCCACTTATCAGTCCAAACCTGAATATTGTGCAGGTCTTGCTGCACATGGACACAGACAACTTCAGTACCTGAGGAGTTACGAATGGTGCTGAAAATTGTACAAATATCTGTGAACATTCCCACTTCTGACCTTATGTTGGAAGGAAGGTCATTGATGAAACAGCCGGAGATGGTTTGGCTTAGGACACTACCCTGAGGAACTCCTGCAGCGATGTCCTGGGACATAAGGAGGCTACAAAGGGACTTAGATAGGTTAAGTGAGTGGGCAAAGATTTGGCAAATGGAGTATAATGTGGGAAAATGTGAAATTGTTCATTTTCGCAGGAAGAAGCTTAATGTCTAAATGGTGAGAGATTGCAGAGCTCTGAGATTCAGAGGGATCTGGGTGTCCTAATACATGAATCACAAAAGACTAGTATGCAGGTACAGCAAGTAATTAGGAAAGCTAATAGAATGTTATCATTTATTGTGACGGGAATTGATTACAAAAGTAGGGAGGTTATGCTTCAGTTGTACAGGGCATTGGTGAGACCACATTTGGAGTACTGGCCTCCTTATTTAAAGAAAGATATAATTGTGTTAGAAGCAGTTTGGAAAAGGTTTACTAGACTAATACCAGGAATGAGCGGCTTGTCTTATGAGGAAAGGTTGGACAGGTTAGGCTTGTATCACTGGAATTTAGAAGACTAAGAGGCAACTTGATTGAAACCTTTAAGATCTTGAGGGTCCTTGACAGGGTGGAGATGATGTGAGAGAATCTAGAACTAGGGATCACTGTTTAAAAATAAGGGGTCGTTCATTAAGACGGAGATTAGGAGAACTATTTTCTCTCAGGTGGTAGTGATTCTTTGGAACTCTTCTTCAAAAGGTGGTGGAAGCAGAGTCTTAGAATATTTTAAGGCAGAGCTAGATAGATTCTTGATTAACAAGGAGGTGAAAGGTTATTGGGGGGGGGAGGGGGGGGAGGGGTGGGGGGGGCTGGTGGTGGGTGGTAGGCAGGAATGTGGGGTTGAGGTTACAATCAGATCAACCATGATCTTATTGAATGGTGGAGCAGGCTCAAGGGGCTAAATGGCCTACTCCTGCTCCTAATTTATATGTTCGTATGTTCTTATGATTGAGATGATTGACCACCAACAGCCACAACCATCTTCCTTTGTGCCAGGTATGACTCCAACCAATGGAGAGTTTTCCCCCAATTCCCATTGACTTCATTATTACTAGGGCCTTTTAGGATGTGTGGTAAAATAATGGCGCACCACCAGGGAAGTTTCCTGGTTGTGGGCAGGAGACTGACCAGGCTACAGATTGGCTGTCCACACCACAGAGGCAGGTAGCTGGTTAGATTTTACCAGTGGGAGCTGCTCCCCACCATGTGGGAAGGCCTCCAGCTTCATGATCCCACACTATGCGGTAGGATCTTAATATCCTCAGTGAAGTGCAACCATGCCACCATTGCCCACATCCCAAAGATGAATATGATAAAAAGGTGATCCTGCTCCTGACTGTTTGTGCACTCACCTCCCCTCCCCGCCCCGCTTTGGAAGTGGCTGTGCATGGGTGTGATGGGGATCTGGCTTGGATGTGAAGCCTTGTGTGGTGGAATGGCCCACCGACAAGGTTGGCACATTTGGAGAGAAAGACTGCTTGGCAGGGTACCAGAGGTTGGCTGGTGCCCATACAGCTGTGCTCCATCCAGCAGGAGAGTCCAGTAAGGAGAAGAGAGAATAAACAGACAAAGAAAAAAAAGTGAACCAAGGAGTATTTGTTACTTATTCTGTCCTTCTTACTTAAATTACCTTAATTGGACTGTCATCTTAGAAGTATAAAACCCAGTACACTTTGAATAAAATAAAGGGAAAAAAATCCAACATTTTCTCATTTGTAATGTTGAATGCTTTTTGTGCTTGATTTATACATGATATATATTGTTTCTGATGCTGCCTATGCATCTTTTGGACGATAGAGCAGCGGTAATTATGTTTGTGCTGTACCATATTTCTAGCTTACTGTCTGTGTTTGTGTCATGTACAAAAGCATGAAGGTATACCAAGTGCACATGTAGATGAACTAATGCATTGGTGTTCTGCCTGTAGCATTATTAAGATCACATCCCCATAGCATTAAGCAGAGAAATAGCATATAACATACAACTGTGCCTGTATCTAGCAATTAAATTCCAAAATGGCTGAAGGCTCCCTTCTTTTCAAGCACAGAAGAGTCAGAAGAAAACTGCATTTGCAAAGAAATTACAGCCAGTGAATTAGACACTCTCTGCTACCATAGATTTAGATTTAACAAGGAGATACTATATGATCTGTGCACAGGGTTTAAGAGGATTTGAAGTGTCAGGCCCTCAGGAATGTTGTTTTACTTGTGCTAGTCAAGGTGACTGCAGCAGTTCCCCTTAACGCCAGTGCTACCTTTCAGATCTCTGTAGGTGACACCACAGGCAAATCAGACAGTGTTGTCAAAGGCTCCTGGTTAGGGGACACAGTTCAAAGATCCTAGGCTTCACAAATAGAGATACTGAGTACAAAAGCAGGGAATATACGCTGAGCCTTTATAAACCTGCAGTTAGGCCACAAGTAGAGTATTGTTGCAGTTCTTGCCATCACACTTTAGCAAGGGTGTGAAGGCCCTTGAGAGGGCCGAGGAGATTTACCAGAATGGTTCCAGGGATCCATGGGAATTTGGCTACAAGGTAAGGTTGGAGAAGCTGGAATTGTTCTCCTTGGAACAAAGGAGGTTGATGGGAGATTCGATAGAAGCGTACAAGGTTATGGCAGGTTTAGATAAGGTAGACAAAGAAAAGCTGTTCGCATTAGCCGATGGTGCAAAGATTATGGGACACAGATTTCTGGGCAAGAGATGGCCAGAAGGAAAATACAGTTTGGACCAGTGCTCTTATTTCCCAGTTTCACTGGTGTTCCATTTTAACATATACAAGATCAGTTCGGACCAGTATTCTTATTTCCCAGTTTTTACTGTCTTTTCCTTCTGGGTGCAGGGGCATGTGAGGAAGAACTTGTTTTTTCACAGAGAATGGTAATTACCTAGAACTCATTGCCTATGAGGGTAGAAGGGGAGGTGATCAATGATTTCAAAAGGAAACTGGATGGGCAGTTGAGGGAAATAAACTTGTGGGGCTACAGCGATAGAGCGGGGGATTGGGGATAACTGGATTTGCTCTGCAGAAAGACTGCATGGGTTTGATAGGCCAATTGCCCTTCTTGTGTGTCATGATGACTCTAACAAATATCATAATTCCTGCCATCAGCTCCTCACAAAATTGTAAAATTGAAGTTTCCTTTGATGTATGGCTAGTCTGCAATTGAGCTACTTATGTCTTTCTGATTTTATTATCCATTCTCTGGGGATGTTTTCAGATGCTCTTTATACAGGTGGCAGAGGCTATGACCTCAAGTGATGACTCAAGCCACTGGGGTCAAATCTACAGAAGTCCAGCCCAAGAACAATATAATCAAGTCAAATGATTCGTTATAGAGACTACTTTGGGGATTTTAAACATGTGTTTCCATTGTTTAGATTTTAAGGAGGAGGGAGCTTATGGCACGGTCCTAAGAGAGTTGACTTAATCTTTATAACAAGCTGTGTTTTATATAACATTTCTACCACCCGCAGTAGACCTTTCAGAATGCAATAACAATAGGAAAGATTTAGAGGAAGAGGACGCAGTGAAATAACAACAACTAGCAGGGGTCATGAACATTTATAATGTTTCAATTCAGAAATACTTTCGGTAAAGAGATATTCAGTGCTTTTGGCACATTTTGACATGCTATAGTGTCATTTAGAGGTGAGGTCGGTGCCACATGTCCGACAACATTGCCTTTATTTTTTTCAGTGTGTGCCAGCAGGAATGTATCTCTTCCCAAGTCTAAGTTTGTAAAACCACTAAGTAGGCTTTCCTGTCTCCACCCTCAAGAGACGAGCCACACCAAAGCACTTTCCTCAGAGATGGATCAACTGGGGATATTTCAGGGGTGTGTAGACTTCTGTCGCTGATATGCCTGATCAGTGGGTAGCACTCTCACCTCTGGCTCAGAAGGTCAGTGGGTTCAAATCATATTCCAGAGCCTGAAGCACATAACCCAGGCTAACATTTCAGTGTTGTACAGAGGGAGTGCCGCACCTCTGGTAGTGTCATTTTCAGATGAATCATTAAACTGAGGTCTTATCTGCCCTCTCAAGTGGATGCAAAAGGACCAAGTTCACCATTCAAAGAATGGGAAGGGAGTTTCCCCTCAGCGTCCTGACTTCTATCTATCATTCAACCAACATCAATAAAACAGATTATCTTACCAGTATCTCATTCCTGTTTGTGGGATCTCGCTGTGCACGAATTGACTACCTCACTCCTATTACAACAATGATTACACTTCAAAGCTACTTCATTGTTGTAAAGTGCTTCAGGACATCCTGAGGTTGTGAAAAACTATATAAATGTAAGCTCTCTTTTTCTCACAGCATGCTCTTAGGGCAGGAGATCATGGACAGTCTAATTCTGCTTGCAAATAATAATTTCCAGTCAACTTAAGAAAAAAACCCCAATGGCCCAGATGGTTTTTATTCCTCCTACACACCTTTCAAAAACAAAATAGCTTTTGGTCCACTACCAAACTGAACTGTTAACAATGAAATGCATTTTTTCAAGCGAAGATTGCCAAAAAGAATCAAAGAAAGATGGAAGATAAATAAACGAACTTCACTCAATATGCCGAAGTAACTTGAAAACAAACTTTATAAAAACTGAAATTGTTTTATGCAGTTAGGTTTAGGATTTTAAAACTGTGTTGATCCCTTTTTAATGTAGAATCCTTTATTAAAATACTTTACCATGTTGCAAATGCTTTTGTCTTTTTTTTTAGTTACTCCTGGCTTTCCTTTGGGGTCTGTCTCGAATTGCTGTATATTTTGGAGCAGATATGTTAACTCAGGTCTCCCTAAATGCTCATGATGTGGTGTCCTCTACATTGGAGAGAACGATGTAGGTGGAGGTAGACAGTGGCGTAGTGGTAGTGTCACTGGTAGAGTAAATAGAGACCCAGGTTATTGCTCTAGGGACCAGGGCAGCTGGTGGAATTTAATTTCAATTAATAAATCTGGAATATAAAACTAGTCTCATTAATGGTGACCATGAAACTATCATCGATTGTCATAAAGATTCATCTGGTTCACTAATGTCCTTTAGGGAAGGAAATCTGCCATCCTTACCTGGTCTGGCCTACATGTGACTCCCGAGCCACAGCAATGTGTCTGACTCTTAACTGCCCTCTGAAATGGCCTAGCTAGCCACTCAGTGCAAGGGCAATTAGGGATGGGCAACAAATGCTGGCCTTGCCAGTGATGCCCACATTCCATGAAAGAATAAAGAAAAAAATACGCAGACTGGGTGACTGCTTTGAGGAACACCTCCATTCAGCCATGACTCTGAGCTTCCTGTCGTGTCATTTTAATTCTGCTCCTTGCTCCCATTCTAACCTCTCCATCCTTGGCCTGCTCCAGTGTTTCAATAAAACTCAGTGCAAGCTCGAGAAACAGCAGCTCATCTTTTGTCTTGGCACTTCACTGCATTCTGAACTCAACACTGAGCTCAACAATTTTAGGTGATTGTTTTCTGCCCCTATTTTGTTTTGTGTTTCTTTTCAGGACTTTCTTTTCTCTCTAGTTTCTCTCATTTCCTTTCTAATGGTAGTTAGTCAGAATTCTGCCATTCGCACCTGCTCTGTTCACATCAAGCTGCATTTGAAGCAGCCCATAGTGGGGGGAACTATAGTGCAAAGGCTCCTTAATCGCGAGAGAGTCGCTGCATCAGTTGGAAAGCCTCCTCTGATTAAGTTGGAGGGTGGAAGGGGCTGACCACAGCAGTGGGATGCCAATTAGGCTCATTAATGAACCGGCTGATACCATTGGAATTTAGTGGTGGATCAGGGATTAAATAGAGGATGTATGGGTACCCTGCACATCCTGAAGGCAACCCATGAAAACATGTCCAGTTTGTCAGTGGCCTCCCAGGGGTTGGGGGAGGGGGTGGTGGTGAAGGGATGAGGGGTCCCTTGCTGTCACACACTCTGCGCTCAATTGAGGGATGTGGCATTGGGGAGGGGGGAGCCATGGAAAGCCATCCCCCTGCCCTTGTATCTGACCCCCTGACACCACTCCGCCCCCATGACAACCCCACCCCGTGACGCCCACTCCGCCTTTACTCACCTGTGGCCTGGGGTTACTCCACGATCCTGGGCCTAAGGTGGGCGCAGTGCTGCACCCACTGTCAGTTCCTTTAAAGAAGAGTCATATTGGACTCGAAACGCTAACTCTGTTTTTCCCTCCACAGATGCTGCCAGACCTGCTGAGTTTTTCCAGCACTTTATATTTTTGTTTCAGTTCTTCAGCATCTGCAGTATTTTGCTTTTATATTGGTGGGATCAATGCTTAATAATATCATCACACACTGGGCATGCCCATAACATATGACTACATTACACAGCCTCCCCCTTATTTACAGTTACACTAATGGTACAACTTCAAATACAAATAAACAAATCTATGTGAATATGCGCACTTGGCAAAATAACAACTGATCATTTTTCATTTATTTTTAAACTATATCTATAAAACAAGCCTAACAACTGGCTTTACAAAGTATTCCTGAACTTCTCACAGGTTTTGATGTAGAGTCAGGTTTTGGAACAATCTGCTTTCAGTTCAGGACTTGCAGATATTGCTTGTTTCTCTTCGGACATCCGCTGTACAGTAAAATTATGATGAATCAAATTTGGGCAGCATGAAATTCCAGTTATGTCAAAGCCGCCATAACTGCTGGCAGAATAGCCAATCCCATAGAACAATGCCCGTGATAAGTGGAAATTCCGCACTGGTAACTCTGGATTAGCCGAACCTGCCTAATCTTGTCATTTGGCTGTGCTGACTGGAGCTAGACTACACATGAGAGCGAATCTAGGAGTGCTGGGCTAGTCTTCATTTGACATCAAGAACTCCCTGTGAAAGCACATGCGACACATGCGAGAATGGCTAAACTTGTGAGAAAGTCGAAGGTGTAGCCGATCGGAGAGGGGGTGAAGTTGACACAGCAAGAGAAGATCCATGGCGTGAAGCGGAAAGAGGACATTGTAAAAGAGTGGGAGATTCCACTATCAAGTTTGTTTAACCTTATGGAACACAAGGCGAAAATCTTGGAATGGTGCGACAAACAGGAATTCTCTCCAGCAAAGAAGGGGATGAGAACGGCTGCCTATTGAAAAAGCCCGAGCAGAGAATGCGCCCATCTCCAGCCAAACCCTGCAGGAAAGGGGAGTCACCCTGACAAAGAAGCTGAGTCATATGCAGTTCACCTGCAGCAATGGACTGGACCGATTCAAGACAAGGGTAATTGCCTTCCGTGCAGTGAGGGTGCAAAGGTTAAGGCAGCAATGACTAATGATGGGCTCCAAAATTGTCTTGCCCACATCTTGAACGCGTATTCATCAAGAGACATTTTTAATGCGGAAGAACCGAGCTGTTTTACTGGGAGGTGTCAGCTGTGGCTCAGTTCATAGCACCCTCGCCTTTGAATCAGAGGGTTGTGGGTTCATGTCCCACTCCCAGAAACCAAGAACTGTGATTGTACTTGAAAGAGTTGCGATCTGTGACTGTTGATAACTTGCAAAGGTTAAGGCAGCAATGACTAATGATGGGCTCCAAAATTGTCTTGCCCACATCTTGAACGCGTATTCATCAAGAGACATTTTTAATGCGGAAGAACCGAGCTGTTTTACTGCCTTCTGCCAGACTGTTCTTTGATGATTAAACGTGAAACATGTAATGGTGGAAAGCAGCCTAAGGAATGTGTCACCGCTATGATCTGTGCCAATGGCACTGAAATGCTCCCACTTCTTGTGATAGAAAAGTATAAGAAGCCACATTGCTTCCCGAATGTCAAGACACTACCCATGCAGTACAAGGCTAATAAAACCGCATGGATGACCTCCAGGATTTTTGAGGTGTGGATCAAAAAAGTGGACAAAAGTAAATCAGTGAACAACTGCCCTATGCACCCCAACATCACTGCCCTCAAGAGCGTCCTCTTGTCTCTTGCCTCCCAACACCACAGCCAAGCTCCAGTCAATGGATCAGGGACCGATTCAGAACCTGAAAACCCATTATCGATGACAACTGATCTCTCAGGTTATCAAGGCCATTGATAAGAAGCAGGAGTTCAATCTAACTGTGCTAGAGGTCGCGTTTATGATGAAAAAGGTGTGAAAAATGGTGACAGAAGCCATAATTGTCAACTGCATCTACCATGCTGGGTTCAAACAGGTTGTGACTGCACAAAACATTGAGAATGAAGAGGAACTGGGTGAGGCCAATCAACCTGATGATCAGGCACTTTTTGCTTGGCTGCAGGAGGCAGGCATGGAAATTCCAGAACAAACATAGAAAGCTACACAGAGCTGGATGATATCTTACGATACACGACGGAACTGATTGATGATGCAATCGTAGATGCAGTACGGTCTTCAACCAAGGAACTCGAGGAGGCTGATGACCATGAAAAGTCTGATGAATGCTCGCCTGCTTCCCTATCCGATGGTATAAAGGCTGTAGAGATGCTCCAGGAATTCACACTGAGGCACAAAGACACCGAAAACATGTTTGACTGCACTGAAGGCATGGCGGACTGTATCTCATACAACCAAAAACGGCAAGCTAAGCAGAAAAAGATTATGGAGATTTTTCGGATCTAACTCGAGGCCTTTTTCAATTTAAAGCCCTGGCCTTTTGCACGATCAGGCCATTGTAAGGTGTGAACAAATTGAATAAAGACTTGTTCACACATTCACTGCTTTACTGTGTTTTCATTTGGCAATTGAATCTGTTGTTTTTGACATAGGCCACACTTGTAGGCATATCAGGTTGGATAGAGATGCATTCATGTGGGAATGGGGCCTCCTCAGCTGTTACGAAGCTCTGCTTAATACGAATTTGGAGGCGGATTGAGATTTGATTGTATTTGCCTTCTTTTGATCCACTTTTATATCTTTATGGTTCATAACCTCAGCAAGTCTAATATCAACAGGTTGTTAATAAAGCGACCTACAGCGTCTATAACTGAACCTCTATCACCAGCACACTTTTGATCAGGTCTCTCCACTTTAGTCTTGGTGGAAGCTTTCTGATAGTGGACAGACACTGTGCTAGTCACATGCGTAGAACAAAGATCCCCAGCTTTCTTTGATGCCATCTCCATGAGAAAAGCAATCTTACATGCTAGTTCAAACATAACATCTTGTGTATTTGGTAACTTCAACTGGATTCTTTCATCCATCAATCAAAACGGAAATTCATCTCACGATGCACAGCCTAAGAATGTGCCAAAGTTGCAATGTAATAATAAATTCTTCAGTGTCACAATGTACTCACCAACAGTTTTTCTGGTTTCAGTTTCCAAATTTATAATTTTCTGCTATCTCTAGTGGTTTAGGGTTAAAATATTAGACATTAGACATTTTGAATGGCAAATCCTTTGCCTTTTTGAAGCAAAAAGACTTGTTAATGTGCCATAGACTTCTGGGCTAATCTCTGTCATCAGAATTGCTTTCTTCTGCTCAAGAATTGCCATATTTTGAGCCTGGACCTCTTCACTTTCAACTTTAAGTTCTAATATACTATTAATTTGGAAGAACATGCCCATTCTCTCAATGTATGAGCTGAATGGTCCTCAAGTTCTATCAGACATTCCTAGCCTTCTGTCCCACGGACGCAGCCATTTTGTCCCATTTCAAATATAACTGTGACCCAGTGAACACTTCACGGTAGCTGTCTGTAACAGTGAAGCTATGTCAGCCTTATCAGAACAAACTCACCAAAGCCAGCGTAGTCAGTAGTCGAATTGGATGGACGCAAGGCATCCCATTCACTGATAAGACAGTTTGAAGCCCAGGCCTTGCACAAATCAGCCAAAATTGTCACCATCCTAGCAGGAAAGTCATTGGGAGCTGGGCCAGGATTTTATAGCCCCTGGCAGGATATTACGGTCCCGCCGAACTGAATGTAGATTTAAATAGCTCGTTGCATCTGCTGTTGGGGGTGGGGGGAGGCAAGCCGCGGTGGGGCCATAAAACCCTGGCCCTAGTTTATTTTGTTCATCACATTCTCTGCTTCCATTTTCTGCAAAACGTTTTGTACTTTAATCCCACTTTATCGCCAAAATCTGTTATATATTCCAAGATACATGCACAGAGAGATGTTGTAATAGGCCTTTAAGGGATATCAGCATGACATCACTAGAAGGGAAGTGTGTCATGCAATCCAGTTTTTAGTTCCCCTTTTGCTTTGAGCAGAGTGCACCCAGCAACTCTGATGTCTTCAAGCTTTATTCCTACGTATTACTGTTCTCATGTGCCTAGTCTTAATGAATAAACACACAATGTGTTTACCAAATCGCAACAGCCACCAAAATGGCCGGATCACATGATTAATGATGTCATCACATACTGGGCATGCTCACAACATTGCAAACCTGAACCTCAAAATTCTTCCACACTTCCTTCACTAAATGTATTTTACCAAAATGGAGCACCTCACATTTACTGACATTTGCCACTTTTATTTATCCATTCACCTGACGAATCAATATCATCCAGCAGGTTCCTTTGCTGCTCAGAATTATGAACCATGCCTCCTTTTTTTAGTGCTACTTGCAAATTTGAGTACTGCTCTCTCGAGCCCTTTGTCCAAAGCATTGGAATGACATTCGGGCTTAGCGAGTTAAATTATGAGGATAAGTTACGTAAACTTGAGTTGTATTCCCTTGAGCATAGGAGATTAAAGGGTGATCTGATCAAGGAATTAAAATGTTAAAAGGATTGATAGGGTTGATGCAATTCCCTTGTTCTGCTGGGGGAGTCCGGAGCAAGAGAACAGAATCTTCGAGAGCAAAAGCAGGAACACTTTTTCACACAACTGAGAAATCTGGAACTCTATTCTCCCAGGGGCTGTGGATGCTGGGCAATTGGAATTTTCAAGACCGAGATCAATATATTTTTGTATAAGTATATAAATATATTTATATTTTTGTATAAATATATTTATATTTATATTTTGTATATATATTATATATGTTTATATATATAAATATTTACATGTATAAATACGTAAAGGCTCGGAGTGAAGGTGAGAAAATGGAGTTGAGGTGCAGATCTGCCATGTTGAATGGTGAAGCAAGCCTAAGGGGCTGAATGGCCTACTCATGTTCCTAATGTTACTATGTTAATACGTAATCATAGATATACACAGCAAACAAAACCTCTCATGTTACTTCACTTGCTGGCTACTTTCGAGCAATGTGCACTATTGATGTGTGTTGAAATTATATTTATGTTTGATGTGATTAACTAGCGGTGCAGCTTAAATGTTTGTGACATAAAATAACATTTTAATACCACGTTGCAATAAAATGCAGACTGAAATGGCAATGAGACAATACAAATCGCCAATATAAAACAAAGCCTATTTTATGCCTCATGCCTGCCTTCAATTTTTATTCAATTACAATTTTTTTCTGGTGACACTTTAAGATCTACCTCTAGTTGTCTACAATTCGTGGTGACATCAAAGTTTGAAAATGGAAATTGTTGTAATTTTGTTTAAAGGGCCAGAAAGTTAAACACTGTTCAAAGGTTCCATTAAGTCCATAATGTTATCTTATAAAACATAATTATAAAGGCACTTAATTAGATACTTATGGCTTGTAATAATAATTAGTGTTGGGGCTATTGGCAAGTTACTCAACATTTAATATAAAATAGTGTGCTAACTGAAGATTTTGTGTTACTTTTAGTGATACATTATTCTGTTTCTTAACTTCTTATTCCTTTTGTGCCCAGCATTTCATTTATACTACTGTCAGCAACAACAACTTGCATTTGTATAGCACCGTGAGCATGGTAAAATAACTTAAGGTCATGCACAGGAGCATTCTCAGACAAAGTGTGATATCACACATGGCTAAAGGTTTCATCAAAGAGTGGTTTGAAGGAGCATCTTAAAGGAAGAGAGGGTGGTGGAGAGGCTTAGGAAGGGAATTCCAGAGTTTACAGGTAAAACAGTTGTAACCACGGCCACCAATGGTGGGTTGAGGGAAATCGGCGATTCACCAGAAGCTAGAGTGGAAAGAACACAGAGTTCTCAGAGGTTCTAGGACTCGAGGAGGTTACAGAGATGGGGAGGGGGATGTTGAACGTAAGGATGAGAATTTTAAATTTGAGGCATTGCTGGACAGAGGCCCAATGTAAGTCAGCAAATGCCAAGGTGAAGAGCAAATGGATCCAGGCAGCAGAATTTTGGATAAGCTCAAGTTGACAGAGGGCGGAAAATGAGAGTCTGGCCAGGAAAGCATTTTAAAAAATCTGTTTATGAGATGTGGACATTGCTGGCTAGGCCAGCATTTATTGCCCATCCCTAATGCCCTTGAACTGCCTCCTTGAACTGCTCCGGTCCACCTGTTGTAAGAACACACACAGTGCTTTAGGAAGGATTTTGATCCAATGACAGCAAAGGAACAATAACTTTCTTCAATCAGCATCTGCTGCGCTTGAACTTAAAGGTGGTAGAGGTTGCGGGCTTGGAATGTGCTGGAGGGAGCCTTGGTGAGATGTTGCAAAGCATCATATTGATGGTGCATACTGCTGCCTCTGCGTGTTGGTGATGGAGGGAGTGAATGTTTAATGTGGTTGATGGGGTGTCAATCAAGCGGGCTTCTTTTTCTTGGATGGTTTCAATGTTCTCGAGTGTTTTTGGAGCTGCGCTCATCCAGGCAAGTGGACAGTATTCCATCACACACCTGACTTGTGCCTTGCAGATGGTGGATATAATTTGGGAAGTCAGGAGGTGAGTTACTCTTCACAGAATTCCCAGCCTCTGACCTCGTGCTCTTGTAGCTACAGTCTTTATATGGCTGGTCCAGTTCAGTTCCTGGTCAACCCCCAGGATGTTGATGGTGGAGGATTGAGCGATGGTAATGTCATTGGATATATAGGGGAGTTGTTTGGATTCTCTCTTGTTGGAGATGGTCATTGTCTGAACCTCATTAGCTTTTTGGGAGAGAGAGATTTCCAGATTTCCACTACTTTTTGTGTGAAGAAATGATTTCTGACACCACCCCTGAATGGCCTCACTCTAATTTTAAGATTATGCCCCTTGCTTTGGACTCACCCACCAGAGGAAATGGTTTCTGCCAATTTACCCTATCAAATCCGTGTAACATGTTAAACACTTCAATTAGATTACCCCTTAATCTTCTAATCTTCTATACTCAAGAGAATACAAGCTTAGCGTATTTTATGTATACATAAAAGTGTGCAGTTGGCGCACAGTGAACATGCACACTATTTGCGTCTTTGACATGCCACCATAGTGAGGTACTAACCTGTTAACTAAAAATCAGTACATACAAAATTAGACAAAATATCTAAAAATCACAAATGCTGAGTCTTTGTAACATCCCTAACAGGTAACCTGGGAAGCTGTACAATTTTAAGTTAGCCTGATGCTGACCTAAGTATCATTTCTAATCCTACCATTTTATTTAAAACTTTTAGTCCCAAATGAATAAAACTGACTTTCCAGAAGTTTTAAAATGTCACAGTGTTTCATAAGTAAAGGAGGCTGTATTGGTCCCACTGACAGACACTGTACTTTCATTGGTGTACGTTATGACTGTGTGACATTCTTGATCATTGACTGGTCTGGTTTTGATCAGCAGGATTTGTTCTCCACACCCCAACTTGTATGAAGCCGTTGCTTTATTTTGCTCATTACTGTACAGCATGATGACATTGGCGTGTAATGTTAGTTACATAAGCATGCCTAACATCTTGGATAAGATGGGGTTTAATTGTGTTATGTAACTGCTGTTGGAAGCTGCTGCAAACAAGCCTTTGGCCATACGTTGGCAATGTGTTTTTCACAAATTCCACTCCTGTCTACATTTCTTTCAAGAGATGTGTACACATGCCATCTGATTTACCAAGTTTAGAAATATATTAATTGAATTCTATTGCAAATTAAGCTGAAGCCATCATTAGCTTCCAAAGCCTCTGGTTTTTACATGATGTCTGTCTCGGAAAGAATTCAAGCTCCCGTTATTACCGCATGCTTCACAGACTGGCTCTTTTGTCCACATTGTATCACTCACTGCAAACAAGTGAAACAAGAAAGAAAATCATTCATATGAGTTCTCTTTTGAATGACAATAACTTTAACAGATGTGGGAAAAATGCAAGGAATCCGGCAAACTGCTTTGCTCCATTTGCAACCTCTTGTCTTTTAGAAAGTAAAACATGTGGAGCTTTTTTAACGAGTTTCGGATGAATTGGAAGGTTGATGTTGTGAACAGAATGTCATCTTTAATGATATTCAATTACATCTCACTATTCTAAAAGATCATGCAGATTTATAGCTTTGGTTATTATGAACCTTTGTTGGCAATAATACGACCGAATCCTAAAATGAACGTAAACCCATGTTTGCATTTAAACAACAGGCTTATTCATGGCTTTACTCTATATTGTGTTTTGATTTTAAGATGCACATGTTTTACTTTCTAAAAGACAAGAGTTTGCAAACGGAGCAAAGACATTTACCGGATTCCTTGCATTTTTCCCACATCTGTTAAAGTTATTGTCGTTCAAAATTAAAGTTATTGTCATTGGTTTTAATTTTGAGTCAATGGTGCCATTTTGAATTTTGTAAAATATTAAATTATAAGTGTTACAATATAATATGTAGACCAACAAAGACGGCTTGTGAATAACCAGGGTTTAGTTTTGCAGCACCAGATTCAGGCCCTCTACAGAAAATTGCAAGAAAGACTTGCATTTATAAGCACATTGCACGTGACAGCCTGATGTCCTTTACAGCCAATGAAGTATTTTTGAAATGTAATGAGTGTTGTAATGTTGGAAAGAAGGAAGCCAATGTACACATGGAAAACTCCCACAAATAACCATGTGCTTTTGACTAGATATTCTGTTTTTCTGGCATTGATTGAGAGATAAATATTCACCAGGATAGCAGGCAAACTCCCCCTGCTCTTCTTTGATATAGTGTCACAGGATCTTTTACGTCCAGCTGAGAGGGAAGGCAGGGCCTCAGTTTAAAGCTTCATCTGAAAGTTAGCACCCAACAGTGCAGCACTCCCTCAGTACTGCACTGGAGTGTTAGCCTAGCTTCTTGTGGTCAAGTCCTTGGAGTGGGACTTGAACTCACAACCTACTGACTCAGGTGACCTAGGGCTGACAGTGTACAAATGTAAGTGGCCACGCATCCATCAATCTATGTGTTCTGGCCCTAGAAAACAAAGTAAACACTGGTGTCAAGCAGCAGGAAATCAGTTAAAACCTTACGTTCCAGAAAATGGCAATAATTTTCTTCAATCATAGTCTGATGATGTACATTTTTACTTATTTATTCCTTTTCCTTCTTGTATCTTTCCCAAACCTGAAACTCACTGGTTAATTTTAACATTGGGGCAATATCAAATAAGCTGTCTCTAGCACATTTCTCCTGGTTTTCATAGCCATTGCAATGAAGCAAATTGAAGATCACGGAGGTGTGTAATGGGTGGCTGATTTGCTATCGGCCATTGCACACTACCTCACAATCCAAATTAGCGCCCTCATTTATTTTGATATGAAGTAGGAATCCTTTGAGAATGCAAACAGATTATGAAAAAGTGTTACTAACGTGACATGAACTATTTTCCCTGATCTTTCATACTTCTATTGCTTGCAGATGGGAGTATGCAAAGGAATTTGTTATAAGCATACACACCACCACTTAATCATTAAAGGCTGCTGGATGTGGTGTAATAGGAATTATTGTAGGGACACAGCAAAGGGACAAAGTGCATAATGGAATAGATACTTATCTTCAACTTGTCTGTGAGGTGACACCCTATCAGGATTGATAACCCTTCCTGTGGGCAGACTGATAATTACTTGAAAATCTACTTGAAATCCTTTCTATGCACCTGCAATAATAAGGCAACAACATGGTGTCTCATTGTAATGCATAGTTGATGGTTTAAGAGCCCAGTCACTATATCCCACATGGATCTTGAGTTTCAGTGGGATAAGTCTAAACCTCTAAAACCGAACGATCCTTTCTTTAAAGCCTACAAACTACTGCTGCGTGACATATGTACAAATTAACAAAGGCTTAATAAAAGAAACATTAAATCTGTGCATATTATTCAAATAATAACATATTTACCAATAATCCATAGATTTTGTGCTAAAGTTCTGCAATAAGAAATGGAATTATGGCCAGACTATAATTCTCTTGCTCACTTTACCTACTTTGTACTAAAGCATCCGTGGATATCCAATGGCTTTGCCTGCAGGAAGTCGGGACATTGGAATTCCCTTCAGTGTACGTTAGGATAGCTAGAGCTGGAAGAATAGATATGGGGATCTGCCGCTTCTAGGGCTGATGGCACTCCAACTAGTGGTAGAATTGTGCAGCTGCAGGCCGACTGTGCGTTACAGAATGGTAATAACAAAATAAGGGCACACAAAACAAGTGTAGTCATTCAGGGATCAACCTGGGCTAAACACAAAATGATGTCTGGAGAAAAACAAATACAAATGTTAATATATTCAATACATTCAAAAGTTTTCACAAACTGCCATGTCAGAAAGGTAATCAAAATACTGCTGATGCCGGAGATCTGAAATAAAAATAGAAAGTGCTGGAAAAACTCAGCAGGTCCGGCAGCATGTGTGGAGCGAGAAACAGAGTTAATGTTTCGAGTTGAACATGACTGTTCTTCAGAACCAGTTCAGTTCCAAGGATGAATCATATTGGACCCGAAAGGTTAACTCTGTTTCTTTCTCCACACATGCTGCCAGGCTTGTTGAGGTTTACCAGCACTTTTTTTTGTTTTTATGTCAGACAGGAGTTGGATAAATCTTTGATCTTTTCATCTGCATCAGCTCGTGACACCCCTCTAAATAACTCATCCAACACGGTAATAGTTGTCTGGCAACAACAAATACTTATCAAAAATGGAAATTTGAGCTACCTGAAGAATTAAGAAGTGTTGTTCACATAGTTAATTAACACGTTTTCCTTATCCTTCTTTCATTTCTAATATTTGGCTTCACTACTTGGTTAAGCTCCTTTGTTTGACCTTTGACCCATTTAGTGCACTTCATCAGTTGCACTTTTGTGTGATTGGTTCAGTGGTGCTGAGCCCTGACATTTCCACTTGCATATTAATTATTGTGGGTTTCATGCTGTTTCATCAGTCATGAATGTTTCAGCAACATGATTAACTTGTCTGTATGTGCAGAGAGATTATTCGACAGGTGGCCTGATGCTGTGTGCTAGTGACTTGTGTCATACATCCCAGAGTGAGCTGACAAGTCACAATATCGTGCCACTCACAAAGTAGTGTTTGGAATGGCAATAGGTTCACCTTTCAATGACCCATCTACCCTCCTACACTTAGTAGGGGAAGTAGCTGTAGGGAAAACAGGTGATAAGTCAAGGATCCAATATTTGACAGCCATGATCAGATAGGTCACAAAAAATCTTATTGTTGTCATTACTTAGCTATTACTTAGTTATCCACTTGCCTGGATGAGTGCAGCTCCAACCACACTCAAGAAGCTCCACACCACCCAGGACAAAGCAGCCCACTTGATTGGCACCCCATCCACCACAATAAACATTCATCTCTCCATCACTGGTGCACAGTAGCAGCAGTGTGTGCCATCTACAAGATGCACTGCAGCAGCTCACCAAGGCTCCTTTGGCAGCACCTTCCAAATCGGTGACCGTTACCATCTAGAAGGACAAGGGCAACAGGTGCATGGAAATACCACCACCTAGAAGTTCCCCTCCAAGACACACACCAATCTGTCTTGGAAATATATCACAGTTCCTTCACTGTCACTTGGTTAAAATCCTGGAACTCTCTTCCTAACGGCACTGTGGGTGTACCTACACCATATGGACAGCAGCAGTACAAGAAGGCAGCTCACCACCACCTTCTCAAGGGCAATTAGGATGGGCAATAAATGCTGACCTAGCCAGCGACACCCAAATTCCTTGAGACAATTTTTAAAAATAGCTAGAGATAAATATCAGAGCTGAAAGATCACAGGCATGTTTGTTCCCATAATTGCAAACATAGAGTATTAATTTTATCAATGAGAAATAGAAAATCAGTAACTTGCATTTATACAATAAAAGAGCAATGTTTGTTTGTCAGCATATGGGTTGATGGGTGAATGGGGCTTGGTGTAAGATAGGGTATAAATAATGGGGTTTTGGGTGCTCTCCACGTCACGATTGGTACAAGGTGGAAGGACAGCCAGGAGGGCATTGGAAGAGTCAAGTTTAGAGGTAATGAGCAAAAATAGCTTGCATTTATATAGTCCCTTTAAGGTAAAAAATTCCCCAAGTTGCTTATACAAGCATTAACAAACCAAAATTTGACACCACACAATGTATTAGATCAGATGACCAAAAGCTTGATTGAGGGGGTAGGTTTTAAGGGGCTAATTAAAGGAGGAAAGGGAGGTGGAAAGGCAGAGAGATTTTAGGAAGAGTATTCCAGAGCATTAGGCCTTGGCAGTTGAAGGCAATGTTGCCAATGGTGGAACGATTGAAATCTGGTCCAGAGGCCAGAGTTGGTGGAGCGCAAAGATCTCAGGGAGCTGTTAGCCTGGAGGAGACCATAAAGGGAGGGAGTGGATGAGGCCATGCAGAGATTTGGAAACGAGACTAAGAATTTCAAAATCAAGGCATTGCTTAACCTGCAGCCAATGTGTGTCACTGAGCACAGAGGAGATGGGTGAATGGGACTTGGTGCAAGTTAGGATATGGGCAGCAGAGTTTTGAATGAGTGTCAGCCATGACCCATATCTTGGTATGGAGGGTATGAGGGGCCAAGGTTGGTGGATGGGGGCATAGCTCAGCACAGGAGTTATGAGGAGCCATGGGAAGTGGATCAGGTCATAGCTTGTCATGGGAAGCATGCGTAAGACCTTTTGAACTTATATTTCAAAAGGTTCCCTCATCCAAACTATGGTTCACAACACCTCTGAGGTGCCGTGAACCACGAGTCCTTTAAAAGCTGTCCCAACTCAATGAAAATTGTGGAGGGCTAGGAGATGACTACCCCACTATGGAGCCAGCCAGGTCATGAGTACAGGGCACAGGTGCGTGACCAGCACCAGCCAACACCCTTAACCAACAATGGTGAAAGTTGTGGATGCCGTGAATGGAGCCAAAAAGCAGGTCCTAGGCCCCATTTTTACACTTCCCCAACTCCATGAAAATCCTGTCCTATAGCTTCAGTCTTTCAAATAATCCGTTGTGGAAATTTCTGCTCAGACATTGCTGGGTGCTGGACAAGAGGAGCTACTGGAGTGGTTGAGAGACGGGGGGGCGAGATAAAGCTGGATGTTGACAACATTTGTGTGGAACCTCATGTTGTGTTTCTGTTGTTGTCACCAGTGGTAACATGTATATGAGTAAAGGAAGGGGCCAAGAACTGATCGTTGGGTGGCTTCTGAGGTAACAGTGCAGGGGCAGGAGGAAAAGCCTTCGCAGGTGATTCTCTACCTATGACTGAATAGATTACAATGGAACCAGGTGAGGCCAATCCCCTTAATGCATTCCAAAGTGGTTCACAGAAATATAATCAGATAAAAATTGGCATGGAACCAAAGAAAGAGGCAGTAGGACAGGTGACAAAATACTCCACTGAAAATGTGAAATAGAAAGCCTTGAATTTATATAGTACTCCAGGACACCTCACAGAAATGTCTCAAAGCATTTTATACAGAGTTACACACATGGCAAACTTAATTACAGCACGGAAGAAGACCATTCGGCCCATCATGAATGTGCCAGCTCTCTGTACTTACCATGGGGGCAGGTGACATGGTGCATTGAGATATCATTATAAAACAGAAGACAGAGTGAAATGTAATTGCTGGCTGTGGTTCAGGTGTTCTCTACATCAGGTGAGGGAGCCTTTGCTGAGAGAGTGCTTGCTGTTTGGCTGGTGAATCAGAAGGAAACAGCTGCTTTCATTTACAGGATGCAGAGAGAATTCAACGTGATACCAAATAAGGAGCAAAAATAGTTCTGCAGAAATAAATCATGAGCATGCTATTTCTTGGCAGACCATGGCATAAGATGCATGTTTTTTTTTAATATAGTTAGGGAGGTTAGATTTAGATTCACCCAGTTTGAAACCAACTTTCGGGTTGTCGGGCAGGCGATCGGCCCCCGATTGTGATTTCACGCTGGCTGGCCAGTTAACGGCCAACCAGCGTGAAACGCACCCTGAAAGGCTCAGCGCTGCTGGGGCGGAGGTGGGTGGAGGCGGGTGGAGGGCAAGTGCTGAAGTATGCGCAGGCATGGGGGACCGCACATTGAAAGTCCCATGAAGGCAGAGTGCTGCCTCAGGGAGCTGAAGAATTTTTTAAAACAAAAATAAAGATTTATTGAAAATCTGAAAAAAAAACATCCCTACATAGGACTCCCTCACATGCACATAAACATTCTAAAGATTATGCCAAAACATTAAAAAAAAAATTTGTGTGGGAAACCTCATCCCACCTGCAGATGAGGTTCCCTCAAAAATCCAAAGGCTGCCAGGCCAATTCACCCGCCCGCCAACCGTAACGTTGGACGGGCAGCGAAAAATCTGTCTTAATTAATACTTTAATGGCCTCAATAGGCCTCTTAACTGTTGCCGGGTGCGCTGCCAACTCTCGCGTGCACCCGCCAAGTGAAATGTCGCGCAAGTGCGCAATGATGTCGGGACGCTCGCCCGATGTTATTGTGTGCTATTTTACACCCGAATGGGTCGGGCGCGTGCCTGCCCGCAGGATGTAATATTCTGGCCCATGGTGCAGATGATACTATCAATAAAGACGTGGAATTTAGATAGCAATTTGTCTGCCTCTTTGGGGTAATTTTGTGAAAATACCTTCCCATTAGTGATTTAGCAATTAAAGGTGGTATACATCAGGTAGTGAGGAGTGATGGTAGGATTCCCACTTCTAAATGCAAGGTTTGAACAAGCAAGTAGAGACTCAGGGCTCCAGCTCTGGATTGACATTCAACGTGTCCAATGGGTATGGGCAGCTCCTCATTGTAGGGGCCCATAAAACCCACCGGTGGTGTGGTACCAATCGCACTATCAGTGGATATGAAGATGGATATTACCATGGAAGTGTGTTCACATTGAGGCCTGCTGGGTTGCTAACCAGCAAAATGGTGTTATCACTGGATTATTAATCCAGAGACCCAGGGTAATGCTCTGGGGACCTGGGCTGGAATCCCACCATGGCAGATGGTGAAATTTGAATTCAATAGATTAATTAAAAGTCTGATGATGACTGTGAAACCATTGTTGATTGTCATAAAAACCTATCTGGTTCACTAATGTCTTTTGGGAAGGAAATCTGCCATCCTTACCTGATCGGGCCTACATGTGACTCCAGGCCACAGCAATGTGGTTAACTCTTAAAATGCCCTCTGAACAAGAGCAATTAGGAATGGGCATTAAATGCTGGCCTAGCCAGTGATACCCACATCCCGTAAATGAATACCAACCTTGTGTCACTGCATGCCAGCGCTAATGTCCTGAGGTGAGTTTAGTTCATCTCTACTTTGCAAGTGCTACAAGTTCACACCAATCAATGCACCTCAATGTTGAATCAGACAGCTGTTTTTGCAAAACTAATAGCGAAATGCTGCATCTCAGCTAGCAACTCCTGCATTTCCACATTAAACTTCATATCTTCCCTCACTTGAGTTTGTTGCAGCATTTGTGCACAAATCACAGTGGATATTAGCGCCCCAGCCATCATTTTGACAGCAAATTATGAGCCATTATATTTATTTCCTGATGAAAATAGCAGCATTTGGAACTGAGGTCGTTGCTGCGAATGTAACATTTTGTTCCATTTAAAGGATTTGGAAGATGGCAACCAGTTACACCTCAAACGAGAAGGCAAATTATACCACATGGCATATTTGAATAAATAATAATCTATATTAAATTAAATTTCCATACAGTTGATGCCCCAATCTAACAACCTTTTCACAGTCAGTGAGTGAAGAGCAGTTCCAACAGTGACCATTATGTTTCTGTTAACTCATGAATTATTAACGAAGATTTGGTACTAGATAGGTAATAGTTACTAGCTGTTCCTTTATTTATTTCTCATGAGTAGGGGAAAGAACGTGTTTTAAGATTAATATTTAACTACTGGGGGATAAAAATGACCAATTAATAACCAGTCCACATATTTAAAACTGGGCTGGTAGATTGTTCCTTGCACTGCCCATAAAAAGATTAAAACACGTTTTCTCCAAGTTACAAAATCGTGTCAGAGTGGCCAGTTGACGGCAAAATGGAGTCAGAAGTGTTGACATAACTTTTTACAATGAAAGAAGAAAAAGAGGTCTGCATTTATATAGCACCTCTCACCTCAGGACACCCCAAAATGCTTTACAGCCTATAAAGCACTGTGAAGTGTAGTCGCTGTCCCGATGTAGAAAACACAGCAGCCAATTTGCGCACCTCAGAGTCCCTTAAATAGAAATTCTAGTGATGTTGGTTGAGGGATAAATATTGGCTGGGACACTGAGGAAAACTGTTCTTCTTTAGAACATTGCCATGGGGGTCTTTTATGACTACCTGAGAAGATAGATGGCACCCAGGTTTAACATCTTGTTCAAAAGGTGGCACCTTTGACAGCACAGCATTCCTTCAGTACTGAGCTGGGAATATCAGCTTGGATTAGGTGCTCAAGTCTACGGGGTGGAACACGCACATCTCTGGCTCAGGGGTGAGAGAGCCATAACTAACACTTGGCCTTCTCGCCATATTGTCCGCTCACCCTGCCAAACATGTCCGACGCCAGCGGGCAGGGAAGATTCCGCCCACTGTGCAAATGTCGACAGAAAAGAAAAATGAAAAATTGTGACGAATGGAAGTAAGGTTTGTGGACAAGACTCAGGTAGCCTATGCAAGATTGAAAAGAATATGTAAATTTGCACTAAAAGGTGGGTTTTGTTTTGGGTTATGACTTCCCTCGAAGTTTTGAAATTAGGTGCACTTTACAGAAAAATAAGCGAGATTTCAATCCCAGCTGCTTTGAGTCTGAACCGATGTGCTTCTGCTTGGGATAATTCGAACAGTGGTTTCTGTTCTGCTTCTACGGAGTTAATTTTCTTTCCATAAATATATTTTCTGATCTTGTACTTTGCAATTCAAAATCTCCTGACTTTGCTGTAATCTTTTAGAACAAAAACCATTAGCTTTTGCCCATATTTGATTGTACTGAATTGAAAATAAGCATCATTAGTGAAATGTATTTACAAATAACCTAAAGATAGAACTAATCAAGTTGCACTCAAATTTTGAATGACAATAATGGAACGAGCTTTTGGTGCATGCAAAAAAACAGCTTTTGTTTTAGTTAATCTTTTTTTATGCTATTTTAGTTTCGGTTGTGATTTTTTTTTGTTTTTAGCTCTTGTTTTAGTTAATGGAACTAATTTTTCATTAATGGCTATTTTAGTTATTGTTTTCTAATTAATAAAAGACTCACTGCTTGCTCATGATTAAAAAAGCCTGCTATGCATCCATGGCTAATGGCTTCTTTTTCCCAGAATCCTTTCTTTTTCACATTAGTAGTTTTTATTCTTCTCCCTGATAAATTAAATGAAATTTCATTACTCTTGCTCAGTTAATGGCATTTATTTATGGTAAGCTGTCTGAGGCCATAGTGCCTTTTTGCACCTGAGAGTGCTTTCCCATAGGGCATCTGGAGCACTGAGGTAAAATTTGGCCAGCTGCCCCCCTCACGGCCTTCTGGGACCCTCAATCCAATTGAAGCATCTTAGCAAATGTGAATTTCAAGGTTACACCTGGGTGTTCAAGGGCAGTGCCAAGTGTAATTGCCACTTAGATTGTGGATTAATCTGATTTGCGATCTATTAGGTTTGATTCTTCCTCTTTCCCCGAGCTAGGATTATTGTGATAGTTTAAGATAATGGAATCTTATGGAGAAGGTCGTGTAGACATTCAGATTCAGGCACTGCAGATAATATGATTAATCTCAAAGCGCTTTCAGTAGGGTCACACCTTCATACATTTAATTGGTGAAGAGCGGGCCAGGGAAAAGAAATAGCTAACTAACTCACTCCATTTCAGACAACTGGATAAAAACCAACTTAATCCATCAAAAGGTTTCCCTGTGTACTCTTTACATATTTATTACTGCTGGTCCATTCTGCTCAGTGCTGTTTTCTTTTTTAGCTTCTCCTTCTAAATGTGTGATGTAATGCGAAAACTATTCTTTTAACCCTTTCTGCTCTCAGGAATTCTAAACTGATACATGTTCAATCACAGTTAATCAAGTCATCAGTTTTTTTTTGATTAATGTTTCCGTGAGGACAATGAACAGTCAGTTTTAAGTATGTTCCAAATTGTTGGAGTCTTTAATTCAGAAAATAAATTCACATGATAAACATTTATTTTTGTGACTCAGTAAGGTTCTGTACTGTTAGTCACTATGAGTCGAAATGAAAAATAATTTATGCGAGCCTTTACTTGTGAAGGATAAGAAGAGCTGCATTTAATTGCACAGTATAGAAATAATAAAATATGAGTACTCTGTGGATGAATTATATTATTAAATGTTGCCTCATAATTCTTTCCTGTTTGGTGTTAAATTTTCTCATTCATTTTGCATTACATTTCTCCAGTAGGTCTATTAGAAATATTTTCTATTGTGTTTAAGACATATGGGGCCTCAGACTAATTGCTGCAGAACCAAGCATTCCAATATGTCTCTCATTATGCTGTAGCCCAAAATCGTTATTTTAGATTTGTTATTGTCATTGCTGCTGTGACATTTAAATATTTTAGTTAATGTATAAATATGACTTAAATCCCGTTAATGTGTTGAGTCAGTCCGAGGTCAGTCTCCTTGTTTAGAAATTGCAGGAAAATCGCACGTTATTAGAGGTGTACAGATCTACCCCACATTTTATGGGGTTCACCCCCCTGCCCCTTGAACACCAAAGGGCAATCTCCTTGTTTCTTGCAGACGCCGATTGTACTTTTTATTTTATTACATTAATATTAATCTTCCGTCTCTGAAATTCCATTGCCGTGTGCCACCCTCTTGTCTGACATGGCGGGTGGATGATCTGCTTGTAAGCTTTTGCCTGAAAAGGTGCTGATACAACTGACTGGCTTGCTATGCTACCTCAGAGAGCAATTAAAAATCAACCGTGTTGGTGTGGGACTGGAATCACATATATAGGGCAGACTTGGTAATAATGCCAATTCCTTCTCATAACGGACGTTAGTAAACCAGTTGGGTTCAATCTGACAACTTCACAATCACTTTTACTCACATCATCTTTTTATTAATAAATCCGCTCTTTAAACTGAGTTCAAATTCTCAAACTGCCATGGTGGCATTTAGAACTTACAGGCCCGGAATGTTCCAGTGGGCTTTGGAGGCCTGATGCCAGGGTTCAATGGGGGCCAGAGGCCCACAGTCCGGGGGAAGGAGCTGCCTGGCAGTGCTTTTCCCTGTTTTGGCCAGACGGTGGGCTTGCCACCCTATCGATGCTGGGCACCCGAAGCCGGAGGGCCAAAAGGAGTCCCTCCAGCATCAAAGAAGCAGCAGCCCATCTTTTCGGGTAGGTAAGAGAAAGGCTGCCTCAGGATGGATGTGGCCTCTTTCCAACAGATTAACCTTCAAAATAAAAATGCCCTTTATCTGGCAACCACCATTGGGGAGTGGGTATCCCTCCAGAGGGAGGCCTGCAGCTGAAACCAGGCAAGTGGGAATGGTCTCAAAGCCTGCCCGGAACGCTGCCCCACTAGATCTGCCACTGGGAGGCCATGTCCCAGGCAGGTGGTCTATTCCTTGTCACCTTGGGGGCCCGGAGGTTGACTGGAAAATTTGAGTCAGCCTCTGACACTGGGCCTCAAGGGCTTTATTGACCACCTGTCACTTGAGGGCAGGTAGCACTGCTGCTCCTCCACCCCACCTCCAGGAAAACAGCCCAGGGGCGGGATGGTATTGTCAAGCTGGCATGACAGCGGGTATGTGAAATTCCATGCCAGCCTGCCTCTGTGCTCTGCCCCATCTGGACCTCAAAGCTAAGCACACTGTCTCTGCATTATTAGTCTAGGCCTGCCCAATAAAACACCACTACCCCATTATAGTTCACTTTAAAGGTAGAGTTGGCACCTAGTATAAGAAGCAATATGCTGCGGAGAATGCAACTTTATAGATGATATTTACTGTGAGGAATCAAATGAGATTGTACAATGTGAAAAATATGGTTAGGGAGAGACAATTAAAGACCTTGAAGGTCTTGAAGAATTCAGGTACCTTGAACTATGTGACTGGTGAGAAGAGTTGTGATGAATTTGTACATGTAAAAATATGCTGCAAAGAAGATATGCAACGTTTCCTTTAAATCTATAACAAGTGAGAAATGAGATTTTTATTAGTGCCAGACATGTTAGGAGAAAAGTACCAAGATATCTTTTTGGGACAGGGAAAGAACATATAGCGATGGTACCTCATTCACTGTAAAATATACAATCTGTGCCTGTTTCCAGTCTAATCCTTTGATCCAGGAAGAGGCCAGATGATGTCAATATTATAGCTGCTCAAAGTCGTTTGAGGCAATAGCAAGTGACAATGACGCTGTGTAATAAAAGCATTTAACTAGATGCATTTGTTAGGGTGAGTGTGGGACAGTAAAGTTGCAGTCATATTATCAAATATTATTTCATAGAAATATTTAACAAAAATATAGTTTATTTCCCTGATCAATGATCAATCTTGATAACATGATGATTATTTCATAGCTACCAAACATATATGCATTACAGACATCAAAGTACATTTTACACTATACCAACTAAATAGACCTGATGTGGAATGTATTAATTGAAGGATTACAAGGGTCTGCAATATGATATTAAAGTGTAGCAGGGAGCTGCACTGAGCCCTGACTTCCTACTTCCGGACTGCTGCATGGGCCTGGACACTGCACCCGCTTTCTGTGCAGCATTCTCTGCAGAGCATTCCATGGTTCCATTCCATGGTTCCCATGGTGGATATCGGTCAGGTCGGGTGCAGCCTGAGCTGAGGATTAGAAAGTGGATTATAGCGGGCAGGAGAAGCACGGACAGAGCTGGAAGCCAAGAGGGGCAAGCAGTGTAGCATAAGGGTCTGGCATAGAAAGGGTTAACATGGGACTGGGTACAGCACTGCCCACAATGGAACACATAACCTGAGTCTAGAAGGCAGTCTTGTACTAGACAGAGATGTGTGTAGAAGCAAGCATAGAGACAGCTCCTAGCTTAGACCTTATACTGTAAGTATGTACATAGTTATGAATAGTTAATAAACACTTATTGTTAAACTATACAAGACTTAGAACCTCTTCATGAGACCTACTGAAATACACACAACATCTTACAACCTGGTGGCAGCAATCGGAGCAACCCAGAACCTCACAGGAGATGGTGAAGAAATTTAAAACCTGGAAGATTGAAAAAGCAGCATTCTAACCTGATGAGTAACACCAGGAGTGAAGACACAGAAGGAGATCACCAGGCAAAAGCTCCAAAGCAGGATTGGAAACAGAAGGCAGAAATAAAACTCAGCACTACAGCAGAAGACTCTGTTAAATCTCGTGGAAGTCCAGCTTCAATACTCAAAGAGTGCAGAGCCAGGAGACCTAGCAGGGATGAGCTATAAACTTAAGTTCTTGGTCAGAACAAGGGTAAAGCAGCTTTTATTTCAGCAGCAGTCAGAATGGGCATTTTAAAATGTACCATGAACAGCCCGAGCCCCAAGTTGGTGCCTGACCAGGTGGCAGCTGAGCTCACTCCGATCAAAAAATATAGATAATTAAACAAATAATCAGCCTCAGAAAGATTGATCCAGGGGGTCAATGCTAAGACTTTTTTTTAAAAATTGTGAACGTCATTACTGTGGGAGTCCACCAAATCTGACAAGTGCAGGAAACCTCGTTGAAAAGAAGTTTGCAGCAGTGCCAGCTTGAATTTCCTAACAGCATTTAAAGCTTTACACACTTTTCATTTTAAATGACAATGGATCAAAAATCTACCTTACCAGACCAGTTTGGGCTCATCCAAGGCCCAGACAAGTCACAAAATTGGGGGCTTTGGAGAAAGAGCTTTCTTGGATATATCATTGCTTCAGGTCTGGCTAAAAAGACAGAAACTGAACAGGTTAACACACTGTTTTATTCAGTAGGCCCAATAGCCAACAATTTAATAGCTAGACAAGGAATCAATGAATCCTCAGCAAAATTTGATGAAGTATTAAAATCATTTGACACATGTTTTAATTTTAGCAGTAATAAGATTCTTGAAAGAACAAAGTTTAACAAACGTATCCAACAGCCACAAGAACTTGTTGACTCCTTTATTAGTGAGCTGTATAGAATGGCTGAAGGCTGATACTATAGTGATCTGAAATCAGAGCTAATCAGGGACAGAACTGTTGTCAGAGTGGCAGATGATGCACTCTCAAACATGCTTCAAGCTAAGTAAGATTTGACCCTTGAAAAGAGCATTCAGATTGTCAGGCAATCCGAAATCTGTTTACAGCACAGATCCATCTTAAGGGCCAAAAGCAAGCTATGATACAGACCAACCCCCACTGGCCAGCTGGTAAAACAGAAGAGCAGGGACACTTCAGGCCAAGAGAAACAATACCCTAACCGGCCACTAGAGGTGGAGCCAAGCTACCCAACAGGCGTGATCAATGTCCAACAGTCTCAGCACAGTGTTTCAATTACAACCACATAGGATACTTCGGAGAGCTATGCACAGCTAACACAACCAGATGCATTGATGATCATGAGGTCAAGATACCACACCAAAAGGAAACACAACTTACTTTTTGGGTGAGGTCAAAGACCATGGATTTTCAATCTGGAACGTGGCCATCTTGGTTAATGGTCATCTCATAAACTTTAAATTGGACACCGGAGCCAGTGTTGCAGTCCTCTCAGACAAGGAACCATGGCTGAGAGACCTCTGGTTACGAATGGCAGACACACCACTCTACGGACCTGGGGAAACCTGACTTCCGGTTATAGGCATGACTCTGGCGGCAAACAAATCTTTGAAGCCATCATCCATAACCAGTCTTTTTCTCTTCTGAGAAGAGGTGCTTGTGTCACTCTGAACCTTCTTAAAACAGCAGAAAACGTCAGAACTACCTCTGTCATTGATTACACAGAACTGTGAGTTCCCAAGAGCCCCAACAGAAAAGTTACTCTCCACTGGGACTTCAGCTCTGAATTGTCTTCATTCTTTGCAGAGCCAATTTGTCCATTGTCTTTGAAGGTGCCAGAATCTCCTCATTGGTCAGATCAGCCAACCATTCAGATGGTTATCATGACACCTGGAGTGGAAGATAGACAAGAGATGCACCAGCAGCAAGAAGAGCCTCAACTCTAGCTCTGACATCTATTGTTAAGATATCTCAGGACACCACAACACAGACGCTGCAACTCCCGGTCAGTACAACCGTTAACCAGACGACGCTGGAACAGAAAAGCAGCCATCATCTGACTGCAGCACACCTCAGTGAGGCAAAGAAGCAAATCAATGAGAACATCATTACACTGAAAGCTAAACTGTCCATTGAGCCCATTAATAAATCACACCCATACAATGAGAAGAGACATCTTCCATCCCAACGTGCATCATGGTGAACCACACTTAGGAAGGGAAACAGAATAAGCATTTTAGATGGGCTGCGAGTTTGTACTCCCCGTAAGGAATGGAATAAACCATTGACCATTAAGAACATTAGATGGGGAGTTAAGAAGGGTTGGTTCAATGCCAAAGAATGAGAAAAGAGAATTAAGATCAACCAACCAAACATCAGTATTCAAAACAACCACCTATTCATCAAAGTTTAGACAGTACAACAGAGTCCATCAATCCTCCAACTGTTGTAAAGACAAGAACTGGAAGGATTATAAAGCCTCCAGACTGACTGAACCTGTAAACAGAGACTTGCTTGGGGGAGAAACAGCAGTAAAAGTAATGTAAATATGTTGGTTATGCAGGAATGCATTGTAACTACATTGTATAAAGACCTGGGGGGGAAATGTAGTACAAGGATCTGGTACATAAAGCTTTACATGGGACTGGGTGCAGTACCGCCCACACTGTGATGTGAAGAAATACATGACCCGGGTCTAGAGTGCAGTCCTGTACTGGACAGGTACCTGTGTAGAGGCAAGCATGGAGACAGCTCCTAGCTTAGACTTTATACTGTATACATGTACATAGTTATGAGTAGTTAATAAACACTCTGTTAACTCTTAACTTACTGTTAAGCTATACAAGACTCAGAACCTCTTTATGAGACCTATCGAACTAAACACAACATTTTACAACAAGTAGCAGCAGGCAGACATAGCAGTAGCCATGAAGAGAGTGACCCAGAGCCTCTGTTGGTGTCTGGAGAACTGGTGAGGGGAATTGGAGAAGCGTCAGCTGCTAGAGACCAAGGGGAACTGTTTGTATGGCACAGAATCCCCCTGTGCCTGAGCAGCACTGTGATGTGGAAAGGTGTGCAGATCCCTGAAGAAGAGTCATATGGACTCGAAACATTAACTGTGTTTCTCTCTCCACAGATGCTGCCAGACCTGCTGGGTTTTTCCAGCATTTTCTGTTTTTATTTCAGATTTCCAGCATCTGCAGTATTTTGCTTTTATCGTTGAGCCCTTGATGTTTTTTGTGCATCTGGAATGTCGGGCCACGGTTGTCCATAGTAAGAAGTTCACTTCTTAAGGATAGGCTCTTTCACAAGTATACATATAGATTTGATGTAATGGGATAAAGGATCACTGTGCTGGAACTTCTGTGCATTCCATGTGTTTTTATCCTGCATTACAAAAGATATACTCATTTGAAAGTATCAGATATTGCCTCATTCAATAAGGCTTCATTATAAGATACCTTTACCATGGAACCTAGTTCACCAGCACAAGCATCATCCTAACCCATAAATAAAACATCAACAAGTTCAATAAGCACGATGTCCTCAGTGTTCATCTTTAATTATCTTTTATTTTCAAATGACCTCTTAAAATACAATAGATGGAAAGGAGATCAGAACATAGATCATTTTATCAATAGCAAATGGGAAAAAAAAGCTTTTTACTTTCTGTGACAGAAATGCTGCTATAGACTTCAAAGGTTAGGTCATTTCAAAGATTAAAAGTAAACAATGAGATTTTAAGGGCATGTCATGTCATTCTATATTACATAACATTGGAACAGATCTATTGTGGCTGGTAGTACTATTCTGGGCCCCAAACAGAGACAGCAGGGCAAAGTGATGTTCATCCATTCAAGCTAGGATTATTTAACATTTCAAAATGTCTGGTAAAACAGAGACATAATCAAACCCTGACAAATAAGGTCAAGTAAAACAATTTAGATTTTAATCTAAAATTAAATTATGTCCATTGTTTAATAGAAAAGAAAGACAAACGATGACTAATTTGGAGCTTCATGTAAAAATGGGAACAAAACCTTCGTTGATGGAAGTACCAGATGACAAGAGACCATAAATGCTATAATATTTAAAAAAGTATTTACAAATACGAAAGTGTAAATCTTTCCCTTCTGCCAGGTATAACCAAAATGCTAAAATCGCATAAACTGCACAAGTCTTGATAAAGGCTATTCTTGTTAAATATTTAAACTACTTGGCTTTTAGAGGATTTAGAATATTATCCACTGGAGATTATCACCAAGCTTACGTTAAGCATCTCCGTTTGGTTATTATGTGAAATCTAATATTATAGCAAATATAGAAACAAATTAAATTATTAAAAACAGCATAACTCTGTCAAACCACCTTGCTCGGTATGTCCTGGTACATTAGATGCATTCCAAGGATATATAGACCTTGAACCTCTGAAATCCAAGAAACAAGCTTTCAAAAAGTTTGTATTTCATATAGTATTTTATCATCACAAAGTACATTACAACTTGTGATTGAGGTCTCAGTACGGACACTGTTACACACACAAACAAAGCATCTAGAGTACATCCAACGATGTCCCACAAACAGCAAGCGAATGAATGCTCAATTTCGGTGCTGTGGATTGAGGGAGAAATGTTATCCAGATTCTTTGGAGAATTTCTTATTCTTGTTCATATATTTCCATGGGATTCTTTACACCCACCTGAGTAGGTAAACAGGGCCTCAATTTTAACATCTTTTCCAAAAAGGCAGCACCTCTAACAATGCAGCACTTCCTAAAAATGGGGTCATGCAAGGTCATGTGCTGAAGTCAGTTGTCAGACATAAACCCATATCTTTCTGACTCTGAGGCAGTACTAAGTGAGCCAGTTTGACACAAATAAAATGAGAAAATGCTGGAAATACTCAGCAGGCCAGGCAACACCTGTGGAGAGAAGCAGAGTTAACCTGTTCTGGTCAATAATGATCCTTCATCAGAATGTATGACCCTTCATCAGTTTGCCACAAATTCTGAATTGCTTAGGCACCTGATATATATATACATATATATATTAGTTATAACAGGTGAGGACACGTGTCAAGGCTCAACCTTTCTTTCCCACTCCTCGATTGATCATAACAGGATTTTTGTAATTTATAAGGATGAAGGTATTAATTCAAGGCTTGTGTTTAAGCATTTACGTGATTGCAAATAATTCGGTCCAATGGGCTTTCTTGAGTTTCTTGAGTTTTGTGCTAAAAACAGACCAAGGTAAAGATATAAAGGTATTTAAAAAGGTAAATCCACATTCTGCTCTTCGCAAAACATGCACACATGCAAAAGTACAAGTTATACAATAGAGGAGGTTAACCTATGGCCAAATTAATGTTCAATGATAAAGGGCAAAAGAAAAAGAGAGTACATTGTTTATGATTCCGTTGCTGTTGTTCATGGCTGAGGCAGTTTCTTTAATGGTGGTCCCGATGTTTCCCCCTGGAAATGCTGCTTTTGGATTTTGAAATATCCTTCAAACTTCTCAGTCTGTTGACCCCAGTATGATATAAGCAGGCAGAGTTCCTTTTGATTAAAATTCTCTATCTCGAGTGTATTCCAAACTGTAGCAGAACTAGGGCTCCGACCTTGAGAATAGCAGGAAGAGAGACATGGGGCAGAATCATCCCAGATTTGCACAAAGTGTGATAGCAGGCAGGAAAAATGTCATTTGACCCGCTGGCTGCAATGGTAGGTTTCCATGTTGTTTGTCCCATTCCTGCCTTATTAATTATGCAGCTATAGGAAACACGCCACTCGCTGGTGGGCGGTCTCCAATTTACCTGCTACACCATTACCTTGATGCTTCCTCACACCAGGTATCATGTTTGAACTGCAGCCATGCACACTCTTCTCAGTGCTTGCAACCCAGGACTGCCCTGGTGAAGACATGGCCCCAAAAGCCAAGGCGAGTGCAGTCCCTCACCCCCACCCAATTCAGTGATGCATCCCTGGGATGTCATAGAAACCATCAAGATGTCCTCTACACCTGCTCTGGCTGCAGGCAGCCCATCAATCTCACCACCCCAGCTTGGGAGGCAGCGGCAGTGGTGGTCAGTGACAATGCTGCACACAAGAGGTCAGTCATCTAGTGTAGAAAATGGGTGAATTATCTCATCTGTGCCGCCAGGGAAAGGCAACCATCTCAACACTCTAAACTCGCACACTCACAAGGCCATCTCACTCACTGCCAGCTCAAGGGACATCACCACTCACTCTCTCACACACACCCTCACATCTCCATCTAGCCTCATCTCCTCTGGAGACTGCCTCCTCAGGCCTCACCATCTTGAGGCCACTTGCACAGATCAACATGTGTCCCCACACACACCCTGGGATACACCCCTTCCCCAGCCCTTGCCCTGCAGCCTCTACCCATGCCTGAGGCTACTTCTCCCCCTTCCTCAAGCAAGCCGTAGCCCTGCAGCCATTGAAAAGTCACCCCTGCCTTAAGATTTGTCCAGAAGGTAGAGACCTGCCCATGAGCCCCTCCCCCCAAAAGTGATGTGGTGCCGTCTGCGAAGCCTGGCGCTGATGAATGCGAGTGCTGCCCGAAGCCAGGTAGGCAAACAAACCTCAAAGTCGCGAGAGAAGTGCAGCTCACCAGGTGCACATCACTTATGTACAGTTGTGAAACATGTAAATGTGCAATCAACACTGATGCACTGTGGGGGAGATGATTCTGGTGAGCTGGGCTTATAATAATATAATTATAATGAGATGCTAAAGTATTGAAATGAGGTCCCCGATATGTGGCGGCGGGAAATGCGGCCCACCATTAATGGGTGGGGTGGACGTTCGCAAACTGGCGTGAAACCGATTTTTGGCCGTCTCACCATATTGATCCCTCCCCCCAACTGCTGTGATGCCCAGCACCAATGGGACTGGAAAGTTATAGCCATGGTGTTACTGCTCCATTTGCAAACTTCTACTTCAGACTAACCAATAATAACAGAATAAAGTAATAAAAAACATTTCAAAATGGTGATATGGTCACAGGACCTCTCTCTTTCTGACAAGTATTCCACAGAAAGTACTGGATTAGCTCATATCTGGCTATTGTGTAATGGCCTAGGTGATTAGTTTTTTTAATGTCCAAACCGTTACTTCTGATGGACCATTTTTCCCTCCAATAAGCTAGGAAGAACCTATCAACATCTCTCAAATAGCCATTATCCTGGTAGACTTTCCGTCTTTGCCTGAAAGGTAACTTCATAGGAATGCAAATGGTGAGAGTCAGTTACACATTTCAGTTCATCTTTGAAGTAATTCTTGACAGGTCTGCAGGTGTGAAATTCTATAGGAGGTTTGCCCAGGCATGTCCTAATTGTAATTTACATTGGAAACTTCCAGAAACTGACCAACATGTAATACTAGATATATTAGGTGGCTTATGGCCACCATCTTATGCCAGTGTTGTTGCGTGCTTTAAAAGTCCTTTTAAGAAGTTCAATATACATTTGACCAGCCAATGAAACAATAGATTAATATTACACATGCACATCATCATGACTATATATGTGTATGTATATACCTTGAGATTATTTAGTCAGAGAAATCAGCCTCAACCTTGGAACATGAGAGCAGGGAAAGCTGATTTGCTTGTCTAGAAAAATCACCATGAAGTGCCTTAACTTGTGTAGCATTATTTCTCCAATCAGATCGTTTGCAAAAGTAGCACATAATATAGTAAACCCATCACTAGCCGACAATACTCACGTTGTCCCTCATGGTGCTATGGACAAGGCACCATCCCTTACTTGGGTGCTCAGGCTGGAGGGACTGCCCATAATTACATGGATCTGACAGAGCCTTTTTCCTGTTTGAACATAGCTTTATTATGATGAAGATGATGCATTCCATCACACCCCTGACTTGAACCTTGTAGATGGCAGATAAGCCTTGAGGGTAAAGAAGTGAACCAACCATCATAGATTACTCTTGTAACCACGTTGTTGATGAGTCTGGTCCAATTCAGCTTCTGGTCACTAGTGACCAGCAGGATGTTGAAGAGAGTGGGCTCAGAGTTAGTGGTCCCTTTGAAGATCTGGAAGAGCTGGTTGAGCCTTTTCTTGTTACAAATGTCATTGCCTGTCAATCATGTGCTGTGAATATTATCTGACTTGTTAGCCCAAGCCTGGATTTTGTCCAGCACTCCTTTAGGCTGGTTAGGGTAGCTCCATTATTTTGTGGAGTTTTGAATGGAGCAGAACACTGTAGAATTATCAGCTTACAGCTTCTTAGATTACTTATGATGGAGGTGATGATGGTTGAGCCAAGGACATTATCCAAACAACTACTCCCACCTCTCCCCTGGCATTCAGCTCTTGCATCCATGTCGATCAAGGTTGAGATGAGGCCCTGAGGCAGGTGAAACCTGAACCGAGCATCAATAAGCAAGTTATTAGTGAGTAAGTGTGGCTTGAGGAGGCTAAAGGTGATAATTGCCCAGGTTATATTTGCCTCCCTTTTGTGGGCAACACATACCTGGACAATTTTCCACATTGTCCGGTAGATACCAGTGTCACTGGATTAGCTTGGCTAGGGGTCCAGCTAGTTTTAGAGGATAGTATACAATATCACAGTGCATGAGCAGAAAACTTAAACAACGACTTAGCTCAGGGAAACAGTAATTTCCCTGGTCCAGCCAGCACGCTAAGTACTAACTCAGTTCGAACGCTTAGCTCCTTTTATTGTCTGCAGATCATAGTAGCTATAAGAAACTGATGACCGCTGTGCATGAGGTCATAAAACGCTTGTAACAAGTATGCACAGCAAGTACCAGATTACATATATCAGTTGGAATCACTATAGTGATGCAAAAAATTAAAAGGGGGTTAATTTATTTACAGCAAAAGAGGACAAGAGTATGGAGAAAACATGTTTTAAACGAATAGAGATTTTTTGAGCATGTTGATATTTCTCCAATGATTAACTCTCCACTGCCATTTTTCACTTTCACACTTCCGTCATTGCATCGGATTGTAATTGTTTGGGCTCTAAACTGCTATCAATGACAATTTGTTCAACCGACAGGACATAGTTTTCTTCAGCATGCTCCTCGAATTCTTGACTTTTAAATGGGGGCAGCTCAGTTAGAAGTGTGTGACACTCACTCGTTTTAAGATGTTGTGTTCAATTTATCACTCAAGGCTGGGATTCCAAACAGGGTTCAGGTAATTACCTTTTCAGTTTTTGAACTGAAATTTAAGAATTAAAAAAAAAAGAAATTAAAGACGGCACACAGTGCTGGGGATATCAGGGATGCTGGTCTAAAAAGCGGATCTCTACGCATTGTTTTAATGCACATCATTAACCTACTTATATACATAGGTATGCACTGCTGCTCATAGAATGGTAAATGTGTTAAACATACAACCCCTAATATCATTACTAGTCATTTATAGGCCTGAAAATTACTTGCACATTCAATATAAATTTGTACATTTATCAAAATGTTTGTTTTGCTCACATAATACAATCATTGTAACTCTGGGCTCTGAGTGTCCATATCTTGATTTTTATGGTACCTAGTCATTTTCTGATTATAGTTCACCTACCAAAGAGACTTTCTCTATGATTGGTTTGTTTGTTGTCCATGAGATTTGTGTCATGGTGATTGTCAGTTACCAAGCAGAGAGCCATGTTTAATGTGAACTCTTTCGGCTGCATTTGTTTAGTGAGATCTTGCCTTTCATATTGTCGGAAATTACATCTTTTGGAGCCTGCATTTTCAATTTAGTTGGACATAGGAGGGTCATGTCTCCCACCCCTCAAGATGTTCAGATTTTTTTTTATATTCAGCCCATGGGATCTTGAGAAATAGGAAATTTTCTTTATCTGTAGTTAACTCTTTCATGTACACAATTTTACTATTAACGCTAGACTAACATTCACACTTTTATAGCATCAGTATAACCAATATTAAGGGTGAGTGACTGAATGGTCTAAGTGTCAATGAAGTTGCTTCTTAGTATTGAACCATTTACACACAATAGTAATCAGTGGGCTGAATTTTCCTGCAGGCACTGGGAACCCCATGTCAGAAACATTTGCAGGTCCCAAGCCCACATAGTTCAGTGGCGCACCCACTGACACAACTTCACATGAGGATTCACGATGGCAGGTGGAACAGGAACTCTCGAGGCCCAATGAGAGTCCTCACAGGGCTGGCTGACTGGCAGCCTCACTGGGAGAGGCGGGTTCTTCTGAGGCAGGAGGTGAGTGTGGGGGTGCCTCAAAATGGAGGGGCTGCTGAAAGGCTGCAGAAGGCTCCAAATCAAAGAAGGCCCCAAGATATTAGGGCCACAGGTTTGGAGAGGGAAACCCCTTCTCTGGAATGATTTTGACAACGGATATTTCAGCTTTGCGGTTCTGTCATAGGGAGATGGAGAGCAGGTTCTGGCCTCCCACTGGAAGGCTGCCTCCAAATCTTTTCCGAGCTCTGGATTCGGCAGAGGCCTTGTCTGAGGCCAGGAAAGTTCCACGAGTGCAGGAAAATATGGACATATATACCCATTTATGCTAGTGAGACCTTAATTGACTTGACTGACTGCCCATCTCCGTGGAGTTGGTTGCCAGTTCCCATGGCAGCCTACCCCGTGGACAGCGTCAAGGAGTCATCCCAGTGCGGTTTTTGGCTTCTTTTCTGGTTCCCCACCTCCACTCCCTGTCTTCAGAGCTGCCTCTAATTAGCCAGGAAGGTTCTGGCTGGTATGTTAAAAATCAAAGTTTGACATTTAAACAAAAATCTTTTTGGAGGATCGATTATCTCATTCAAATTGTCATTTTATGACAATCAGGTTTCATTTCCAATAGATTAAAAGAAATTACCTTTTTGTTTGATATTAGTGAAAAATCTTGCCGTGAGGAAACGTTGACTGAGAAATTCGGCTTGTGCCCAAAACGTTCCAGCCTGAGGCTGACACGCCTTCAGCCTTAGGTCTCTTGCGGGTGCCAAATGGGTGCCCCACTGAAGCTTTCTGATCAGGGAGGGTAGAGAATTGACGGCTGAGCCTCATGCTGGTCTAGCCAGCAGGTGAGTCCAGGAGGTATTCCCTGGGAGGCCACAAACACTTTTGGGGTGGTCCTGATTATCCTGGGCCCACAAAAGTAAAAACCCTAAATCTCCCGGTTTTCTTTTGTGTGCTTGCCAACGCTACCTTTAATGTTGGGTTACCTAAATCCCAGTGCAACTAGATGGAACATGTAAGTTCCACCCATTTGTAGGACCTCAATTTGCAAAGCTAGGGAACCTATAATGCCAGTTTCGTGTGGGTGCCCTGGTCAACCATAAGCGGCCTGAGCCAAACTCGTGTCTGGCGCACTCCTAATACACTTTGGGCACAACTTGACGCTGGATACGGTCATAAAGAATCCAGTGCTTTTCAAATGTTCCCCCTCAGTCCTCCTGTCCTGAAGACAGTGATGCTTACTGGAATGGGGAAGTGCAAAGGTCCCTTTGAAGTTGGATTAAGACCCACCAGTAAGAATGTTGAACCCAGATATCCACACAAATGTGTACATGCAAACACATATAGCTTATATAAATACTTGTGTACATATGTGCAAATTGACATGTAGATCAGGAACAAAGGATTCAGGATCTAGTCATAATTAATTTCACAGTGAAGTGGGGAAATAGCAGACAGCATTGGGTGAGTGGTCTGGCCATGGTAGTGGGAATAAACACAAGTTTTTATCAAACCTGCATTTTGATGTTAACCAGTGACTTTCCTTTTTGTGTGAATTACATTTTTTTTACAGCAGTATGCAGTGCAACACAATAAAGTATAGCAGGTTTCCACAATTTCATAAATAAGCAACCACCAAGCCTTTGCAAGAATGTACACGTGAATATGTTGCATTCCGGAGTACCCAAGAATGAACTTAACATGTTTCCAAAGTTATGACTAAATGAAAGTAAGAGGAATTTTCTCGGTAGTTACTCTATGGTTCATTCACAGTAAAACACTGTGTTGGTGTGAAGTGATTTTGCTTTGCACTGACCTCGCGGTTATAGTATACATCCAGTTTCAAGAAACAAAGACTTGCATTTATATAGCACCTTTCATGATCTCAGGACATCCCCTGGCGCTTTACAGCTAAAGAGGTGCTTTTGAAGTGTAGCGGTTATCATAATGTAGGTAACATGGCAGTTGATTTGTGCACAGCAAGCTCCCACATACAGCAATGTGGTAATGACCAGAAAGTTTGTTTTTGTGATGTTGATTGAGGGATAACTATTGGCCTGAACTATTGGACTCATGATGGTTGAAAGTATTGAGACTCTCTGGAGGAGGTAGTCTCCTTCTACTGGACTTTGTGTCAACACAGGCCTTGACACCTGATTTACACTGCAAGCTAAGCACTGGTATGAAGTCAAAACTCCTTTTTACCAATATTGATTTTAATGGTAATGCAAATACACCATTATTCCCCTGTATTTTGGAGGATCTAAACTCAGTAGGTCTGTAAGACATTAGTACAATTGATTGCAAACAGATAAATACCTAATTCAAACATCACTGAGTTGATTGGAGTATTGTGTACAGTTCTGGGCGCCACACTATATGGAAGGATGTGAACGCATTGGAGGTAGTGCAGAAGATGTTTATGAGAATGGATCCAGGGATGAGACACTTCAGTTATGAGGGAAGGTTAGAGAAGTTGGGACTGTTTTCCTTTAAGAGGAGAAGACTAAGACAAGACTTGATAGAAGTTTTCAAAATCATGAGGGGTCTGTACAGAGTAGATAGGGAGAAACTGTTCCCATTTGTAAACGGATCGAGTACCAGAGGGCACAGTTTTAAAGTGTTTTGCAAAAGAAGCAAATGCGAGGTGAGAAAAAACTTTTTCACACAGCAAGTAGTTAGGGTTTTGAGTGCACTGCCTGGAAGTGTGGTGGAGGCTGGTTCAACTGAGGCATTCAGAAGGGCATTGGATGGTTATTTAAATAGAAACAATGTGCAGGGTTACGGGGAAAAGGCAGGAGGTTGGCACTAAGTTAAAATGCCTCAGAGAGCTGGTACAGACTTGATGGGCCGAATGACCACCTTCTACACCGTAACAATTCCATGATTCTGATTCTGCGATTGGGCTATTTTTAAGACGGGTGACCACTTCCCATTTGCTTCCATTGTAAAGAATTTTTGATTCACGTGTACAATACTTTCTAACTTCCCAGGTTTTAGCTGTCAAATCATGAAATACATTCCATCCATTGCTCGGTTTCACCTAGAGTGAGTGGCACATTTTAGAAAAGCGATCGCAGAAAAAGTTCCCGTGGTAAGTGTTCATGACGGCATTTCACTTTTTCATTCCAGGTGATTTGCGGAAGAAATAGTTAAGTCGCTGAGATTAGTAAATTTTATCTGCAGCCTGTACAACTCATGGTGTGCGGGAATAACATTTATGATAATGTGGTTGGACCTCTATCAGGTTTCAACTTTTTTTATGTGAACCATTAAACTGTAACCACATTTCTTGCATCCTGCTTAATATAGAGTTCGAAAGGAGTGCTGGGAGAGGGAGCAGGGAGAGCGCTCTATTCCATGGAACATCTTTGCATCCAACATGCAAATGCAACTGTTAATTCTTAAGAGCAACCTGACAAAATCTAAATTATCATTCAATGTTTTTGGTGCAGTAGCAGGTACAGGGAGCATTGGGACTACACTGTACATCTTGAATTCAGTACAGGGATAGGGAAAATAGCATTGTCCTTAGTGGAGCATGCAAAGAAAAAACGTTGATGAATGAAAGGAGGAACTATTAAAAGCAAAACTGAAGAATGGCTTTATACACAATTTGAACAGAAATAATAATGTTATGGCTATGAAAGATGACATTAACACTTAGGGAACACATTTCTAATAGATCAATTTTTTTTAAAAATTGGAGATCAAAAATCATTTTGGCAGCTCAAAATTGAATTTGCTTTAGAAGGATTGGCAGAGCAGTGGAAAAACTATTTCATGGCCTGCCTTTCAGTGAATTTAATGGACATGCATGAATCTTTTTGCTAACAAACATGAGTGACAACTAAAAGGTTTTGGAAATAATGCATGAAATGCTTTAGTTTTTACTAATATTTTTGTAGTTGAAAAGCATGCTTAAAATTGATACTGACTTTTTTTTATCCCCACGAAAGAAACTGTTCCCTTTCTTTAATATTAGAACATCAAAAGAAATTGTAGTTTTGAAATAACATCTTCAGGAAATGCATTGTCAATACTTGATGTACATTGAGAGATATAAAATCATAAGCATCTTTATGGACTAGTTGTACCATTTTAACCTCAAGAGTTGGGGGAAATGCTTCATTTCGGACCTTCTCCTTAAGGCCTAATTGTGATTTAATGTTTATTCCGAAAATGTTGCCTTTTGTGCAGAGTGCTGGTGAGTACTGCAAGGATGCACTCCCATCTGTCTGCGTATTGTTGTGTCTGTAGTAGTGTTGAATGGCATGCATATCAAATACAGAAGATGCACTCAAGTTGCAGGTAATGCTAATTTAGTCTCGTATTTGTCCTGGCAGTTATTCATCATTCCCAAAACATTTAAATTTTAAATGGAAATAGAGGCTTTGTGGAACATTGGCCTTTGCAACTCCGAGATCTTGACTTGAATCCCATCCAAACTGGGAGGATGAAAGTCACTTCCCTTCCATCGATCATTGGAGACCAGGTGAAATATTTTGCATAGTTTTGACTCAGTTCATTTGGAATGTAGGTTTACAGCAAAAAATTAGATTAATTTCTCCAGTCTTTTTCTCCTGTTTTTCTCCAGTCTAAAACAGATTAAGCTAAGGAAAGGTAAGAGTTATAGTTTTTATTTGAAGTACATAATTAATTTAATGTTTTTTTACTGTATTTAACTTAAAGTAAGGAGTTTTTTTTCAACTGGAGGCATGGCAGGACAGCTCAGTCCCATGTTATGTACCGCCTGCAACACGTGGGAAGTCCGAGATGCTCCTTGCGCTCTGACTGACCAGGAGTGCATGAAGTGCCACCAGCAGCAGCTATTTGAGCTCCGAGTTTCGGAGCTGGAGCGGCAGCTGGAGACACTGAGGTGCATCCGCAAGGCTGAGAGTTTTGTGGATAACACGTTTTTAGATGTGGTCACCCCCACAGCTTACGGAAGTGCAGGCAGAGAGGGAATGGGTAACCATCAGTCAGAAGAAAGGTGGCAGGCAGGTAATCAGGAAACCCCCAGGGTGCATCTCACTTGAGAACCGTTTTTATGTGTTGGAAAAGTGATGGTTCCTCTGGGGAGTGCAGTCACGCTCATGGCACTGTGAGTGGCTCAGCTGCACAGGGGTGGAGGAAAAATGGGGAAGAGCAATAGTGGTAGGAGACTCGATAGTAAGGGGAACAGACATTTCTGCGGCCATAGGCGTGACTCCAGGATGGTATGTTGCCTCCCTGGTGCCAGGGTCAAGGATGCCACTGAACGGCTGCAGGGCATTCTAAAGGGGAGGGCAAACAGACAGAGATCGTAATACATACTGGTACCAATGACATAGGTAGAAAGAGGGATAAGGTCCTGCAAGCAGAATTTAGGGAGCTAGGAAACAGATTAAAAAACAGGACCTCAAAGGTAGTAATCTCTGGATTACTTCCATTGCCACGCGCTAGTGAGCATAGAAATAGGAGGTTAGTCCAGATGAATGCGTGGCTGGAGGGATGGTGCAGAAGGGAGGGCTTTAGATTTCTGGGACATTGGGACCATTTCTGGGGATGGTGGGACCTGTACAAGGCAGACTGGTTGCACCTGAACTGGAATGGGACCAACATCCTTGCGAGAAGGTTTGCTAGTGCTGTTGGGGAGGGTCTAAACTAACTTGGCAGGGGGATGGGATCCTGAGAGGAGGTTCAGCAGGGGGAGATGCACAGCCAAAATTAGAAGAGAGAGCAAGTGAGTCTGGAAGGCATAGAAATTATAGGCCAGTTAAGGCACAAGGGAGTTTGGGAAGGTTGAATGGTATTTATTTTAATGCATGGAGTCTGACGAATAAGGCAGATGAGTTGAGGGCACAAATTAACACATGGAAGTATGATGTCATTGCTGTCACAGAGACATGGTTGAAGGAGCGGCAGGATTGGCAGCTCAATGTTCCAGGATATAGGGTCTTCAGGCGAGACAGGGGAGGTGGTAAAAGAGGAGGGGGTATCGCAATATTGATCAAGGAATCAATTACAGCAGTAAGGAGGGATGACATCTTAGAAGGCTCCTCAAATGAAGCCATATGGGTAGAACTGAAAAACAAAAAAGAGCAATCACATTGCTGGGAGTGTACTATAGGCCCCCAAACAGTCAGAGCGAAATAGCAGAGCAGATATATAGGCAAATTTCAGAGAAGTGTAAAAATAATAGGATAGTAATAGTGAGGGATTTTAACTTCCCCAACATTAACTGGGTTAGTCATAGTGTGATAGTTTTAGAGGGAGCAGATTTCTTAAAATGCATCCAAGAGAGCTTTTTAAGCCAGTGCATAGAATGTCCTACAAGAGAGGGGGTGGTCCTGGACTTAATTTTAGGGAATGAAGCTGGGAAAGTGGTAGAGGTATCAGCGGGGGAGCATTTTGCAGATAGTGATCATAACTCCATTAGATTCAAGGTTGTTATGGAAAAGGACAGGGATGGGCCGGAAATCAGAGTTCTAAATTGGGGGAAGGCCAATTTTAATAAGATCAGATATGATTTGGCCAGAGTGGACTGGGAGCAGCTACTTTTAGGTAAGCCTGCGTCAGAGCAGTGGGGCTCATTCAAGAAGGAAATAGGGAGAGTACAGGGCCAACACATTCCAGTAAAGACAAAGGGTGGGACCAACAAATCCAGGGAATCCTGGATGTTGAGGGATATACAGGATTGGATAAAGTGAAAAAGGGATACTGAGGGCTCAAAACAGCGGAAGACCTAGAGGAGTATAGAATGTGTAGGGGGGAACTTAAAAAGGAAATTAGGACAGCAAAAAAGGGCATGGAAAAACATTGGCAGGTAAAATAAAGGAAAATCCAAAGTTATTTTACAAGTACATTAAGAGTAAGAGGATAACTAGGGAAAGAGTAGGGCCCATTAAGGACCATAGTGGTAATTTGTGTGTGGAGCCGGAAGACGTGGGTAGGGTTCTAAATGCATACTTTGTGTTGGTGTTCACAAGTGAGAGGGACAACGTGGGTATGGAAATCAGGAAGAAGGACTGTGATATAATTAAAGAAATTAGCATAGAAAGGGAGGAGGTTCTAAGTGGCCTGGCGGGCTTAAAAGTAGATAAATCTCCATCCCGGATGAAATGTATCCAAGCTGTTGAGTGAGACAAGGGAGGAGATAGCAGGGACGCTGTCAATAATTTTCAATACATTTCTGGCCACAGGAGAGGTGCCAGAGGACTGGAGGACAGCCAATGTGGTACCGATATTCAAGAAGGGAGGAAAGGGTAAACCAGGGAACTGCAGGCCAGTCAGTCTAACCTCAGTGGTGGGGAAACTATTGGAAGCAATTCTGAGGGACAGAATTAATCTACACTTGGAGAGGCAGGGATTATTCAAGGACAGTCAGCATGGTTTTGTTAAGGGGAGGTCATGTCTGACAAATTTGATTGAATTTTCCGAAGAGGTGACCAGGTGTGTAGATGAGGGCAATGCATTTGATGTAGTCTACTTGGACTTCAGCAAGGCTTTTGATAAGATTCCGCATGGGAGACTGATAACGAAGGTAAGAGCCCATGGGATCCAAGGCAAACTGGCAAATTGGATCCAGAATTGGCTGAGTGGCAGGAAGCAGAGGGTGATGGTCAAGGGGTGTTTCTGTGACTGGATGCCTGTGTCCAGTGTGGTTCTACAGGGATCAGTGGTGAGTCCCTTGTTGTTTGTGACATATATAATCGATTTAGACTTGAATGTATGAGGTTGATCAGTAAGTTCGCAGATGACACAAAGATTGGTGGGGTGGTAAATAGTAAGGAGGATAGCCTTAGATTACAGGAGGATATAGACGAGCTGGTCAGATAGGCTGATCAGTGGCAAATGGAATTTCATCTGGATACGTGTGAGGTGATGCTCTTGGGCAGGTCAAAAAAGGCACGGGAATACACAATGAACGGTAGGGCCCTGGGAAGTACCGAGGATCAGAGGGACCTTGGTGTGCATGTCCACCAGTCCCTTAAGGTAGCAGGACAGGTAGATAAGGTGGTTAAGAAGGCATATGGGATACTTGCCTTTATTAGCCGCGGCATAGAATATAAGAGCAGGGAGGTTATGCTGGAACTGTATAAAACGCTGGTTAGGCCACAGCTAGAGTATTACGTGCAGTTCTGGAATCCACATTATTAGGAAGGATGTGATTGTACGAGAGAGAGTGCAGAGGAGATTTACCAGGATGTTGCCTGGACTGGAGAGTTTTAGTTATGAGGAGAGATTGGATAGGCTGGGGTTATTTTCCCTGGAGCAGATGAGATTGAAGGGGGACATGATTGAGGTGCATAAAATTATGAGGGGCATAGATAGAGTAGACAGGAAGGAACTTTTCCCCTTGGTGGAGGGATCAATAACCAGGGGGCATAGATTTAAGGTAAGGGGAAGGTGGTTTAGAGGGGATGTGAGGAAGAATTTTCTCACCCAGAGGATGGTGGGAATTTGGAACTCACTGCCTGAAAAAGTGGTAGAGGCAGAAACCCTCATAACATTTAAGAAGTATTTGGATGTGCACTTGCGATGCCATGGCATACAAGGCTATGGGCCTAGTGCTGGAAAATGGGATTAGAATAGTTAGGTACTTGTTTGACCAGTGCAGACTCAATGGGCCGAAGGGCCTTTTTCTGATGTAAGCTGTAGGCCTCTATGACTCTATCATTCCAAATAGCTCTGGTGATGCTTGGTGTGAGAAAATGGCTCCAATAACTATCTTTGAACCAAGAAATTGGTTCATGTACACTTCAAATTAACTTTGCACTGTCCACAAATGACCTTATCCGATTACAAGGCAACAGGTTTTAATGTTGTACTGTCTTATATCACCCCCTTCCTGTCCCCTGCTAGGGATCAGCACATGTCTCTTCTAATTGCTGCCATGCCCATGTAACCCGATTCCCTCTCTGTGTGCAAGTTATCGGCAGAAATCAGTGCTCTCCGCTGAGGCGAGTTTAGTAGTGGGGGGCATTTATTTGGACGGGAGGTTTCCCCCATAACCCCCATTAAGTCCAGGTGGAAAGCTCATGGGTGGCCTTCTTGAGCCACCACTATTGAGGCCCTTAAGTGGGCCTTAAGTATTCACCCAGCGGCGGGTGGGCGACTTGCCAGGTGGGAAGCCTGAAAAGTAAACCCTTTCATGGTTGCTTGTGTGCAGGCTTCCCCCTTTGTCAGGCACTCAGTGCCTGATCGAGGAACTGGGCATCAGGAGTGTGGGGCTCACTGAGAGCCACACCCTTTCCCTTGCAGCTGAACACCCCGACCCCGTGACCCCCACCTATGACCCCCCATCCCGCCATCACACTTTTGACCTGGGCCCTCGGTGATATCAGGCCTCAGGTGGATGCAGTGCCAGCAGCAGCCACTGCCCCCCTGGTGGCACTGCAGGGCAATTTACAGCTGCCAGTCTCTGATTGGCCAATAGCTCTTTGTGGGTGGGGTGCAGTGGGCTGGGATTTCAGCCCTCAGAGTCCTTGATTCTGGGATAGGCCCACTGCTGCCCAGTGAACGCTTAATTTGGCCGGCCTTCCTGAAAGTAGGCAACGCGGGGCTCTTGCTGGCTGTCCAGCCGGTGGCCATTACATCCCTCGCCCTCATTAAGTTCCACCGTATGGTTGCTGCTCTGAACCCAGCCTATTACTCCCATGTCTTTTCTTCCTTCCCTTTTAGGCTTTAATTTCTCTCTGCACTCTCCCCCTTTCTATCACCCAGCTATTCCGCTTTTCATTCCTTATCTCTCAGGTGGACGTAATCTCTGCGTAAGCCTATTGCTGCACCTCTGCCTTTACCTGTCTTTCTGGTTCGAATCCTACCCGATGTGCCCTTGAAAGGCCCATTGAAGAATTTACAGCCTCCTTACCTTCAGCAACTCCAGCTGCTCAATTCTCTTTTTTTTCATTGATCTTCAGGTCTACTGGGTCTAACATTCCGAAACCTCTTTCTCATCCCACATGACTCCGTCTTCTTGGGCTCTGCCAGTGGATCAACAATTACCACACTTCTACATTTCCCTCCAAAACGTCTGTTCATTCACAGATACAGACCTTGCCATCCAAACCCTATTGTGGATGACCGTACTGACAACTGTCAATAATTTTCATAACATTATTGTGATTTATTGTAAGGGTAGGTTAATAGTGGGGATTGGATTAGTTTCTCTGTGTGGATATGTGTGTGTGTGGGTGGGGGGAGGAGGGGGTGGGATTTAATTGACTTGGAGTCAGCTGGCCTGGAGCTTTTAAGTTAATAAAAGGGAAGCTATTTACATAAACATGGCTGAAGCCTAAGAATCTGAGGTGTGAGGAGCATTTGCATTTTTTGATAAATTAGGTGAGTTTGAATTTCAAAGAGATGGTAAGATGTTACAACTAGCCATAAGAAGCTAAGCCAAACAGTGGGCGGAATTTTCCCAGCCCGCTGGCAGAGCCATGATAGGTGAAGGCAAATCACGATTGTCCACTCAGTCCGTCGATGGCGGACCACATTTCCCACCATCGGTTGACGGGGAGCTAATTGTAACACATCAGCATATAATTAAAAGACCATCCCGCCAGGCTCTTGGAACCCCACCATCTCGTCCGTCCACGTCGGCGGGAAAGCGCGCTGACGTGTTTCACAACAGCACGCAGGTGACGTGCACTTGGCGGCCTTCACTTTGGGGGAACTGAGGTGAGGGAGCAGCAGCGTTCTCCGCAGCTCGCCTGTTGTATACAGGTCTCAGGGGCACCGGGGGATGGACTGATGCCTGGCCCCGGAGGCGACTGCTGAAGGCGGGGGATGGTGTCCAGGGGCAAGTGCTGGCCAGCCTCAGAGGCGACCGTTCTCGATGGGGGGGAGGGGTCAAATGCTGCCCTGGCGCTACATTCTGCGCACAGGCAATTGAGGTGGGGGGCAGGGTAAGCAAGGGGAGTGGCCACACATTAGGGACACCTGTATAAACTGACCCTGCCTCTGCAACTGAGACAGATCAGGCACAGCCACAGTGATATGATTGGGGTCAGGCTCTTAGCCTGCCCGCCCATGCAAGCAACGTGGAGGCACCAAGGGGCCACTAAGTGCTCCATACCTTACCCAGCACCCCGTGCACCCCACACCCACCTCTCCAGCACAGGCTTCAAGTCTGCCACCACTTTATTGGATTGCGGAGCAGTTGGACTGCACACGTTGTACAATCTCCTTGCCAATGCTGGCCATGTAGCAGTCACAGCTGGAGGTGCTCACAGCCCCTTGCAATCTCAGCATCCCGGTTTGGACCAGTGTGCCCTTTGTCGCAGGTTGACAGGGCAGCCATGCAGTGCACTCATCTCTGGCCCTCCAAGGGGTGACCAGTATTCTCCGGGAAGCATTAAGGGGGGGTCACACAGGGTCAGGAACGTACAGCCATGATAACCACATCTCTCTCTCTCTCTTTCATGCTGCAGGAGGACCACGTCAGGATAATGGATCCTGGTGATCTAGCTGTATGCCTGACGGCCTACAGAGACTGTAGGAGATGGAGAAGAGAGCAACTGAGGCTCCTCACCGCGCAAAGGCAGGAGCAGCAACCTCATGAAGAAGGGGCAGCAGGGACTACGGCACACGCTGCTCAGGAGCGACAGTGAGCCACAGCTGGTCGGTGCCTAGCGACACCCAGGGTCTGTAGACGCCACCTGCCATTCCCACACATGACTGAGAACCAGTGTCGCCAACCACTGCGCATGTCTAAGGACTTGGTGGCTCACATCTGCCACTTACTGCAGGACTTGGCGCCAAGGGGACATGGAGGGCATCCACTGCCAGTGGCTGTGAAAGTGACAGTGATGCTCAATTTCTTTGCCAGTGTTTCCTTTCGGGGCTCCACAGGTGACCTTTGTGGGATTTCACAATCCGCCACTCACAAATGCATCTATGAGGTCACAGATACCATCTTCTCCATGGCAACAACTTTGTGCATTTCACCCAGGACCGGGACAGCCAGGATGCAAAAGCCATTGGATTCACCCTGATCTCGGGATTCCCACAGGTGCAGGGTGCAATTGACTACACTCATGTGGTGCTCAGGTCTCCGTCGCTACATTCGGTGGACTTCATCAACCGCAAGGGCTTCCACTCACTGAATGTGCAGCTGGTGTGCGACCACTCGAAACGTATCCTGCAGATGTGCGCACGGTTTCCAGGGAGTGTGCACAACACCTACATCCTGAGTCACTCGCAGATCCCTGCTGTCTTCCAGGGTCCACAGAGGCTGCAGGGTTGGCTCCTTGGGGACAAGGGCTACCCACAGAGGCTGTGGTGCGGCAGCCTCAGACTGCAGCAGAGCGACGCTATAATGAGGCTCATGCTGCAGCTCACAACTTGGTTGATCAAACCATCGGGATGCTGAAGATGCAGTTCCAGTGCCTGGACCGGTCTGGTGGAGCCTGCAATACAGCCCACAGAGGGTGTAACGCGTCGTCGTCATCTGCTGCGCCCTTTACAACCTGGCGCTGCAACGGGGAGAGGAGCTGGCTGAGGAGGAGATGGAGGAGCTGCATGTCTCCTCCGATGAGGAGGACGCCAATGGGGTTGAGGGTGAGGGGGTCCTCGGTGGTGATGATGACGGGGATGAGGCTCACTGGCTAGATGAGGCAGGCGCATTTGGGAGGCCTTCATAGCTGCCAGATTTATGGAGGATGATGACAAGTGAGGTGTCCCTGTAGATCCTGACAGTCTGGCTATGGCCGCACATATAATCTCTGTGAGAATGCTCCTGTCATGGAGATGCAGTGGAGGCCCTAATAGTTGCTCGATCGCAGGAGGATGATGACAACATGCAGTGAGGACACTCCATAGATCTTCACATAGCCTCTGAGAATGTCTGACTCCTGTCTGGCCAAGGGCAGCTCGCTTGCGCTCTGTGATCAGGACCATCTCAGAGACACATCCATGAAACTTTAGATGCATCTGATGCTGTGTCCGCCTTCAGCACCTCAGCCCTTCAGGAGCTGGTGCACAGCATCACTGGTCCCAGATGCTTGTGTGATGGGGGCCAGCCTCACCTTAAAGGCGCTGAGAGCACACAGAGAGTATGAGAGAACTCTGTGGTACCTGCCCACTACATTCTGGCAGCAATGACCAGCACTGCCGAGGTGCAGGCATCAGTAATGTTCCAGGGAGTGTGAGGCTGGACCATCACTGTGGCCTGAAGGCTGCACAAAGCACAGGGAAGAGGCCCTGGACTGAGACACCTGCCTTTATCTTGTGCAGAAAGGTTTCACATCTGAGTGACAAGAACACTGCTCATCAGAACAAGAAGCCATAGGCAGAGTAACATTCTTAGGAGTTTATTGACAATAGCGAACAGTATATACAAGTCATCAACACCCATGCCCAGCTGTGCAACTACTTTTACTTAACTTTCCTAACCCTGCCGCATGTCTTGGTGTTCCCAGGACATCCACAGCGGAGGTGGAGGCAGCCTGCTGACTGCGATGCCCTGTCTGTGATGACTTTGGTAGGCGTCCTCTGGAGGGCCGAGACTTCAAGGCCCTAGCCTGCTTTCGGGGTCCTGCTGTGTGGCAGTGGCACCCTCCTCAGCGTGTGAAGCTGAAGCTGTGGAGGTCACAGGAAGATGGGATTCGGATAGGCTGGTCACTCCCAGAGTCACCTGGGTAGATGGCCCCCGGAGTGTGCACCTGCTGATCCTCCTCCCTATGGGTGCCCAAGGGCCCCTGGCTGACTGCGTGAGCAGAAGGGGTAGCTGGCGTAAGATCGAGCTGCCCAGCACCCCTCTTGCGTACACACTGTTGGAGGCTAACTATGGCATCAACGATGGAGTTAAGCCCATGAAGCAGTGCAGGAGTGACATCCTGGACCAAGGTCTCCATAATGGCCACCATCCAGCCAGTGTTGACCTCGATGCGTTGCAATGCTGGCGCTATCACCTCAGGCTGAAGACGGACGGACTCCTCCATTGTGCCTTGTAATCTGAGGACTGCAGCGGACATCCCTTCCTGATGTTCCTGAGCTTACCTTTGCAGCTCCAGCAACTGTGACATGACTGAGTCCAGAGGCTCCTCATCTGACTCCGACTCAGCAACGTTCTGGCATCCAGCAGTCCTCCGGATGCCGGTGACCTGGGAAGTCCCAGCCTCCACCTGCTGTGGATCAGACAGTGCGATATGCTCACCAGATTGTGATCCCGAGGCTACTCTAAAGCTCGGTCCCACCGAGGTGTGTGTCCCTGCGCTGGTGGAGGGTGTGGGTGAGCGCTGTGATGGGACTTCAGGGAGGGTGCCTTCAGATTCTTCTTCAGAGGTTTCTTTGGAGCTTGATTGGAGGTCCTGAGTCATGGACTCTGTTGGCTGTTTGGCAGATGAGCCTGCGAAAGCAAAGAGAGATAATTAGTACATGGCAGTGGCCTGTGAAACAGGACACGTCGCACACAGTGTGGTTGTCTGATGGATGTTGCACTGCTGGATCCTCACTTGCTAGAGCAGCGCCGACCTCACCATCAGCACAGGACCAGTCCGATCATCGCCAGCCAGCTGGATGGCTCTGTTTTCAAATTCTGTCATAACTTTGATCTCCAGCATCCCTCCACCCTGTCTGTGACCTTTCCCTCCTGCTGTGAGCCAGTTTGTCCTGCATGGATAGAGATGGGGAGAGTGTATCAGGACGTCTGCCGGGCCAGATGATAAGAATACCTGGCCTGTCTGGGTGGTGAGTGGTCCAATGGACGGGATGAGGACATTGATGGTGTGTGTGCAAGAGTGAATGGTGATGTCCCTTGCACTGGCATTGGGTGTGGGCCCTGTGGATGTGTGATGTGTTTGTGAGTGTGTGAGTTGGGAGTGGTGAAAAGAGTGACTTACCCCTGGTGGAACGGAAGAAATCATTCATCCTTTTGCAGCGCTGGATGGCTGTCCTCCTCTGCAGGGCATTTGCCCTGACCACCACTGCCATCGCCTCGCAAGCCGGGTTGGTGACTTTGCTGCCCCTCCTGTGGCCAGAGCAGTGGTAGAGCACATCCCAATGGGCTTCCATGGCATCCAGCAGTCGCTCGAGGGACCCATCGTTGAGGCGGGGGCGGGGGTGGGGGGGAGGCGCGGGGGTGCTGCAGTCTTTTTGCCTTTGCTGGCCATGTTCTCTGGGCAGTGGGTGGTGAGCTGGTGACGTTGAGCGTTTTGCTGGCGGCTGCCTTTTAAACATGGTGGCTGGCATGATACAACAGCGGGGTGATGGCGGGAGGGTGAATGAGAGCCTGCTCACCATGGAAATGGCGTGCTTTGTGGGAGTGAATAAATAATGAGGCGGGCTCCGGAAGATACGGCGAGAAAACCCAACATTTTCGTCGGCGGATAGGACTCCATTTTACCCGCCCACTACCGCACTTAGTGCAATTCTGGGAAAATTCCGCCCAGTGTGTTTCTTTTTCCCAAAGTTTACTGATAATATGAGTGCTATGAAAGATTTCTATTATGAGAAAAGTAAAGTTGCAAAGGCATATTGGAACAATGGAATTTACATTAAAAAGAGAGAAAAAGGAGATGAGGTTACGTGTAAGGGGAAAGGCATTCTAAGATCTAATAAGTGTGAAAAGCCTCCAGCCTCAATGCATCAAGTTGCTGTCTACAGGAACTAAGAAGCTAAGAAAACTCACTGTGAATATAAATGTCCAGGGTATTGTGGGCTTTGCCTGGATCTGTTGAAATGTATTTGTTTTTACAGTTATCTTAACGCAGATGTAACTGGGAGCCAGATTAATTAGGGGTTTTAGGAGTTATTATAGGAGTAATTTGTAGACCTATGTATGTACTTGAAACTTTTTCTTTTATTAATAAATGTTTAATTTAGTTTTGTAAAAGACCTCTGAGTCTTGGACTTATTACTACTGAATTCAAAGCATGCATCTCAAAATAAAATACAAATTGCAGAACAGTTGTGGCAGCTGTTTCAAGTTTCCCTCTGGGACTTGAGCAGCTCACCATTTACCATCTGCTGTGCCATGACAAGAACATGGCATTACCCTTTACTAAAGGCTCCCTGTCCTCCTTCCAAACTGTCATAGTGGCGGTTTGGCCCATTATCACCTTCATTTCTCCCCCCACTTCTTTGGTATTTTCCCATTCTTTGGCTATCTCATTTTTACCCACTCCTCTCACCTTTTCCTTAAAAACATTGTTGCCTACCACCTGCCCCTCCCCCAGCGCACAACTGTGATCTCAAGTTTCCCTGTGAGGCATCCTCCCTGATTCGTTCCAAGAGCCTCTACATTGGGCAACTCATCCTCAGTGAATTCAAACAACACCTGTGCTCCTTATGCCCTCTGAATTCATCATCCTACTGACATCTCTAAATCCCTTTGTCCTGAGTACCCAGGATCACTGACATTTCCTTGACCTTGTTATATTCTGTCATCTCTGCTACGTTGGTCTCAATTACTGACAAGGCTATCTCAAACCATTGCCTTGGATCTTTCATCATTCAAATCTGCATATCCCCTTCCAACCCTACTTCCTTCTGCATTCACCACCTACAATTGCTCTTTGAAACTCACAAGTACCAAAACTTCAGCTCTCCATTTACCATGATCCCTCTGCAAACTGTTGATTGACTCAACCGCTCCCTCACCTCTACCTTTGATATTGTAGCCATTCATCTGTACTGCCTCCAGTGCCCAGGGTGTGGACTTAAGCCAAACTCGCACACAACCAGTGAGTCTCCCATCACCCCAGCAAGTGCTGCTGGGGCTCCCATTCCTCCACAAGGGTTAAAAAAAAAGCACTTGGTTTATTTTCTCCACTGCCAAATAATTTCTTAACCCCCTCACCAATGTGACTCGAGCCTCACCTGCACTAGGTTTAAGGAACTCATGGACTTCTTTGTTACTGAGTTCAGCTGTTGGCCCTTCTTTGCCTTGCTCATCAGACAAAATGTTGCCTTTCACACATCCTTTCACCTTAGCCCTGAACCCATATCCATTCCAGCTTTCCCCCCATCTCCTCTTATTCCCGCTCTAAGCTCATCTCATTTGTATGACCCATCTCTGCTGCCTTAGCCTCATTCCCACAGAACTGCTGACTGCTCAACTTCTTTTGCTGGGTTCCATGCTAGCTGCCATTGTAAATATTTCCCTCCCCTCAGACACTGTCCCTTTCCCTTTGAAAATAACTGTAATTGCTGTTCTCCTCAAAAAAAAACTGACCCTCATTCTCTCTACAATTACAAGCTACCTTCCCATTCCCAACCATTCATTCCCCTTTAAAGTTCTTGAACATAATGTCACCTCCAAAATTGATTCCCAGTCTCCCAAAGTGTTTAAGTTGCTTCATGGTTTCAACCCCCTCCATCTCTGTAACCTTTACCAACCCTACAACCTTTGCGAAACTCTCATTTCCTCTGAACCTGGCTTCTTGTATGTCCCCCATCCCTTCTAGCTGTGCATTCTAAACCGTAGGCATCATGCTCTGACATTTCCTCCATAAATCCCTCCCCCTCTCCATTTTCTGCTTTACCTTTAAAACCCACTCCCTGATCAAGCTTTTGTCACCCTTTCTAAAATTCCCTTCTGTTGTGCAGCGCTCACGTTTCTGATTATGTTTCTATAAAGTGCTCTGGACAATACTATGCTAAAAACATAATATAAATGCAAATTGTCGTTGAAAAGGAAATGTTCTGTGAGCAAAGTGGAGTAGGCTTTGTCCCGTTTGGGATTAAGACTTGATAGCGAGAGGAAGTGGGGCAAAGGGAAAGAGAGAAAACCCACTTTAATGTCCATTTCACCCACCCTAAACCTGACCATGCAATACCCTGTGATGAAGAAGGCAAAAAGTGAAAATGTTTCACTGCCCAACATTAATATCACTTTGATGAGCTAACAAATGTCTAAATTAAGAGCAAAGTTAAGATACTTGTTAAGTAGTGCTGCGGTAGTGATGGAAGCAGCAGGAGTTGCTGGCGTGATGTTGCGATACTGGCAGTGATTAAGTTACTGCATATAGGGCTGTGTTAGCAATCTGACTGTGTGAAAGATAAACAATTTGTTTTTGGGCCTTTTGCAGAATATGGTAAATAGGCACAAGGAAGTCAACTTCACGAGAAATTGACAGTACAGATGTGCAATTACGGAAAGAGAATTGATGCTGCTCCAGTGATGATGAAATTTCAAAAATATCTCTGTCAACACAAGCTCCTTTTTAAAACATGTAACCTTGAAATTGCTACTTGCCAGATTAGTGAACGCGTGCTTAACAATTTTATATCACAGTTTAATATCTCCATCAAAATAGTGGTTCAGAGAAGGAGCATTGATGAGTCTAACCTTCATACCATTTAAGGCATCCTCAGATTACTTGGTTAGCAGTCGATTGCTTTTGAAGCATAATTATTGTTTTGCAGGTAAATACAGCAGATAAATCACACACAGCAAGGTCTCAGAGCCAACAACTTAATGCGTGTCTAATAAGTCTATTTTTGACAGTGTTGGTTGAAGGGTGAATGTTAACTGGGACACTGGGGGAGTTGCCAAATTTTCTTCAGATGGAAACCTATCTCAAAGACCGCACCCCTGACAATATAGCCCCCAATATAACTTAGAATTGCAATGATTGTTAGTCTAGATCATGCACCTAAAACTGTAGTGAGGTGTGAACCTACAACTTCTATTTTAGTGATAAGAATGATACCAACTGAGCTTAATCCATAATTAAGACTATGATATAAATGCAACTGTTCAGAATAGCTCGATTTTGCCTTTCTGCCAAACGTGAAGGGTGAATGCAAAGTACATAAGGAGTCATTGATGCCCTGTGTGGACTCTCATCCTTCCAACATTTAGATATTTCTCTCCTTCTGAAGTAGTTTGGCAGCATGAAAAGAAATTCAGTTCCCGGAAGGTTCATGCAATTTTTCAGACATTGTTGCAAAAAAGACTGAAAATGAAGGTCACGGAAGAAAGATTCAAAATGCTACTCTCCTAATGCTGAAGCATCAGAAATGTTAGGGAATTGCTTCTTGCGAATTATAGAATGGAGCAACAAAAGCAATTAGTAACGTGCTTCTAGCTAAAGGCCTATAATGTTTATTCCTTCATTGCAGAAGTATAATCTGAATATCTTGCTCCTTGACTATATTCTTTGGTTACATAACAACAACCACAGCTCTTCAAAAGTAATTTACTCTGTGAAATGCTTTGAGATGTTTTGAAGTGATACTGTCCTAAATAAATGCAAGTTTTGGCTTGTGATTTATTTTTCACAAGTTGACCTTGCAGATTAATCATTGTCCTATTCATGTGAGGCTTTCCCAAGCACAAGGTTCTCACAGTTGTTCAATTTAGGAGAATAATTATCATAGACAAGAGCTAAGACATTGTTCTTTATGGACCTTAGAAGCATTAGGAAGCAATTTATAGAATACAGTGGCTTATCCTAAGGAGGTGTTTATGTAACTTCAGGTTATTCTTTAGATAAACTGCTAATGTGTGAAGATTTTATCCTGCTTACAATGATTTATTGAGTGAAATACAATACTGCATATATTTTAGATTCTGGTAAGAATGAGAATAACATAAAACATTTGTATATTATACTTATGCAACAATTAATTTTACTAATGCATAATACTGTACACATTAGCTGGGTTTTATGGTATAGGAAAAGCCCAGTAGTGACCTTTATTATTTAATTAAATAATTACAGGAGCTTTCTGCAGTATATCATAGTCAGAATATTCCATAACTGCTTCAAATAGAAAGTAATGTTCCATATGTCACATATATTGTGACTAATTAAATAATTACTTAACCAGTAACTGATTATAACTTTCCTTTAATCAGTCACAAAAATCTAAAAAAAAAATGACATCCAAATATATCACACCCGTCTTATAGTGTAGATATTGCTGATAATTGCACCAAGGTTTGGAGGACTCCTTGTGATAGTATGGCAGACACTTGCAGTCAAGCATAAAGCCTGTTAATTGGAGTCTACACCATGCTCCATGAAATGATAGTTGTAAAGTAACAGGGAGAGTGACCTGAGCTATGTCTGTGGCTCAGCTTCCTGTTCACGGGAGAGGTTCCAATGTGGGCTAGTTGGGAAGCAGCAGTGCGGCAAAATCAACAGTCAGTGCAAGTTAATGAGATAGTCACACTATGCTTTCTCGCCTGTACTCCCAATTGCACAGAGCTCCATGAGTAGCAGGTAGCACAAGCCTGTCATGCTGCTGGAAGGGATCTCCTCAAGATAGCTGCCACTCTGTGAGAGTAGAGGGTGCAGGACATCTTAAGGATTCTCTCGATTGATCCTTCTTTATCAATAATGTTTTCCCAAGAGGGTTCAAATTGGCCACCACCGCTTCCTAGAGTTCAGTCCTGAAAGCATCCTTAACAGCGAAATGATCTTTCATGAAGAATGCTCCAACTATGCCTATGATTGGGATGATTAACCTGGCCACAAACCCTAAAGAAATATTCACTGGAAAAATACAATGACTCAAAAAAGTGGGGCTATTAACATCGTTTTTTCTAAAAAAAAAACAGAAATAAAACTCTTTGTACAGGAATACATTTTTCTCCATAATGTAATTTAGAAACATTTGAAGGTAAGTTCACAAATAAAAAAAAGAGAAGCAGACATTGAGCTATGGAGGGAAAGGTTAGTGTGGTGACAAAGGGTTTGGTCAAAACGTTTGTTTTTAAAAAGGGTTTTAAAGGAGGAGAGAGAGAGTGGGCAGGCAAAAGGATTTAGGGATGTTTAAATAAACCTTTAGCTTATCGATATAGACTATATGATGCTTTGATGTGAAAAAGGGCTGAGTTTTCATCCTGGTAGCGGGAGTCGGGAAATTTCCCAGCTCGGTGTGCCCTCCCCAGGAGAAAGTGCCAGCAAGGATGGGGTTTTTATTCCAGGGGCTGGGGTGGGGGTGTGGCCGTTAACAGGAGTTTGGCCCGCAGTCCCCGGAAAGAGTTCAGAGGCAGACACAGGGAGTGCTGGGTACTGAGGTGGGCTGTTTAAATGCCCCAACTTGGTGCTCTGGGACTTCATCCCATTTGTAATAATGACAGCAATACAAAGGATAGCCCTCACTCCTCCTACAATTTCACCCCCACATACTCCTCAGGTCAACTCATGTTACCTCATGCCTCCCCCCATGGTCCCTCATACGTTTCATGCCAAGCTACACTTCTCCATCTAACCTCCCATAGCCCCCATATCTTCCATGCCAACCTTTGGCACTTCCATGCCCATTTGCACGTTATACACGCTGGACAGGACCAATGAACCCTGTAGTAAGTTTAAGGACAATTTGACTTGGGCAACAAATTCTAGCCTAGTCAGTGACACCACGTCCAATGAAAGAATAAATAAAAAAGGCATTCATTCATAACTTTATGCTTTCTTAAAAAAAAAATTTCCTATACCCCAATAAAAGTGTCAATCATCCAGACCCTTTAAAGTATCAATAGCAGAAACTGCAAACACTTGACACCTCTTCATCTTGTGTAAGTAGACATTATACAATTGACAGAATAGATCAGAGAGCAAGAGCTGCCCACCAAACAATGCTTTCCCCTGGGTGCAACTGTTTCAAAAGAGTAATAGATGCCTGGGCTCTCAGCCAAGAATGCATAAATATTGCTTGATTAACAGCTCTTGCTCTCTGACCTATTCATGGAGGGTATGAGCAGCCATTGGGGTGGCTGGAGGGGCATAGATTAGCATGGGGGAATCTGAGGAGCCATTGGGGGTGGGCAAGGGGCATAGATTGACATAGAAGTTATAAGCAGCCATGGGGATAGGTGGAGAGGCATAGTTGGCAAGCGGGCATGGGTAAGACCTTTTGAACTTATCTTTCAAAAGGTTCCCTCGTCCAGACTATGGTTCATGGCATATCTGAGGGGCAGTGAACCACGAGTCCTTGAAGAGCTGGCCCAATTTCATGAAAATTGCAGAGGGCTAGGAGATGCCTACCTCACAGTGGAGACAGCCAGGTCGGGGGTGCAGGGTGTGGGCTCACAACCCGGATCAGCCCGCGCCCTTAACCCAAGCTGGCGAAAATTGGGGGCACCAGGAATGGGTCCAGGAATCCCGGAATTGGTTCCCAGCCACCATTTGTAAAGGTCTGAAGTGTTTCCCCAACCCTGCAAAAATCCAGCCCTTGGGTTCAGAAGCATTTATACTGAGGATGACCATGATATGTTTTGTGATGATAATTAATACAGATACGTGAGGCAGTAGATTAAAATCCCACATACACTTCTTTCACTGATTTTTTTTTTTATATTGCAGCTATGTTTTAAAATTTGATGGAATCAAATCTTTTTTTACATATCTTGGTCATCACTCAAAACTGCACAGGGAGATGCAGTGCAATTACTCGAGGTTCTATACAATCGATAAATCATGCCACATGCTTCATGCAACATTTTAGGGATTACAGAAGCATTTAACATGGAAATGAAATATAATTAATTTAAGTTTTATTAAAATATTAAAAATTCAGAAAATATGGCCTTAATATGCTCTTGTAATTTCAATTCATATTTTTTAAGCGTTCAGGTTTTTGTAGAAACAGTTTGCCAAAGGAAACCTTGCAATGGACAAACCCACAACCTTCATTACCTAGGAAGGGAAGACAGCAGGAGCATGGGAACGTCATTTACTCCATGGTCCCGTCCAAGTCACACACCGGTTCTTCATTGCCGCAGGGTCAAAATCCTGGAACTCCACAGGTAACTGTCCTGCGGCAGCACCATCACAAGGACTGCAGCTGCTCAAGGAGAAGGCTCACCAGTAGCTTCTCATTGGTAGCTTGGGGCGGGCAATAAATGCTGCCCTTGTTGACAATGCGCATATCCACAAAATGAATACTAAAATAAGTAATGCTTTTTTGTGGGTGAAGCCAGTTAGCTCAGTTGGCTTGACAACACATGTGTAGTTTGGACTAATGTAACAATGTGTGATTCAATCCCTGTTTCAGCTGAGGTAGACTTTGGGTCCTGCACCCTGTAGTTTTTCATGGGATGTGGACACCATTGGCTAGGTCAGCATTTATTGCCCCTTCCTAATTTGCCCTTGAGAAGGTGGTGGTGAGCCGCCTTCTTGAACCCCTGCAATGCATATGGGGTAGGTACACCCGCCGTGCTGTTAGGGGGGGGTTCCGGGACAATGACAGCATTAGCTGTGGTTCAGCAACCCTCAAATAATTGAGGGTTTTACCTGAAGAAGAAACTTCTTTTTTTTAAAAAAAAAAGTGAGAATGCTAAAAATACAGAGCAGGTTCATAACTATCTGAGAAGATAAAAGGCATGTCAATGTTCTGGATAAATTCCCTCCCTTACTTCAGATTTCAAGAAGTTTTTTTTATTTCTTTTCATCCCTATTCGCATAATTTATTTTACTCATGTTTCCTTTCTTCTCTTTTCATTTTCTTTTATGATTTTTGGCTATTGACTATTAGGAAGGCATTCTCACATTGCTAAGGCAGAGTTGCAATTGGTAATCTCGAAAGCAAATACATTAGGGAATTAATAAAAACAGGAAATGGGTGGAAATGGAGCAAATACGAACTCCAGATCATACATTTCTGGTAAATGATGGGATATATTACTGGCCATGTATCTAATTGCAATTAAATTAGGATTAGACCTAAAGTGCTACAATCTTGCTTTCCTCCTCGTACTGACAGTTTATATAGCTCATCTTCAATTTGTTTCTCCATTGAGTGAAAATAAAATAAAATTCCTTTTCCTACAACCTGCCATAGATAATAATCGCATTACTAGATAACAAAGGTAAATATTCCACGGTTTAAAAAAATGAACAATAAAAGTGTTGGTAACCATCAGTTCTAATCAACTAATAATATATTGATTCCTGCTCTTTCTAAATTCTGCTAGATATCTTTGTGATATAGCATAAATTTGTACACAAGATGACCCAGAGAGAACAAGAAGGTTTTATTGTGAGTCCGGGGAGTGGACGCACTAAGGTTCTTGTATTCTTTTTAGGTGTTAAACTGACTTATTTTATTAATGAGGGGACACATGTTTGTAAATATACCATCATATGAATTATCAAGATGAACTGGAAAGATCACCACAAGTAATGCACAAAATATACACTATTACCTCCACGGGACACTTGTAGTCTCAGCTCCTGTGGTTCACTAACCTAAGTTTGGGTCCAAAAATATCCATGATTTCTTTACTTAATGCTAAAATCTAGCAAGGTAGCTGCTTCTACAAAGTGTAGCCAGCAGGGAATCCTCTACACATGAAATCACCTGCATCTCCCAGTGTATAAAACTTTAAGTGAGGCATTAATGAAATGCAAAGCTTTCTATAAGACCTGGGCAAGCCAGCCCATCAAATCATCTGAAATATTTATTCTGTCTGCTGAATAATTGATAGAAGCATCAACTCTCCTGGTCAATTGATTTATTAAGGACTATTTGGAATTAAACAGCTTAAAGATATTAGATTTAGCATTGACCTTGCCTTGTTAGCATATTCATTTACCTACAGGAGCCACATTAGATATTGTTAATACATGACGTACCAGTCATGGCCTAGATCTTCTGAAATTACATTACCAATGCTTTGTGCGCTGCAGAACAGCCGATTTGATTGAGTGCTTCGTTTGTTATAATTAGATTTAGGCTGAAAGAGCCCTAATTTTTATGCTCCGCGTGTTAAACCAGAAATGTCATCACTGTGGTATTAATTTGTGGACACACAGCACTTGGGGACAGAGGGATTTTCTTATTTTATTATTATTGAAGACTCGACAGTGAGCTAAACCGACAGAGCTAACGTATTGTAAACTTCAATGACATTTCTTTGTAAAGGTGCTACCAGCTTAATATAGAGTTTGTTTGATGTTTTGTCATCTTAATGAAATTCCATTTAACACTTTGATCACCTGCATTTTGTGCCTTACACCATGAACTAGCATTACCATAATAACTGATGTAAAAGGACAAATTGCCATTTGTAAACACACAAGACCTCAGTGAATATTTAATTAATGAATATTTTAAAAAATGGAAATACTATTAATCAGAAACAGGACACACTTAATAGGCAATATTAACTGTTGAACTGAATTTATGTATTTTCTGATTGTGATCAGAAAGCATGAACTATTCTAGCTTGCCATTCTTGAACAGGTATGTATTACATTAGGTATGTGTTATAGGGCTGCTAGATAGTAATGCGCCAACACATCATGAACAACAGCAACAAATTACATTTAGATAACACCTTCAATGTAGGTGCCTCAAGGTGCCTCACAGGAGCATATCAACAAAATTTGACAGTGAGTCACTTGAGGATACATTAGGAAAGATGACCACAAGCTGGATCAAATAGGAAGGTTTTATGGAGCATTTTAAAGGATGAGAGAGAGGTAGTGTAGTTTCAGGAAGAAAATAAACCAGAATGCTGACCTCCTAAAAAAAATCCGAATCTTCACATAAAAAAGTGCTAAAATTACCCAACAAGTCTGTCAGAATCTGAAAAGAGAAAAGATAAGTTAATATTTTTGCAGTATATTTTTCATTGGACTGCACATTGACAGGCAAGTAACTTCAATTATAGGACATAACAGGACAAAAGGGAAGTGAAGGACAAAGGGTAACAGTTAAACATCAATGCCTCATTCTGTTTTGTTCAGTTCCAAAAAGGAATTGCTGACCTACCAGTTTTCACTTGTAACCTCAACTGAAACATGGTACTTTTGTCTCTCTTCCTAGAAGCCGACAGACCCACTGTGTACTTTCTACTTTTATTTTACATCTGCAGCCTTTCTTTTTATTGCAATCCTTATGATGCTATGACCTTTTGACTTCTACCTACTTTATATATTTAAAATTATATAGTACTTCTATCGATGGAATTTATAAATCCCACAGTGTCCCAAGTACATGACTGAACAACAGCAATGAGCATACATTAACCTTTCCTCTAATAAACAAATGGGCATCAATCATGTGACCAAGAAAAGGTTATTACAGATTTTTAAGTAGCGAGATATCAGTTAATTTGCTATTTTATGTGCATTATAAATTGAAGAAGAGATTTCCAGCAGTAAGGCAACAGAATGATTTAGAGTACTTCACAGTTCATGCAAGTGAAGGTAGTACATCTGTTATTTTGATAAACTAGTGATGAGTGTGAAACATGCCTCATCATGACTTTGCGCTTGTGATCGATTAGGTTTACCTGATAACAATGATTAAGATGAAGATCAGCAACACTAAAATCAACTTTAAACTTGACTTTAGAGTACAAACCAGTGCCATAACATTGGATCAGTACAATATAGGCTTTGGACACATCACCTATTAAACTAATGCACTTCACCAAATGCAAAGTAAGGCCTGATGGATAAAAAAGGTGCCTGTTTCCCACCAGGGAAAAAAAAAATTTGGTACGAAACGCTGGTGATAAACCTTGACATGAATGCTATCTCGGTAAAACAGTTTGTACAGAATGAGGCCTGCTAACAACAAATGTAAATATAGACCAAGTTAGTAATACTTCATCAGTAAACATACTTACAGTCAATGTGACTGATGATTTTGATTATATGCCAGGTGACTATAAAATGTAATGAAATCCAGAAATAACAACCGGAGGTCCGTGTGTCAGGAGACTTAGTTTACAAGGTAAAATAAAGAAAAGACTAGCATATTTGCAGAAGCCGGCAAGAAACAAAAAGTTAATTGAACCAACGCCACTTGGGAGCTCCATGGTAGTGGTTGATGAGAAAAACTCTAATCAGATTTGAGTATGCATCGATCCCAAGGACTTAATGTAATCATGAGGGACACCATCCAAGACCAACAACTGAATACATTCCACATAAAAAGATGTCACCACTTCAATGGGAGGTGGTTGTTCTGTTATCGTGGTTCTATCTCAGTATTTGTTAGCTTCTTACTCTAGAAGAGATCTGGCTGGAGGCAATAGCCTTTTGCTGAAAATACATTTATTTACATGCTAACTATTTACAACGGTTAAATAAGTCCAAGAAATAGCTCGAGCAACTCTCTGAGATGCTTCTTAGCCATCTTCTCTCAGTGAGTGACATCACTGCGACATAGCTCCTTACGCATATGCTGAATGGCTATTATTAGAGTTAACCCTTTACTCTACATCTCCCCCAAGTTCGCTCTTCCCACAAACTGTGAATGTCATGCACTAATTACAGTTTCTGTCCAACTCTTACTTCCCCCGCCCCCCCAAGTCACTTTTGCCAAAGGCGTCAATCTCCCAACAGTGTTCTCGGCTCTCTTAGAGGATGTGGTTCCTTATCGCCTCCTTGGAAGGCAAATACCATTGGTGGAGTGGGATAGCAGCTTCTCACAACAGCTGGCTCCTGGGCTGTGACTCTTGGGATGCCCTGAATGTAAAGGCAGTGAAAATCAATCAAAGAAAAACTGATTGAAGAGAGAATCCTCCAGGACTCGAACGATTGCAACCTCTTGAAATGGAAAACAGCCAAGTGTAATTCCCTCTCTCACCTTCTTCCCCATTGCCCACTGGGGAAAGGCAAAAGCACCAGTTTGACAAAATGAAGCACTTTCAGCCCCTATGGAGAATTTTGCAGCTGCCTCGTTCACCACTGCGGTGATGACAAAAGAAGTATTCGATACCTGAGACATGAATGAATCTGGTAGATGAAAAGAAAAATGCAAAACATCCTGAAGACACTGCTGGATATGAGGAAAGGAGGACTTCTCTACTATTCTTAGGGTAGGAATTTCTCTTTCTACAGGTAGTGGGATCACTTCCCACACTTGCTTCAGTGTGAGGCTGCTCTGCTGCAGACAATGAGATCTTGGGGTCAGCTGCAGAAGGTAGGACTGCACCATCATCAGCAATGGAGTAACCTTCAGGACTGGAATCTATAGGACGCTCCTGTGTAGTACTCTGGTCTGCAGACTTGCTTAAAAGTTGAACATCAGCATTGGGTGTTTTTGCTACAAGAGTCTCAGCAGTAATAGGAAAGAAAGAAAGTACTTCTTCAGGTAGTTGCTCTGTAACTAGCACTTTCTTCTGATGCTGTGGCCATTTCCTTAGATGCGATACAGCATTTATGCACTCCTATACTGCAATATGTTCACTTTCTTTTATTGCACCATTTCTCATGTGTAAATCCCTCTCTGTGACTTGGTAGTGCAGTGTGACTGCTAATAGTTGGGTTTTTAGTTCAGCATTCGCTTTTCAGTAGTTAGACTTTTCCAACTCTTCTTAATTTTAGTATTTTCAAGCTTCATTTGATGCTCGTCAAATCATCAGATCATCTGTCTCTGTGGCAATTCCATTCTCTTGTACTCTGTTCTGAAAGAGCGAATTAAGGTCTGGCTGAGATCTTGTGGGTAGTCACCATCATTTTTGTGCATTCAGCTCCTGCTCTTCCAGCCTGTCCCCAAAGAGGAGTGAAAGATCCACAATACCCTCCTGTGGTCCTTGGAGTTGAGTAGAGGATGGTTGCAGTGTCACTTTATTCAGCCATGAGACCCTGTTAGATAACACTGAGACACCAGCTCCTGAGTCTACCTTGAATACGATTGGGTGCCCATTTACATCAATGCCAGTACTCCAATGCTGGTTTTTATTTTCCTTGATTTTTCCTGGCTGTCAAAGTCTTGAATTTCTTGGATGGAGATTCCTTTAACAGGTTTCTCCTTCTGTCTGGTACACACAGGTTTCCTGGAACGTCAGACCACTTTAAAATGGCCTAACTTGCCACGCCCAATTCGGGCAGAGTATTCTTCCTGCTTTTTAAAATGATTTGTTCCTGGGATGTGGGTATTGCTGGCTAGGCCAGCATTGGTTGCCCAACACTAATTCCTCTTGTTCAGGTTTAAGAGTCAGCCACATTGCTGTGGATCTGAAGTCACATGTAGGCCAGGCCAGGTAAGGACAGCAGATTTACTTCCCTTGAGGGCAATTGGCAATGGTTTCATGGTCACCATCAGACTTTCAATCCCAGATTTTTATTAAATTTAAATTTCACCATCTGCCATGATGGGATTCAAACCCAGGTCCCAGAACATTGCCCTGAGTCTCTGCAATACCAGTCCAGTGACAACACCACTATGCCACTGCCTCTCCACTTATGGGCCTTCATCTTGCCACAGTGGGGACATTAGAAAATGGTGGTTGGCACCTTTTTAGGGCATTTCCCAGGTTGCCACCTTGCTATTCTTATAGTTTTACAACCCACAAATTGCACAACTTCATCAGGCTGCTCTTGGAAAATTTCGCTCGCATCTCTGGGAAAAGCTTTATTCTGCTGCCGCTCTTCGGCCTGTCTGACCAGTTATACAGCTTTGCTTAAATTTAAATCTTCCCAATAGTGTAAGGAATCAGAGAGATGCTCATCTAAAACACCAACAACTATTTTATCTCTGATCAGGTCGTCTTTTAATGTTCCACTGTAATGACTCAATGGAGCGGACAGGTTTCAACAAGAAACATCAACTTTATTACTGCGAGCTTTTTAGGTGCTACATGCTCGATCAGGACTTTCATCAGGAAGCCCCACCTCCTGGATTGCCCACGCTTAGGTCTCATTGGTCAGAGCCTCCCAGAACGTCACGTGACTCCTGATAGACAGCAGGAGATGCCAAACCTTCAGTTACTACATTTCCTCTCCTTTCATTTTTTTACAATTTCTATTTACAGGGAAACATTTGAATATCCAACAACATATACATATATACAACTCCAGGTGATTAAAGATCAAGTCTCTGAGGTGCTCTCCTTATACGGCTAGAGTGGCAAGTGATTTGGCAACTCTACAGAGACATTGGACATGTCTATTCTAGGACAATCTGTCACCTCAGGAATTGTTTTAATATACCTGATTCCATTTAGATTCATCAATTTCTGAAACTCTGTGCTGGTAAAGGCTGTACCGTTATCAGAATCAATGATTTCAGGTAGGCCATGTAGGCTAAAACAGTGACTCAGCTTATTGATAGTTGCACTCGATGTTGGCGATTTGACTTTGTATACATCCATCCATTTAGAATGTGCATCTATGATCAACAAAAACATGGCACCTAAGAATGGTCCTACATAATTGATATGTAGTCTAACCCAGGGTTGACCAGGCCATTCCCATGGATGCAGGGGAGCTGAAACAGGCAACTTCTGTTGTTACTGACAATGCTTGCCCATGCTTTCAATGTCACTGTCAATGCTTGACCACCAGACATAGTTTCGTGCAAGCATTTTCATCTTTGCTATGCCTGGATGTGTACGACAACTCTTGATCCCCACCACAAAATTCCATCTTGACAGCTTAACTCTGTGTTTCTGTCATGGAATAGTCTCAAACCTTCAGATACAGGTGAATTTGACCATCCTTGCAAAACAAAGTCCCCCACTTTCGACAATATTGGATCTCTGTTTGTCCAATTTCTAATTTGCTTTGCACACACAGGCGAGGAATCCAAGAAATTCAGTAACAGCACAACTTCTTGTGGAACAGAAGCATGTACAATGCTATCTGGTAATGGTGGACGACTGAGTGCGCCCGCATTTGCGATGTGTAAATCAGGACGGTACAGAAAAGTATACTCATACGCAGATAATATCAGAGCCCAATGTTGTATTCTTGCTGAGACAATTGGTGGAATGGCCCTACCCTACTGAATAAATCCATTAATGGCTTATGGTCCGACACAATGGTGAAATATTGTCCATGTAGATACCTGTGGAATTTCTTCACGCTGAATACCACTGACAAACCTTCCTTTTCTAGCTGGAAATAACCCTTCTCAGCTGTGGAGAGGGTTCTCGAGACATAACCAATGGGCCTTTCTGGTCCATCTTCCATTCTATGTGATACAACATAAGGAGAGACATCACATGTTAATATCAACTCTTTTGATAGGTCGCAGTTTACCAATAAACATGACGAATGCAACAGTTGCTTCATTTTCACAAAGGCTTCTTCCTGTTGTGAATTCCGTGACCGACGGTGATTCTTCTGTAAATTTTGTAATGGTGCTAACACGTTGATAAGTTAGGCAGGAAGCAGCTATAATAGTTAATCATACCCAGGAAGGACTTGAGTTCGGATACATTGGACGGTGAGGGTGCATCTTTTATTGCCCGGACTTTCTCTTCTACCAGGTGCAAACCCATGGCATCCACCCTGTGACCCAGGTAAATAACTTCTAGTGCTTGAAATGTGCATTTTTCCTTCTTTAACTGTATGCCGGCTTCCGTGAACCTTCTCAGTACCTCCTCCAGGTTGGCCAAGTGTTCGATCTCGGTTGTCCCTGTGCTTAGAACATCACCTAGGTATATTACCACTCAGGGAAGTCCCTGCAAAAGACTCTCCATTGTTCTCTGGAAGATAGTGCATGCAGACGATACTCCAAAGGATAGGCGAGTGTACTGATAAAGACTTTTGTGTGTGTTAATAGTCATGTATTCTCTCAATGTGCTATCCAGTTCTAATTGTTGGTAGGCATGGCTCATATCCAATTTTGTATAGGACTTGCCTCCAGCCAGCTTTGCATATAAATCGTCTATCCTTGGAATGAGGTACTTGTCTAGTTTTGCTGCTTTATGTCCAGTCAATTTATAGTCCCCACAAATGCATACGATTTAGTCAGGCTGAACCACTGAAACTATGGGTGCTGCTAATTCCGAGAATTGGACAGGTTGGATGATGTCCAGCTTTTCTAACCAGTTTCTGCATGCACCTTCTCCTTCAATGCATAAGGCACAGGTCTGGCCTTAAAGAAATGTGGTGTCGCCTGATGATCCATATATATCTTGGCCTGCATGCTTTTAATTTCCCTAACTCATCACGAAACACCATGTTGTATTTCTTTAGCAGTTCAGGAACACCTCCTGTTTTTAGATGACATATCTCAGACCAGTTGAGTTTGATTTGATGATAGAGTCAATGCCTTCACCCTTTTTTTGACTGCGCTGATTAATTTTCACCCTCTCTATGACAATATTTTTTATGAAGACTGAATTATGAGTCTAAGGCTCCGATGGCATTCTCGTAGGAGGCTGTCTCTTTGTTCACCCCCTGTCTGGCCAGCACATTGTCTGCCATGCTCCCAACAGCATATAACAGAGTGCTGAATTGATCTTTGTTCTCTTTACTTGCAAGACCTGAAGTGTTGCGGTGCCAGGTAAAAGGTCTTCACCAATTTTGCCGTTGCTCAGCCTGTCTGGGGCCCTCTATATTTTGAAATGGTTTTGGCAGGGGAAAAGCAGTAGTCATTTCTCACCCCGGTTTGAGGTTGTCTTTTCCCGTGCTGCTTGTCTTGCCAGTCACTGGTCATCTCTGTGTGACCAAGGTTAAATAAGACCAAGACATAGCCAGAGCCACTCTCTGAGAGGCTACTTAGTCATCTTCAGTGAGTGATATCACTGTGACATGGCACACATGCTCAGTAGCTATTATTAGAGTTAACCCTTTACTCTACAGTTGTTGCATGGTGGGAGTGAGGGTATGCAGTCAGTATCTACACTATTTTCAACCAGTTTTCCTGCCAGCCAGATCACAACATGTGGCACAAACACATAACTGCTTTGTTAAACTTCTTACAGCCAGTTACTGAAGGAGGAGACAAGAAGTCAATCTTTACTTAGTTTTAGTTTCATTCACAAAGAGAGAAATGACAAATGCGTCTTTCCTAACTCTATAAACCACCGTAGGTGTCAGTAAATGTCTCTTTACACCTTTTTTAGATGTGTGAGGAATTTCTTCTCTCAGAGGGTAGTGTTTGTCTGGAATTCTCTACCTCAGAGCGCTGTGGAGGCTAGATCACTGAAAGTAGTTAAAGAAGAGATAGATAGATTTTTGAAATACAGGAGAGTTGAGGGCTATGAGGAGTTGGCACGAAAGAGCAGTTGAGGCCTGGGGCAGATCAGCCATGATCTTATTGAATGGTGGAGGAGGCTTGAGGGGCCAAATGGCCTACTCCAGCTCCTATTTCTTAAGTTCTTATGTTCTTAAAGCTGATGATGCACTCCAGCCCCCACTGCCACTTCCCCCCTTCCCCCAGTACCTGTCACAGAAGGCCTCCAGTGTACTGATGAAGTGCCTCTCTATACACTTTGGAGTACCCATTAGTGAATAAACAAATTAACTAATTAATTAAAGGTGTACTGTAACTAGAACAAATGCATCAAAGGAAACTTATTAAATTAAGATGCCATAACCAGGAATGATGATGGGAGATGTCAGGAAGATATAATAATTTTCATAATGTTATTTGGAATTTATTGTAAAGCAGAGCGATAATGGGGTCTATGGATCTGTGTGGGTGTGTGTGTGTGTGTGGGGGGGGGTGACTTAATTGAATTAGAGACAGCTAGTCTGAAGACTTTGATATAAAAAGAGAAGCTAGGTTTAAAATGCTAAATAGGTAAACATGGGTGAAGGTTTAGAATGTGAGGTGTAAAAGGAACAGTATAATTTTTAAATCAACCAGAGTAGCTTGAATTTAAAAGAGGGGGTGAAATGTTACACCTAGCCAGAAGTAGTTCAGAAAAGGTGTGTTTATTTTTCCCAAACATTGCAGATAAAATTGGTACTATGCTAGATTTTTATCATTAGAGAGGTAAAGTCCAAAGACATAGTGAAACAATGGGAATTTGCATTCAAAAGGGAAAATGTGTATGAAGGAAAGAAGGCTGTGTGTAAGGGCAGGCATTTTAAGACCTAACAAAAGTGTGAAAAGCCTCAAGCTGCTGTCTACAAGGAATTGAAGCTGAGGAAAACTCATGTGAATTTGACTGTCCAAGGTGTGGGTCAATTAAGGCCCACCCAGCGTGACGTCTGCACAGAAGCACTATGTGCTCCCTGTGCGGGGGTGGGGGGGGGGGGGGGGGGGGGTGGGGGGGGGTAATGCTTAAAATCAAGAGTGCGCTCTTTCGTGCATGCACACAAAAGAATGCACTCATCTCCCTGAGGCTAAGTGCTGCCTCAGGGAGATCGCCTCTACTTTCAAAAATATTAAAAGTAGAAAAGAAACATTTCCCTAACATGTCCCCTCATGTGACAATGTCACACGAGTTGGGACATGTTCATAATTTCCAAAAACACTTTATTAAAATTTTTAAAACCCTACGTGAAACCTCATCCCGCCGGTGGATGAGGTTTCATGTTTTTTATACTTCCCACCGGGGCTCCTGGCCTGCTCATTAACCTTAAGGTTGGACGGGCAGCTCCACTAATTACTTTAATTGCTCTGTCAATGGCCTCAATTGGCCATTGACAGGTCGGCGGGCCCACAGCTGATTTTGCTGCACCCCACCCTCCTGAATATTTAAATGGGGCGCGGTAATGTCGGGAGTTCCACCCGTTGTCACCGTGCGTCGTTTTATGCGTCGGCCAGCGGGCCCCGCCCCCACTTGCCGACGGTAAAATCCAGCCCCAAAAGTTTGATTAAAGATTGATAATAAATGTTAATCTCCTAATTCTCCTCGATGGGGCTGATCGCCGTGTGGTTCAGAATTCTCCTATGGGTGGCATTTTATGGCCCCATGTCAGCAGGGGTGGGGCCAAAAGTGCGGTGAGCCATTCAAAAGCCCGTTGACTTTGGCGGGACAGGAAAATCCTGCCGGCGGAAAGGGCTGTAAAATTCCACCCCATGTTTCTGTTTTAAAATTGAAAAATAATTTAATTGCCTTCCTACATTTTGTGAGATGACTTTTGTCGTGATCCCATCAAAATAACTTCAAACACCTTTCATTGTAACTTAGAGCTATAGTCATCGAGTCATTTCAGCACAGAAGGAAGCCACTTGGCCTATCTAGTGCCTGACTTGATTTAAAATGAAGTTCACATGAGATCAAACAGAGGCCTGCTGTTTCTTTACATTGGTGTCATATCCAGATGCTGTTATGTTTACGCAAATGTGCATTGATGTCCACTTTGCATTGTCTTGACTATCATTACAATGGTCTTTATTTTAATGACTACTTCATTATACATTAAAAAAATAAATAAATGCTTGAATGTTGTTATAAGACTATAAATAAACACAGAAGTTTTAAAGGTGCCCATTTGTGTTTCATTTTCATGGTTTATATCATCATAATCGCTTGAATAAGTGGTGGACGTATTACTCATTCTAGATGATCAAGGAGTGATCTGATCAAAGTGTCTAAAATGTTAGCAGGTTGTGTCAGAGAAGATACAGAGGGTCGGGAACAAGGGAACATAATTGTAAAATTAGAGCTCGGTCATTCAGCAGAGAAATCAGGAAGCACTTTTTCACCACAAAGAATGAAAATCTGGGACTCTCTTCCCTAAGAAGCTATGGATGCTAGGAAAATTGAATCTTCTAATATAGGGAAAGATAAATTATTGTGTGGGTAAGAGTATCAAAGAACATAGAACAAAGACAGGTAAATGGAGCTGAGGTGCAGATCAGCCATCATCTGATCGAATGGCAGAACAGGCTCAAGGGGCTGAATAGTCTACTCTTGCTTCCAATTAATCTTAAACCCATCTATAATTCTAGATCATATTTGACTATGCTGGTAGCCCATATTTACATGATAGTTTTAACCTTTTAAATTTTAGACGTGTAGGTCACATTTGTATTTATTCTGAGAATTATGTTCACTGATTTTTTTTTAATGAGTTATGCAGTAGCAGGTACTCGAGCAAAGGCTTATGAAAAACTCTGATTAGAATTTGGTTTAATTGTTTTAGGCAAATGAAACCTGCCACAAGCTTGCTTGTAACATGAAAAAGAACAAAACAACAAGCAGACTCTCAGCACGCTACTGCTGCACATCACTTAGGCATTTTTTTGTTTCAAACATTTGCTCTATTTAACTTAATTAATCCCAGTTGAATTTCCAAACACATCTGACATTCCACCAATGAATGTCCTACCATTAAATTCAACAGTTTTGTTTCTTAAACTAATTCCAAGAGGCTCCTCAACGACAACATAATTGCCCAATATAAAAATGAAAACACTATCATCAGATACCAATCATATTTTGAACTCATTTAAGATTGTTTCTTTAAAACCAATTAATCTTATAATAACCTCCCCTTGAGATTTCCACTATCACAGATGCCAGTCTTCAGCCATTTCGAATCACTTGTGATATCATGAAATGGCTGAGCTCACTGGATACAACAAGGACCGTGGGCCCCAACAGCCTGGCTGTAGTGCTGAAGACTTGTGCTTTGGAATTGGTTGCGCCAGAAGGCACACTGCCCCCAGCACAGATACAACACCGGCATCTACCCGACAATGTGGAAAATTGCCCAGGTGTGTCCTGTTCACGAAAAGCAAAACAGATCCAACCTGTCCAGTTGCCACCCTGTCAGGCTGCTCACAATCACCAGCAAAGTGATGGAAAGTGACATTGACAGCCCGATCAAACAGCACCTACTCAACAATAACCTGCTCGCCCGTGCTCTGTTTGGGTTCCGCCAAAACCACATGACCCCAGACCTCGTCGCAGCTTTGGTCCAAACATGGATAAAAGAGCTGAATTCCTGAGGTGAGGTGAGAGTGATTGTCTGCCATTATGAGCTAAGAAGTATGGATGTTCACTGATGATTGCATGGTTTTCAATTCCTTTCACCAGTCCTGAGATAATGAAGAGGTCTGTGCCCACATCCAGGAAGATGTGATTGGTAATCAGGCTTGAGCTGAAAAGTGACAAATATCATTCATTTCAAACAAATCTACAACAAGAGAGAATCTAACCAGCTCCTCTTGACATTTAATGGCACTATCCTCATCAAACCTCCACCACCAACAATTTGGGTGTTACCACTGACCAGAAATTAAACTGGACCAGCCACATAAATACTGTGGCTACAAGAAAGGTCAGAGGCTGGGAATTCTGTGGTAAGAGACTCACCCTCTAATGCCCCAAAGCCTTTCCACCTTCTACAAGGGATAAGTCAGGAGTCTGATTGTTTTTATATACCTCCATGGGATGTCAGACCAGCATTTGTTGTCCATTCCGAATTTCCCTTGAGAAGGTGGTGGTGAGTGGTGAGTCCTTCAGGACTTGGCCAGCTCAATTAGTAATGGTGCTACTGAGCCACTCTTGGTGATGGGCATTGAAGTCCCCCACCCAGAGTACTTTCTGTGTCCTTGCTACCTTCAATGCATCTTCCAAGCGGTGTTCAACATGGAGGAATGCTGACTCATCAGCTAAAGGAGAGTGGTAGGCGGTAATCAGCAGGAGGTTTCCTTGCCCATGTTTGACCTGATGCTATGAGTCTTCATGGGGTTGAGTCAATGTTGAAGACTCCCAGGGCAACTCCCTCTCAACTGTAAACTTCTGATGGGTCTGTTCTGCTAGTGAGACAGGGCATACCCAGGGATGGTGATGGAGGATTTTCAGACATTGGCTGTTATGTGTGATTCAGTGAATATGACTTGTTTGTGGGACTGCTCTCCCAATTTTGGCACAATCACTCCAGATATCATAAGGAGGACCTTGCAGTGTCAATTGGGGCAGGGTGTACCACTGTTGTTTCCAGTGCTTATGTTGACGTTGAGCGTTTCATCCAGCTTTATTCCCTTCTGATTTTTCGGTAGTGTTTTAGTATAAATGAGTGGCTTGCCAGGCCATTTTAGAGAGCAGTTGAGTCAACCACATTGCTTTGGGCCTGAAGTCAAATGTAGGCCAGACCAGGTAAAAGGGCAGATTTCCTTCCCTAAAGGGCATTAGTGAACCAAATGGGTTTTTACAAAATCTGATAGTTTCATGTTCATCATCAAGGAGACTAGCTTTTAATTCCAGGTTTTAATTAATGAATTGAATTTAAAATCCTCCAGCTACCCTGATGGGATACCCTCCATTTCTCTAGGTGGGTGCAGCTCCAACAAGAATCAAAAAGCTCGACACAATGCAGGAAACAGCAGCCCGCCCGATTGGCATTCCATCTGCCACCTTAAACATTCGATCCATCCACCACTGGCATGACATAGCTGCAGTGCAGCAACTTGTCTAGGCTGCTTCAACAGCACCAGTGGAATAACAGAGGATGAGGGAAGCATAGAAAATTGGCCAAAGAGAAGAAAGCTCTAGCCGACCCTGAATATGCGGAAGATATGCAGGCAAAGCTAGGGGCAGGATTTTCCCTTCGTCGGGCGGACATGGCAGGCGGGCCTGGGAACCACCGCGATTGGCCAATGTGAAATGCGCGCTGACAGCCTCAAGGCTGCTGGGTTGTGGGGGGGGTTGGGAGGAGCGCAAGCGCAGAAATCTGCGTGTGTGTGGGGGAGCGCGCACTGAAAGCTCCCTGAAGGCACAGAGCATACCTCAGGGAGCTGAAGAGTTTTAAAATGAAAAATAAAGGTTTTAAAAATAAGGGAAACGTCCCCACGTGTGACTCAGTCACATGAACAGGCACGTATTAAACATGAGGTTTCGATTTTCTTTTTAAATTACTGTTGGAAACCTCATCCCGCCCGTGGATGAGGATTCCTCAAAAATGCAAAGGCTGCCTGGCCTATTCGCCTGCCCGCCAACGGTAAGGTGGGATGGGCAGTGAAGAATAGGATTAAATTGATTGATTAATGGCCTTAATAAGCCTTTTAACTGTCGGCAGGCACGCTGCTGACTCTCACGCGCGTCTGCCAGCCGAAATATCACGCAATGAAGTTGTGACGCTCGCCCGTCATCATCGCGCACTCTTTTACTCCCGATCAGGTCGGTTGCGCGCCCGCCCACGGGACCTAAAATTCTGCCCTGGGATCTCGGGCCACTCCTTCAGCCATGTACCAAGAGGGGATTCTGCCCCATGTATGATTGCACACCTCCTTCTTATCCAGGGTGGTTGCACCACAGTCTGAACTGCCGGGTTTCCAGTGCTTCCTGTTTTTTTAATTGTAATATTTAACACTTTTACTCACATTGATATTGGTTCCCCACATCGACTGGGTTTCTTATGGGCTGACACTTAAAAAAAAAGAATCAATTGACCTCGAATTTCTCTGAACTTTTCAGCATAACTAGTGTTTAAGAACAGCACTGCCCTGTTTTTCAGAATCAGAATCACAGAATCATAGTGTAGAAGAGGCCCTTCAGCCCATCGAGTCTGCACCGACATGTGAGAAACACCTGACCTACCTACCTATCCCCATTTACCAGCGCTTGGCCCATAGCCTCGAATGTTATGACGTGCCAAGTGCTCATCCAGGTACTTTTTAAAGGATGTGAGGCAACCCACCTCCACTACCCTCCCAGGCAGTGCATTCCAGACCATCACCACCCTCTGGGTAAAAAAGTTTTTCCTCACATCCCCCCTAAACCTCCTGCCCCTCACCTTGAAGTTATGTCCCCTTGTGACTGACCCTTCAACTTTTTATCCAAGAACTTTGTACATAACCTATCTACACGAGTTTTAAGCTGTGACTTTGGTACTCATGTTTCTTCAATGGTTTGTGCCATTTCTGAGATACATGCACTGAGACCCCATTGTTATGAGCTTGTTAAAGAAACCAAACACCCAGCAATTAATCGATAAAACTATGCCACAAAATTTCACATGTTAAACAAATACAAACTTTATTGCATATAAGAATTAAACAAAGCTAGCACTATTAACTTAACACTGTGGTTTACCAAGTCTTATGCTATAAACTCAGTTCCACTTCTTACTTACTCCCCCCACAAAGACATCCCTTATCCTATGAAATCTTGAAGATTCATTCACTTTTCCGGGGACCAACCCACAGCCCTCTGGAATTTACTTTAATTCTCCTTAGTAGTCCAACTATTTCTCCAAGGTAAGATTCAATGGGGTTCGTCCTATTTTGGCTGTGTGGCCCTTCGCCTTTCCCTTTACCAGCCTCACAACAGAGGATGCTTCAGCTTCTTGTTCAGGGCAGAAATCCAACTGCTTTCCCACAGCTTTCCAACCTAACTCTGCTGACTGCTTTCTGCTACAGGGGTCTGTGAGGACCACTGTAGATTTCTCTACTAGCTGCAAGCTAGACCAAATCTTTGAGCTGCCTTTCCCTCATGAAATTGAAACTGAATTTTCTGTTTCTGTCAGTAAGCACACACAGAAATGCTTTGGGATGAATCAACCAGGAATGTAAATGAACTACTTTACTTTCAACATAATACTTCAATTTCGTAACCTTTATGAATAATTTATATTGTTAATGGATGTAATTGCCATCTCTCCAGAACTGCAGGCCCTGTTAGGGAAGTCTCCTGTTTACAACCTGGTCTTACTTCGTTTAGACCAGGGAACTTTTTACATAATTTAAATATCTTGTTAAATGTAGACCTTTGGGCTCCCCAACAAGACCAGAGATGGGGTCATTCATTGTTTAGGTTTTACACCTCTACCACTGACCTTGTAAGAGAAATGCAAGTTACCATTTAAGTGTAACTAACCCAGGCTTGTTTGATAAAAACAAAAAGCTAAAAGCTACTGTGGATGCTGGAAATCCAAAACAAAACCAGAATTACCTGGAAAAACTCAGCAGGTCTGGCAGCATCGGTGGAGAAGATTTCTTCTCCACCGATGCTGCCAGACCTGCTGAGTTTTTCCAGGTAATTCTGGTTTTGTCCAGGCTTGTTTGAGTTGCATTACAACAGAGTCACTTATCCTTTTCTCAATCAGATGCCACCATTTTCTACAGTTTAAAATTTAATTCCTAAAACTAGAAGTTATATTCTAAAACACATGAAACATGAATTTGATTTTCACAACACCATGCAAAAGCCCAGCTCCAGCTTGTTTTCTGGGTTGATGCAAATGATACACTGGTGTAAATTTATGCCTAAATACTTAGGTTCAGAACAGCCTGAAGTCTTGTAACGTTGATGTAACTGAGATTTCTGGAGTTTGAAGGTGATTTTCTTACACATTTTTTATAATTCTGACGAAGACCTGCAGCATATTTTCCCAAAGTGTTATTAGTCTCAGTGTAGCCAAAATTAGTTGGACTTGCACAGTCCTCGAGCTGGAATGGCATTCCCAATGAGCAAAGTCCATTCTGCATAATAATGGAAAAGGATGAAGAGAAGTTAAGGGAAGAGGCGCTGAGAGTGCGGTGCCACAGAAGAAGAGAGTGGCACAATCATTATAGCCCCAACTGGTAGTGCTGCATTTTTATTTGTTTTACACCAGTTTATATGTTCCAGTTTAAGGAAATAGGGTCTGCTGGAGATGCTGGTATAAATGCCCATCAGCAAGACTGGGCTAGAAAGGAGTGTTAATGTCTACGTAAGTACGATCGAAGGAGTTCAGTGTCATTCATTGTGAAGAACTTTGGCATATCCTGAGGATGTGATTAAGGTACTACATAAAAGGTCAGTTCTTCCTTTGTCAAAAATGTGATTATCATTTTATCACTTGGCTTTCCATAAAAGGTTTACGTATACTTCATCAAAAAGCAGAGACCCCAATGAAGATCATTTAACATAGTGCAGTTGAAGCATTGAATCTTAGTGTTGGACAATTGTTTACCAGTTGGTTACCCTTTTACCTCAGCATGCAGAATTCAACTTCAACCAAACTCAATATATCAAGGCCTTTTCTAAGTGAAATTAGTCTGTGAAGAATCGAGTTACTTCTCAGCAGCTTTGAATCTACAGCAAAAAATAACCTTCACAGTTTGCATTAATTGGTATTAATTGTCAGTCTCACTCCAAGAGATCATCACATTCGATGTCATGCATAGAACTGTCATACTGATATGAAGGATTTCTTTCCCAAGATTTGATCAAAACGCATTTTTGGGACACTCAGTCAGAGATTTCCCTGCAGCTGCCTTTGGGGGCCACTAGATGCAAAGAAATTCTCCTTTCCAAGGATATATCTAAGCCCCTTTTGAAAGATACGATTGAATCTACTCCCATCGGCTTTTCAGGCAGTGCATTCCAGATCATAATAAATCGCTACACAAGAAAGATTCTCCTCACTTCCCCCCTGGAACTTTGCTGACTGCTTGAATCACTTTAAATCTGTATCCACTGGTTACTCACCCTCTTGCCAGTGAGAACAGTTTCTCCCTGTTTGCTCTATCAAAACCCTTCATAATTTTGAACACCGCTATCAAATCTCTCCCTTAATATTCTCTGCTTAAGGAGAATAATTGCATCTACTTCAGTCTCTCCACCTTATTGAAGACCCTCATCCCCGGTACCATTATGGAAAATCTCATCTGCACCTCCTCCAAGGCATTTGACAGCCCTCATGAAATGTGGTACCCGCCTTGGCTTTCTTTTGGGTTGCCAATTCTCTCCCTCTCTTCATTCCCTGAAGAGATTAGGGCTGATTAAAGTTATCACCATGCTTGCTGGCAGGGCCCAGAAGAAGGTGAGTGTACAAGTTGCAAAACACCAGGGGCCTGTGCTCCACAGAGGCCCAGGCTCATTCTCCACCATCACTCCCAGCGCCTCCATTACTGCTGCTCTCCCCTCCCCCCACACCCTTCACATCACTTCCTGTCCCAAACCGGAAACTGCCCAACACGGGCTGCAAGGAGTTGTAGTTTCCCAGGGCTAATTGTTGGCTTCTACATGTGTTCCGAGAGTTAGAGGTCAATGTTTGAGAGTTGCACAGGTTTGGTATGGTGACAATGCCACACAAGTCCTGTCAGATTTACTCCCTTGCTCTATGTGTGTCTTATGCTCATGTACCTTTCTTAACAATTCCTCTCTGCTGTCCATTTGTAACCAGCCCTCCAGTCCAAATTCTAAGAAGCCCTTCTCGAGTGTCAAACCTGGGGGTGTAAGGAGACCACTGCAGGACATCCTGAGCTGAGGATATTTCTTATGTAAAGGTGAGTTCTTTCAAAGCTATGGTCAATAGCCATTTTTAATTATATTGCACCTTTTAGATCTTTTTAAATGTTCTAGGTTTTGTTTTCCTCAGATAGGTTAAAGAGAAATGGACAGTGGACCAGGAAGGGAGAGAATAGAAGAGCTGATTGGTCAGAAAAATGGGTTTTGAAAAAGCTTTTAAGAGAGAGGTGGAGAGGCAGAGAGAGGGATTGGGGAAGGAATGCTAGAAAGTACGCGGAAAGGCTGCATAAGATATCACAGTGCTGACCAAATATGGCCAGAATAATGATAATTCATACATACCCCATCAGAAAGATCGGCAAAACTAATTATTTATTTTTTCTGAGTCTGTGTTTACATATTAAGTGTCATTTTTTGTAAATGCATCAGGAAGGAGTCAGAGATATGACTATGGAACTGGCCTTCTCCAGTATTAGAGAGCAAGGCCTATAACATGACCAGGATCCTAGGCCTCACCACCTCTTGCTGTCTTAGAATAGAACCTTCCTCTTTGAGCATTTATTCCACTAATTCAACAAGGATTCAATCACAGGACATGCCCTAATCCTCATCAATCAGCAGAGGACAGGCCTCCAGAGGTGCTCGGAAACATGGGGAAGAACCTGAGCCCATGATTTTTCTCCCTGGCCAAATTACCAGCATGAGGGCCCAGCCACTTTCAGGCCTGCCTGGGCCTCAATTTCTTTCCTGCAGGGAACTCGGGGCAGCAATTGGATGCCCCACTGCAGATTGCTGGTTCTAAGAAGGTGTGAAATGGTCTGGCCCTCAAGTTGGCCTGAGTGACATTCAGAACCTCGAAAGAGAACCCCTGATTATGTTGCTCACTGTCAAGTAGAAACAGACCACTGGTCACTCATCAACACCTCCACAAGTATCCACTGTAGACATATGTTCCTTAAAAGTGAATGTCAGTAAGCTATTCATTGGAGTGGAGTTTGGTGGCAAGTGACAGCAGTATCACAAGATCAAACTTGCCTTCACCCTACATCCACATGTGCACTTGGAACAAGCATTGCTGTAAGTAATAAAGAATAGGAAGTCTAAACAATTTTACTCCACCCAACTTTGACCCACTGAGACAATTAATAGCACCATTGCCACCATTTTGTTTGAGGTTCAAATTGACCACAATCCCCATTACCAGTGTAAGGGAAGGCTGTCTGATACCTGGAAGGATCCAAATGGATTCAATCCTCAGGAGGCCTTGCAGGCAGCAATGAGTTCTGGAGTGAAGCCTGGAAATGCTAAGAATGAAGCCACAAACAGAGATGAAGCTGCCAAGTACCAATAAGCAACCAGCAGCAAAGTATCTCCAAAACTCCTCACTACTCACACTGGAAATGTTGCTGACCCTTTTAATCCCGCCCTTGGATGAGGTTTGTGAAAATGGCGGCTGGCCGACTGCCCGTTTTGCCCGTGCGACGAGCAGAAAATCGCACAGGCCAGGAAAAAAAATCGCAGTCAGTTGGACTGGTGAGGGTCTTAAGCGGCCGCTTAATTAATGGCGGGCGCGGCTTTGGCACCTGCGCACACCCGCCGGGTGAAATATCACGCGAGTGCGCGACGATGTCAGGACGCTCGCCCGACATCACCGCACAGCAATTTTACGCCCGATCGGCTCGGGCACCCGCCTGACCACGGGTCGTAAAATTCTGCCCCGAGGCTTTGTCCAAACTCACTGAATATAAAACCTGACGTGAACCGCGGCAATCAGGCAGCTTTAAAATGTAATTTTTTTTCAGAAAATATTGCTTTTAAAAATATTCCTTAATATAGTTCAGAGCGGTAACTTGGTACGGTTTGATTAATACAGCTGAAAGTGGGTTTACCACAAACAGAAAGCATTTAATCAGAATGCCAGTTACTCGAGAATAGCTTGCTGAAAATAGTTTTAAAAAACACGACAGAGCCATTTACTAGTGCCAGTGGTTTATAGTCGTCAATTATAGTAGTAAATAAAAGAAAATTACAGCACTTAAATTAGCCCCCTTGTGAATAAAATGAAAGGTTGAATTTTTTGGAATCTTCTGGAAGACCTGCAAGTGAGCACAACTAGCGGAAACACAAATGGTGATTAATTTTGACCTGGGAGTGAGGTCAGCTATAAGGCAATGGCCGGGAGTTTTCCCTCTTCCGGTGGGCTTGGAGGTGTTGGGTGGGAGCGGTCGGGAAGCCAACCGCTGCCCGTGATTGGGGCCGGATCGGGGCCAGTTAAGGCCCGCCCAGTGTGAAACACACGCGGGGCAGCGGTGCCTGTGTGAGGCGGGAGGAGGGCGAGCGTGCAAGTGAGCACGCGTGTGCAAGTGCGCGCAGGAAAAGCTCCCTGAGGCACAGAGCCGCCTCGGGGAGATGTGAAGAGCTTTGAAAATTAAAAATAAAGATTTAAAAAATGTTAATAAACACGTCCCCTCATGTGGCTCTGTCACATGAGCAGGGACATGTTAGAAATTAAGTTGAAACTTTTTAAATTTTTTTTTTAAATGACCCGTGGATGAGGTTTCACAAAAAATGCAAAGGCCGCTTGGCCTTTTTGCCTGTCCGCCAACCGTTAGGTTGGATGGGCAGCGAAAAATGTACTTCAATTGCATTGTTAAAGGCCTTAAGAGGCCTTTTAATTGTCGGCGGGCACACTGCCAACTCCCGCACCAACCGAGCGTCCTGACGTCATCGCGGTCATTTTATGCTCAAGTGGGTTGGGCCTGCGCCCGCCCGCTTGGCGAAAAATTCAGCCCATTGTTTTTTTTTAAACCAGCACAAAGGATTGCAGAAGCTGGATTTGCATTGGAGGCATAACCTGCGCTTAAAATTGCACAATGCTCTGTTCTGGTTTGGCCAATTTCAAGCAAATTGCTGTGAAAGAGCAAGTGCCATCCAGAAACTTCAGGCTGCTGTAGGCCTCTGGTAAAAAAGGGGCATTTATCATTGACATAGACAGGCTTGCTGCATATAAAGCCTCTTTCAATGATCCTGGAAGAAATAGGTTTTATTTTCTCCAGTTCTTGAAATAATGAAAGCCCACTTATAGATGCTGTCAGATTAAAACCAGAACAATTCTAAGTAGGTCGGAGAATTTCACCTACTTTCAGCCCCATAGTAATTGGTCAAATTCATACCGGACAATCCATGTAATGAAAAGTCCCTAAATGCTTTTCAGAGGGAACAGTGAACACCAAAGCTGGAATCTTCCGAGCTCGCCTGCAGTGGGAAGTTTGGCGGGCAGGGGAATTTCATTTGGTGTTTAAAAATCAGTTTCCCAATAGTGAGTTGAAATTTTGCAATTAAGCTCTCGGGACTTTAAATGCAGGTCGAGCTTCCCAACAAACAATGGCAGGAAGCTTTGTTACATGAGTTTGCATGTCATCCATGCAGACTGGACCAGTGGGAAGAGTGGAGCGGAGGCTGGATAGCGGAGGAAGAACCAGCTGAGATGGCTAGAGCGGAGATTGGATAGGGAATGGAGGACCAGCTGGGGTGAGTGGAACGGAGGCTGGACAGGGGAGGAAGGACCACCTGGAATGGGTGGAGTGGAGACTGGATAGGCGAGGGAGGACCAACTGGGATGGATGGAGCAGAGGCTGGACAGGGGAGAGTGGACCCATGGGGAAGGGTGGGAGGCTGCCCTGGGAAGACAGATGGTCTGGGGCATATTAGACAGTATCGGGGGAAGGAAGCCAAACTGTCCCGAGCATGTTAGAAGGGTGCCTGGGAAGGGGAGCCAGTCCAACCAGGCTTGTTTAGAAGGGTAAGTATGTCCACATGTCTTGGTCCAGTTGTAGGAATGGCCTCTTTAGGCAGTGAGCATCATAGAGAGATGCGTCAGAAGGGTGTGGTCTGTATATTCTTGGTCCTAGAGACTCCAAGGTTGGTGCTTGGAGGCAGAGGGTATAGTCACAGTTAGAGGAAGGGGTTGGGTCATTTAGGGTAGAAGTGCAAGGGTCATGGGGGCAGGTGGTGGATGGCCTCATGGAGGAGGTTCACAGAAAACCAGGGTACAGCTGGCCTCAAAACCATATCGGTCAGTGTCAGGAGAGGCCATGGACACGTCAACAGTGAAGGGAACAGGGGAGAGAGCAGAAATGTCAACATTAATGATAATTGGGTCCAGGGTAATGGGGGAAGTTGAATGGTTACAGGAGGGAGAGAAATGGCCAGGCGGTGATTGTGTAGGAGGATTGGGGGGGAAGTTGGTAGGTAGCAGGGAGAGGGTAGAAGGTGCATGACCCGCTGGCACAGTTCATAAAACTTCTCTCGATATGGGAGGGGTCTCATAAGAGGTGGGAGGAGTTGTGCCTCATTTATTGGGCTGGGTGAAGGGGCACCCAATAAATTATTAGTCCACTCCAGAGAGAACTAGGCTCAGCTGAGTTCTGTTCTCGAGATACCGATGCCCTATCAAACTACATTGCTCCATGACTAACAGTTCAAATTCTGAGAGAACCCATCAAGGTCTGGAGCTACTGTACATTCTTTGCTGATTGGCATCTGCTGCTGTCAGAGGCTGGGATGAAGGGAGTAAGGGAGGAGGTGGATACCACCAAGGGGCATGACTGGTGGATGGCAGCAAACTCCCGACTCCAAACCTCCATCCTCCCAGGTAAATGGTCATGGCTGACAAGAACTCATGTGGTAAGTCTTTCTATGATACCAAGGCAATGATCTCTCTATAGAACCTTGGTGGTAATGGAGGGAAGCTGAATAGTGCCTAAGGGAGGGTTCTCACACATGGCTGTCATCACCCCAGTCAATGTGAAATGTCTCCATGCACAATCCTGTATGAACAGGAGGAACGCTCATCTCTGTTCCCCCAGGATGTCCTTCACCTGGAAGGTAGGGTGGGAATGTCAGGTCTAGACAGAAGCCAGGCACAGGGTTTAACATTGGCTTAGATGCTCAGAGATGGAGGCTAAACTACAAAGATTATGCTCACTAGATGGATTACTACAATTTGTTCACAGACCCACAGGGGCCCAGATGATGCAGGCTCAAGGCAACCCTGGCTCTCATCCAGATGAGGAGGGACTGGTGCTAGTTAGCCCACGGTCAGGAGGAGCCACAGCCTGAAAGCCAGGGGTTGCGGGGCCTCAAGAAGGTCAGGATGTTGAACGTTTCAGTGAGCATACCCGTGGTGGGTATATCGCAGGCTGGGCAGCTATCTACAGATGACTGAAAGACAATGGTGGAGGTGCCTTAGGATCTCCCTGAATGTGGTTGCTCACATCTGCTGGGTTCTCAAAGAGAACCTGCGGCCTCAAGGACTCAGAGGCAATCCCATCATGGTGGCATTAAAGGTCACCACCGTCTTAAATTTCTTTGCCAGTGGCTCCTTCCAGGGCTCCACTGGGGACCTGTGTGTCATCTCCTAGTCAACGAAGCACAAGTGCATCCAGAAGATGACAGATGTCCTCTTCAAGAGAGCGCACCAACTTGTCCAGTTCTGCCTGGATCCTGAAAGCCAGGCTACAAGAGCATTGGGCTTTACAGCAATCGCTGGTTTCTTGCAAGGAATTATTGAATACACACATATAATCTTGAGAGTTCCCTGACAACAGCCAGTCACATTCATCAACAGGAAAGGTTTCCACTCTATGCACATGCAGCTGATATGTGATCACACCAGAAACATCCAGCAGTTTTGTGTGTGGCTCCCACGATGTCTACACTCTGAACCACTCCAAGGTACCACAAGTTTTTGAAGGACCTTGGCAATTGCAGGGCTGGCATCTTGGAGACAAGGCACACCCCCAAAAGACGTGGCTGATGAAGTCAGTATGCCATCCGCAGAGTGCCACTGGGGAGAGCTACAAGGCTGCCCATGCTTCCACAAGGGCCACCATTGAGCAGGCAGTGGGCCTCCTAAAGGCGAGGTTCAGATGTTTGGGCTGCTCAGTTGGGGGGCTCTCCAATACTCACCACAGAGAGCGTCCTGGAGCATCATTGTCTGCTGCACCTGCACAATCTCATGCTATACAGGGGGATGCCTTGGCTGAGGGAAAGATGGAGGACTGGGATGTCTCCTCCAGTGATGAGGACAGTGAAGGGGATGGTGCTGACGAGGGCCAGGATGTTGCGGAGACGCATGCAGAGGCCATTGCAAGGGATCAGCACAGCAGACAGGCCCATGACAATCTTATTCCAGGCAGAGTAAGCTGCCGAGGCATTCCCTTTACTATTTGGTTTTCTATTCTCTGTTGGCTAGCAGGGCACAGTTCCTTTTTGATCACAGATATCATATTTCGCTCTAATGTACCTTGATTCATGATTGGCTAAATTAAATTGCACTGCTTAATGTCTGCCCTGCTGGTGTTTTGATCTTTTGCCTGTGCTAAATTGCTGATACACAGAGCCCCGGCACTCAGTACACACATTAGAACACGCAAAGCACTCGGTTCTCCCTCGACCTTGGGCACCTGTAAGTAGAAACAAGATTTTTCCCATGCCCTCACAAAGTCCGTTTGCTTGGCACCTTGAAAGAGTATGAAATCTCACCTTGGCAGGGATGCACTCAGGTCACCCTCACACTGGCTCCCAATCTGGGCAGACCTTGCAGAGCTTTTTCAGGCAGAGTCAGAGATATGGGTGCACAGGAAGGAGCGGCATGAGAACGCATTTTGGCCCCTCGAGATTGCTCCTTGATGCAGATGGGTCAGGGAAGCTCATGTTTGTGCTCCCCAATCGCCACTCACCCATAGTAACCACATAGCCCTTGACATCTTTATCATTTTGAAAGGTTTCGAGGTTACTTTGGAGCCCAATCAGTGGCCGTGCCTCACCTGCGCTGTGAGTTGTTGAGTAGCATCCACTCAGGACCCTCCAATTGCAGAGACTCTAACAAGCCTCAGTCCTAGATGCCCTCAGTATTACTGCGAGGCTGTGATCCATCATTCTGGATACCCCAGCCAAGTTAAACATCTTTCCTGCATGGACTCTGAAGAATCCTGTGAGGGTTTGATGCTTCACATAGATAATCTCACAGTCCTCGGCACAGCCCATCACACAGGCTCACTTTACTGTCCCTCACCTCATGGACTAATACCCGGGTCCTTCAATGAAGCCCGGTGGACTTTGGGTTCAGCCAACTGCACACGGAACTCTTTAATTCTACACTCAATCCCTCTTGTAGTCATGGCTAACTTGCCCGCTGCCTCCTTATTTGCATCCTTCACCTGCACGTTAGCTCAAAATGACAAATCACCAAGGACAGCCACTAACAATTGGATATGCCCACCACAGCTTTCTCCTAACATGTAGGGAAGCTTCTGCTTTTCTGCTGTTAGTAATACAGTGTAGAGCTTCAGTCTTTTAACCCTCAAACTGCGTTTAGTGTTCCTTGACACTCACATAGCATGTTCTACTCCCCTTGAGAACTCTTTGCCTCCATCCGCACTTCACATCAGGGCAGGAGATGCTATGACCTCACTGAACACTCTGCACAGATGCATACATGGGATTATTGAGCAATCACTATGTTGATAATGTGAGAGAAGTGAATCTATAGAGTTAATGATCGGACTCTGATTGGGGACCAAGTTCCATAACCCTTAAATGCCCGCAAGCATTGAAGCAACTAACGGCAAGATGGGAATCCAGGTCACTTCCAAACAGTGCAAGAGAACATATATTTACAAGTGGAATAACTATATACAATGGTTGCACACCCATACCTGTTTGCCTTCAAAACTTCTTTATCTCTCTTTTCCTGTTCCTATGTCTAGGTGCAGCCTCACCATACACAACTGAGGTGGAGGCAGCCTGCAGACTGCAATGCCCTTTTGTCTGTGATGACTTTCGTGGGCGTCCTCTGGTGGTCTGAGGCCTAGAGGGCCCCAGCTTGCTAAGGAACTCCTGCTCGGTGCAGATGCCCCCTTCTTGGCCAGACCTGCTGGAGTTGATGAGGTCACTCACTGGCAGAGGAGAGGTGGAGTGGCAGGGCACCCTGGGCTGAAGACCCCCGGGTTGCCTTGCTGGTGCTTCTCCTCCCTGTGGGTGCCCGATGGGCACCTCCCTGACTCCTTGAGGAGAAGGGGCACCTGAGAGGAGGTTGAGGTGCCCCGTCCCCCTCTCGCCTGGTCACTGCTCACTGCACCCATGGCTAAAGCGACAGAGTGCAGGTCCAAGCTCATATCTGGCAGCCACTGTGTGTCCTGCTGGATCTGGGTCTCCACGGCAATCGCCATCTTTTCCACGGAGGTAGCCAAGCGCTCGCATGCCAGAGTCACGACAGCAGGCAGAATGTAGACAGATTGCTCCAGCCTTCAGTCCCAGTCTGAGCATGGCCTCTGGCATCTCTGCCTGATGTTCCCCTGCCTGTCTCTGCATCTCCAATATATCTCTTATGCCAGGGTCCAGAGACTCAAAATCTGCAAGAGCCTGGTCTCCGGCAGTCCTCTGAGTGTCAGAGACCTCGGCTGCCGTCACTTCCTCCACCAGCTGTGAAGCCATGTCAAGGATGTGCTCATAAGTTGGTGACCCTGAGTCTAGTCTAGAATATGTACCCGCCGAAGTGAGTGTGTCTGCACTGGTGGAGGGTGCAGGTGGTCACCATGATGGTGCATCCTCTGAGGTGTCTGAGGCATTATCCTCAGAGGTGGGGCTGGGGCTGGTTCTGTGGCTGGCCTCCCTTCTTGGCTTCCCCCTTTCCTTGCTGGTACCTGCAATGGAGAATAGAAAGATTTAGTCGATACCTAAGCAGGTTCCCTTATTAAAGCAATGTCTCACGCTGTGGGTGCATTTAACAATAGCAGACTGGAGGCATCCTCGATGGTTTCCTGGGAGAGTCCTATCTCACCTTCAGCACATGCATGGCCCTGCTCCTCCCTGGCTAGTTTGGCGACCTCTTCCGCGAATGGAGGTGATACCACTGGTCTTGACCTGCTTCCTCCTGTTGTACCGCTGGATTCTTCTTTGGTGGGATCCATGGGTACTAACCTCCACTGCCACCTACGCCCAGGCTGCCATGGTCAGATGGGAGGAACTCCTGCTGCCATCCTTGTGAAACAGGGCCTCCCGCCTGGAGGAAAACCTGCACTAAACCATGGGGCCACAGGTTGTCTGCTCTGCAACATTCTGGTTGATGCAGGATCCGGAGTTCCTGGCCTGCAGTGAGCGATTGGCTGTCCTTCAAATATGGAACCTGGACCTTTGACCCCATGAGGTAATGACAGGGACGGCTACTCCCTGCCTGCCCTGCCATGAGACTCTCTGTGCTCCTCACAGAAGGATGCGCAATGAGCTAAACAGCGCGAGATCGTGCATGGTCAGCTGTCCCATCCCACAGCGAGAGTTGCTCTCCTTTCCACCAAATTTATACTTCAGAACAGAAGGTTCCACCCCAAGGCGTGAATTCAGAGAGAAATTAAGACAAGTGAAATTTTGATGTTGGGGACAGAGGTAGCAAAGTGCGGTCAATGTAATTCCAGAACTGGCTGAATATCCCTCCACCGATGGTGAAATGAAGGACGTGGAGACACATTGTGTCTCAGTGCTAGGAGGATGGAGACTGCACACTGGGATATAGAGCTGAGGAAAACTTGGAGAGCCTAACGGAATGGAATGGCTTGATGACAGGACGGAGCAAGGATCAGGGCCCAGAGCTAAACTGTCCTGACAGCTGATCATCAGGTACTTCCCAAGATAGCATTTTTATTTTTCTGCTTGCTAGATTTTTCTTTGCAGGATTTTGGATTGATAATGCGAATATAAGAATTCCTATGGGGGTTGCTCTGTGTTTGTGACTGGAATTTTATGGCCGCTCCCAATGGGGGGATTTTCCTGTCTCACCGAAGTCAATGGACTTTTGAGTGGCTCGCTGCAATTTATGACACCTCCTCACCCCCACCCCCCCCTCGGGCTCCAACCCCCACCATGTCCGTAAAATTCTGCCCTGTGTGTATTGAATGCTGGGAGAGGATAAAAGAAGGGGTGTAACATGGATTTTCCCTCACAGTACAGCTTTGTGCACACAGGAACACCCACAAGCTAATGTACAGATATAACTGCATTCATAGGATTCGTTACACCGAGGAGGTCTTGACAATGTTGTGCCGATTGCTTGAATCTGACCTGCACATGAACTCCCCTTCAGGGACAGTACTGACATTAACAGTTAAGATCACAACAGCCATGATTTTTTTGTGCCTCAGGCTCATTCCGAGCTACCACAGGGAATATCACCAACATCAGTCAATCATCAATGCAAAGATATATCACGCAGATCACTGCTGACTTATACACAGAGGCAAACCTCCATTACCTTGTCCATAGAAAGCTAAGAGCAGGATAAGAAGACACAACAATATTTTCGCCATTTCTCAATGCCCACCTCCCCCAACACTATTGATAATAATACCCATGCCTACTCTATCGTCAATGCCTTCCTAAACCATAGAGGGTTCCACTCTATCCGTGTGCAAGTGGTCAGTGACTAGTAACACAGGGAACTTGGAGGGCATTGCCTGCTTCCCAGGCCATAGTTACCATTCCTCACTGGCACCATTTGAAGGAGAAGGCAGGACTGAAGAACGTCTCCTAGATGAAAAGCCAACCCTGCTCGCAGCACCATTGCAACAGCCAGGAACACCAGGTAATTGAATACACAACAAATCGCATGCAACAGTCAGTACTATTGAGAATATGCAATTTTGTCACAGGGCTTGATTTAATGGAGGTGATAGGGACCTCGCTCGTCAGCTGAAGGGCAGGTGAGAACCCATGTCGCCTCTTATAGGGAAGGCTGGCCGAAATAAATGTCATTCAGGCGCTTAACTGGACAGCAGCAATTCTCCCTCAGGATCCAGGGCCCTGAGGATGGATGTCCCGCCTACTGAGAGCTGCCGGACAATCTGAGGCTGGGTCACTATTAAACAGCAGAGCCACTGGGAGGGGCAGTGGCTGCTGCCTGTACGAGGTCTAGTATCAACGCTGGATCCCAAGCCACAGGTGAATGATGGCGGGAGAGGGGTAGCAGGGTTTTGGGGTGCAGATCACATTGTATTGATAATTGATAAATGCCTTACACCAGGGAAGGAGGGCAGGGGGTCAATGTTAAGGACAGTGGGGTCGCACTCAGCATGCCCTCCCCCTCCACTTCCCGATGGTGGTTCCCTCGATCAGGAACTGAGTGCCTCTGAATGAGAAATCCCCCTGCCACCCCTCCGGAAGCTCCCAAGCAAGCCTGATAGGGTTTGTTTGTCGTGCTCCCTGCATGGCAAGCCCCCTGCCTACTGCTGGGGTAATACCGGCAGTGATGGGTGAGGCCGTTAAGTGGACATTAATTGCTCTCTTAAGGGTCTCAATTGGCAGCAGACCAGGAAGACTGCCCATGAGCCTTCCCGTCACGGACTTAGCTGGGGTGGAGGTGGGAAAGCAGCAAAGCCCCTAAGCTCCACCCTCCAGCCCAATTAAATGCCGCCCCCACCACCAAACTCTCCACGGAATGGTGGGGGTTGGGGTGGGGGCTGGTGGCATTAAATTCCACCTACATTGTTTCGGGTGCCTGAACATATGTTGGAACACAGTATTAAAGTACCAACCCATCAGGTTCTTCCTTGTTATTGATTAATCCACAATTGTGTCGTACATGTGGACATAACCATGGACGAGGAAGTGGGAGCTCATCCAGAGCTGGTTGCTGAGTAGGCAATGATCCAGGAAACATCCTGGCTGATACAGCTTCACAGCCAGAAAGGTTCATATGCCAGGCTCATCATAGATAAGACTTTTCTTGAAGTGTTCAATCAACTCAATGCACTAACAGTCCTGCCCACATGGCTCAAAACATCTTAGTCACCTTAAGCAGCAGATCAAGGGATGCTATTCAAAGCAGATCAAAATGATAATGAACCACACAAACAGGAAGGTATCTAGTAGGCATCAAACTTCCTTCCAAAATTTTTAATCTTTGTCCACAGTAAAAAAGGCAGTTTACATAAGCAGAATAAATAACATTTTATTGATTGGTTCAAACATGGACAAAAGAGCTGATCTCCAAAGATGAGGTGAGAGTGACTGCCCTTGACATCAAGGTAGCATTTGATTGAGTGCAGCGAAACTGGGAATCAGAGGGAAAACTCTCCACTGGTTGGAGTCATATCTAGGACAAAGGAAGATAGTTGTGGTTGTTGGAGGTCAACCATCTTAGTTCAAGGACATCACTGCAGGAGTTCCTCAGGGTAGTGTTCTTGGCCCAACCATTTTCAGCTGCTTTATCAATGACCTTCCTCCATCGTAAGGTCAGAAGTGGGGGTGTTCGCTGATGATTGCACAATGTTCAGTACCATCCATGACTCCTCAGATACTGAAGCAGTCCGTGTCCAAATGCAACAAGACCTCGACAATATCCAGGCTTGAGCTGAAAAAAGGCAAGTAACATTTGCGCCACACAAGTGGCAGACAATGATCAGCTTCAACAAGAGGGAATCTAACCATCACCCCTTGACATTCAATGACATTACCATCACTGAATCCCCCACTATCAACTTCCTGGGGATTACCATTGACCAGAAACTGAACTGAACTTGCCATATGAATACTGTGGCTACAAGAGCAGATCAGAGGCTAGGAATCTTGCATTGAGTAACTTACCTCCTGACTCCTCAAAGCCTGCCTGCCATCTACAAGGCACAAGTCAGGGGTGTGATGGAATGCTCTCAACTTGCCTGGATGAGTGCAACTCCAACAACACTCAAGAAGTTTGACACTATCCAGGACAAAGCAGCCTGCTTGATTGGCATCCCATTCACAAACATTTACACCCTCTATTACTGATGCACAGTGGCAGCAGTGTGTACCATCTACAAGATGTACTGCAGGAACTCAACAAGGCTTCTTAGACAGCACCTTCCAAACACACGACCACTACCATCTAGAAGGACAGGGGCAGCAGGCACATGGGAACACCATCACCTGGAAGTCCCCCTCCAAGCCACTCACCATCCTGACTTGGAAATATATCACTGTTCCTTCATTGTTACTGGGTCAAAACCCTGGAACTCCCTCCCTAACAGCACTGTGGATGCACCTACACCACATGGACTGCAGCGGTTCAAGAGGGCACCTTCTCAAGAGCAATTAGGGATGGGCAATAAATGCTGACCTAGCCAACAATGCCCATATCTCATGAATGAATTTTAAAAATTGCGGCGAATGGCATACTATGGCATAGAGGCTGCATGCAATTCCCACCATCCTGTCCCGCCTATTCTGAAAAGTAGAAGTATATTAGACATTGAAGTCAAGCTGATTTAGCCACAGAAGGAAGCTAATTACACAATTGCAGAAATACCCAGCTAGATATGACCAATATTTAAAAGGGCTGAAATCTAAGCTTTGGCAGCTGGCCACAAAATGATTGGTCACGAATCATTTATCTGTTCTCGAGCTTAATGCCATTTTCTTGTCTTTGGCTTTGAGTGGGGTGAACAGTGGGTGACTAATTCATTATCACTGCATTGCAACCCTGCAAAAACAATGAAGGTTAAAGCTGTGTCGTGGAACTTAAAATATTTTCTCCAGAACAATTTTTACACTGTTCAGTAATTAGCCAGGTCTATGGAGAAACCAGATTTTGATATTTTCCATAATCCAATAAAAGAAATCTCAGTTAAAAGCAAAATACTGCGGATGCTGGAAAACTGAAACAGAAAATGCTCGAAAAACTCAACAGGTCTGAGAGCGCCCGTGGAGAGAAAAACAGAGTTAACGTTTCGAGTCCGTATGACTTAAGGACTCATATGGATTCGAAGCGGTAACTCTGGTTTTCTCTCCACAGATGCTGTTAGACCTGCTGAGTTTATCTAGCATTTTCTGTTTTTGTAAAGAAATCTCAGTACCTGGCTGAATTACAGATTGAATTTTGTGGGCATGGAGGTTTCAGGGTTTTTTCTGAACATTTTTCCACAGATAGAATTTGTAGAAAAACACATTATAATTAACAGTTGTGCATTTACACCATTTAGAAAAGGACAGCACTGAATCAGCGGGTGATTAAAATGCTAATTTAAGCTATGAAATTGGTTCCATAATGACTGTAAACAGTAAGTAATTCATTGACCTGTATTGATAATTGATAAATGCCTTACACCAATTATATTGGGAGACCCCTGGGGGATTGGCTCTCCTCTTGGGTTATGAACACAGGGAGAAAATGAAGGAAAAACAGAGGCATACGTAGTCACACTCTTATATGGAAAGCTGAATGGTCCAACATTCACCAGGCTCAAGAGGAGATTGCAGGCGGTAGTTAAGAATTATTTGGGGTTGATTGGGCTTCATTTTTACCTCCATTGATTTTATCATCTTTAAGAGTTGCAGATGCCTCAGGTTTCCTAGTCCCCACATTGTGTGAGCCTACAGTGCAAGGACTAATTCAAGTGGGACTTTCTATTCAACGTACAATTAGTTTGACCCCAAAGGATTGACCATTCCCAAAATGTGCGTGTGCAAAGCTCACAGGCCAATTACTGGGAGTACAACATTTGTTCTGTAATGATTTGAAAAATCAGCGAGGATCTGATCTAATAATTTGACAAATATGAGTTATGTCAATAAAGGAAGTGAAGTAGAAGTAAATAAATTGGACGACCAAGCATGTAATAGGGAATGATTATGTTCTGGCATATCTCTTCAGCAGAAATGTGATGAAACCATATAACTTATCTGTCTAACAGGTAATAAGTGTAATCTTGTGGGAACAAGAATTTCTTGAGATGGATATATTTTAAAATCAGAGAATGCAAACTCTCTACTTCAAGGCACTACAATTCCAGCATTACTTTGGGTGGAATTTTTGCACAGTAGGGAAATCAGGCTGCTGTAGTCATTTGCCCCATTGCTAAAGTGTTACTGCTGCTTCCAAAAGAGACAAAGGGACAAAATGAAAATGACCGTGATGAGATCAGCCTTGCTACCCAGGAGTTTTCTCTACGCTGGATGTGGGACCGGTATCCTTATCAGATGACAAGGCACTCATCCAGTTGAAAAGCAATTATTGCCATCCAATACATTCCAATGTGCTGTTGTTAACCTGGTGTCTGAATAGAATTGACTTTTTACCGCTGCCCAAATTTTCCTGTCCCACCTGAGACAATGCCCACTGCTGGCAGGATCGTGAAACTCTGTCCTATGTCCCCTATGGACCAAAAATGGCACCTTTAACAATTCTGGTGGATGGTATGCCATGACACGGAACTAACAATTACCCTTTCTTTGTGCTATGATGTATTGGAGATCATGTGTGACTCCCACCATGCTGCCCTGTCTACTCTGAAAAGTGTAATTGCCACATCATCCAATATTGAGATCAAGCTGAAAGGAATAGATTTATTCATGAGTAAGCTCATTGCACAGATGCAGAGATGCCCAATGAGATGGTACCAATATTTAAAAGGGGCGAAATCTAAACTTCAGCAGGTGGTCATGAATCACCTGCCTGATTTATGGCCCTTCCAATTCCTAAGGATACACTCTGAAGAAGAGCCTTACAGATTCGAAACATTAACACTGTTTCTCTCTCCACCGATGCTGCCAGATCTGCTGAGTTTTTCCAGTGTTTTCTGTTTATATTTCAGATTTCCAGCATCTGCAGTTTTTTGCTTTTATCCTATTTTCCCCTGATTTTGAGTGGGGTGTATAACAGATGATTGACCTGTTACTACAAGCTTTGCACTCCCCAAAAAAACGATAAAGCAGCCTTTTCTTCAGAACACATTTTACACTGTTCAATAATCAGCAAGATTTATGGAGAAACCCAAATTTTGTGGACTTTCCAATCCGTCATTTGTACATGCGTAAGCCACACAAAGTTTAGTCATCACTACAGCTGTAACTGTAGTTAACTGTAACTGAACTCAAGATATTGAAGGAAGTACAACATATACTCCCCTCTCACTGATCTCTAAATAAACAACTGCCAAATAATTGAGTTCCCAGAACAATATCGCATTCTTTGGATAGATTCATTTGACGAGACACTCATCCAGCTCTGGCATATCTATTAATACCCTATGTATAATCTGATTAGCATTTGGCTAAAACCTCTGACTCCTGGCTATTCTGCAGATCAGAAAAGTTGTCTGAGGTTTGCAGAGAGCTCAACCTCATGGCCACCTTCATATGGTTTACTGCAAAACACAAATCTCATCTCAACTGTAGTTATTTCAAAAATACTACTTTCTGCCTTTTTTTAAAATTAGTTCATGGGATTTGGGCATCACTGGCAAGGCCAGCATTCATTGCCGCATCCCTAACTGCCTTTGTTCAGAGGGCATTTAGAGTCAACCACATTCCTGTGGGTCTGAAGCCACATGTAGGCCAGACCAGGTAAGGGCAATAGATTTCCTTCCCTAAAGGACATTAATGAGCCAGATGGGTTTTTGCAACTATTTCATAGTCATCATCAGACTTTTAATCCCAGATTTTGATAGAATTCAAGTTTCACCATCTGCCGTGGTGGTATTCAAACCCAGGTCCCCAGGGCATTACGCTGGGCCTCTGGAATATTATGCCAATGACAATACCACTATGCTACCACCTCCCCACCTATGGTCAAATGACAAAACTGAGGACTTTTATCAAATCTGGCATGGGTTAGCAGTCCCAAGTCAGCTCCCTGGTCTCTGCTGATCTCAGTCAGGGTAGCCAGACCTTGGCAAACCTGTGTTTGGGAAAACCAACTAGAATTCCTGCTCCTGATTTTGTTGCTTCTGTGATCCACTGCTGCAAATTAAGGAATTGTGAACTTTGAGTGAAGGCGGTAACACATCTGTTGCCATCCAACAATTAAATAGTCGGTTAACAGCCATACACAAAGATCAGCAACTTAAGTTTTAAAAAAGTCCCGCATTTCTATAGGATCTCTCAAAATCTCAGGATGTCCCAAGTGTTTTACAGACAATTAAATACTTTTGAAGTGCAGCCACTTCTGTAATACAGGAAATACAGCAGTCAATTTGCGCACAGCACGATCCCAAAAACAACCATAAAATAAATGGCTGGTTCATCTACTTTAGGTGTTGGTCGATGGATAAATGTTGGCCAGGGCACCAGGGTGAACTCTATCACCAAAAGTTAAAATTACTTGTTTGCCTCAAAGAGATATGAGATAATTCTCTTCTGAGAGCAATCACTGAGGCCCAGATTTTCACCACAACAGGGACCCTCTCTGTCATGGCAAAGATGGCAAAAGTGGCTGAAAGTTGTAAGTCCTGCCTCCTGAACACGGCACTTTCCATTTTCGTGGGGCCAGGAATGGGGGCAGAATGCATTTCATGCATATGCTGTTTATGGAGGCAGCTGGCCATTGAAATCATCAGCTATCTCCACTGAAGTGGGACTTTTGCAGGCCAGGAGTGTGAAACCCAACATGTGCAGATTGGAACTGATAAGAGCAGGTCTGAGCTTGGTGGATTTGTTTGGATAACCAGGATAACCCCTTTGGAGGGGTGAGGTACCCTTTTGGACGCCTTTGGGGGAGGTAAGGTGCTCTTTGGAATTGGTAAAAGTAGACATAAATGTACATGAGAAGTGCATAAACACATTACTGTCAAACTTAATGGAACTGTCAACAGACCTGTCAAAATCAACTGTCAAAACTGTCAGAAGCACATATCAAAGGGAGCTGTCAAGCTGTCGATGCATTTAAGAGTCTTTCCCTTGAAATATTTTTTAAAATTTCTGGAGAGTTAAAAGAATTGTTGCTTGCTATTTCACTCTGTCTGTTGACATAAGCCTGAGGACTTCCATTGCAGGATTAGTGCTGCATGACTGATTTCACAACAATCCATTATCACAGTAGGGTGCCTGCCATTTCAGTTTGATTGACAGCTACAAGTGGCTATAGACTCTTTGATGTGGGATGAATTCAAATGTCTGTTGTTATACTGGATTGTGTACTTGAATGAAATGTTTGTTGTTATAAGGCTTTACGTAGTTAAACTAATGTAAATTTAGTAAATGGGTTTTTATGACTGAGCGTTTTTTTCAATATAGTGAAGTCTGCAATAGACTCTGAGATCTTTATTTTATAGAACTTTATTTTAACATACCTCTTCATGGGTCCTGAGGTCTGCCCATGGTGCATACTAGGTGATTTGGCAGTATAAGTGTAAGGACAAAGGGTGGTGGGTGGAGGGGCATGGGCTGCCATGAGTTGGCACTAAGTCGGCATAGGGGCTAAAAAGGCCATGGGGGTGGGTAGAAGGACATGTGTTTGCATAGGGTCTATTAAGGGCCATGGAGGATTGGTGGAGAGAAATAGGTTGGCATTGGAGCTATAAAGGGCTGTAGGGGTGGGTGATGACATGAGGGGCCATTGGGGCTATTTGGGGGGCATACCTTCGCATGGGGGCATGAGGGGCCATGGGGAAGTGGGTGGGGGGCATGAACTGGCATGGGTTGGCATGGATGGGGCACAGGGAGTGTATGGACATTTGAGAGGTGAGGGCTGGAGGGATGTTTCATGTTATATTCTGTTTTTATATATTTTGGACGCAGTGCCAGAGCAGCGAGGCAGGCCTTTTGCCTCAGTTCTTCCAGGGATGGCCGTCCCAATTTCTGATTCAGCCTGCCACCAGCAGCACCCACCCCCATGCCCGGACTGAAAAGCTGACATCTGTGGAGACATTTTTAAAGGTGGGTTCGCAGAGCCGAGAATTCACCCATCTCTCCGCACCCAACCCAGGAGCGGAAATCTGGGTCTTAGAACTTTATTTTATAGAACGTTATTCTATCTCATCTCTGCATAGTTCCTGAGGTCTGCCCATGATGGATATTAGGTGAGTTGGCATGGCAGATGTGAGGGGGGCATGGGTTGGCATAACTTGGTACCAAATTGGCATTGGGCTATAAAGGACCATGAGGGGCGAGTGGACTGGCAAAGGTTGGCATGAAGGTATGAGGGGCCATGAGGGTGAGCGGGAGGAGCAGGTTGGCATGGAGAGTATATGGGGTTCAGGGGGTGGGTGGGGAGCATGGGGTGGCAAGGATGGGGCATGAGGAGTTGGTGGGTGTAAGGGGGCATGAGGGGTAAGGGCTGGAAGGGTTGTTTCATATCTTAATATTTATTTCTAAACTTGGACACAGTGCCAGGGCCCTGAGGCAGACCTTTCGCTCAGCCCTCCTCCACCCTTGGCATCCCCCTCAGCTCTTTTCGGGTCGACCCAACTTTTAATCCAGCCTGACACCTCCTCCCCTCTGCCCACTACCCCCACCACCCCCCACACCCTACCTGCCCCCACTGCACCAAAAGTCCGACATTTGTACCGTCATTTTTTAAGGTTGGATCACAGAGCAGGAATTCTCCTGTCCCTGCGCACCAGACCCAAGAGTAAAAATCTGGGCTTAAGTAAGAGTAGTTTTAAGTGTATGTAGATATCAGTAGTAAAGGAGAAATAAAAATTGCATCATTTTGAACTATTTTCCACCCTTTCTCTTCTCATGCCCTGCAGTTATTTGGCAGAAACCAAACTGTTCTCAAATAAAAGACAGACTAGGAATATATCCTACTGTCCTGTAATTATCCTGTGAATATCCCTGAGTACTGAAAATAAATATTTACTACAATTCAGTCTTTTGACCGTGACTCACACATTTAAAAATCTTTGATCAGAATTGTATCAGCCGAGTGGAAACAGCTTTGGAGGCAGGGAGACAGGGAATATCAGAAACTCTCACATTGGGGCGGCTCCCAGTTACACTCCTGCCTCCAAGAGATCTTGCCAGGGGTGAGATCTGAACTCCACCGACATGAGTCCTAGGCCCACCCATCTTCAGCTGCTTCATCAATGACCTTCCTTCCATCATAAGGTCAGAAGTGGGGATGTTCGCTGATGATTGCACAATGTTCAGCACCATTCGCGACTCCTCAGATACTGAAGCCATCCATGTCCAAATGCAGCAAGACCTGGGCAATATCCAGGCTTGGGCTGACAAGAGGCATGTAACATTTGCATCACACAAGTGCCAGGCAATGACCATCGCCAACAAGAGAGAATCTAATCATCTCCCCTTGAAATTCAATGATATTACCAACGCTGAATCCCCCATTATCAACATCCTGGGGATTACCATTGACCAGAAACTGACCTGAACTAGCCATATAAATACTGTGGCTACAAGAGCAGTTCAAAGGCTAGGAATCCTACGTAACTCAGCTCCTGACTCCCCAAAGCCTGTCCACCATCTACAAAGCACAAGTCAGGAGTGTGATGGGATACTCTCCACTTACCTGGATGAGTGCATCTCCAACAACACTCAAGAAGCTTGACACCATCCAGGACAAAGCAGCCTGCTTGATTTGCACCACATCCAAAACATTCACTCCCTCCATCACCGACGCACAGTAGCAGCAGTGTGTACCATCTACAAGATGTACTGCAGCAACTCACCAAGGCTCCTTAGACAGCACCTTCCAAACCCACGACCACTACCACCTAGAAGGAGAAGGACAGCAGACATATGGGAACACCACCACCTGGAAGTTCCCCTCCAAGTCACTCACCATCCTGACTTGGAAATATATCACCGTTCCTTCACTGTCGCTGGGTCAAAGTCCTGTAACTCCCTCCCTAAGAGCACTGTGGATGTACCTACACCACATGGACTGCAGCAGTTCAAGATGGCAGCTCACCACCACCTTCTCAAGGGCAATAATTGCTGGCCTAGCCAACGACTCCCACATCCTGTGAATGAAAGAATTAAAAAAGAAGTTAGAGGCACATTGGTGATGCCACCAGGGTCTTCCCAACAGTGGATGGGCACCAGTTGGTGTCTTGAGGCGGCCTTCCAGTAGCAGGCTGGGATTGAGTGAGGTGCTTTAATTTCCTCCCCACCGCTGAGCCACAAGTGCCAGACGGTCTTAGCTGTGGCGACAGGCCATCCTATGGAGAGATTCCCCCATCACAATGATGGCCCAGAAGTTGTGGCCACATTTATTTACGCCAGTTTTTGAAGTCTTCAGGCGGCACCTCCATCTTGAGGCACTTGTGCTGACTCCTTCCTACATCAGCAGCCCCCATCTCTCCAGGTGGGGGTGCAGGCTGCCCACAGCCTCAGCAGCTCTGACGAATTCTCCCATCTGCGCAGACAGCCCGCTATCCTCAATTGGACTGGGGCTCAGTATTAACTGGAGGTGGCCGGTTAAAATAGTCCCAGGCTACGTTTCAAAACGAAGGCAATAAGATTCAGCCTTTTCAAATCTGAATTCGAATTCAGAACAGAGAGGCCACAAATTCAAAAAAAAAAACTGACACTTGAGCACCTGAAAGATCACTTGGGATTACACGTTGGAACAGAATGTGCGACACTGAGAGCGTGACTAGTTCATCATCACAGGATTCAGAGCAGCTTGAGGAGGTAAGTGAGTAAGGCAGCCATTGTTACCTTGGACCTCGTGAGCCCCAAGTCTTGTCTGACCCACAGTTTAAATTGGGAAGACCTGCCTTGAGCTAAGGAATCGGGAGCCATATGTCCAAGTTCCCTGATGGCATTAAGTTAGGTGGCATAATAAATATTGTAGATGGGAGCAGAAAGTTACAGGGAAACGTTGACAGATGAAGGGAGTGGGCAAAACTATGGCAAATGAAGTTTAATGTGGGGAAGCATGAGGAGTTCATAAAATGCTCATCCACTTTGGACCTAAGAAAAATAAATCAGAGTAAAGATCAGAATCAGATGATAGGAACTGTGGAGGAGCAGGATATTTTAGGGGCCCAAGTATAGAAATCACTAAAAGCTAGAAAACAGGTACAAAAAATGATTAATAAGGCTAATAGAATGATGGCCGACATTTCAGTTGTATAAAAATCCATCTTAAAAACAAATCAGTTTAAAAAGAGCCATAGAATTAGTTGCTTTCCAGATCACTGGAAGTCCACAGTTGGATACGGAAGCACATGTGGTGTATCAGCTGGTAATGCATTGTAGTAAATAGGCAGATTGAGATAATGTGACATCTCACATATCTAACAAAATGGCATCAGGCATGTAAAATAGAGCATTTTCTTAAGCAATGGGCTATCTGAATTGAAACCAAAAGTCTAAATTTAACTTGATTTATCCAATACAGATTAATTTGCATTTTAAATTGAGACCTTATCCTTTCATTGATTTTTCTATTCTTTAATTCATCCAAATCTGTTTGCAACATTTCTACAATCCTCTAACTTTCTCACATCTTTACTTTACCTCCTGTATAGTCCATCTGTTGTTTGTTTTCCTTGATTTCCTTTAAGGTTCATTTTCAGTTCCCGTCTACATTTTCAGTTGTTATTATTTCACCATTTGAATGTTATAAGTTTGGCAGGCCAATGGGAGTGATGGCGGGGGAGATCCATGGCAATCCATTTTGACTAATTTATTTGGTTCACCCTAACACTGGGAAATATGCATGAATGTTTTGAAGATGCCGTTGCCTATTTTGTTGGATTTGCAAACACAGATTCAAGGATTTATTCGAGGTTTTAAGATTTGCACAAGTGTACTTATTGTTCATTAATGTCAATTCAGGTAGGATCAGGCGGCCAATGTTTAAGCCACATGATGACTCAGCAGTCTTCAAATGTGTTTGAGGTTTTTGAGAAGTGTTCGATGAGCCTTAAGAAATCAATATTTCTGTGGCGGGCCTTACTGCACAGAGCAAACATTGCAGCGCACAGATTAATAAACTAATGGCTTTATTATACTCTCAAACTTCTTCATTCTCTTCAATATTGGCAAAGGAAGGTTGGGGCTTTGTTGACCCCCTTTTCTAATTGATATATTTAATTTGACTGCTACCCTTCTATCTTCTGCTGTCAGATGGGGTAGATGAACCTTCATTGTCACTGGGCCACTTTAGTTGCATTAGGGTTAGGTAAATAGACACGGGAATGCAACTATCCAAAGAAATCCAGTTTTGCTCTCTGAGCATTTTTGGCTATTTATTGAGTGATTTTAATTCAGATATATTTTGTTTCAGATATTGGTGAGATTTACATTCAAGGTGGCTACTGTCCCCAGTAGGCTCGAATCCTATTTCCAATTAACTACCAGGGTTTACAGGCGGCAAAGTAGTTACCTCAATATGTCTGAGGTGCAGTGCCAAAGGAGGCTCCGACTCTCAAGGGGGACAGTCAACTATATCTGTCAGATGATTGGGCCTGAGATCTCCGCTAACTGTGTGGGTGGATACCCCAGGCCAGTGGCTCTAAAGGTCACAGCTGCCCTCAACTTCTATGCCTCTGGCTCCTTCCATGGCTCGGTAGGTGATCTTTGTGGTGTCTCCCAACCAGTTGTCCACATTTGTGTCAAGCAAGTGACAAATGCTCTGTTCAGACATGCATTGACCTTCATCCACTTCCGCTGTGACCAGGCAAGCCAGACACAGTGAGCCAGTGGCTTCGTGGCCATTGCTGGCTTCCCCCGTGTCCAGGGTGCTATAGACTGTACACATGTGGCCATCAACGCGCCAGCAGGTGAGCCCGGTGCCTTCGTCAACAGGAAGGGCTTCCACTCCATGAACGTGCAGATAGTGTGTGATCACAGGATGCTGATTCTACAAGTCTGTACAAGGTACCCAGGCAGCTTCCGCAACACCTACATCCTCAGACACTCCAAGGTGCCAGGGCTCTTCAGTGCTCCAGCCCGGCTGGATGGATGGCTGCTGGGTGACAAGGGCTATCCCCTCAGAAGGTGGCTCATGGCACCTCTCCCCCATCCATGAACAGAAGCTGAGCAGCGCTACTATAGGTGCCACGGCACCACAAGGGCTGTGGTAGAGACAACCATCCGTCTTCTCAAGGTGCGCTTCCGATACCTGGACCGCTCAGGGGGTGTACCCCCAGATTGTGTGTCGGTGATAGTGGTTGCATACTGTGCTCTCCACAATCTTGCGCTGGAAAGGGGGGGACGCTGTGGATGATGAAGACGTCAATGCAATGTCTGCGGCTGCACACGATGAGTCCAGCAGTGAGTCCGAGGATGAGCACGCACAGGGAAATGCTGAGGGGGTAGACGCTGACCTGGGCATACTGCAGGGAGGCAGGGACACCCGGGATACTTTAATCCAATGAACCTTCAGCTAGCACACCACAAATGGATCACCAGGACAAGCTTGTGCTGCCGCCTTGATATTCAACATCTAAGTGCAAACTCTGCCAGGTCAGCAGCACTAACTAAGGGCAGACAATGACAAACTTCATCCCTGTCCCCCTGGCTCATTATGCGCTCAACCTTCCATAACCAATGGCCCAGCAATGTTGCAACAATAACTAGTGTAACAATCATCAGTGCTATGGCTGTTGGGAGGACAATGTTGGGGGCGCCGCAGAGGGTAAGGCTACCTGCTGGGTTAAATGCCCAATGCCACCACGGTACTCACCCTGTCAGAGCACAACAAGTCGTTGAAGCGCTTGCGACACTGGACCCAGGTGCGCCGCACTATGTCGCGGGAACTCACCACCTCCGCCACCTTCTCCCAGGCACGTTTCGTCATTTGGGGGGGCCTCCTGCTCCCATCCCGGGGGATTAACACCTCCCACCGCGCTGCCACCTCCTGGAGGAGGGCAGCAAGGCAGTCATCAGAAAAACGAGGGGTGCAGTGGCCCCCCCCGCTGGCCTACCCTGCAGCCTGACCTGCTCACCCGAACCCCTCTGCTGAGGCCTGGAACTGGCCATTGTGAGCAGCCTACAAAAGGCTGCCAGGCCATCTTTTAAATTGGACCCGGTGGTCAGTGCACGCCCGCCGCCGCCCGCCCACTCCCGCTATCCACGGGAGTCGGGAAATATGCTGGGCGGGATTTAATTGGCCCACCCGCGTAAAATGGCGGCGCGGACCCGATTGTGGGCAGAGAAAATCCTGGCCCAGGTGTCTATGAATGGACAGCGAGATGGAAGACTGCCAATTAGTCCCACATCATTCCTTTTTATTTAAATACTACACTCTCCACCATCGGGAAATCTTGGGGGTTAAATTTGGAAGGCTTCCCTAGCGCAGCATTATTCCCCCTTACACAAATGGTGAGGCCCAAAAAGCCCAGGATATTGAGCCTCGGGCCTCATAATAGTGAAGGGGGAAGGTAGCATCAGATACATAGTCCAAGTCTGGGCTGTGGTGAGCCCTTCCAGTCAGTTTGAGGTTGGAGCGATTGAAAAGTGGGCCCTATGTGAACCTTCTATTGTTCCAACTCATACCACCACTCATTTTATGTTTCTATCATGGGACGTGGGAGTGACTGGCAAGGCCAGCATTCCTGTTGCCCATCCCTAAATGCCCTTGAGAAGGTGATGGGCTGCTGCCTTATTGAACCACTGCCTTGCTGCTAGCGAGGCAACTGCAGGGTTTTGACCCAACCACAGCGAAGGCGCAGATGTGGAGTAGGGGGCAACTTGCAGCTGCTGTTCCCATGCGTCTGCTGCCCTTGTCCTTCTCACTGGTAGAGCTTGTGGGATTGGAAGGTGCTGTTGAAGGAGCCTTGGTGACTTGCTGCAGTGCATCTTGTATACGGTACACACTGCTGCCACTGGGCATCGGCGGTGGAGGGAGTGAATGTTAAGAGGGTGGCTGGGGTGTCAGTCAAGTGGGCCATTTTGTGCTGGATGGTGTCCAGCTTCTTCAGTGTTGTTAGATCTGCACTCATCCGGGCAAGTAAAGAGTATTCCATCACTCTCTTCACCTGTGCCATGTACATGGTGGTCGGGTTTTGGGGAATCACGAGGTCAGTCATTAGCCACAGAGTTAGCAGTCTGTGACCTGCTGTCTCATCATACGTGCTCTCAATCCATCTCTGTGTCTTTATGCAGGAGAAGACAGTCCACAACAGGAGGGGGAGAGAGGATATAGGAGGGGGGAATGCCTGAGCTCAATTCAATCAGCATGCTGCCAAGCCGGCAGGAGAGGATTGTGACCGTGCCTGTGCAGAGGGTGAGGTCAGCCTCCCCCAAGCATCTTATAAGGAAGCGTGCATAATCCCGAGAACCTCAGAAAATCAGGGTGGTTGATGAGTGCAATGTTTGAGCCAGCCTAGGCAGTCACTCATTCTCTCTTCTGTCCATTCCAGGTGCCAACAGGAAGTAGGGGAGGCCAGTCCCTGCACCTGAAGTGAGTCCCAGCTCCCAGGACACCTTGGATGAAGACAAGGACTATTTCACACCTGTAGAGCCATCAAAGTGTTCACCTTCACCCTCCTCCAGCCCAGAGACACCACACCTCGATGCATCATGGGCCTTGTTTAGGCTCAGGGTCACACTCTGGGGGTCACCTCACAGACACGTCCACAGCAGGCCGAGGCAGTGACAGCCAAGGTGCCTGGCACTCAGAGGGCTGCTGAAGAAGAGGCCCCTGCTAAGTCTGAGTCAGATGATGAGGCTCTGGAAGTGGCAATGGGAAACAGGCTGGAGTATCAAAGAGATGCAGGCAGAACTGTCAGACGTCCTCCACAGAGTGGCACAAGAGACGGAGGAGTCCGTCCGCATGCTCTCTGATGTTGTGACATGGAAGTCTCCATGGGAAGGATGGTGGATGCCATAGAAACCCTGGCCCAGCACAATGCCCAGTTTCTGCCGGAGATGCGTTCGGACCTGCACTCCATTACTCTAGCCATGGGCACTCTTCTGCAGTGGCTACATGAGAGGTGGGGGGGAGGGCAACTCGACCTCCCTCCAAGTTCCCCTTCTCCTCAAGGAGTCAAGGAGGGGCCCTCGGGCACCCAAAGGGCGGAGGAGCATCAGGAGGACACACCAGGGGCATCCACCCAGGACACTCCAAGGGTGTCCAGGCATTCCCAATCCCCTCTGCCTGTGACCCCATCAGCTCCAGCTGCTCAGGCCAAGAAGGGTGCACCAGCTGCTGAGCAGGAGACCCAAAGCAGGCTGGGGCCCTTCAGGCCTCAGGCCTCCAGTGGACGCCTGCTGAGGTTATCACAGACAAAAGGGAATAGTAGTCGGCAGGCTGCCTCCACCTCTGCTGCGGGTCAGAAGTGCAAATGCTACCGACTGAGCTAAAGTTGGCATTGCAAATTGAAATATATACATATCAATAGGGACATGGCTACCAAAGGAAATGAATAGGAATGTGGCTACCGATTCTTGGGACAGAATGTTTCTCTCATTGGGCAGGCGCATGGCCAACCCGAACGGGAGAAAAATAGTGCGCAATGACGTTGGGCGAGCGTCCTGACATCATCGCGCACTCGCGCGATATTTCGGTCAGCAGGTGCGCGCAAGATTCGGCAGCCCACCTGCCGACAATTAAGGGGGCTGTTAAGCCCGTTAATTCATTAATTGACTTGAACTTTTTCTCTGCCCGTCCAATCTTACAGTTGGCGGGCGCACGAATAGGCCAAGCGGCCTTTGCGTTTTTTTGCAAAGCCTCATCCACGGGCGGGATGAGGTTTCGACCAGTGATTTAAAAAAAAAACTTTGAAAACTAATTTTTAACATGTCCCTGCGGGGACATGAGGGGACATGTTTTCCTTATTTTTCAACTGTTTATTTTTAATGCCAAAAATCTTCAGCTCCCTGAGGCGGCTCTGTGCCTTCAGGGAGCTTTCACTGAGCGCACCCCCAGGCATGCACTGACTTCCGCACTCACCCTCCTCCCCACCCCACCCACCCACCCAGGCAGCACTGAGCGTTTCAGCGCTCGCTTCACGCTGGCTGGCTTTTCATTGGACAGCCAGTGTGAAATCGCAGTCAGGACCCGATCGCGGGCGGTGGCCGGTTTTGCGGCTGCTCCCAAGCCCGTTTGACGAGGTAAAAACCCTACCCTTGGAGCGTGGAGAAGATAAAATCTTCAGCATCTATATGTCATAGGGCAGAAGGTCCACAAAAAGGTTTCGTAAAATCTCACGCATTGGTAAAAATACGCACCGTTGATGTAAGCTGTGTTGAAACCAGCCACGTGCAAGTGACACCATCTTGGTGAAGTATTGCACATCTTCATTCCACAGTTTCATCAGAAACATTCCTTTTTCATGAGGTTGTCCTCATTGTTAAATCTATAATTGCTATTATTACACTCAAAGTTCCTTTTAAGATATTATCCATCCACAATGCAGTAAAATTGGTGTTTTATCTTATTATTAAGATGAGAGACCTGCCATTCATGCCTCCAGTCCCTTCAGAGGCGGGAACTGTGCATTTTCCTGTGCTGATCCCGGTATTTCTGATGATCTACATTGTAATTATCTGCCTTGGTCCATCCTCTTCCTAAACCCTCCCTATGGCAACGTATTTAATAATAAGAGTTTGAGTGACCCTTCTTCCTGTTTAGATCTATTGGGTAGGGTGAAATTGACAGTATATATATTTAAATAATAACCTTACAGAGCCCCATTTTAAAGTAGATATTATGCAAATTATTCAAATTGGCCTGCTAACAAAGCATGCCTTTGTTGTTTTAGTTGTAATGCTTATGTGATCTGTGCAGACAGCCGTTAAGCAAATGAAGAGGAAGCTAACAACGTTAGAAAAGGGATCAGACTGTTCCAGCTGACACTACCCTAATCTTCTAGGACCCATTAAAATGCAGTTTGAAAGCATTACCTACAATAACATCCTTGAATATCACTGGTTTTATTTGCAGTATCAAGCATTTCATTTCATGCACCATTAATGACGAGATCAGAGTTTCAAAGCAGCTAAACATTCCAACAACTACCTGGACTAAATAGACAATTAACTTCTTAGACAAAACGGCCAATTAACCGCAAAGGTAAGGCTGTCACCCTCCACTTAAATTAAATTTCTTTGCTAACGGCAGTTTGTCTCAGCCCAACCATTAAGGGTATTTAGACAACCACATGAGTGTACTGAGCAGAATTAGAAGGAAAATGGAATTAAAAGGAAAAGGCTAGAGTGAAATTTGCCAATGCATGCGGTTCTGGATTCTTTTCCTGTAGTCTGCAGTTTTAGTGCTCTGCGGACGGCAAAAGATTCATGTGCAGATTCCTCATCATTATTCAAATGAATGCCCTGTTCAAAAGAGAATGACAAAAAAAAATACATTTTTTGGCAATGGCTTTCGTGACAAATAGGAATTCTATTTTTTTTTTAAATGTTGGTAAGTAAGACAAGGGAAAGATTTGGCATTGTCAGCCTCTTTCAGGAGAATTCCGTCTTGATATTGCCTCCCTGCTCCCTCTAAATGGAAAGTAAATGTGTGATCCCAACAATCCCAGCCGTTCAGCTGAAGTACCGCAAAGCGACTTTGTTTCACTGCGAAACAGAGCTAAAACAAATAGCTACAGGAAATACTAACAAGAACCATGTTAAGTCAATATTTGTTGAAACTTTTGTCCCTGTACTGTAATAACCACCCAGAGTGCTTGCTTTTTTCCAGTTCTCAGGATGTTCGCAAACTGTTCCAAGGAAATTACCCAAAAAGGAAGAAAAATGGTGAAATTGCACAAAGTACATGTTTAACATTAGGCAAGGTTAAAACCCACAATAATTTAATTAATCAAGAATTGGGTAAAGCCTTTTAAGTTGGACAAAGCTGCGGTTCTCCTCATGAGCACAACTGAAACATACCACATGGCAGAGACAAAGTTGCAGGAGCTTTCAAATTGCAGTTAATTGGCACAATGGCAGACTGGATAATGGGAGAAAGAGTTTTAATGGGTCAGATGGGTTTTCCTGAGTCTTCCTTTGCTTTGTGCTCTGGTAAACAATAGCCTAGAAGATTAGCTTCAATTACTGCTTTAGTATTAGAGGGTTCACTATACAAGGTGTGGTGAAAGTAGTAGAGCCAACAGATATTGTTTTAATTCATTCCTGGGATATGGCTGTTGCTGGCAAGGTTGCCATTTGCTGCCCTTCCATATTTGTGCTTGAGAAGTTGGTGATGAGCCTTCTTCTTGAACCGCTGCAGTCTGTCTGGTGAAGCTACTCCCACAGTGTTATTAGGCAGTGAGTTCCAGGATTTTGACCTAGTGATGATGAAGAAACAATGGGGAGAATTTTCTTCCCGTTGGGTGGGCTGGGCGGGAGTGGGCACGGGCAGGCGCGCAACCGATCGCCGCCCGCGATCAGCTGCACGCCGCCATTTTGCATGGGCGGGCCAATTAAGGCCCACCCAGTGTGACGAGCACCCAGAAGTACTCAGCACTACCTGTGCAAGCGGGAGGAGGAGGGAGAGTTGGGGCCTGCGCGTGAAAGAGCGCATAAATCCCCCTGAGGCACAGAGCTACCTCAGGGAGATTAAGAAAAGTCATAAAAATGTGAGAAATAATTATTCATTTATTATTAATTATTCAGACATGCCCCCCCATGTGACTTTGTCACATGAGCTGGGATATGTTTATGAATTTACATGAAATATTTTATTAAATTAATAAGCCCTTCATGAAATCTCATCCTGCCCATGGATGAGGTTCCAAGAAAGTGCGAAGGCCACCTGGGCTCTTCTCCTGCCCCCCAACCTTAAGGTTGGATGGGCAGCTCTGACAAATACTTCAATTAGTTGAATAGTGGCCTTAATAGACCTTTGACAGCGTGGCGCACATCTGACTCTGGTGTGCTCCCGCCGAACTGAAGGTTGGAATGACACACATTGATGTCAGGACGCACGCCCGATGTCACCAAGCGTCATTTTACATGTCAGCATGCGGGGCCTACCCCTGCACACTGAATGAAAGATTCAGGCCAATGTTATGTGTCCAAGCCAAGGAGATGTGTACCATAGAGGGCAACATGGAGGTGATGGTGTTCCCAGGGACCTGCTGCCCTTGTGGCTCTCAGCAGTGGAGTTTCTGGGTTTGGGACGCGCTGCCCAAGAAGTCTTGCAGCGTTGTGGACTCTTTTCGCAGGGGATCTTTATCTATGGCATCAATTTACTATGAGAGCTGGCTTTTTAAATATTGGTGACTAACAGTTTAAAGAAACTGAAAAAGCACCAAGTTCAAGTATTACATTAAGCAGTCAGCTCAGCCTGAAAATGCAACATTTGTGACTGATTCAAAGACTCACTAATCTAAAGAACACCTTGCATTTTCTGTTTCACCAAGTTGAAAAAGTGACCCAGATAATTCTTTCCTTTTTATAGTCAGTGTCATAGTCAAGCATCCTCAGTTATAACATGGATTCGATTAAGAGTAAAAGCCTTTTTAGTAATGGCTACAGAGTGACTGAGAGTCTTAGAAAATGCCCCCTGCAATTAAGTTAGTGCAATATTCTAATGCTTACAATATCTATTCTTTTTTGCTTGTATCAATACAGCCAATTTTGTGACAATTAGTGCTGAAATATGATTAACATTACTGTATGGAGTCACGACCACTGACAACTGCATTAAGGCTGCCCAGATTATTTCATTCATAACTGTTACAGTCATCAGAAACGTGCTGGATTTGTAACTAAGGCCAGGATTTTCAGCTCAGTGTGTGGGCGCAGGCCTGACACGCACGAGTGTAAAATAGTGCGCGATGACGCTGGGCGAGTCTTCCAACATCATTCGCGCACTCGCGCGATATTTCAGTCGGGAGGAGCGCGCGGGAGTCGGCAGCCCGCCCGCCCACAATTAAGGGGGCTGTTAAAGCCCATTAATCAATTAATCAAAGTGAATTTTTCCCTGCCCATCCAACCTTACGGCTGGCGGTCGGGTGAAAAGGCCAAGCGGCTTTTAGATTTTCGAGAAAACCTCATCTACGGGCGGCATGAGGTTTCCGATGTTAATTAAAAATAAAATACATTTTTTTAAACGCATTTTTAACTTGTCCCTGCTCATGGGACAGACAGAGTCACATGAGGGGACATGTTTTTCTTTTTTTTTGGAAAACTTTATTCTTAATATTAAAAATCTTCAGCTCCCTGAGGCAGCTCTGTGCCTTCAGGGAGCTTTCACTGAGCTCACCCCCGTGCGCATGCGAACACTTCAGTGCTCGCGCTTCTCCCGCCCCCACCCAGGCCACGCTGAGGCTATCAGCGCGCGTTTCACGCTGGCTGGCCAATTAATGGCGTGAACTGGTGGTTGGAGCCCAATCAAGGGCCACGGACTGTTGTGTGGCCGCTCCCGAGCCCGCCTGTCACACCCCTCCCACCGAAGGGAAAACCCTCCCCAAGTCTTAGCATTGAACAGCCAACGTTTTGACATAGCTAGCACATCATTTCAGTTTCCAGAGAATATTTATGTACTTTTTGTTTATAACTTAATCAATACACACAATATAAAATTTGATATTAATAATTATTTCAGAGTATAGCATTGGCTACTCAAGCATTAGAATGTTATTTTGGATTTTTTTCGTTTAAAAGAAGCTGCGAAAAAAAAGCTCTGAATTTCCTGACATCAATTACACCGCTGTTGCACTGTTTTTGTACCAGTAAGTTACACTGTTCACCAAAAGAGAGAGATTGGTGCAAGTTTCCTGGGTACGTACTGCATTATAAAAGTGCAGTGAACAGCTTAGACTCCAGGAAATTCCAGTCCAAGTTGGTGCAGCTTCTGTAAAGACTGCATTCTTTATTGGAGCAAGGGACAGCAAGGATAGGTTGGAGCTCAATCCCTTTTAGTTTAATCTGCTTGGGATGTCTCCTCTGAAGTGCCTGTTGCTAAAAGCATGAGTTGTTGGCTGGACCCATGGGGCACCATTAAAGAGCAGTATCTCGCCAAAGGTCTATTTCACAGAAAAACCTGCACACCCTCCTGGAAGAGGTGGGTAACAGGAGAGAATGACTCCTGGGTGTGGCAGGCAGTGGGCCTTCCATGAATGCCAGTCATATCACCTGCAAGGAGATGGCTTTGGCATGATGCCAATGTCTTCTGCTGCGCTACATTATTCTCTTCACATACTGGTGTTCATTCTCCTCTCCCATTAGGATGGCATAGAGAAGTATGCCTATGGGGCCTGGCCTATGTCTGCTTCACTGTTGCCTAAGTATGTTGTGATATAGGGGAATAGGGAGGTTGAGGAATATAGGGTATAATAATAATTTGGTAATGTGATGGGAGTTGGGTGGGGCTCCAAGTGCATTTTGCAGTGAGCAAACTGTGAAAGTAAAGGGCAGAATCGTCTGCCTATCGGGCGGGCCGGTTGCTGCCCGCGTTTGGCTGCGCGCCGCCATTTTACTTGGACGGGCCAATTAAGGCCTGCCCAGGGTCACATGCTCCCAGTAGCACTCAGTGCTACCTGTGTGGGTGGAGGGAGGAGGGAGAGTCAGGGCCTGCGTTCTTTAGCGCATGTGCACAAAAGAGCGCAGAAATCTCCCTGAGGCACGGAGCTACTTCAGAGCACACTGGGAATTTTTAATAAATAAAGCTAAAAATTACTTACACATGACCCCTCATGTAACAGTGTCACATGAGCTGGGACATGTTTATGAAATGTGCAAAATGTATTTATTAATTTAAGGAAACCTTCGAAAAACCTCATCCCGCCCGTGGATGAGGTTTCATGCAAAACGCGAAGGCTGCTTGGGATCTTCGCCTGCCCCCCACCAACATTAAGGTCGGATGGGCAGCCTTGTCAATTACGTTAATTGGTTTTTAAGTGGTCTTAACAGGCCTTTAACAGTTCGGCGGGCGCGCACCGTACGAAAGATCGGAATGACACGCGGTGACGTCCAGATGCATGCCCGAGGTCACCGCGCATCATTTTACATGTCGGCATGTGGGGCATGTCCCCTCACGCCAACGGGAAAACTCTCCCCAAAGGGTTTCAAGCCAGAAATGAGGGCCCATATTTGTACCATAGTAAAGAAACCTGCTTCCAAAAAAAGTCCATATCTCTCCCAAGGACTAGGTGTAATTATTTCACATTATACTAGATATTTTCATGCAGAAACTAATCAACACAATGCACACTGGGTAAAGTTTCCCTCGGTTGCACTGGCTTCTTCAGCGCAATCTGCTTGAAATTGGCCAAAGCAGAGTGCAGAGATTTGCAGAATTTTAAGCGTAAGCAATGTTCAGTGCAATCAAGTTTCCATAAATAGTTACACTGGTTTAAGAAACATTGTACTAGAAGCTGGCTCCGCCCACAAAAAAGGCCGGGCCTCCAGATTGGGTTCATTGCAAATGCAACCTTCCACTGCTTGAACTCACAATTGTGGGCCTTGGGGGAGTATCTTAAAATTAAGCTTTTTTTTTTAGGAAGATGGACGCTAATAGGTATGCTCTAGAAACTTTTAAATATTATCTTTGTAATTCACTAGGAAAATGACTCCTGTACATCAATGTAACTAGCAAATGGTTCTGTTTAACTTTTTGAAGTCATTTAAAGTTATATCAATTCGGATTATTCACAGGTGGTGGACTAGCCACTCTGATTTAAAAAGCTTGCTTTTTTACTAACTGTACTAAGTTACCACTCTTAAACGCGTTGAGGATTTTTTAAATGACATTTTTTCAAGGAAGTTACCTTCTAAAATACTGCCTGATTGCATTATTTTGCATTCGACAGTTTGCAGATTGGTATACATACAAACACAGAGACATAGGCCATTCGGCCCTTCGAGCCTGCTCCACCATTCAATATGATCATGGCTGATCCTCTGTCTCAACGCCATAATCCTGCTGTCCCCCCATACCCCTTGACATCTTTAGAGTCTAGAAATCTATCTATTTCCTTTTAAATATGTTCAGTGACTTGGCCTCCACAGCCTTCTGTGGTAGAAAATTCCACAGATTCACCACCCTCTGAGTGAAGAAGTTTCTCCTCATCTCAGTCCTAAATGCCCCGCCCCATATCCTGAGATTGCGACCCCTTGTTCTAGACACCCACTCCCCAGCCAGAATAAACATCATGCTTGCATCCAGTCTGTCCAACCCTGTCAGAATTTTATACATTTCAATGAGATCCCTCTCATTCTTCTAAACTCCAGTGAATACAGTGAATATGGGCCTAGTCAGCCCAATCTCTCCTCATGCGACAGTCCTGCCATCCCAGGAATCAGTCCTGGGAACCTTTGCTGCACTCCCTCTATAGCAAGTATATCCTTTCTTAGGTAAGGAGACCAAAACTGCACATAATGCTCCAGGTGTGATCTCACCAATGCCCTGTACAGCTGCAGTAAGACATCCTTGCTCCTATACTCAAGTCTTCTTGCAATGAAGGCCTACATACCATTTGCCTTCTTAACTGCTTACTGCACCTGCATGCTTGCTTTCAGTGATTGGTGTACAAGGACATCCAGATCCCTTTGTCCATCAACAAACCTATCGCCAGTTAAATAATCCCTGAAGAGTCATACAGACTCAAAACGTTAACTCTGCCTTTCCACAGATGTTGTCAGACCTGCTGAGTTTTTCCAGCATTTTTTGTTTTTTGTTTCAGATTTCCAGCATCTGCAGTACTTTACTTTTACCAGTTAAATAATACTCTGCCATTCTGTTTTCCCTACCAAAGCAGATAACTTCAACTTACCCACGTTATACTGCATCTGCCTTGTATTTGCCCACTCACTCAACTTGTCTAAATCACCTTGAAGGCCTCTTAACATCCTCCTCATCGCCCACATTCCCACTTAGACCATGACAATAGGTCTCCTGGTAGGAGTTGCTATAAGCAGGAACGGGAGGGATTTGCAAATTATGTTCACCGGAAACTTGAGAAGACAAAATGCTTCTCAAAACGAATGCAATTTTGAGTGCACTATGCACCCAGATTGCCAATTGCAACCAAAACAGGAGCTCCTGTTTGTTTTGATGAAATCAGTTATGTTCCCCAATGTTGTTCTTCTTGAATGCAGAAAAGTTAAGTGTGAGCTTCAAATGAGAGGGACAACTAAATCAGTTCGTTCTGCATGTACTCTATGTCAAAATGCGGCAAGAAATTTGACTGTCAATTTAAACTCAGACAGGTCAAGATCTTTATGCCTCCAGCTCACTCTCCCACTTTAAATCCTCAAAGTGCAACTCTTTGGCCAAGCTATTGTCCGTTCCTCCCAATGGCTCTTTCTTTGGCTCGATATCCAATTTTGTCTGATTACACCTCTGTGGAGCACCTTGGGGACATTAAGATAAAGGCAAAAAGCAAAAAACTGCGGATGCTGGAAATCCAAAACACAAACAAAAATACCTGGAAAAACTCAGCAGGTCTGGCAGCATCTGCGGAGAGGAGCACAGTTAGCGTTTCGAGTCCAAATAACCCCGGGGTCATACAGACTCGAAACGTTAACCGTGTTCCTCTCCACAGATGCTGCCAGACCTGCTGAGTTTTTCCACATATCTTTGTTTTTACCTTGGGGACATTCTTTTATCCTAAAGGCGTAATGTAAATAAAAGTTGTTGTTGTAGTTTTAACCGGCAAGCAATGCTCTGTCAAGTGCTACCAGCCAGGGATGAAAGACCATACCACCTTTCAAATAAACACAAACAGCCAATCCTCCATGAAAAGTGGGCACACGGGTAAAGGTTGCCTTAGCATATTTTGGGTAGCAAAGTTGTAAGTGAGTTCTTTATAAATGATTTTAGTCCATCTAATGACAAAAGCAAATCTCCCATTCTGCTAAACCACAATTTTAGCAAATGCACGGTATGAAAAAAATCTATTAAAAACCCTCATTCTAAAATATTACATTTGGTAACAACATTCACCATTTTAGACTATAAACAATGCTGTTGTTGCTCTGAAACTAATTATTGTTCATTTTAAATAATGTGATTTCTAATTTGAGCCAGTATAATTTGGCCACTTTTTGGTTCTTGGAGCAGATTCCCAAATCAGCACAATAAGGATAAAAACTGCTGGTTTGGTGTTCTTCCCTATGCTGTCATTTTATAGGTACAATGAAGGCATTTCATATCCTAGCCTCAAAGGTGATAGGCATCAGTTTTCATCTGGCAATGAGCCATCATCAAACATTAGAATTCTCCTGTATTTGTTCCAGATGTCGTTTTCTTAATCTTAACAAAATCTATTGTAAAAGATAATGGAATGAAATTCATTCAATTCGCTCCTACTTCTGATCCCTTGGCCATAATCCACATCAGTGATTCAATAGACATCTACAAAAATCACCACTCCATGCAGTAATTTTATTCTATTGCCTGAAATTGTCACTACCCTTCACAACACTTAATTAATTAAAAAAAATCTCCTCTAGTTTGAGTGATGAAGAATTCTGCAGTAGTTACATTGAACTTGACCTGTAATGCAGTTATAGCCACAAGCTACTCTGTGTGGAGGGATGATGTGTTTGTGCTGTAGCTGGTGGAATATGGGTGACAGTTTTAAATTGACCTCTTAGGGAGCTGATATGTGACCTCCAGAAAGACTGGCCACTTGACAGGATGATTCCTGCTGTGCACTTGACTTATGCAGTACTATAAGCATCATAATATCGCTCATGTCCTTTTTTGCCATTATGAATGTCAATTTGGTTTTAATAAGGGGGGAACAGTTTGAATAAAACATTGTGACTGAGATTTCTATGCCCGCCCCCCTCCCCAACACACAAGCATAAACTAGGTGTAAGCTTTCCCTATTTTGTGTCACATACAGATTGATGCTTATCCTCTGTGTGCTGTGCAGTCAAAAATCATTATGTAAAATCTCTGCAGGAGAGAAATGGTACAAACACTTAACCTTTACAGCCATTTACACAGTCACATGGGACAAATAGACATAAGTGGCCAATCCTCCCATTAAATACTTTTTGTGCTGTTTTACCCTTTCCCCGAAATGACAATTCCTACTTCACTTACTGGAAATGTTCGTAATGCTTGCCATGCTTGCTCTTGGTGACTAAACGCAAATTGGACATTTCTGGATAAACTGATGGTTTAGGAATATTATGTTGCACACATTAGAGAAACATGTAATGCTGTCAGCTGTGGTTCAGTTGTAACACTCTCGCTAAGTCAAAAGGTTGTGGGTTCAAGTCCCACTCCAGAGACTTGAGCACAAAATCCAGACAGGCACTTCAGTGCCGCACTGAGAGAGTGCTGCATCAATGATCAAAAATTGGCTGCACTGTCGGAGGTGCCATCATTTGAATGAGGCATTAAGCCTCATAACCCCTTCTGCCCTCATAGCTGGATGTAGATCACATGACACCATTTTGAGGAAAGGTAGGGGGGAAGGGGTTCTCACTGGTGTTCTGACCAATTTTACCCGAATCAACATCACTGAAACAGATTCTCTGGTCATTAACATGTTGCAGTTTGTGGGATCTTGCTGTGCACATATTGGCAATGAAGTTTCCTACAACATGACAATGACTAAAAGTCACTTCAAAAGTACTTCATTGCCTGTAAGTTCATTAGAACTTCAAGGTCAAAAGGGTGATTTCTGAATGCAAATCCTTCAGGCCTTTCTTCTCTTTTTTTTGACTGGACTTTAGGAACCTGAGCATACAACAGTTGAACAAGCAGCCAGAACCCTTTTCAACTGCAGATTTAGATTGGTATGCATCCAAATGAATTAAAACCTATTACTTAGCATGGGAACCTTTTTTATTTCATCATGCATCTCCACCAGTGCTGGTGAAAATATTGTGCTATGCAACCCTGAAGCAATCAGGCACAATTCCACTTGCTGCTATGTTAACAAGGGCAGCAAACCAATCGTAAATAAACAGGCTAGTACCTCTATTAAAATAGTTGGAAAATTTGGTTCCAACCAGCACCAGCTTGGACCTGTACCCAGTGTTGTACTTGTGTTCTCTTTGTGCTTACTTAGTAAATAACCATTAAGACACCAAACATGCATAAGGGATTGGTTAACACAAAAATACGTAGGTTCATTTACTAAGGATTTGAGAAGTTGGTAGCAGTATTACACAGTTGAAGAACAGTTGTACACATGACTGAGTTAATTGGTAGCTTCCACAGGACAAATTGCGTCTAAGTGTGAATCACATGATACATTGCATCATTTCTCATCTAGTGATGTATACAGAAAACATAACCGCACCCACTTAAAGGCATTCCGCCACACACGGTGCTCATGCTATTGCAGTTCTGATAGCTATGCGCTACTGATATGAGTCCATTTTCCCCTTAATTCTGAATGCTGCTCATGGAACTGTAGCCAATCTCAGGGAAAAGGGGTGCATCAATGATAGAGTCAAATCTGTAAACCTGCTGCTGCATGACTTGCCTGTTCTGCATAGAATGTTACAGTAGAGGAAACAGGCCATTCAACCCAACAGTCTATGCTTGACACGGACCTCCTCCCATCTTACTTCATCTCATCCTCAACATATCCTTCTATTTTTTTCTCCCCCATGTACTTACTTGGCCTTAAAAGCATTTCTTCATTGCTAGTAGAGATAAGTCAGGCAGCAGCATTGCACACCTCCGTAAAATAATGATTTTACATTGATGAAGCCATGGTTAAGCTCCAGCCTCAGTGTAATGCACTCAGTGTGTGGTGTACAAAGTGCCTTTACTTAAATACTTTTAAAAAATCCTCCAACCTCGCCACCAAACTTTGTCATGTTGTGCCATATTGGAGAAAGAAATAGTGGCTTGCATATTAAACTGCATGTATTCAGGGAAGAAGTATTTGTGAAACTATTGGTATTTTATGCTGGAAATTCCCCAGTACAGTGTTAAACTCCTGAGCAAACACAAAGGAAAATGGAGCCCTAACTCTTGTCCTAATGGCTTATAGAATCTAGATCAATTACCCAAATTAAATCTTCATAATGGTTTGCTTAATAGAACCAGCCCAAGCACTTATGCCATTTCTTAAAATAAGTAAAATGACACTTCTGAGATAATTCTTTTGAGGCTGCTATCAGAAATTAAGGTTGGTCATTATAATTCAATTACCCAATAAAGACATGGTTAAATGTAATAAAAAAGGCTGGATGTAAAGCCTTGACAAACAGCATCTGTAGGCTTTCAACCCCCTCCTCCCACCCCAACCCCCACAATATTTCCTTTTTAATGTGTGTAAATGGATTATCCAAAATGCTATTCCTGGCTTCAGATGGCCGCATCGCTTACATACTGCTGCAGATGCCTTTGCCCCAGCTGTGGCAGGCATCGGACACCATCCTCACTTATCAGTTCCAGTGTGCTCACCCCGATACCAGTGTGTGGGAGAGTAAGCAGAGCAGCACATGGAGACCGCAGTGCGATTGTAGCTTGTTTTGAATATTCCATATTCCCCTTGCAAACTTTTGACAGGGATTTTTTTCCCAAATGCTTCGCAGGCAGACAAAGATTCTTGGAGCTCAGTAAGATATAATTAAGCGGGTGCATGACGATGTGAAAACTGTGTCCTGAGTAAGTTCCTTTCTCATCCAAAAATTGAATGTAAGGAGCACTAAGATTGTATTGTATCTCTCTATTCTACCACTAAATAGCTCACAGTGCAAATCTGCCTTGAAAATACTGAGAAGTCAATAGCCTTTCTTTTACCATGTCATTTTATTAATATTGATTTTTTCTTTTTGTTTTTCTTGCCTTTCCGAAATGAAGATGATAGAGTGGCAGCACCCACAAATTCTCTACAGCACTAATGAATCAGATAATAGTAAACAAAAAGGAGCATAAAATACAATTATTACTGCCCTTTCTCACAAGGCAGCTGATTGCATATTATTGAAGATTCAACGACCCGCTGTCTCCAGCATAATAAGTGAAATGAGACTGGGACACAAAGAGATAAATTATTTCTGGAGATGTTTTTTTTATATCATGTTGACCTTTAGAATGAAGATGAAGTCAGACTTGGTTAAAACAAATAGCCACATTTCATCTTTGGTTAGCCTTAGAACCGTACTGTTCAACCTTTGAACTTAATTTTCCATCGGAACCCATTTCCATGCACCATTTCCCCTCAGTGCTGATAAGTGCCTGGTGCTGAGTGAGGCTGATTAGAAACATATTTTATTTAGTGCGATAAGAAAGCATTACTTAATATGCCATAATATTCCTTTCTAACATGTCCCTATTACAAGACACCAAGGGCTGATAGATAGCTGGGAATGAGATCAAAAAAAAACACATACAGTGCTTCAACTTCCCACTCCCTTCATATTATTATCGTATCATCAACCCCACTATCTCTAACACAAGAGTCAAGGGGTTGGAAGCAAAGATATTTATAAGAGAGCGCGAGATTGGGCTCGGGTCAGACGAAAGGGTAATTATTGTAAAATGTCAGGTTAACACTGAGAGTCTCAGTTCATCCAACTGAGAGGAGATTAGTCCAGATGGAGACATTTTCTACACTACCAGTCAGCCAATAGGAGACGTTCAGGATTAGCTGTGCACCTTCTCTCATCTCCACTCACAAAAGGTCATTTTCTGCTCATTGCTTCTCTCCTAAGATGTGCCTTTTTTATTTGTGCAGCTCAGGCAGGAAATAGGTCCTTTTTATCAGTAAATTAAATATTCAGAGTTTAAAAGCTGGTATTTTTGTGGCCATTTTCTCCCTCTCAAGGCCACTTTCATCTCAGTTAACAGAAGGAAACGTTACAGAAAAGTGTCAGTCTTGCAGTATTTATGATGTTTCCTAGCTCTATGAATTTAATCATTTTAAATGCTTTGGACCCTTTTTTTTCCCAGGCCTACAGTTAGCAATTTAACCAATTTAATACAACTTTCATATGAATTGTGTAAGTTTTCCATAAGCCTGTGGAACTGTTTCACTGTTTGGTTCACATAAATGGTTTGGTGACACAAAGTGAATTTTACTGATCTGAGAATTGGATCTGGTGATGTAAAAAAAACGGCACACTGTTATTTAGTTTTATTCTTTTCCATGTGGTTAGTGCTCGAGATTATCAATTACCCGTATGTAGATAAAATGAGGCTGATGTTGCTTCACTGTTTTCACAAGGATATTGTGCAGCTTTGAACCTTTGATACTTTTGGTCGAGTTTTGTACAAAATTAAAAACATAAAATGAAAAAAAAAATTTGGATCCCAAAATTTTCTGTCATTTCTGGCCTGTCTCTCCTCCTATGTGCTATGATCGGTGGATATTTAGAAAGCTGCAAAGATTCATTCGTCAATGTGTTACCAATCAGTCTGTCACTTGATTGATTAAACTAAACAAATTTGTTAGCCTGAATGACTTCGCTGCAGATATAACTCACGTTTCTGAGTTTCTTGATAATAACATACTCATTTGAAGATGCTTTTATCTGCGGCTTCTTTGCAGAGTGTTTTTTCCAGAAAAAAATGCCACAAAATCTTGTCCTGTCAAGTTTCCAGAATCCACTTAATTCAATCTACAGCATAAAAACAAACCAGAAACTCCCAATCAGTATTGCTGAATGCCTCATTTAAGGGAAATTGCCATGTACTTTATTAACAATGCTGTTCTGGCAGTACTGATGAATTGCTGCTTTGAAATTATTCCCCAAATTTAGCATATTGTAAATTTTAACCTTAGATTTGCTGCCTCACAAATTAAGACTTGTGATCCATAAAACAACTGGCGTCAGGTCTGAAATCTGAACCCAAAAAAAAAACCAGGAAAGCGTTATAAAATATAATTTCAGACAGCCCTGATCTTCCTTTCAGAACATAAATACGAGTAACACTTATTAAACCTCAAATTTTAACAGTGACAATCCAGCTCAGAGTAGATGATACAGGGAATATAAGTGTCAAGCTAGGGCACCAGAGGGTATTCCTCTGTGCTTGCAGTTTTGGCACCTTGTTTGGGGTATGTGGTGGTGGGAAAATGTTGTCTTAAATCAAACCTTTACTACCTGGTCCGAGAAGGTGTGATATGATCGCTGGTTTGCAAAGTGGGAAGACTGTTCTGAGAAATAATTAAGTTTCACATTGACACTAACAGCACTACTGTGTAAAATTATTTGCTATCTCTCAAAAAAGGCAGACAAAACCCACAACAGAAGACAGGTTTTAAAATCTGACTTGCTCAGTGTATGGATTAAATATTATTGTCTTTTAAAATGATAATTCTTATCTTTAGAAGTCTTAGGTTTAATCAAGATATTGAGTGATTGACATATAAAAAGTTGCCCCTTTTATATTGTTGTAGTGTTGGCATTCCACAAACAATGCATTTGCATGAATATTAAATTTGAGTGGTTAATTGAAAATAAAACTCAGAAGGAATTCTTCTGATATAAAGTATACATGCCAACAATAACTTAAAATGAAAGACTGTGCAAGACAAGTTTTATTAATGCATTGCCAATTTAATTTATAAAATGAAAATATAAAAAGTTGACCTTCAGTTTTTAGAAATATAAATTTAAGATGTTCATCACGCAAGACATGGGAACTAATTCTCTTCAGGGTTGTATGAAAGGGAAAGATAACATGAACCAAAGTATGCAACATATTTTATATCATCTGTAGCAGAAACTTTGACATAAATTTGTCAGTCCATTAAATTAATGCAACAGTATCAGTTTGCTTGCCAATTTAGGTATACAATTAATTAAAAATAAATACATTCCAAATGTCACAAGTGGACTCGACATCAGAGATATAGTGCAACACAGACAGGAGACCTCACAAATTGAAACGTACCCTTTGGGCTCCAGAATCTTGCCTTTCTTAAATCAGTGCTATCCCTGTATCAGAATGTATTGAGGACATTAATAAACTTTCAAATACTGATACAAACCATAATTCCACATAGGGCACAAACAATCGCCCCGATAGGTTTGTCGTTTTTTTTTTAACTGTGCTTTTTTAGCTTTTGTTTCAAAAGTCAAAGTTTCCTCAGTGCTGCCATTTAGCCAAACTATTCCACCTTGTAACAGTGGGCAGAATTTTCTCGTCGGCATGTGGGGCCCGCCCCCATTGCGATATTTCGGTGGGCCGGCGCAATGTGATCTTCAATGTGTGCCCGCCATTGATTAACGGACCAGTTAAGGCCCTTGAGCCACGAATAGACGGCGATTTTTCGGGGCCCGTGCGACATTCAGATCATCGCAAGGGCGCAACGGGCAGGCGGGTGGGCCACATTTTTAAAAACCTCATCCACGGGTGGGATAAGAGGGGTGAGTGGGGTCGCAAGTGGTCTTTAGTAGACACTTAATGTTTAAACTTACTGCTACTTGCCTGTGTGAGCAGGAAAACTTCAAACCTCTTCACAGCTGCTGGACAGGGGTAACAGGCTTCAGGTCAGGACTCTGGAATAAACATCATTTTTGGGGCCTTGCAGGTTTCAGGCATCCTTCCATCATCCTGGGAATGGGAGTTGTGCTCTCCACTGGAGGCACCTCCTCCTCTGAGGAGGAAGGGAGGGCCAGGAGGGGGAGGAGGCCAGGAGTTCATATTCAGCCTCAAGGGGAGCCACCTTTGGTAGTGCAGGCGCAGGCACAAGGGGCGCAGGGCCAACAGGAAGTGCAAGGCAGAAGGGGCCGTAGAAGACGCCACTATCCTGCTGCCAGGGTTTACAGGCGGTGATGCAGCTACCTCAATATGTCTGAGGTGCAGTGCCGAAGGAGGCTCCGTCTCTGAAGGGAGACAGTCACCTCCATCTGTCAGATGATAGGCCCTGAGATCAGCGCCAACTGTGTGGGTGGACACCCCATGCCAGTGGCGTTGAAGGTCACGGCTGCCCTCAACTTCTATGCCTCTGGCTCTTTCCAGGGGTCGGTGGATGATCTTTGCAGAGTATCCCAATCAGCTGCCCACACTTCTGTCAAGCACGTGACAGACGCTCTTTTCAGGCGTGCATTGACTTTCATCCACTACCGCTGGGACGATGCCAGCCAAACTGAGCGAGCCAGAGGCTTGGCAGTGATTACTGGGTTCCCCCGCATCCAGGGTGCAATCAACTGCACACACGTGGCCACCAAGGCACCAGTGGGTCAGCCGGGTGCCTTTGCCAACAGGAAGCGATTGCACTCCATGAACGTGCAGATAGTGTGTGACCAAAGGGTGAAGATTCTGCAAGTCTGTCCAAGATACCCAGGCAGCTCCCATGGCGCATACATTATGAGACATTCCCAGGTGCCGGGGTTCTTCAGTGCTCCAGCCCGACTGGATGAATGGCTGCTGGGTGACAAGGGCTATCCCCTCAGAAGGTGGCTCATGACGCATCTCCGCCATCCAAGAACAGAAGCTGAGCAGCGGTACAATAGGAGCCAGGGCACCACAAGGGCTGTGGTGGAGAGAGCCATCGGTCTTCTCAAGATGCGCTTCCAATGCCTGGACCGTTCAGGGGGCATACGGCAATACCCCCAGATCATGTGTCACTGATAGTGGTTGCATGCTGCGCTCTCCACAATCTGGTGCTGGAAAGGGGGGATGCAGTGGAGAAAGAAGATGTAGGTGTGGATGCTCCTGCTGCACATGATGAGTCCAGTAGTGAGTCCGAGGAAGAGCACGCAGAGGAGAATGCTGAGGGGATAAATGCCGACCCAGGCAACCTCCAGGGAGGCAGGGACACCCGGGACACTTTAATTCGACAAACCTTCAGCTAGCTCATGACATATGGACCTTCAACACATGCCAGGGCTGCAGGCTGCATACTTGACACCTGAGAGCAACATCTGCCTGGTTAGGAACATTAACTATGTGCCTTGTCAATAAAGCTCAATGACAAACAAGTCACTGATAACACCATGGGTTCCCGTCCACCTGCAGGAGTAAGGAATCACCCTGAGCCATGTACACAAACGAAGCATGTAGTGAATGTAACAAATAAAACAGAAGAGACTTAATTCAACAGTGTTGAGCAGCACACCAAATTATAATCAACTAATAGCGGGGCAACATAAAACCACCAGTGAGAAGTTCAGGGTGTGCCTGAGGTGTCTTAAGTTTACGTTTTCGGGTGCTAGACCTAGGTGCTCCCTCTTCGCTGGCACTGGCATTCAAGATGGCCTGCTCACTCTGCTGTCCTGTTGGCCTCGATGACCCTGGCGGGCGTCCTCTGGCCCGTGGAGCCTGTGCTGGCCCAGCCTGGGAGGGAGCGGCCAGTTCCACAGCTGGCATCTCCCCAGTCACCGCAGCCTCATTGGATCCCACTGTCACTGGCAGAGGGGTGGAGGAGCTCCTACCCTCACCTAGGGCGCCCTGAGAGGAGCCCGCAGAGACATCAGGCAGCTCGTGCTTCAACGTGAGGTCGCTTCGGACCTCCCTGCTCACCATTGATGGATGGGCACCGGGCTGGGATACTTGGTGCCCAAACCATCTCCCACACTGGCACTGACCAGCTGAGGCCAGTGCCGATGTGAGGGCTTGCAGGTCTGAGCACAACCCCAGGAAGCCCTGATTGTTCTCCTGGAGGAGCCTCTCCACGAGAGTCGCCACTCTCTCCATGGAGGAAGCATTGCGCTCGGCCATGAGGGTCAATGCATTGCTGATGCTCTAGCACGGAGACTATGCCACATGTAGCCTCATGTATCTCCACCAGATCCTCCTGCAGACCCTATTGGACTACCAGTGTCTGCTGCCTCAGGGATGACTCCAGAGGCTCATCATCAGCCACTGACTGAACATGTTCCTGGTCCCCAGCACTCCTCCAACTGCGGGGCCATGGGCACGAACTCACCTGCACCTCAGGCGAATGTGAAGTGCCCTCACCGCTGTGTCCTGGGACACTAGCCGACGATCCAATTCCCACCGAGGTGCTAGTATCTGCGCTGGTGCCTGCCTGGCTGAGATGGTGTGACGCTGGTGTTTGTAATTGTTCTGGACCCTCAGGTGTCAGGGGCAGCCCCTCTGCCTCCTCCTTCTAGGCCTGCTCCAGTGAGGCTGAAAGGAAGAACAGGGACATTTGATTAGTTCAATTCGAGACAATGTCAATGTGCATGCCTGGCCCCCGGATTAGTATACGCTCCTCCTTCCATAATCAATGGGAAACCCATGTTGGAAGCTTAAATCACTAAACATTCAGCAGTGGAATGGTTGCAAGGACTGACGTGGTGACCTCAGTGCGTGGCACTCTTATCCCCCCCCACCCCCCCCGGCATACCAGCCTCACCGCCACCAGTGGACCTGGGCGCATGGCACCTCTCCAGCTCCATCGCCTCCTTCTCGTATCTGGTTATAATCGCCAACTGGGCCTAGCCTCCGCCAGTCCACATCCGCTCTGCGTTATTGTGTGCAGTCTTCTCCTGAAAAGGAGAGAGGAGCATTGATTAGTCCACTCTGTACCTGGATTGCCATTGCAGCCCTGCCACCCCTACCTGAGTGAAACATTGCAGGGCTCCAGTCTCCAGTGAATCGTGACCCTGGAGCAGCCGCACACTCACTCCAAGCAGCCAGGGCTGACGCCTTCTTGCCCACAAGCTGCCTCCATCACATTTGCCACCTACATGGTTTAACCTTGCAACGCAAGGACGCACAAGCACATGGAATGCCAAGGGCAGCAGATGGATTGGTGCCCCGCCACCTGGAAGTTCCCCTCCCAGCATGTCAGCATCCTGTTTCGGAGTTCCAGCACTGTGCCTAGGTGCAGATACTTGAGGTAGCCCACAAAACAGCACTGTGGGTGTCAGTCTACCACATGCAGCAGGTGCAGAACCCAGCTCAGCACAACCCTCTCAGGGTGAACTAGGCATGGGCAATAAATGCTGGCCCACCCAGTGAAGGCCACATGCCATGAATGATTTAATTACATTCAGAGTTAGTTGGGGGGGGGCGGTGGGTGGTGGGAGAAGCCTAACTGCTGTGTTAAGTGACCCATCCCAACATGGTGCTCACCCTTCCCGAGCACAAGAGGCCGTTGAAACGTTTGCGGCACTGAACCCAGGTGCATTGCACCACGTCATGTGAACTCATTATCTCTGCCACCTCCTCCCAGGCACGTTTGGTCATGTGGAGGGGCCTCCTTCTCCCGTCCCTGGGAATGAGGATCTCACGCCGTGCTGCCACCTCCTCGAGGAGGGCAGCAAGGCACTCGTCCGAGAAGCGAGGGGCACAGTGCCCCGCTGACCTGCCCTCCTGCCTGGCCTGCTCACCAGCAGCGCTCTGGGGAGTCCTTCCACTGGCCATGGTTGACAGCCTTTGCAAGGTTGCATGAGTGTTCTTTAAACAGGCCGCCGGGTCGCCATTGGACCCAGCTGTCATTGCAGTCCTGCCGCCGCCCGCCCACTCCCGCTGTCCTCGGGAGCAGCGTTTCACGCTGGGTGGGCCTTAATTGGCCTGCCCACATAAAATGGCAGCGCAGAGCTGATTGTGGGCAGTGATCAGCTCCGTACCCACCCACGCCCGCTCCTGGCCAGCCCGTCCAAAATTCTCCCCAATAATATTGTAGCCCCTTCAACAGGAGCTTCCAAACCCACAACCTCTACCACCATAGGAACAAGGGCAGCAGGTGCTTGGGAACACCACCTCCTGCAATTTCCTTCCAAGCCACACACCATCCTGACTTGGAACTATATCGCCGTTCCTTCACTGTTGATGGGTCAAAATCATGGAACTCCCTCCCTAACACTTTGGGTGTACCTACACCACATGGGCTGCAGTAGTTCTAGAAGGCAGCTCACCACCATCTTCTCAAGGGCAATGAGGAATGGGCAATGAATGCTGGCCTAGCCATTGACACCCACATCCTGTGAAAAGATATTCCTGGGATGGTGGGACTGTCCAATGAAGAGAGATTGGGGAAACTGGACTTTTATTCTCTAGTTTTGAAGAATGAGAGGTGATCTCATTGAAACCTACACAATACATAAAGGGATAGGCAGGGTAGGTGCAGGTAAGATGTTTCGCCTGGCTGGGGAGTCTAAAACCAGAGGGCACAATTTCAAAATAAAGGTGAAGCCACTTAGGTCCAAGATGAGAAGAATATTTTTTACTCAGAGGGTTGTGAATCTTTGGAATTCTCTACCCCAGAGGGCTGCGGAAGCTCAGTCATTGAGTATGTTTAAAGCAGAGATTGGCATATTTTAAACACCAATGAGATAAAGGGATATGGGGTTGGTGTGGGGAAAAAAGCATTGAAATGGATGATCAGCCATGATCGAATTGAATGGCGGAGCAGGCTCGATGGGCTGAATGGCCTACTGCTGCTCCTGTGCCTCTAATAAAAAAAAGTCAGGAAGGGTCAATGTAAGGTTCATACAGGGCTTTCTCCTTAGCTTTCGAAATCTATGGAATATCCTCTTTTCATTCTACAATTTCCTCATAGTGTAGGCGGTTTTTATTTTACAAGGAGGGAGTTGCTATGTAAGAATGATGTGATGGGTAGCCAGCTTGTTAGTTATGCTCTCCAAGTTATTGCAAATTTGAAGAGAGTCACAATAGATTAAAAACAGTTAGGATCATAATATTATAATGTCATTAATTGAAATTAAGTATGAAATAGATTTATGCGTGTACTCGCATTGTTGTAACAGGCTAACTGAAGGTGACATCAGTTGATCATAACTCTGCCTGGCCACTGGAAACTTGGCCAATGGGTGGTTGAAATGGCCAGTGAGGCTCACCACACTAATACCACTCTCTTCCAATGGAACCTGATCATAACCCGCTCAGCTGAGCAGACGAGTGGGATGTTGGCTGGAAGCAAGCAGGGTCCTTAGTTAAATAAGCCATCATGATGTTCTGACTGTCATTTTAACGGAAGCCTGCAGGGGGCAGCTGTTGCGGATTCCTCTCTAGGTCAATCTGGTGAGAAGAAGAACTAAGGTCATAAGATGGTCAAAAAGTTAGGTGTTAATTTAAAGAGTTCTTGTGGGACCAGGAATAGCTAGTGTACCTCCCAGCCCAAAAAGAAAAATGTAGTCCATGCTTGTCTTGGGTTTCTCCTAATTTCTTGACTTTGAGGTCCTAACAACCTCCTTCCAACCACTTATCTGAATGCCAGGTTCTTGCCTTTAGTTGTAGCCTTCTTCTGATGTACATCCCAATTGTAACTTGCTATTTGATTCAAGGCCCTCTCCCAGACCTTATGCTGAGAGGTTCAGAACGTTTGCCACCTGTCTCAGACTCCGATCACATGACTCCCATCCTGAGCTATCATAGAGCCTTTCTTGACTGAAGCACTTCAGTCCCATCCTGCTCAACACATTACATGAAACAAGAGAATGAGGAAATTGGAACTCCAGCGTAGGTGTACTCTGAGTAGCAGAAATGAGACACGAGTTACACTGACGCTTTACGTTGGGTTCAGACTTGAATCAATAGCTCCATTTTTAAAAATATCACCAATATATCTTCAGTTGTCTAGCATGTTTGTAAGTAATCGTTCGCAGATGCTATTTTCAATGCCAGTAGTGAACTTACATGTCCCTGTGGAATTCCATGCTGTCCATCTCAAACCCGCTGGCCACCAGGATGCGGAAAATGGCTGGTAAACCATTCAAAGTTGTAACTTCCTGACCTCAACAATTATAAAGTGAGCCCCTCTTGCCCCAATGAAAAACCAACCATCAAACCTGGCTGTTGTCCACTGAAAATGTACAAAGTGAAGCTCGTCATCTAAATCATGGAAAACAATTCAGTGTCTTCCAATGTTTTTTTTAATAATAATGTAAAATTAGAACCTAAAAAATAGACACCCTGCACAGGAACACATTCAATTAGCGGAGATTTGTTCTTGCTTCCTAACAAAGCACATTCAAGCTATTCATTTGAAATTTTATGGTCCCATCTTAATTCAGTTTCGTTCAAATCAATTTGATTTGGCTTTCAAGCTACTGCATCCATCCTTGGTAATGTGAGTCTTGTACAGCAGGTGAATTGGAAACACCACAACAGCTTAATCAGATCTCAGTTCAAACAACTAACAATGAACACCAAGAAACAGTAACCACCGCAGCTACTTCTGGAACACTAAGATGCGATCTAAATGCACACTGTGCAAATGGCATGGATATTTTGCAATAACCACCTCTTTCAATTGCTCAGGTATTTAACAAATCATATTTTTATATATATATATATATATGCATTATATCTTTTGGCTAATGTAGATATAGACCAGCAACTATAATTTTAGATTTAGGTGGCTAGGCCAAAGTGTCAGGAGTAGTTAAAGTGTATCGCTGTGAGCTTCTTTGTATTTGTGAATTGGGTATTGAGATGTTATATGTTGCATGGCCCGCTCAGGCTGACCACAGAAGCACTCTGGAGAGTTTTTAATTTTCCATTTGTGCATCAAGTATCCACATCTGCCATGGTTTGTGCAGATGTGGTTTAGGGTTGCTTATGAGCACTGTGGGAGATCCAAACCACAGGTCTCTGCATCGGGTCTTTTTCAAGGGGCGTGTGACTCCTGGTGAACCCCATTTGACTTTCCAAGCTTCATTAAGGTTGAATTTGTATTGTCAAAGGTTAAGCACATGGGTTCAAAAGGGCTTGCATGACTTCAAACAGTGTTATGGGATGTTGTTGAGGCCCTGGTACATGGGAGGGGGGGATGTTCATTTTCTTCAGTTCGCTGGGTTTCACGGAAGGTTGCAGCATAGTGGTGAATGGGTGGGGGAACAAAGTGATGTGCGACAGCACAGGCAGTCAGGGTGTTGCTGTCAACCTGAAATTCCAGTGATACACTGCATCTTAATGTTCAGATGGGCATCAGCAAGTCGAGTGTGGCTATTTCTGGTCCAGACCTATCTACTCAGCTACTGAGTACACAGTGACCATTGCTGATGTCCAAAGCACTGATGCTGATGCTCCCCAGCTTGCGTTTGCCAGTTTCTGTACCAGGTTGACCCTTGATTTTGTCTTGGTGGCTACCTTCTATAAGTAGTTGTGGAAGGTTTGCATGTGGTCTAGCTTCACTCCAAGATAGATCAAAGTAGAGTCATGTTACAGTATATAGCCAGAAAATGGTCACTTTCACATGCTTAGCATACTTGTTACTAAAATGGAATACAGTGACTACATTTTTTGACTTGGGCTTCCATTTCCATAAAGATTCCTTCATGTTGTTTAGGTGTTCAAGGTGGACTCAGATTCGTTGAAGGTGGCTGCTAGCATTGCCAAGACAAGGTCATCTGCATATACAAATTTGCATGACTTTGTCGGCAACATGTCACTTGTGTAGACATTGAAGAGCATCGAAGTGAGTACTGAGCCTTATGACATTGTGTTGTTGAGAAACAGGGGCATGTGGAATTTGTTGCCCAAATAGACACTATTTCTCTGCATCATCCATAGCAGGAGTAGTGTTTTGAGGCAGTGGAGGATCCTCACAAGCTTCAGCATTAGTCCTTTAATCCAGACCATGTGTTAAACCAATGACAGGTCTACAAAAGCTCTCAGTCTTTTCTTTCTTCTAGAATCTGGCCTTGGCATGCAACGCAAGGGCCAACACTTGGCTGCAATGACGGTAATTGCCCAGAATTCCGCTTGTTCTTAAGGATCACTGACTCAGTGAGAAGGACAATTCTCTGGAAAAGAATACTTTTCAGTTGTTTATAGGTCATACTGTTATGATGCAGCAGATGATGTGTACCAGGCAGATCAAATCCACGAGAGAAACTTGATAGCGCTATCACAATGGTTTTTCAACTTGTATTTATTTCGAGATGTGTGCCCTGAATTTAGAAGTAATAAGTTCACCAAGACTTTCAGAGATTTAAAAAAACTAAAATTAAAATACTTATTAACAAAAGAGGTTTCAAGCACATACATAGAACCACAAATTACTGCTATAATAACTCCTAAAATCCCTAATTAACCTGACTCCCAGTTATACCCCCTTTAAGGCAATGGTCCAAAAATGGATTTTTTTTTTTAGATTTTAAACAGGCCCAGCAAATTAACACAATATCCTGGAGAGTAAAATTCAAAATGGCTCTCTCCAGCTACAATTTCTGTAGACAGCAGGTTTATGCACAAATACTGGAGGCTTCACACGCTTCTGTTAGATCTCACAATGCCCTCCCCCTGATACATAGCCTCGTTCTCCTTTACATATGTTTCTCCCCTTTTAATGTGTAAATTCCATTGTTTCCATATGTCTTTGGAACTTTATCTTTCTCATAATATAAATCTCTTCATGTTGTCACTATATATTGTCAGTAACCCTTGAGAAAAATAAACACATACCTTAGCTTGCTTGTCCAGCTATTTATAAACAGACTGAGACCCCTTTGAAAGCCAAATTGCCCTTCATCTATCTAAAAATGCAAATTCCCTTTACACCTTACATGCCAAGACCCCAGCCATGTTTATTCATTAGCATATTAAAGACTTCTATATCTTAATTCTTTTGATAACTTCAACTTGCAGTCTGCTTGGCTACAAAATGTAATTAAACCACACCCACAGACAGAACAACACAACCCCTCATAAACCTACTTTACAGTAAACCAGAAAAATATTATAAAAATTATTTTACTCTCATGACACATACACAGGGGTGATATTAACTCTCCACTTCCGGGATTTCGGTTATCTTTCCCAGTTTGAGTATGACAGTGACTATCTCCTCCCACCATGTTTTTGAGATGCATGGCACTGAGATACAGTCTCGCCAGACATTGGAGCCCCCTTGGGGCCCAGTTGATGAAGGGGTTCCGGAGGATGCCATCTCCATGTGCTGCCTCCCCTTTACTCATTGCAGGTGGACCCTCCTTCAAATTGTCTGTACGGATGACAGTGGGATCTTTAAGGGGGTTTGGTCTGGTGTGGTTGATGATGGATCTCTCACTTGGTGTTTTTGTTGAGTGGTTGTTTTGTGCTCTTTACCACTTTGGAGGCCCATGGAGTTTGGGGTCCAATGTTTCGTTGGATTAGCAATTCCAAGATGTCACACTAGGGTCCAGACATGACAACTAGAGTGCATGAAGTTCAGACTACATTCAATCCACGCTGATACCTGGCTAAAAATAGAGACTTTAGCAGGGCCTTTGCAGTCTGGGGCTTTGCCTGACTGGTTGTACTGCTGGAGCAGACCCTGGATCTTTTGTTTCCAGTATGGGAAGTATTCTTCCTGAAATCCCTGTAGATACTCTTTTTGGTGGCAGTGACAAGGAAACCAAAAAACTGGATAAGGTTCTGGTATTGGGGGAGGGGTGGGGGGTGGATTCAGATCCCAACTTTTTGATGGTTTCCTTAAAGTAGTGCCATTTGGCTCTGGGTTCCACCAATGATTTCATTTTGACAGAACCACAAGTATTTTTTAAGTACCAGCAATGGTAATGATGGCCTTATGTTGTTGTTGGGGAAGTCAGGGGATGTTGTGCTGGATGTGTGAAGTGTGCTCCTGCTTTCATTTTTGGAATCAATGGTGCAGTCTGGGTTGTAGTCACATTGCCAGCAAGCATGGAGGAGATTTGCTCGCTGTTTAGGATCGAAGACCCTAGTTTCAGAACGTCCGAGGCCATCCATCCCATGACGACTTTGCTGTCAACTTTATTTGCTTCATAGCCCCGCATAGTTTGGTTGTTGAAGTCACCAGCATATAGGGCTGTGTTTGGTACAGAATTGGGAACACTGGCTTCAGCTGTTTTAAATTAAGGGCTTTGTCCCTGCTAGCAACGCGCAGATCCCCTATCTTGATGAAAGCGGTATAGGTGGCTTCCTTAGTTGCTCGAAAGATGTCGATACCTAAAACGGTGTTCTTCTCATTTACGACCAGGCCTTATTTCAGTTGGCGGCAATTAGTCATTAGGTTGTATCCATGGAATAGTGGTGGGTTGGCCTGTTGGCCGTTGGAGCTGTGGATTTCTTGAAGTGTGAGGATCTTGACGTTATGCATCTTCAACATGTTTGTGAGACGTTCGCACTCCATCCATGAAAGTCCTTCAATGTGGAATTGGAGGATCCAACCCAGAAGGAAAAAAACAGTAAAAACCGGGAAATAAGAATACTGGTCCAAACTGGTCTTGTATACCTTAAAATAAAACACCAGTAAAAACTGAGAAATAAGAGTATTAATTTTTTTCCTTCTGGGTAATGCCAGGACTAATCAAGTTTCTTGGCCTTGAAGTGGGCCATTCTGGTGGCTTGAATGATTACACTAAAGGTTAGGAGATCACTGATGGTGTTAGTCACGATTCCTCATATAACAGAGTGGACCATGTGAAAGCCGTGATCCTCCATTTCCATCATGGAATAACTGTCCTTCTCCAATCCCTAAAATGATCCTGCTGATGAGTAAATTGTGTCCTCTCCAACTGCCATTTGTAGAGAAAATGTAGTAAAAAGTTATTCCAAATAGCTTTGTGAATATTTCTCAGAACGGTGTGCAACCTGCGCGGAAAATGATGAGCTTTGCTAGACACAGAACAGGAGGAATGATTGTTTGTAATTGTCATTTCACATTGCCTTACCTGAGAAATTGATTGTGTAATGCTGCAGCATTTACAGCTGGGGAGAGCCCCTATTCTTCAGAACTGAGACATACGTTTGGACCAATTGTACTTGCCTCTTTTTTGTCCTGTCAGATTACAGAGTGACATTGGAAGGCAATGCAGGGCTGCAAACTGACAGTATCTGTTTATACCTACCAATCCAAGCACTGGCTAGAATCCAATGTGATTGCGCTAGGTACAATCACTTCTGAAATAAATTAATCATGGAAGCAAATCAAAAAGGCCGAATGCAGAATTATTCATTTTCTTTGTTCCCGTTCTCTTTTTCAGTGGTTCCTGTGCTGTAGTTTAATTTCTGAGACAAAGGCTGCAAAGGGAAAACCTTTCCCCAGATCGAATGGTGACCTACCTGTAAGTAGCCACCAGGAGACACAGAGGCACGATTCACTGTGGAAAAGCACTGGTCTTGTGTTTGGAGTCTCCATTTCTCTTGGGAGGCAAATTGAGGATAGGAATTCGCCCAATGAGGGTTCATTGTAAAGCATCAGACAATACAGGAGGCATTTAATGGAGGTGATGGGGAGTCTCGCCCTTGCCGGCTGGAGAGCCGATGAGAGCCTCGTGTTGCCTTCTTTCAGGAAAGCCCATCAAATTAAGTGCCAATTAAGTACTTAGCTGGGCAGCGGGGGCCTTCCCCGGGTTCAAGCATCCTGGGGTGGAAATCCTGGCACTCTTCCACCTCCCCCCCCACAAGAGCTGCCCGCAAATCAGAGGCCAAGCACTGCTCAGCAGCGCTAGCAGGAGTGGTGGCCGCTGCTGGTACTGCACCCACCTGAGGTCCAGGATTGCCGAAGATAGGGAGGATGGGTGTCGTGGGGTGGAGGCTACAGCAGGGGGTGCAGGGGAAAGGGGCCAGCGGCAAGGGCAGAGGGGTGACTCTCAGCAGGCCCTCCCCTGCCCGATGCCAGGTCGCTTGATCAGGCTGTGGATGCCTTTGCACTTTGGACTCCACCCCCACCCCAGGAAGTCTACAAGCAACCCCGACAGGGTTTTGCTTTTCAGGCTTCCCGCATGGCAATTCCCCTTGCCAACTGCTCAGTGAAAACCAGCAGCAGGATGAGGCCCTTAAGTGGTCATTAAATACCCATTTAAGGGCCGCAATTGGCGGCAGGGTGGAAAGGCAGCTCACAAGCCTTTCCACCCCAGACTTAGTCAGGGCAGATATGGGAAGCAACAGCGTCCCCACTAACACACGCTTGCCTAACTAAATGCCCTTCACACTACCAAGCTCACCTCAGGGGAGGGCATTAAATTCCAAACTACTTGTTGCTTTCTAAAGTTTGATTTAAAGGAAGAGCACAATGATTTCCCTTATAAACCAAAATCTTGAGAATGATCTCCCCATATTAATAAAAGTGATTGGGCTCTACATATATTGCTAATGAGCGATGATAACAGGATTAAGATGAATTGACTGGGTTAATCTGAGATTAAAAGCAGAAATCATAAACTCAGTGCGCCATTTCATTGACATTGTTGCAAGTGATGAATGGCTTTCTTTTACTATTCTAAAAACTTATTGCTTTCGCTTTTTGTGATGTGCTAAACTGAGGTACTCTAATCCAAGCCAATGCTATAGATGTTGCCATTGGTGCCAATGGCGCTGAGATGAGGAAGTGAAAGTTGGGCGTGGTCCAATCTCCTAATTACTCTCCCATGACCCCTGCTGGAAGCGGATGCCAGGTAAGGAAAGGAAGTGGTTCTATTGCGACGCTTCCCATTGTTAAATAGCCCCTTTCATTGCCACTATCAAGGTTAACAGGTGTGTAATAGCAAGATGAGGTACCAGACTACAGTGGGGCCTGACCCCCAGCAACACATCTAACATACTTGATGAAGGGATAATGTCTTTGACTGTGCGATGAGTAAAATAGGTGACAGCAAATTGGCAGCCCGAAAAAAATAAAAATTGGGAGGGGCTGCTTGTTTGCTGTCACCCGATTTATACTACCCGACAAAATTAAGATCTACCCTGAGGAGAGGGAAAGAAATTGCAGAGAGAACAGTGAGAGAGGTAAACAGATAAAATAAAGTATTAGCCATTGTTAGAGTCAATATTTATGAACAAACAGAATTCTTTCAACCCATTATTGGTGGTATGTCACAATATTTTAAACCTAACCTACATAAATGGTATTTAAAGAAAGATTTCACAAACTCTTTTTAATGAGTTTGTGTATTCTATATAATATAAATAAATATGCATTGCACTCGAAAAAGTGCCGGTAATTCATTTATCTGCTGCTAAATAATGTGCTGTCATAGGTGTTATGCTCAACTGCATTTGATCATAATTGCTTGTAGTAAGATTGAATGTTTAAACTTTATTCTCAGTTCCAATTAATCAACCCCAGGTTTAATTTTCTTATTAAAAAATGGATTTGAAAAGGGGTCATTTGCAGAAAGGCAAAATGGAAGATTCAAAAGTACATGAATGAAATAAAGACCTGAGAAACAAATCTTTGCATTTTATGATGTTTGTATTCAATAAGGTAAATGCTGGTCGGCAGTATACGGCAGCTGTCTGAATTAGCACTGGAACTTAAATGGACAGTTCAAAGATAGCGCTAATTATTCGTCTGCTTCAGTGGCTATGTGTTTTTAGTTTAGCCCCGCATTCTCCTCGGTCATTGCTAACTCCATTGCAAACTTCATTTTAGTGCTTGTCGATCCTTAAACTGATGGGCTCTGCTGGTAACGTGCAAGTAAAGAGAATAATCTGATCACTATCTTTATAGCTGAGATCTGCATCGTAAACCTTATGATTTTCTGCTGTCTTGCACAGCCGCTTTCATCACATTTAAATTAGTTTTGAAGGACTATTATAATTTCACTTCATAGCTGGCGTAATTGTTGTAAGGCATAATTATCTTTTTTCAAAATCATTTTGTCTCTCTTTTAATCCACCCTCTGTTGTCTCATTCTATTGGGGTAGTGGCCCTTTTATCCAGCTGCTTTCTTTTATTTTTTTTCATTGAAATGCCTTTAATCCTGGCTGGAGACAGACAACCTTTCCCTCCCCTCCGTTGTCCATTTTATTTCCCCCCCTCCCCTCCCCACCTCCCTCCCCCCACCCTTTGCCCCTTATTACTTCTGGCAGCCCGATCTGCATCTTTAACCTCTTCTGATCCTCTCCAGAGTATTCTTATGCACCATTTAAATTCATAGGGAATCCCACTGTCGACAGAGGCCACTGGCTATGACAGAATGCTGAACCTGCTTGGTGTCTGTTGCTTGCAGGCTGTAGCTTTGAAAGATAGTAGCATTCAGGGGAAGTTGGCAAGTGGGGTGGGGAGGGGGTGGGGGTAGTTGTGGTGGGTGATTAGCGCTAACTATCAACCTCTCTAAATATGACGTTCCCAGATCTTGGGAATTTCCACTTCCCCCCCCCCGCGAATGTCCCTGCCTGTTGGACAAAGGGCATCGTGGACAATCTGCATTCATGAAACCTGGAGAGCTGAGTGCAATGCGAGCACGTTTTCAAAAAAGAAAATTAAAAATAAGACAAGCGAGCTGAGAAGAAGCAGAGTGCTGAATGGGTTACTGTCGTACTGCCAGGGCCATTGACGCTGACCCCACCAGCTTTCCCCCCGCACATTGGGACCAGCCGACCATCGCCTCATTGTTAGCACCTTTGGCTCCACAATAGGAGCCAATTTGTTAGAATTTTTTACAGGTCAGGGGCTGTTTGAAGATGCTGAAACGGCAGGGGCCGAGAGAAAATGAAGCTGTATTTGCTCGGCAAATTACATGTCTCCCGCACTTTATGGGCATGCCGCTGCAGGATTTTTTTTTCCCCTTGCATGCACGCGTGTGCGCGATATCGCCACAGATCCAGTTAACGGAGGTTAATAGATTGATTTCAGTGACACGGATCATAATGAACAGTAAATTGTTTTATCTCTTAAGTCTTATTTGGTCAGCCAGGAAAACATATGAGGTAATATGGTTCAGAGTAAATGGACCATATAATAGATCTCCTGCTAAACCATAAGGACAGGGGTGACAGCACTGCAATGATTAATGAAAATAATAAAGTTCCTGAAATTGAAATTTTTCTAATTTTTTTTCACCAAAACATCAGCAGAGATGATTTGTGGCAACTGAAGAGGGACTTTTGCAATAACTGGGTTGGAATTTGTTCACAGCTTCTATAATCAATTCCTTACTGATTCGAACTGAGCAAAAATATTTTCCGACAAACATGTTCATCACTTACTGTCCAGCTGACGTGCAGGGGTTATGGCCTAAAGTTTCCCCCCACCCCCACCCCCCCTTAGGAACATCTCAGTGGACGTCCTTGAATTTTAGGCCTCTTTGTTTGCCTTGGTTGGGGGGTTTGCTTACACTGGCACACACCATTGAGGCTGGTCAAGGCTTTTATATTGTGTTTATTAGGTTTTATCATCGTACCGCTATCTTCTTCTTGAAAACATGTCAGGGTGTTATGAGCCTGCAGGGACTTGACGCTGTTATTTTTGTCTCCAAACCAAAGGTAAATTAAAGGGTGACAGGATTCGCATATGTTAAAGGAATTTGGTTTCCAAATTTATAGTTGGACATTAATAACTCTCAGAGAGATGGTATCTTCTTTTTAACTGACACAGATGGACAATGATAGAAAATGCTTAAAATCTGAGCATTTTTTTTCTTGTAATAAACCCCAGCTTGGCAAAAAATTAAATCTGCAATACATTTTGGGAAAAAATGAATCTCCTAACTTCCATGATTCACTAAGGGAGGTGCAATTTTGCAATTTAAATAGGAGATTACAAAGATAGCATATGTATTTTAACCCTTGCAGTCACCATTCTTAAATAAACCTCATTCTGCAGACTGAACTCATTTTGACCAGCACAAGCACAGTGAAGTTAATGGTCAAACCAGGCCCTATTTCTATGCTCTCTGGCGATTTAAAGCATCTTGAAATCCTTGTATGAATCTAATGTAACATATTGATTTGTCTGACCCAAACAACAGGTTGCAGCACAGGATATTTCCTTTAATTCACTTACCTTTAGACTCCTGGCCCTATGTTCACTGCTTCCTGCTGCAACTTCTATTCTCTCTACTTGGCAGTATGCAACTTAAGGTACTTCAGTTCATGGTCATAACAAGTTTACTCTGCCGTGGATTGCAAATTTTGTCCCTATTTTGTTCAGTCATTTTAAGCTGCTTAGTTGCAACTAGTAGAGTTTGAGGCAGCACCTCGGAAATGATAACTTTTTTATTATCTATACAATTCGATTCCCACATTGCAAAGAACTAGGTCAATCTATTTCCATGGTTTCACTTTCAGCTATTGAACTTTATAGCCCATGGTGTGGGCTCCTGTTGTTGTTGGTCCCCATTTTTTTATCTAATCAAGGTGAGAATGTCCACTTTGACAAAATGCTTTACTTTATGGTCTATTCAAAAACTTAAAAAAACTGATGGCTCGTTTACACTTTCCTTCCTTTCACTGTCTTCTCTCCCAAAATGTCTTACTTTACAGTTCGCTGAACTGAACTGCATATGCCAATTATCTGCCCTGTCTGTCAACAGGCTACTCCTGCAATTTGCTGCATTCTTAAAAAGAAAGACTTGCATTCATATAGCACCGTTCATGTTTACTGGAGATCCCAAAGTGCCTTACAACACTTTTGAAGTGTAGTCCAGTTGGCCATGCCCTCTAATTTCTCTTGTGCCTGCATGTTCAAATAATTTAAATACATTAAAAATAAAACAGGCTCTGTATAGAATATAAATTTGAGGAATAAAAGTGGTTTTAAAACCTATATTTTTGCAGCACATTTGTTGAGTATAACTTTTATGGAGGCCAATCACTAAATCAACTGTGACTCAGAAAACACCAACTCATCTGAATTTTTCTTTTCACGTTCATGCACAATCAACAGTGAGTGAAAATATGTCTGATGTGATTGGGCTCTCTCCCATCTCACAGTTATTCTGATTGGTTCTCACAGTCACCAACCTCGATCACCAACCACCCATTTTGATGTGTTCTGACAAACTCCAGTCCCGCATTCCAACTAATCTGACAATTAATATGGACAATTAATACTGGCAATCATCGATCACACGTTGGGAGGAAACAATTTTCTTTTGTGTGAAATGCTGACAAGGTGACAGATTGGGTTGTTATATTGTCTATTTTCTTAAAAGGCTGATGCCTGGTAGGTATTAGTAAGTAAGCACCTCTTGTAACAATGAATGAAAGTTTGTTTGCTCAAAAATGAAGGGGTCTAAAAACTAGGGGAACTATTTTACTGTGACAACAAATAGGAAGAATAAATGGTTATCGTCTTGGTCCATGAATTCGTAGAATTCATGCTTTGTATTGAGTATGAAGTGATCACTGAAATGGATCGAGCACATATCCATGGGGCCAAATGCATTCAAACATTACCCTGTGAATGGCAGAACAAGCTCGAGGAGCTGAATGGCCTTCTCCGGCTCCTGTGTAACAAATATTCCCAACAAATTATGTAAAGCGCACAGGCACAAACACAGCCAAGTAACATCCTTGATGTGGATGTTGAGTTAGGCCTCATACTTAAGATGTTCTCACTCTGACAGTCTTTTTCTGACCAATCAGCATTTACACGCTGGCACAGTTATAGTCCTCTGCAGCTGTTGACTAGGAAGATGCTTAAACTTAAATATCTAGACCAAGCTTAATTTGCTTTGCAATTGTATTCCTGTTAATTGTATGGGCCATTTAGCAAGTAAAAGCATACAGGGCTTGTTGTAATTTACTGATTACTAACCAGGTCTAAACCAAATCCGCATGTATGTTTCTGAAATGTTTTTCAGTTGAGTATATGAATTCCAAAACATGTTGCTCAGCACTATCCAATTAAGATAAATATTTTCAATGATTAAAAAAAGGTGGTTTGAGGCAGAGAAAATTGGAATTATTAGGAAAATGATTATCTTAGAATAATGTTATTTGCAGTTATAGTTGTAGTTGATTGCAAATTGAATAATTATTGCCCAAGTAATTTTTAACTGAACACATAAAATTGTCACATCTCACATTAATGTGTTTCTATTGAAAACATAGTTTCTATGGGGAAGATAAGATTAGTGTTGGCAGGGGGAATAAAGTGCTTTTTACAAAGCATTGGTTGACAAGATAATTTCACTAGTTTGAAGATCCATAACTTATGAATAATGAAGACTTAATATGAGTGGGTTATAAGGAGGTACCTATTAGATGATAATCTCTCCAATTAACTATTAGTTGTCTCACATTCTGTTTGCTCTATTCTTTAATCATTTAGTCAGAAAAGAATATTGGGCTGAAGTTGGGATTGGTAGTTCCCAGTGCTTGGGTGCTATGAGTGCTGTTTGGTTAGCAAAATGGTGTTTGATGTGTGCACACACTTCTGTCACAAATCGTGTCCGACATCATTTTGGTAAAGGACAAACAAAAGACATCTTTGACCGATATGAGAAGCAGATACATTTGCAGAAGCAAATCTGGTCCCTGCTGCAATCAATGCTAAACACCACATAAGAAAATGCAACTATTCGCCATAATGACCACCCCTCCCGGTCCTGAGTTCTCAGATCTCACCCCTGACTCTGACTTCCAGGCCCCTTCACCACCAGGATCTCCCTCTGGATCCAACTAGACTTCCTTGCACTCCCCTGACAACGCTCCCAACCCACAGCAGTGATCCTGAGGTCTACGATCTATGACCAAATCCTTCACTGAACCTTGATCATGGATTCCAAGGCCCGCTCATTTCTCCACCAGACCCCTACAATCCAACTCAATTACTCATCCGGAAATTGGAGTATTTACCTGTGTAAGCTCCTAACGGAGCACCATTTACATTATAATGATATCTGAGACCCAAAATCTGGGGCTCCTCAGATCTCCCCATCTGTGCAGATAAGACAGTCAAAAATAGCCACGCCTGAATTTTAGGCCATTAACACTTGAACAGTATTTTAACCCAAAAATATTTGAAAACATTACGTCATAATCGTTTAAAATAATTTTATCATCACTTCTCTATAAGCATGATAATCACAAACCATTAGCAACTTTTTAAATGATTGTGTGTAGGCATAAAGGAATATGGGATTAAAAAAATGTGGGCATTCAGAAATATTATGGCAACATTATAGACTTAGGATACTATAAAGAGTAAATGCCCTCCACTTACAATACAGGTATGCTACAGACCCATGAACATGGGAATTCTTAGATCAGTAAAGTACTTAACACACTTACAAGACCCAAAGCTTATTCTTTCTAAACAACACAACAATTTCCTCTTCTTTTTTAACTTATTACAAGAGGTAGTTGAGAGGAAAGTCTGTCAAGCTCTAACTTGGAATTTTGAAAAGGTTGCCAAGGAGTTCAGGAAGTAAAAAAAAAAAATCAGATTACGATGTGTGATTTTGATTTAATAAATTGTTGCTCAATTCAATAAAAAATGAAATTTAATTTGAAATCTGTCAGCTCTGACCTGCTTAACTGAAGCAAATCTTTTGTAGCTGCAAAACAGATCAATAGGACTGCTGGATTGTTACACTCACTTATTCAATCCTTCAAGAATTTACAAATTTCTGTATTGACCTGCAGGAATGGGTTTTTGGAGCCTTGGCACAATGTGACCATGCTCGCAATGTGCCAGAGATCTAAATAATGCACTCTATGGATTACTGCTAGCTGCTGAATGTAGGCTGCTCAATTCCATTGTTGGCTGAAAATTGTTAGATTATGGGACACAATTTACAACCAGAAAGGCAAGAGCTGATCCCAATCAAAGCAGGCGGCAGTATCACGCACACTTTCCAGTGTGGTCCAACTATGATCAGCAGGAGACGAGAATATTCAGATCTTGGTATCACAACGATGAAAAATATTAACAAACCTTTTAAGAGCGGTTCTTAAGTTTGCGGAGAGCAGCCAGTTTTGTGAGGTTTATCTTTCCCACTCTACAGTCATGTTTTATTGAAAAATGTTACCATAGAACAAACTTTTGTATTCTATAAAATTTATTCTTCTTCACTTGCATGCACCAGGTGGCACTGGACTGTCGTTTAGAATGATAAAGGAATATTTCTGATGCACTGCTTTGCTTGCTGTAATGTAGGCTTGCAGAGCTTAAAGGAAAAATGTCCGGACAAATTTTCTTGCTGGAAGATTTACCAGGTTAGTGAACGGAAGAGAATGCAACCCAAGAGTTAAATAAGCCCAGGCTTTGGACAAGTTAAAGAAACTTAACATAGACATAGCTCTGATACAGAAAAAGCAGCTCATCTTTGCAGACACACTAAAGTTGAAACAAAGCATTGCAGGATTACTGTCATAGTCCTGTTGTAACTTGATGTGCTGTCAGGTATTAGTTCTTATCCTGTGAGGCAAGGTTATAATATTTTGTCAGTGATGCTAAGGAGATGGTGGTATTGCTGCTGGTGGTGGCTTAAGTGAGACTAGTTAACTGTATAGAACAGAAAGTTAGAAGTCATTGCTCTAATATTCTCTTCACAATGACACAAGCAATGAGCATGAAATGGTCAACATCCCTCTAAATAGCGCTTGAAATTGACATTAAGTGAGACTAGTTAACTGTATAGAACAGAAAGTTAGAAGTCATTGCTCTAATATTGCAACTTGCCCAGTCAAGTATCCAACTGCATTTTACAAACAATACCAATGCTTTTGACTCTATTATTTTGCCTTGTGCATTTTTCCAAATGTTTATATCATTCATTGGGTCAAGAATCTTTTAATGTCTTTGGCTGTATTCCTGCACCCAACACTTCGTTGGCAAGCACCTTTTCCCATCGTTCTTTTAGAACAAACATGTGAGCGAGTTAAAAAGCAATCTTAAGGCTAAAAATACAAACAATTTTGATTACAGTGTTACTTTGAACCCAAATCAAATAAAAAATGGTGTGAAGAAAACCAGTGATAAAGTACAAACCTGAAAAAGCCAGCTAATAACTGTGGCCCTGTACATGAGATGGGAGCAGAATAACATACCATCTCAAGATGGAAAAGGTTGACAAAAGTACCCCAGGAAATGACTCTCCAGGTTATGGAATTATTATAGAGAAAAAAGCTCGTGGGAATGTGATCCTTCAGGTAAAGACTTTTTGACCTTTTCTAATATTGCTTGGTGCTGTCCTTGCTGCATGAACAGTACAATTAGTTAAACTGTACAGCATCAAGATAATTGAGCAATGTGGGCACCAATAACTTTTCATTGTCATACAGGCATTCCTCATACAGCACTGGAGCTTGTCCAATCCTTGATTGGTTCTGGAGAAAGACATGATGTCATAGGTACTGCCCCCAATGTGACCTTCCCAGCTCCTGTCATAAATATAAAGGCTGAAGAGCTGCATTGCATCTCCGTTCCTTTTTGCTTTGGGTTTGCGAAAGTTCTCCGTGCTCCCAGGTTTATTTTTGTTTGACTTCAAGAACCAAACCCTGCACATTATTTGAGGGGTGCACTTTTTTTTTTGAAGCTTTTTTATGTGCTTACTTGATCTGCTTATATTTTTTGTTTCACTTCTGGCTGCTTCCTCATTTGTAAGCCCAGCAGGAGCTGATTTCTCCTTGCCAGAACTCAAAGACGTTAGTCTTTTTAGCTATTCTGGCAAAGACCTCTTTGGGCACAGAATCTACTGTTCTCACACTCGGCTTTGATGCATTATCTCTTTGCGAGTAGAGCAGACTTAATGGATAAAGCAATGAATGTCTGACAGTTTGGGGTGGTGGGGGGTGGGGCGGGGGGGGGTTGGAGATGAGGGGGGCGATGGTGGTGTGGAAGGATAGAATACTTGTTCATTGACATTTCCAGAAATATAGGGGGTTATTTTAGCCAACGGGTGAAAACAGGCGCCAACTGGGTACTGGGCTAATTAAAATGCCTCTTTAAAAGTCCAAATCTAATGCACAATATTTTTGGGCTAATTGATGATTATCATGATGTGAACATGCCTGGAGGCTCAAACCAACAACCTGCAGGTTTTGCACTCAAGTGCTGATTAGGTGAGGTTTTCAAGGAGCAGTGTATATGAGCTCTTGGCACCCCATGTGCACTAAAGTTGTGGAGTTCTCTAGCTGGCACACAGCAGCACATTGGGGGATGGCTCGGGGACTGAGTGAGAGGGCTACAGATTCTCAGACATGTCACGGGAGATCCTGGTGGAGGAGATCCACTGTAGAAGGGATGTCCTGTGCAAGCAGAGGGGAAAGCAATCCTCCTCACCCTCCCTACCAGCAGCTGATGCTGCCGTGCCTGGCCTCATGTCCTACTGCAGACCAAGGTACTAGCAAGCTGCCCATGACCATGCACCCCCTTTCTCCTTGGGACTCCTATAAGTGGTGGAACACTAACTCTTTTTAGATACGATCGTCAGAGATCTTTGGAATAGATGTCGCGCAAGTGTTGGTGACGCCTTGGCAGAGTGTCCCAAAAAGTCTCCCAATGTGTTTCAGAGATTCTCTTCACAATGACACAAGCAATGAGCATGAAATGGTCAACATCCCTCTAAATAGCGCTTGAAATTGACATCAATGTTGTGTTTACTCCCGAACTACTGGTCACTGTTAGAAGAGTGTATTAGTTGAAGTGTTCGCCACCAAAATGCATTGGAGCCACTTTATTGAGCGCTGACGGGCATTTTAAGAGGTGATAGGTTGTCCAACAAGCATCTGGGTGGCTGTTCCTAGTGGTGGATTCAACTTTGATAGATGGTGGTTTGCATTAAATGTGCATTAAATTGGTGTTTCAGCAAAGGAGCCCATCTCAGCCGCTTTCTTACCTCTTAAGCACCTAAAATGTTCCCTGAAGGCTCAGTAGTAGATGCCCATTCCATAATAGAACTCAATTGCTTGGAATTAAAACATTGAGTGTTTGTGTTTTGGAAATGCAATGCTGTACTGACTAGCTGGCTTGCCATAGTCATGTGACTCTACCTTTGTGGGCAGAAATCTTAAGATCAGTTCAATAAAGGCTCTCACTGAGTGCACACTGAAGAAGTAAAGCTGTACTTATACTTGGAACCTGGTACAGAGAAGTGAAGAAAAAATAGATTTTAAACCCTGCAAAAGGAGCAGAGAAGACACGGAGAACCCAGGAACACAGAAAGGTCCAAAGCTGCAAAAAAAGAAGCTATTGAAAAGAACAAAGGAAAACAGGCAAAGGCTGCAAGTGAGACAGCTCAGAAAGGCACACAGGAAAGTACAAATCTGTAAAAAAAAAAGCTGTTGAAAAAAGGACAAAGGAAAAGCACACAGGCTGCAAGTGAAATTGCTGGTTGCAGAGAAGAAGGTCAAAGAAAACACAGACAGAAGCTGCAAGTAAGAAATACTGAGTGAATAAACAATGCCTGCAGTCAATTTTCCAATCTCATCTCTAGTAACACTGAAAAATGATGCATGGCAAAACTGGCAGTTTTTCCACTCATAAAGGCAAAATTATGAGATTGCAACAGACTTGATGAACAAGCCTGAACCAGTAAGAGTAGCCACACTGCTGGGGAAGGACTGCTACAAAGTTATACCACCTTAAATCTAACAGACAAGCAAAGTAAAAAGATGTCAGAGATTTTGAAAGCTTTGAATACACATTTTGAACCCCGACTGAATGTTACATATGAACGTTATGTATTCAACACTAGAGTTCAGAGTGAAATTGAGATCGTTGAATGGTACATTGCAGTAGTAATGCAGCTTGCAGAGTCAGGTGAATTTAGACATCTAAAAGATGACCTGATTAAAGATAGATTAGTTTTAGGCGTGAGAGACCCCCTCAGTGACAGCAACTGTACTGAAAGATGAGAAGGTAACACTAAAGAAAGTGATAGATGTGTGTTGAAATGTGGAAGTAGTGAAACATCAGCTACAGCATGTGGCAGAACAGATCAGGAAATACATTATGCTGAGAGACAGTCCAGAAGCACTTGCAGACAGAGGGCAGGATGCAAATACTGCAGAAGACAACATGCACAGGAAAGGAAGAATTGGCCAGCCAGCATGAAATCGTGGTTGGGGGCTGATCACGGTCAGGGGCCCATTTCCTGTCCGCTCCCGGGCCCGCTGATTGCGTGCGCCCGATGAGTGAAAAATTCAGGCATATATATGCAACGCGTGCAGAAACTGAACAGTAGGCCAAACAGTTGTCACTGCATGAGGACAGTGGGTATATAGGAGGTAACTTGGATAACTCATTCACACAGGATCATTCATGCATTTTCATGTATTTTGTTCACTGAAAAAGAGGGGATGTTTGTATCTTTTTTTGAATATAAAAAAGGGGATGTTTTGGATTTTTGAAATGCAATGCTATACTGACTAACTGGCTTGCCATAGTCATGTGATGCTGTCATGAGGCGCTCTGCCTCTGGGGACAGACATCTTAAGATCAGTTCAATAAAGGTTCTCACTTGGTACTCACTGAAGAAGTACAGCTGTCCTTATACTTGAAACATTGAGGGCACAAAATTCAAATGCATAGCACAGCTTCTAGCTGTACAATAAGGCCTACCTGGTTTACCTGGGCACAAACAGCGCCATTAGCCACTACATACCGTATCCCCGCGGCATTCCCCAGGGTTATGGGTGCATATAGTTATGCCCCCTATGTACAGTCAGACACACAGAATTGGCACCATTGTGCGTACAAAGGCTGCAACAGGAATGGGGACAGTACTACCAGTGCCTCAGGTTTCTGCAACATGACAGGGAGATTGGAGAAGAGACTGCAGAGTGGGAAAGCTCCAGACCATGCCCTCTACCGAGTTTAAGCCAAACCTCTCCATGCTCCCTGACAATGGCAGGATGCTGCCTGGCAGGCCTCCCAATGCACCCTGTATCTCAGTGTGAATACACTCAGAGAGCGTTCCTATATGCCACCTCATTGAAGTCCTCATCTGAGTCCTCTGCAGCATCTACCATCTCAACCTCCTTTCAACCTGGTCTGGGTACAAGTGACTCATGTCCGGTGACTCACTGTGTGCTGATCCCAACTCTATACCAGCCTCCAGGGTAAGTGCAGAGCCGGTGTTTAAGCTGGTGACTGTGAATGTCAAATCGAGTGACAGGGCCTCTTGAACAGTGCTGCACAGTTGCTCTCCCTTCCTCCTCCTGGGCCTGGGCAGGCAGCATTTCTTGGGGTTCCAAAGGGAGGAACTCGGAAGGAGAAGGTTGGTGTGAAGGAAGAAGGATGGGGTGGGAAGCAGCAGACCTAAGGTCATAGCATCTGCAGCATGCTCATCATGCCAGGTATCAGGATTGGGTTGGCTGAAAGTTGAGAGGGGCCATTATCCTCAATGTTGTTAATATCATCAGATGCTACGGTCACCATCACAGTCTGCATCATGATGCTGAGGACAATCTCCTCTGTAGAAGTCAGGAGATGCAGGCATCCTAGTCCAGTTCTACTCTGCTCTCTTACATTGTGCACACCTTGTCCTGTAAGATAGAGAGGGCGGAATGTCAGTGATTGTGTAGCACTGTGTTTGGGTGACATGCCCGACATAGCCAAATAGCTGGCAGCATGTGGAGGCAACGCGAGGTGACAGCATTGGAAAGGGTGTGAGGATGAGGTGGTGTATCTGGATGCTGATGTGAGCCCAGAGCACCAGGGTATGTTGCTGAATGAGCGCCCGCCTCCCCCAAGCCTCCGGTTATTCAGCTATAGCAAGCAGGTCACTCTAACACAGTGGCCGGCATTTTCCGCTCCTGCCCGTGGCGAGCATCATGGCGGGCGTGAGTGGAAAATACCGCGAGAAGTCCAGGAATGGGTTGCACGCCAGGAATGTTGTTTCAATATATGTGCATCTCATTTGAAGGACAGCTCACTGGAATCATTCCCCCAAACCTGGATGAAGAGGGGACGTCATTCCGATTGGAATGACGAGTTTTGTAAAGGGATATAAGCGACGTGCACCTGGCGACCCGCACTTTGTTCTGACTTTCATTTACCTTGCATCGCACAGCACTCACAGGAATCAGTGCCAGGCTTCTCAGGCAGCACAACATCGGGGGTGTCACAGGCAAGTCTCTACCTACCAGACCAGCGGCAAGGCAGGGGTGGCTTTTAATGGGCTGCAGGGCAAGGCCTCCACTGGAGAAGTTGGGAAACTGGCCTGAACTCAGACATATGGCTGAGGGGGGGAGGGTCCTCAGCACCAGGATGGGGACAAGAGTATGTTACAGAATGACATAAGCCACTTGGGGCCTGAATGGGAGATTCACTGAGTGAAGAAACGCCACAGTTTACATTGTTGAGCTTGCAAATTCTGTCCTTGTCCCAGTCCAGGGAGTTGGGGGGGGTGGCATGTCAGTCCAGTCTCTGTCATGCCCAACAGGGCATTGCCGTAACAGCACACGCCTCGGTCCGTGGGGTTTCTGGCATCATACTGGACTACAGATGGCACACTCAGGGGAGGCATCTGCATCCTACCAGATGGGGATATCTAAAGGCATGGGGGGGCGGCGGGGTGTATATGTTTAACTGTGCAAGTGGCCTCAAGATGATGAGGGTGAGATCCACATGGAGCATAGGCGCATCCATCTCAAAATGTTCGGGGCTAACAAACGGAGATCCACCATATTCAGAATGGGATCATGGAATGCACAGGGAGTAGTGAGAGGGTCTTGGAGGGAGGGAAACCTGAACACTAAGCTCTTCCGGGCTGATGGGAGAGATTTCCACACTCACACAGGGAGGGTCCAAGCTGTTCTGGCAGTGAGACCTCAACACCAAAATCTCCCAACCTGCAGCGATGGCGCAATACAAAATTAAAATGAGGAGATACTCTGCTGGTGAGGGCTCTGAGGGCCGAGTGGAGGGCAGTTACATCCATTGGGGGGCCCATTAAAGGGGCACCCAACTGAACTGAGCATTCCCAAATGAGGAGAGAGATGCAGCTGAGACATGTTAGGAGCCTTTCAATGACAAAGCACGTGGAACGTGAAGCAATGATGCACATTCATGCAAGGCTAACCCCACAAAGTGCCACTAATCGATCTTATATTAACCCCTTATTCGCTGAACTGAAATTCCCCAGAGCGATAACAAACTCCAGAGCAATTGGGCGACTGGACAAGCTTCAGGTGTGTGTTACAATCGTGGCGCTGGCAGGTTCACAGAATAGAAGCCTCAGGTTCCCTTCAACTAATCTCATTTCCTGACTAAACATTTTCCCTCATGCTTATTCCACAGAGTGTGATATTAGAGTGCGGTGAATGGGGATCCAAGCGCCTGGCCAAAGCAATCTCCTAGGAGTCGATCATGTCAAGGTTAGCAGTGGGGGGGTCCCGTGGCAGGAGCACCTTGAAATGTGCCCCGCACTGGCCAGCGAATAGGGACAAATAGTTGGAACAAAGCCCTTGAACCCACATCCACCGACAAGTCGTTGACAGAAATAGGACCCTTGGAGGCTGATGTCTGCTTCTCATTGATGCTGCAGAGAGGAGACCATCAGGAAGATGGAGCTTGGATTTATTGCTGTCTGCATAATCACATACAGACAGGAGAGAAGAAGGAGAAATGAAGGTGCCGGTCTCGCCAAAGGGAGGAGCAAAACCTGCAATACATAAACCGGAAAGGCTACCGCTTGCTCAATGTAGAACTGCTCTGCAATCATAAGAAACTTATCATGCAGATTTGAGGCAGATACCCAGGAAGTATGCATGTCTCACACATCTTCAGTAGATCGCAGATCCCTGACGTCTTCGAAGGACCACACAGGATCCAGGGCTGGCTCCTTGGTGACAAGGTGTACCCGCAAAGGACATGGCTGATCACTCCCTGCATTAAGACAGATGGAGAGTGTGAGCAGGATGCATGCAAGGGCAGATGATAAGGATGCCTGGCATGTGTCGGGGTGAGTGGAGCCATTGACAGGATAAGGACCCAAGCTCTAGAGGAGATGAACGCAGATGGAGATGTGAAGATTTGTGTGAGAGAGTGAGTAGGTATATCTCTTGAGGTGGCTGTGTGTGAGATGCCAGTGAATGTCTAATGGGCTCGTGAGTGTTTTAGTTGAGAGTGATGAGGTGGTTGACTTACCCTGGCGGCACGGATGAAATAATTCATCCTCTTTCTCCACTGGGTGGCTGACCTCTTCTGTGCTGCTTTGGCACTGACCACCGCTGCCACGCCTCTCAAGCCGGAGTGCTGAGGTTGCTGGAGTTCCTCCGGCCACCTTGGAGGCTGAGCACCTCACGGCGGGCCTCGACTGCATCCAGCAGGCATTCCAGTGAGACGTCCTTGGAGCAGCATGCTTCTTCCAATTGGGAACCATGTCTTCCAGTCCTGGGCTGCTAACATTAAAAAAGCTGTGCCTGGGTGCCGTTTACATATGGCGCCTGGAATGAGGAAGCGGAGAGCTCATGATGGGGGCGGGCAAATCAGAGCAAAGGGCACCCGCCACGGTTAGGCATGTTTCCCATGCATAATTAATGCGATGGGAATTGGACGATAATGTGCGAAAACCCACCATTGTGGCCGGTGGGTAAAACTTAGAACACTGAGGGGCAAATCCCACTCAGAGTTACACAATGACTTACATTCTGTCCTATCTCCAGGAGTTGCCCTTCCTGGCTATATGGTCCCACTCCCTTTTGAAGGTGGCTCTTGCCTGGCTACCTGGGGGACCATGGCATCTCTCCTTTTGCACCACTGTCTCCAGCAGTGAATCCATCATAATGGATCCTCCGCCTGCGCTGATGCTCAGTTTCCAAGAACTTCCACTGCAGCAATCTATTTATCCAGATTCCCTTTAAGAAGCAGCCTGCCTTTGAGAAAGAGCAGGCTGGCTGAACCATGTGATCAACAAACAACACTGCCGGAGCCTCCTGCAGTGTGCAGAGTTCCCTGGCACTGTTATGGAACACAGATTAGTGGAGAAATTCCAACTAGGGCCATAATCGTACCGATGATGTAGGTACACAAATTGTATGTGTTACCCACCTCGATCTGAATGGTATAGACACATCACAAGTAGTGACCCCGGTATCCAAAAATCAGGGCAGTGAATTTCTAGGAACTTGCTGTCTAGGTTTCGAGCAGAGACCTGGCCTTCCATACAAGGGCATGACATAATTTCTATTTGGATTAAATTGTATCTTTTTGAAATTCAGATGAGATATTCCCTTTATCATTCCGATCCTTGTGCGCAAAACAATGTATTCTGCTCCCTGATTAAAATTTTCCTCGCGGCCTTGCAACTCAGACTGCAGAGGTGAAGGGCGGATACATAGGATATCGTTCATCCCCATATCCCAAATGCCAATTGAGTGATGAAAAATAATTGCCAATAATATTGCATAGAGGCTGAGAGTATCAAGCAATTATCAATATTAAATTGCTTGGTGCTTTGAGTCTTTAGGCTCGCTTGTTGATTATTTCAGAGAAATGGTGGATGAGGATCAATTGCTGCTCAGTCTCAAGCGCACAGACTCTCAAACAGAAAATGCTGGAGACACTCAGCAAGTCAGGCAGTGCCTGTAAAGAATCCTTCATTAGTTGCTGATGGATTCAAAGGCTGCGAGATGGACAGTGAATTGTTAAAATTGTGTCTTCTTGGCAAGTTTAATTAACTTGGACAGTCAGATGTGGCATGTCCGAATCGACAACAATATATTAGGAAAACGTTTTGGGGGTTGGGGGGTGATGTGGTTGTTGTTGAATGAGAAGAGATTTATCAAACGTATTTGAGATGCTTTCTGAACCAGAAGCAAACTCTTAATCAGTTAGTTAAACCCTACCTAGAAATTCTCCCTGCAACCTCTTCTACAGGTTAACTAAGTAATAGTGTTTGCCATGGATTACTCTTATCTCTGAGTCTAAGAGTTGTCGGTTCAATCTCGACTCCAGGGACTTGAGCGCATAATTCAGGCTAGCACTCCCAGTGCTGCCCTGTATGAAGTCAATGATTTCAGGTGAAGCTGAGGTCCCATCTGTGCTCTTAGGTGGACGCAAAAGATCCCACTATTTTGGAGATGATCATGGGAGTTCTCCTTGGTGTCCTGGCCGACGTTTATCCCTGAACCAACTCTGAATGGCTCAAAGGCAGATAACCTGGTTACAATTACTGCGCACTTCAGCTGCCGTGTTTACTACAATGTAAGAGTGATTACTTTCATTGGTTGGGATGCATGTTGAATGTCCTGAGATCATGGAAGACGCAGTGGAAGGCCAGGAGGGAGATTGTGGTGGACACGTGGTGACAGCGGGAACAGAGCAGCAAGCCACGCCCTCCCATTTTCGAGGCAAAATCGTAATGCTCCTGCCAGATGGGTGGCTTCAAATACCCCTACCCTAGATGTGCTGAGAGTCACCTCATCCTACCACCCCCCCTGGCACCCCAGAATGGGAGAGAATTTGCTGTCATAATATCAACGTGTTTAATATTATTAACATTACTCATTATTATTAATATAGAATTTTGCCTATCAAAGAGGCCACGCTGTAAGATTCAGTTCCAGCAAATTTGGGGCATTGGTGAATCCAGTGGAAGGTGTGCTGACACGTGATTGGGACTGCTGACATCACTCTAGATTACACAGAGGCTGAAAGCACTTGCTAACCTGAATGAGTGGAAATGACTAACTTGGCCTCCTTATTATATCTTAAACAAAGGGAATAAATGTCAGTAAAAGTAGGTTTTGAAGTGGAACATGCTATTTGTAGGACAAAAACAGAATTACCTGGAAAAACTCAGCAGGTCTGGCTTTTCCCAGGTAATTCTGTTTTTGTTTTGGATTTCCAGCATCCGCAGTAGTTTTTTTGTTTTTATGCTATTTGTAGGCCTGATGTTAAAATAATGGAAAGAGATCCTTCCTTCAACATGACTTTACAATTCGGAGTGCAGTCCTTTTTGTGACTCAATATAAACCACATTGGCAGAGCAGATATCTCAAAGCTTCATGACCTACATCCTTGCAATTGATTCCTTTCTTTTAATCTATTTAACCACAGTTTATGGCTCAGGAAATGACCAGTCTTTACAAATCAAAGCTGTAATGCACCATAATGATGGTCTCCATCTATTGAAAATGTTCCTTCTGAATTTGAGCTTTTTTCTCAATAGTACAGTAATTGGGAGAAAATTTGGTCACTTTTTATCATTTTTGGATCTGATCAGTAAGATTACATCTGTGGAAGGGCTCGGCAGACATTTGCAAGCTATACGGATTCAGTCATAGATCCTGTGAAATGGAAATCTATCTAAATTACCATGTGATAAGGTTAGGCTATTCAATTTAAAACTCTTAAATAAGTTTTATGTGATTGGTGATGATAGTCGTATATTTGTCCGAGTGTTCATGGCCTTCTTAAGGAATGTCTTTAATTCAAATTTGAATTTTGCATGTTCCTCTGATTGCTCAGTGTGTTTATCCAGAGAGCAGCTCAGGAAAGTCCTTAGTTTGATACCCAGTTTATAGTGAGTCAGGTGATTTCAGGGACAAGTAGAAAGCATTGCATTTGGCCTCCTTGGTTAGGGAATAGAAAAACAATTAGTGGTTCCAATTCTAATTACTAACCAATAACACGTTTGTAAATATTGAGCAAGGACAAGCTGAAGCTTGACTGTGATGTCCACCATAGTCAATAACCTCTGTCTACCACTCATAAATAATAACCAGTTGGGCCAGATATTGGAGACCCAATGGTGTCCATTGAACTGCCCTTCAGCAACAACTTCAGGGAGGAAGAAAGTTGGCAAAGAAGAGAAAATAATTTTGTTACTTTGATTTTAAAATGGGATGGGAACATTGCACATGATCCTCAAAGTGGATGACAGAAAAATCTGTCTTTTTTTGAGTAGTATCATGGTAAACATGCGGTCATGTCTTGCTTACGTTACTACTCCAGCGACCTAATAATTCAAAGAACATGAGTTCAGCAATAATCCCAACATAGCAGTTTGAGCATTTGAATTCAGTTTTCATAAAGAAGTCAGTAAAAGCTGTTGCCTTATTTTGAAAACACTGACTAGTTTATTAATGTCCATTGGAGAAAGACACCTGCTGTCCTTAACCAAGCCTTGCGATATTTGACTAGAGTTCCACACCAATGACCCTTAACTACACTCTGGAGTGGCTGAGCAAGCACTCTGCTGTATCAAACCTCTGCCTGTAGTTCAAGAAGAAGGCACACTTCCAACTTCTCAGGCGATTAGGAATGGGCAATAAATGCCAGCCTTGCCAATGATGCTCAATTCCCAAGAATGAATTAAAAAGGAAATATCAGGGAATCTCTTATGTTCACCTGAACAGGCAGCGGGAAACCCTGAAAGTTGAAAGATGGCAAAGCAGCACTCCCTCAGTACCATGTCCCTCTGACACACAGTTGCAAGTACTTCCAATGAGCCAAGCCCAAAACTGACTGATTTTGGGACTTGCATTTTTGAGGTGAACCAGGCAAGAGATTTGCATCTAAGATGGCGGCCACCATTTCAACAACCACGGATCATCAAGAAGTGACAGCGGGAACATTATCTGATTAATCTTTCATGAAATGAGGTGATGTATTGATGGTTACTGTTGCTGAATATGGATATTGAGAGGTACTATTATAATTTCTTTCCCATCATCAAACTGTGCTGCATATTCATACTGTTTACCATATTATTGCATTGCCCATTAATATTTTTCAATGAGCAAAAGAGAGGGGGAGATAGTGCAGCAATGTGATAGATGCATGACATGTTGTGATAACCACTGCATCATTGCATCTGCCAATAATAAAAAATAAATAGGCTGAAAATTGATGCAAAAAACAAGAAAGTAATCCATACATAAATTCCTCTCCAAGCCACACACCATTCTGATTTGGGACAATATCACTGTCCCTTCACTGTTACTGATCAAAATCCTGGAACTCTCTTCCTAACAGCACTGTGGATGTACCTACACAACATGGACTGCAGTGGTTCAAAAAGATGGCTCACCACCACCTTCTCAAGGGCAATAAGGGATGGGTAATAAGTGCTGGCCTTGCCAGCAATACCCTGATCCCATGAGCAAATAGAACCATGGAAGATTAAGCTGTAATAACTACATATTTATAAAAATGAGTTGGATTGACTACAGAAACCCTGAATGTATGGCAGGGAAAGCCTCTAATAGGGAGGTCAATCAGACATAGCAGGAAGATCAGTTATAAGATCAAGGCCCACAATGTTCCTCAGTGAGAATGCATTGTTTCTTTAGGCTGAGCCACTAATTGATAGAAAAGTGGTCAAATATCAAAGGGTTTTCTGCTAAATCCTTGAACAGATTAGCCAAATTGTGAGTTATGAAGAAAGGCAGGAGGATCTTACATTTACAAGTGTTGATGTTAGAATAAAAATGGAGAATTAATATTTTATAATTCTCACATTCGCTTCTGTAACTGGTAATTGAAACATCATGATACTCCATTGCATCTCTCATAAGGCAGAACCCAAGCCTAAAACATATATTTTATGCGATGGTCATTCATCATTGAGTCATAAAATAAAGATGTGTTAATATGTGCCAGAATGTGAAGTAGTATTTTCAAACGAGATACAGTTCTAAAGATAATAAAACAGACCATTGCGTTGTTCATATTTTAACTCTTGTCAGACCAGTTCTCTTGCACTTTCTTCTGTCATTTTCTCCTCTTGCAGGTGATCTACAACTCCTAGTTGTTCCATTCTGATCGGTTCAAAATTATCAAGCTCAATCAAAAACTAACAATGAGCGTTACCTGGGATATGCACTCCAAAGTGGCAAGGATTTTCCCTATAGGCTGGATTTTACAGGGCACTGGGATCCACACCACTCCTCCATCACCCCGCCACCCATCACCGACCTAGTGAAAAAGCTGGGGGTCAGCCAGCACCCCACTCCAGGGGGCTGCCTTGTAACTAATTGATGGCTGTCTGGCTGTTAGTTGGCCTGATCCAGGCCTTCCGCCCCCATCTCGATGGGGAGGTCCTGCCTCCGAGGGCTGCCGGTCAACTAAATGGCCAGCAGCTCTCTGGTCCCAGCAGTGCCAACTGGAGTGGTAGCCACCGCTGGTACTGCATCCAGTTCCAATGACTGGGTCATCCGATGGGCCCAAGGGGCCCTCAAAGGATGTACACTGCCAACCCCATCCACTAGCCCATGCAGTGAAAGCTCCCGGACTGGATGCTTGGTGTGGGCCTTTCCCACCACTGGTTAAATCACAGCGGTGGCAGGATTTGGCTCTTAAATGGCCATTAATTGGCCACTTAAGGGCCTCCGTTGGCCCATGAGTGGGCAGGCCAGTGAAGCCACCTCTGCCACTGGTAAAATTGCGGTGGGGGAGGCAGCAAGATGGATCATCTAGTCGGCACTTCTGGCTCGAGATAGTTGCAAATTTAGTCCTGTCTTAACCACTTGTGCTGGCCTCAGTGTTATTCAGATAGGAATATTTATGGAGCCTTCTCCTCCTGTTAACTGCTTAATTATTCACCACCATTCATGACTGGATGCGGCAGGACTCAAGAGCTTTCATGTGATCTGTTGGCTATGGGATTGCTTAGCCTTGTCCATAGCAAGCTACTTCCACTGATTAGCATGCATGTACTCCAGTGGTTTAGCTCCAGCAGGTTTGCACACCTCATTTTTAAGTACAGCTGGTGCTTGCTCTTTTACACTTGCCATTGAACCAGGGTTGGGTCCCTGGCTTGGTAGTAATGGAATAGTGAAGGATATACCAGGTGATGAAGTTACAGGTTGCTGCAGAATAGAATTCTGCTGCTGGTGAGGGCCCAGAGTGCCTCACAGATGCTCAGTTTTGCTAGACCTATTTGAAACCTATCCCATTTAGCACAATGGTAGTGCCACATAACATGATATAGGGTGTCCTCAGAGTGAATCTGGAACTTCGTCTCCACAGGGACTGTGCAGTGGTCAGTCCTACCAATGCAGTCATTGACAGATGCATCTGCAACAGGTAGATTGGTGAGGATGAAGCCTTGTAATTTTTTTCCCTCGTGTTAATTCTCTCACTACCTGCTGCAGGCCCAGTCTGGAAGCTATGTCCCTTGGGATTCGATCAGTAGTGATGCTGCTGAGCAACTCCTTGACATTGAAATCCCCCACCCAAAGTACATTCTGCGCCATTGCTGCATTCAGTGCATCTCTCAAATGGTGTTCAACATGGAGAAGTACTGAATTATCAGCTGAGTTAGGGCAGTAGTTGGTAACCAGCAGGACATTTCCTCGCTCACATTTGACCTCAACTGAAGGATTTGTTTTAACAAAATAAAAAGAAGCCATTCTTTGCCAGCACTGTGAGGACTAATGGACGTCAAACAAACTAAAAAAAAGTAAATTTATTTCTAATACTTTAAAGTCTATTTATATATTGATGTTGAAAGGGCTGCCAAAAAGTTCAATGTATCAAGATTTTAATATATAAACATTTCAGCTGTTCCACTCTCCTCCCAGACTGCGACAGATGTCCCAACACTGCGAACGCTGTCCTGTTGTCCTAGTTTAGAAGGTGTAGTAGTCTCCTGCATCAGATTTATTGTCCGGTGTGGCAGCCAATCACTCTGCCACTCTCTTCTTGGTGACTCCCAGTCGGAATATGGAACATTGGCTAATAAGCAGCTGGCAGCATTGAGAAGCGAAACTTCCTAAATCACTGAACATCTCAAATTCTGGCTGATCCATCCTTGGGATCAAACTGACTCAGAGTTGAGGGGAAAACAGAACAAAGGCCGACTGATATGAACATGAGGGGCAAACGCAAGTAAGGACAGTTAAATGGACCTCTCACAATTACTGGGCCGCAGGGAGTCCCTACATAACAAAACTTACTTAAGAGTAATACATTAAAGAGTCTTCGCTACTCAATAAGATCATGGCTGATTTTGACCTCAATTCCACGTCCCTGCTTTGAAGCCTTTTTGAAAATTATGGTTCCTTTTTCTGGAAAAGAGAGATAACCTGATGAAAGCCTTACAAGCTGAAGGGTTTTGCCGGACAAGATAGTAGAGAAAGATGGATGAGATTTTACCAGCTTTGGAGGCGACACGGAGGGAAATTTGTAGAATAGCGCGTTGGATCAGCCATCCAACGCAATCCCACCACCAAGCGATCTGGGTCGGAGGCAAGTGATCAATGGAAGTGGCTGCCCGCCTGGCAGCAGCGGGTTGCCAATCAGTGTCAAGTCCACTCAGGGCCAGATTGCTGATGCCCACCCCAGGATCTTACCAGCGGCAGACGTGCCCCACTAGCGGGAAAAACCCGGTGGTCCCTGATGTGGCTGTAAGCCATCCAGTGGAGTGGGGGGGGCGGGACTCCCTGACTCCCTCCACAGTGATAGCCTGGCAGCTATGGCCACTAAAATGTAAGAATTTCACGCATTTTCGGAGGGTCCCTCTTGAGGTGCCCTCGAATTCTCCTGCCTGGCACAGCAATGCTCACCTCTCGCCTTGGGGCTCCAGCAGGATAGTCACTTCAGGACTTCTCATTGGGCCAGCTGGATGCCTGCTTGCCCGAAGTACTTGAATGGATGGTGCTCTCTGAGGCAACCTCTTAGTTGGCCTCCTCCAGTCAAACCGCACAAGCAAGTGTCCAGGCAGCACCAGCTAGGGTTGGGTGGACCCCACCTTTGGCCCTGACCTTCGAAAACCTTCAGAGGCGGCTTAAGGTTCTGTCCAACGTTTCACACTTGTTTCCACTTGTGGGACAGTCCAAAATCACTGCCATAAGTCTAAGATAGTCATAAATAAATCCAATAAGGTGAATCAAGTGAAACATTTTTATCCAGAGGTCAGTGGAATATGGAACTCGCTGCCAGATGAAATGGTTGAAGTGAATAGCATAGATGCATTTAAGAGGTAGCTATATAAATACATAAGGGAGAAAGTTGAAGCTCATAAGAACATAAAAATAGGAGCAGGAGTAGGTCATATGGCCCCTCAGGCCTGCTTCGCTACTCAATAAGATCATGGCTGATTTTGGTCTCAATTCCACATTCCTGTTTGCCATAACCATCGACTTCCCTGACATTCAAGAATCGAACCAACTCAGCCTTGCACAGAATCACCTCAAGATCCTCCACTGGGGCAGAGACTTCAAAAGATTCACGACTCTCTGAGAGAAGAAATTCCTCCTCTTCTCCATATGGGTGGCTCCTTATTCTGAAACTGTGCCCCTCTGGTTTTAGATTCCCCAATGAGGGGAAACATCCTCTCAGCATCTACATTGCCAAGCCGCCTAAAAATCTTAAATGTTTCCAGAAGATCATGTTGATTGGGTGAGGTGAAGTAGACAGAGAAGGTGGAGGCTGTGCAGAGCATGACCACCAGTGTAGACCAGTTGGATCAAATGGCCTGAGTCTGTGCTGTAAATTTTTTAGTTCTATATATAATCCAGATTCAACATGAAAATTGGGTCCAGGAACGTTTAGCATACAAATTTGTAATGTAGAAGATGTACATCCATAGCATACAGGTAAGGATTACTATAATGTGTAATGTATATACAACAGCTATACTCTTGCATAGATTACACGTAGACATATTTGTGTGAGCAGAGTTAATCGTTTTCTTTGGATGGTATTTTTGATGCATTCATTTTAATAACTAATGAGGGAACAGTTTTGTATTGTTTATTTTTAGGAACAAATGCTATTGTGAATTTTTAAAGGCCTCATTATGTTCAGTTCAATCACAATGTTATCAGGCTTTATGGACATGAGGGAGACATAGAAGTTATGTGAAAATACTCTGAGTAAACAGTTTCCAGTGTGCTATTGTTATTATTTGAACTTGTCGACTCAAGGGCATCAACTAAAAATCAACAGAAGTATATCCGTACTCTAAACACTAGAGGAAGATATAGATATAACTGAACCTAATCATTCCTACCACAACATTAATAAAAGCTAAAACTGAACTAGTATGGATACAGAAAAAAGGGAGCAATCTCCAATATTCTACGACAATCTGAGTTTGAGCCCACACTGGCATAGATTGATTCCAAGAGAACACTTCTGGTAAGGATCAGAGTTGAGACTAAGTGGGTAATTATCTGAAGAGGGATAATTTGCTGGGCTATGGGGAAAAGGTGGAGCAGTGGGACTAGCTGTGTTGCCCTCGCAGAGATCGGGCATGGACACGAGAAGCTGAATGGCCTTCTTCTGTGCTATCGCCATTCTGTGATATTATGACGGATGACCAGTTGAGGTCCAGGCGGTAGAGACTGGAAGAGCCTGTCACACTTCAGATTTTATAATAACATCTCCATTGTGCCCACGATGATAGAGAAATTTTTAGAAGTAAAACAAGTCTTATTACAATCATAACGCGCTTTGTTGGTGAAACAGAAAACACTGGAAAGACTCAGCAGGTCAGGCAGCACCCATAGAGAAAGAGGAAGAGTTAACGTTTCAGGTTGCTGCCATGGTTTGAACCTTTGCTTTGAATGGATTAGCATAACCGTGTTTAACAATTCAACCTATTTGCAGTGATTAACTTGTGAAAAGCGTGTGAAAAGCAATTGTTGCTTCACAAGGTGGAAAATAAAACATGGTCAAATTGATGTGTACTTAGTTCAGCCATTCGTTCTAATATCTTGTTCATATGAAGAAACATGTAGAGCCCAAAAGACACAGCAAAATACTAATGCGATACAAAGATCAACATTACATGATGCCTGAACTGGTCTGGTTAAAAATAATGATAATCCAAAATCCTTGCAACTTTACACAAATTCTTGCAAAAGTATCCTTGGGGATTCTATGTGACAATTGTTGGCAGAGTTTCTATGTTGCACATAAAGGTTATGCAAAATAAAAGACTGAAATGGTTTTAACGAGACCTTTTCTTTCATGTTTAAACAATCCCTTTGAAGATTAGGCCTTAATAAACACCCATCACAGGAGAGAAGGCATGGTTCAGCAAATGTATTCTCCTTCCTAATTGCATTAATTCTCAAAAGCTGGCAAAGTACCTGGCCAGTTTGGGAATCTGCAAAGCCACCAGGAACATTGTGTGAGGTTCGGGGTGCAGGCTGGCATAATAATGAGCCAGCCTCATGAGCTTTGCAGGGCTCAGTTACAAACATTGTTTAAACCTGCTTCCTGACCAGTTTGAGCTTTGTACAGTGACGTAAAGTGCTGCTGCTCAAAATTAGCGATATGACTCAAAATTAAAGACCACTTAAATGTAATTGTTGGCATATGGGGATTTAATAAAAACACTGGAGGTTTGTAGAGGCTCAGGATGCTAGTGATTCATGCTCTAAGAGCTGAATAAAGGGGGAGAAGTGACTGCTGAACCTGAAAGGATAAACAAAACTGTTGTAAGGTGGTCGAGTTGCACTATTAGTGATAGAGTTGATCAGCAGACACTTCTTGGGTGGAAACTTTAAGTTTATTTACAATATACTCAGCAGCAACTACACATGTGCTTTCAACTCCAATTCTATCTCTGCACTGACTGCTGAGGTAGCCCACGCTACTCTCCTATTGGTTACTACAGATCATGTGATCTTCCTTAACAAGTATTATTCTTAAAGGTACATTACACTAAATAAAACCATAATTACTACATTCCTCCCCCTTTAACTTGGTTATACGTATTATATTTACAAGTACATATTTTTTTAAGACAACATAATATTTACGCTGGGTAAGGAATTTACAAGTTCAGTCTTTCAGGGTGGTTTCCTGGTACATGTGGAACGTCGCAGCTCCACAACTTCAGATTCTTTGTCAGGAACCTCCTTTTCTGGAGTAGCCTGAACATCAGGTGCTTCGATGCAGTGGGTACTTGCAGTTCCATATCCTCAACTCTTACAGGAACATCAGACATGTTAGTCCTGGGTTAGGTATTCTCAACAGGAAATGCAGACCCGGTCATGATCACTGGTGGAACCATATCTTGATGATTTGTGTCTCTCTTCCTTAAATGGTCCACATGTTTATGAAGGATCCAGCCTTCCATCTCCACGTGGTAAGATAGAGGTCCAGTCACAGCACTTTTTTCACCCAGTAACCACTTTGATACTTCACTGAAATTTTTCACGTATACTGACCCTCCCATGGTAAATTTCCACTCGCCACTATGCCAGTCATGTCTAGTTTTCTGGCTTCCTTGACTCCTTTCCACCTAGCAATGTTTTGTGGTCTAAAATGATTGTAAAGTGATGGCCATGCACATACTGGTGAAATTTCGTGACACCAAAGATGATGGACAGGCTTTGTTTTTCTATCTGCAAGTATCCCTTTTCTGCTATGGTGAGCGTTCTTAATGCGTAAACCTATTGGTCGTTCTGTGCCGTCGCCCATCCGATGAGAGAGCACTGCTCCCAATCCGTAGGGAATTGCGTCATATGTCAACACCAATTCTTTTGTCTGGTCATAATGCACTAATAGATTAGATGAGTGCAATAATGGTTTCACCTTTATGAAAGCTTCTTTCTGGGGTGCCTCCCGAGACCAACATTGGTTCTTTTTGAGTAGAGAATGCAGGGAGGCCAGCGCTGTAGACAAATTAGGTAAGAACCGCCCATAATAGTTGATATTTCTAGGAAGGATTTGAGCCCTGAGTTCTTTGGCGCAGGTGCCTCTCCTATGGCTCTCACTCTCTCCTCAACCGGGTGGAGGCCCTGTGAATCTACCCTGTGACCCTAACAGATTACCTCCCTCGCTTGGAATGTGCACTTTTCTTTTTTTAAATGCACTCCAATTGCAAGAAATGTTTTAAGACTTCTTCCAAGTTTACCATATGCTCTTTTTCAGTGAAACCTGTCACCAGTATATCATACGAATAGATTACAACCTGGGGCAGTCCCTGCAGTAAGCTTTCCATTGTTCTCTGAAAGATGGCATAAGCAGAGGCAACACCGAAAGGCAATCGTGGATATTGGTACAGCCCTTTGTGGGTATTAATTGTGACAAATGTCCGGGAGGCATTATCCAACTCTAGTTGTTAATAAGCATGACTCATGTCAAGCTTTGTGTACGTTGTCCCTCCTGCCAGCTTGGCATACAGGTCTTCGATTTTTGGAATGGGGTGCCTGTCTAGCTTAGCTACTTTATTAACCGTCAGTTTGTAGTCTCCACAAATTCGGACGCTTTGATCGGTTTTAAGGGCGGGGATTATGGGTGCTGCCCATTCTGAGAACTGAACAGGTTGTCTAATGCCCAGTTTCTCTAGTCTGTTCAGTTCAATGTCGACTTTTTCTCACAGGACATATGGCACCGGTCTCACCTTCATGAAGTGAGGGGTTGCTTGCAGATCCACATGAATCTTGGCCTGCAGGCCCTGGATTTTCCCCAGTTTGTCCTTAAAGATGGTGGCGTACTTTCTAAGTAGCTCTGGTAGCCTACTTGCTCTCAACTGGAAAATTTCAGCCCATTCTAACGTAATTTCCTTTAACCAATTTCACCCCTTGGTCTTTAACCCGCTACCACCATCAAGGGTAGCTTTGCTGATTGGCTTCCATAATAGACAGTTACTCTGCTTATGCCTTTTACTTGATGTCTTCACCCGTATAAGTTTTTAGCTTTCAACCTGTTCCTTCTAAACTTAATTGATGTTCATCAATATTCAAACATCTGAAGGTATGTTCCCCAATTACTGTAGTGGAAGCTCCCATGTCCACTTCCATTCTAACAGGTTTGCCATTTACTTTCACTGTGACAAATGTTGGTTCTGTCTTTCCAACTTTCAGATTAAACAATGAGTAAATGTCTGAATTTGTTGTTTCAGGCTCTTCTACATTGTAGATTTCATTGGGCTTCTTCTTTTGTTTACAAGCCTGCTTGAATCTTCCCTTGTATTGCCTCATCATATGTCCATTTCTATGGCAATAGTAGCATTCAATTCCTTTAAACTGCCAATCATTAAAAGACTGATTGTTTTCACCTCCATTAAAATGATTCTTCAATTTCGCTGTAAAGTTATTTTTCTTTATTCTTTGGCTAGTGGGGGCAGTTTCCCGCTTTCGGGTGGAGTCTTGCTTTTTCGAGCCTCTTTCGGTTCAGGTTTCCCGCTCAATGTGGAGGAAGGCGCCATTTTGCACACTCTGTATTGCTTTTGAATCTCTTACTGTGCCCTACATGGCCAGCGCTATCTCTAGTGCCTTCTTGAAATCCAGATTCACTTCAATTATCTTTTCTAAATAGTGTCCTCTTTCACATCATACACTAAATGACCTCTGAACATGTCGTTCAGAGTCGTACCGAGCTCACAAAGTTCCGTTAGCTTCTTCAAATTTGCCATGTGACATGCACCCGGGGCTCTATTTCACAAATTAAACCTGAACCTCTGCATCGTGACTGAGGGCTTTGGTTGAAAGTGACCCTTGATGAGGTCTACCGATTCATCGAAATTATTTGCATCTGGGGCACTAGGTGCCATCAAACTTCAAATCAAACTGTAGGTTTTGCTCCCACAAGTACTCAAGAGGATCGCTCACCTCTTCTCTTCCTCCATAATCTCATTTGCTTGAAAAAGAATGTGAGGCGTCCTATGTATTGAGACCAATCGTCTGTGTCAGGTTCAAAAGAGTCAATTCTCCCAAATTGTGGCATTTTGAGAGGGGGTAACTTCTTCAGTTCTAATGGAGCTTGCTACTTACAATCACTGGGCGAGATACAGTGCTAATCTTTTTTTCACCTGATTTCTTCTGTTCAATCCTGTTTTATCCTTACCGCCAGTTTGTTGTAGGGTGGCCGAGTTGTGCTATTAACAATAGAGTTGATCTGCAGACACTTCTTGGGTGGAAACATTAAGTTTATTTACAATATACTCAGCAGCAACTATATGTGAACTTTCAACTCCAACTCTATCTCTACACTGGCTGCTGAGGTAGCCTGCGCTACTCTCCTATTGGTCATGTGATCTTCCTTAACAAATAATATTCTTAAAGTCACATTACACACTAAATAAAACCATTAATTATTACATAAACCTGATGGGGACATGTGGCAAGTGCCAGATAGACACTGTTCCAAATCCCTGTTTAATGATTATTAAAGTGGATATGGTGGTTCATGAGGAATAGGTTCTCCATCTGGACCTCCAGAACAACCCTCCTGAAGGACATGGCAGTAACCCATTCCCCGCATGAGGCAGTAGATCTTGGTTATTGAACCTGCAAGATACTGGCATACATATAGAGTCCAGCAAAGTATGACTAACCAACTGTGTCATGTGTCTGGTAGGTGTCCCAATACTCCATAGGGGGAGGTGATGGTGTAGTGGTATTGTTGCTGGGCTGGTAATCCAGAGACCCAGGGTATTGCTCTGGAGGCACAGGTTTGAATCTTGCCATAGCAGATAGGGGAATTTGAATTCAATAAAAGAATCTGTAATTAAAAGTCTAATGATGACTATGAAACCAATGTTGTAAAAACCCATCTGGTTCACTAAGGAAATCTACTGGCCTACATGTGACTCCAGACCCACCAGCAATGTGGTTGACTTTTAAATGCCCTTGTGGGGCAATAAATGCTGGCCTAGCCAGCGATGTCCACATCTCATGAATGAATAATAAAAAAACACAAAGTGTTACCAGTTGACCGGTTCCACATATGCCACATTAACTGTTTATACATATTCGGACTCCCCATAAAGCTGGCATTTTGAGGAACCCAGGATGGTTACAGGTAATCACATGGCAGTGACCCCCAACCCGTACTATCGGAATAGCAGCTTTGCAGTGGCATTAGGCTAAGGTGTCAAACTATTGAGTGGGGAATGAGATAAAGGTGTTGGTCAAGCTGACAAATGCATGAGTCATCTGCTTGATAAAAGCAAAATACTGTGGATGCTGCAAACCTGAAGCAAAAACAAACATTTCTGGAAAAACTCAGCAGGTCTCAGCATCTGTGGAGAGAAAGACAGAGTTAACATTTCGAGTTCGTATGGCTCTTCGTCAGAACTAAAAAGAAGTAAAAAGGTGGTGAAATATATACTGTTTAAGGGGCGGTGGGACAGGTGAAGCTGGATAGAAGGCCAGTGGAGGCAAAGGATTGCAAAAGATGTCATGAACGAAATGTTGAAGGGGTGTTGATGATGGTGATACTGGCTAAAGGAGGTGCTAATGGTCATATTAAGGGTAGAAAGCAGGATGAGCAAGTGACAGATGGCCCTAGTGGGGGTGGGGTAGGGGGAGGGGATGGTGTGGGAGAAAAGATCAAAATAGGCTAAAAGGTGGGGATAAAACAATGAATAGAAATGAATTTTAAAAATAATAATAACAGAAATAGGTGGGAAAATATATATATATAAAATTTAAAAAATAAATATTTGAAAAAAGGAGATCAAAAAGGGGTGAAGATGGAGGAGAGATTTCATGATCTGAAATTGTTGAACTCAATGTTAAGTCCGGAAGGCTGTAAAGTGCCTAATCGGAAAATGAGGTGCTGTTCCTCCAGTTTGCATTGAGCTTCACTAGAACATTGCAGCAGGCCAAGGACAGACTTGTGGGCATGAGAGCAGGGTGGTGTGTTGAAATGGCAAGCTACAGGATGGTTTGGGTCCCGCTTGCGGACAGACCGAAGGTGTTCCACAAAGCGGTCACCCAGTCTGCGTTTGGTCTCTCTAATTTAGAGGAGATCACATTGGGAGCAGCAAATGCAGTAGAGCAAATTGAGGGAAGTGCAAGTGAAGTGCTGCTTCACTTGAAAGGAGTGTTTGGGCCCTTGGACGGTGAGGAGGGAGGAAGTAAAGGAGCAGGTGTTGCACCTTCTGTGGTTGCATGGGAAGGTGCCATGGGAGGGGGGTTGAGGTTTTGGGGGTGATGGAGGAGTGGACCAGGGCATCCCGGAGGGATTGGTCCCTACGGAATGCCGCCGGGGGGGTGAAGGGTAGATGTGTTTGGTGGTGGCATCATCCTGGGGTTGGCGAAAATGACGGAGGATGATCCTTTGAATGCGGAGACTAGTGGGGTGAAGTGGACTGGGATCAAGTCATCTGCTTGATCTTTGTGTAGGCAGCACAGGACCTGATATAATGGTAGTAGCCAAAAATGAGCCTTAGTCATAACAATTTAGGGTACTGGTAATGCCGTCTTCCTGTTAAGAGCTGGTTGAAGATGTTGCAGTAAAGACTTGACTTCTCCCCTCTCAACATGCCAAGGCAATTATCTTCAGCCATTGCCAGGTCAGTTTGCCACGGACTGCAAATATGGAGTGGGGCTGGCTGATTTGCCTGTTATGCTTTTACATCCTCTTGTACTATTTCTACCATGATGTAGATGAAATGCTTTAAAACCAAAGTTGCCTTAAGAAATGATAATACATTTACACCCAAATTTAATAGAAATTGCTGGATCAGAGAAAAACAGGTGGTAAAAATATCTAGAGACTCCACAAGTCCTGTGAGTCACATGATATGACAATAATAAAGTTATTAACTAATCATAGGAATCAGTCCTAATCAATTAGTCCTCAACAGACCCAGACATGAAGTGAGGAAATCTTCAGTTGTGGAGACCTTTGGGAACCAGAGGTCCAAATTCATCTAAAATAAAAGCAAAATACTGCAGATCTGAAATAAAAACAGAAAATGTTGGAAAAACTCAGCAAGTCTAGCAGCTAAGTGGATAGAAGAGCTCTGAAGAAGAGTCATATGAACTTGAAACCTAACGCTGTTTTTCTCTCCACAGATGCTGCCAGACCTGCTGAGTTTTTCCAAAACTTATTGTTTATAGTCCAAAGTCATTTGTTGCTCTTAATATCTACAACACCATGTCATGTCTCAAGCTATTCATTTACTGTCCCCAAAAATGTAGAAATATTGTCCAAGGAAACCAGTATGTACTGAACAGGTACTGTAAACATTGCAAAAAATACTTTTCTTTCCATAGAACTCCTCTAGCAAAATGAGTGCACAAAGAGAAGGAGAGGCAGCACAAATATGCTCGACATTCATTTGAATATTTCTGAACCAAATCTGATGCCATATCAAAGCTAAAGCATAGAATGGAACTGAGCACTTCAGCTATTAAATGCAGAAAGGCACTGAATGATCGCCTGCTCTGCTGACTCTGTCTTCCATCAATACTTACTGTTCCAATCCATTCCTGGTGTACAAGGCCATTGAATTGGCCCTTCTAATCTTTTTTCTATCAAACTACACATCATTCACACATCTAGATCTGTCACAAGACACCAAAGGTCTCTTCTGAGGTGTTGCATGATCATCAAATCTTGTGTGGATCTTCCACAGGCAGGGGCCACATTAAGCTACATCTGCTGGAATATCTTTAGACCTTTTTGCCACTGGGGGCTGTTTTGGGTCATGATCCCAATGTAGGGATCAAATCCAGCTCCTGACCTTGTACCATAGACATACGAACAAGGAGCAGGAATAGGCCATTCAGCCCCTCAAGCCTGCTCTGCCATTTAATAAGATCATGGCTGATCTGATGATAGCCTGAAATCTGCATCCCACCTACCGCCGATAACCTAACACCCACTTGCTTTCCAAAAATCTATCCACCTCTGTCTTAAAAATATTCAAACACTATACTTCCGCCACCTTTTCAGGAAGAGAGTTCAAAGACTCATGAGTCTCTGGGTGAAAAGATTTTGCCTCATCTCTGTTTTAAATGGGTGACCCCTTATTTTTAAACAGTGACCCCTAAGGGAGTTGTTGGGAGTAGTAACCCAATATCAAATTTTGCTGGATTAATTAGTGGCTCAATGTCTAATTAATGATGGTGAGTGAGTCGTGGGGCTGGGGGGACCAATTTACACAATGGAGACTCCCTCCCGTTGACATTCAATGGCATTACCATCAATGGATCCCCTGCTATCAACATCTAAGGGGTTGCCATTGACCAGAAAGTGAACTGGGCTAATCATATAAATACTGTGGCTACAGGAGCAGGTCAGAGACTGGGAATTCTATGGTGAATAACTTACCTCCTGTCTCCTCAAAGCCTGTCCACCTTCTACATGGCACAAACCAGGAACATGATGGAACAGTCATCATTTGCCTGGATGAGTGCAGTTCCAACAACATTCAAGAATCTCAACACCATCCAGGACAAAGGAGCCCATTTGATCGTCACACTGCCCACCAACTGAAATATTCACTCCCTCCACCACCAGCGCACAGTGGCAGTATTGTGTACCATCTAAGATGCACTGCAACAAGTCATTAAGTCTCCTTCGACAGCACCTTCCAAACCCACAACCTCTATTACTAGAGGGTCAAGGGCAGCAGACGCATGGGAACATCATCAGCTGCAAGTTCCCCTCCAAGACAGACACCATCCTGACTTGGAACTAGATCACTGTTCCTTCATTGTTGCTAGGTCAAAATTCTGGAACTCCCTCCCTAACAGCACTGTGGATGTTCCCACAGCACATGGACTGCAGGGGTTCAACAAGGCGACACCATCACCCCCTCAAGGTCAATTGAGTATGGGCAACAAATGCTGGCCTTGCCATGAAAGAATTTTTAAAAAGTCTGCTTGGGACCAGGTGAAACATTTTCATTTACAAAAGGCCACAGCTGCCTGGTGTTGTATACTTTATGTCTCAGATCTTTGTAGATATGACACTGGTTCCTATGTGTATAACAAGTTTTATTAACAATGCTTTAAAAAGTCTACTCCATGTTACAGCTCATATTTCCAGCTCTTTCCACAGCTTTGTTTACATTTCTCTGAGTTTCCACCCAGGCTTAACCAATCAAGCACAGTGAGTAGCAATAGTAAACAGACTGACATAATCAAACACGGAACAATTGAACACTACGCCTTGTCACAATCATGGAGAGGCAAACCGCCACGGAGGATGGTCAGTGGCTGCAGCTGTGACCAGAAAACTATGACGAGTGCAGGGGAAGAGGCTCCTACCAGGAAAAATTGCAACCAACCCCCTTTCCTGCTGGGTGGCCACTTTGGTTAACTGGTCATGTCTCAGCTGCTGTGTGGGTCCTGCCTGCCAACTAGAAAACAATAGGCCGCTAAATTACCTAATGCCTGTGTGCATATAGCCATTCCGCCCCCATCTTGGCTTTCTCGACAGTGGTTTGAGGGCAGGATGGTACCGGGTACCAAGCACATCGGTTAGTGGCATGGAATTATTCACCCACTCGCCTTAGTCCTCTCCCCTCCATCGGCTGCCGAAAATCCTGCCCAAGGTCCTTCTGACTGTCTCCACAACACCCAGCGTGCCACTCTCCCCACCCCGCACCCTTCCAGTCTCCCCACCCCGCACCCTTCCAGCCTCCCCACCCCGCACCCTTCCAGTCTCCCCACCCCGCACCCTTCCAGCCTCCCCACCCCGCACCCTTCCAGTCTCCCCACCCCGCACCCTTCCAGCCTCCCCACCCCGCACCCTTCCAGTCTCCCCACCCCGCACCCTTCCAGTCTCCCCACCCCGCACCCTTCCAGCCTCCCCACCCCTCACCCTTCCAGCCTCCCCACCCCACACCCTTTTAGCCTCCCCACCCCACACCCTTCCAGTCTCCCCACCCCTCACCCTTCCAGTCTCCCCATCCCGCACCCTTCCAGCCTCCCCACCCCGCACCCTTCCAGCCTCCCCACCCCGCACCCTTCCAGCCTCCCCACCCTGCACCCTTCCAGTCTCCCCACCCCGCACCCTTCCAGTCTCCCCACCCCGCACCCTTCCAGCCTACCCACCCCGCACCCTTCCAGTCTCCCCACCCTGCACCCTTCCAGCCTCCCCACCCCACACCCTTTTAACCTCCCCACCCCACACCCTTCCAGTCTCCCCACCCCTCACCCTTCCAGTCTCCCCACCCCGCACCCTTCCAGCCTCCCCACCCCACACCCTTTTAGCCTCCCCACCCCACACCCTTCCAGTCTCCCCACCCCTCACCCTTCCAGCCTCCCCACCCCACACCCTTCCAGTCTCCCCACCCCACACAACTTCCAGTCTCCCCACCCCACACAACTTCCAGTCTCCCCACCCCGCACCCTTCCAGTCTCCCCACCCCGCACCCTTCCAGTCTCCCCATCCCACACCTTTCCAGCCTCCCCACCCTGCACCCTTCCAGCCTCCCCACCCCGCACCCTTCCAGTCTCCCCACCCCACACCCTTCCAGTCTCCAAAAAATTGGGCATGTGCTTCCCCTTTGCCACTGTCCCACAGGAAGATTAGTGACATAATTTAAAGAGCGCACAATGCACATATTCTGTTCTCCTGGCCCTTCGTTGAAAAAATTCTAAAGTAATGTTTAATTGTTTGTCGAGCACAGGGCATTTATCTTTACCTGTTATGAGCATTATTTGACACAGGTTACAACATTAGTTCATAAAAGCTACTTGTCCTTCAAAGAGCCTAGAATTTAAATAAAATGAGATGAAAGGCTTACTGGAGCTCAAAATTCAACATTACATCTCCCAGCAGTCATTATGGTCTACCCAGGCAGTGCTTGGACTCCATGTTAAACTGAGGCAAAACTAGAAGCTTACAGGATATGCCATAAAAGTATATATTCCCCACCCTGTGTGCCCCTGCATAGCAGTGTGTAGGGCACATGTACTTTTGTTCCCGCTTTTCTGTTTCGACTTGTACTGGCAATGCCCACTGAGACTGGCGCTGCAAATAAGCTCTGTCGTCATTTTGACAGAGAATGATGCTGTAGGAAAACTGGTCAGAGTTTGAAGTTTGGTTTTGGACACGACCCCATCTGCAATGTAACTAGAAAGGGCACAAAGCAATTTTGCGAAACATTGAAACTAAAATTGAAAAAGATGAGTCACCAGGAAACTCATGGAAGCATCAGCTTTTACATAACTTTAAAACATTGCCAGCAACTGGAATGCTCAGTTCTTGTGTCTGTGTGTGTCCTGGTCGTTGCTTTCTCCTATCTACAGAGTGGCGCAGGCAAGGCAGTATAATTCAAGGTTGCCGGGTCAAATCAATCTTAAAAACAGCAAACATCCCCACACAACAGCTGCAATGTAACTGTTGTAATATGCCTTTAAGGGATATCAGCATGACATCACTAGAAGGGAAGTGTGTTATGCGACCTAGTCTTAGTTCTGCTTTTGCCTTAGAGCAGAGCACACACACACACAGCTCTGCTGCTGATGTCTTCAAACTTTCTACCTATGTATAAATGTTCTCATGTGCCTAGCTCAATAAATGAACCCACAAAATGTTTACACGACCCCTTATGAGTGATTGGTGCCTATATATCGTTATAAAAACATGACATAGTGCTCAGCGGTGGTCAAACAGCCTTGCAGCAAGATTATGTACAGGGACAACGTGATGAACAGCCTGAGATCATGCTACGTTTTGGTCAGATTGCAACACAGTCACAGCATTGGAAAGTGTTGAAATCGCAGCATGGTGACGACACAAAAAAGCATTAAAGACATCGTGCTGAGGTTAAATAGAGAGCAAGTAAGCAGACGGATCCCTCATGGTGAAATTGCAGCGCATAGCCTATCAGTTCAGTGAGTAGGACAGTGCATCAAGAGGACCAGCACCAGGTTAGCTCAGTCAGGAAAGGCGAGTGACCAGAGTGTGGATTGGAGCGATAGTGAGCGAGGGAGGGTCAAAGAAGAAAACACCTTCATAAAAAAAGGGACAGAGAAGGTTGTGATTATAATGGGCGGAGCTTCGGAAAAGCGCACCAAAGCAGCTACAGCGATGGTCACCCCAGGCACTATAGGAGAAGGAAAGTCAAAGGGATATTGTCAGACTGTCCACAAATTTAACCAGCTTGAATTAGAATACAGCTGAACTACTATCCAAAGTCAACATTTATAAACAGCACACTGAGCTACGGTTTCTTGATTCGGATGTGTCAGAACCAGACAAACAAGCCATAAAAATTCCCCCAGGAACTGGGGCTGAAGGTCTACACAGGCTGAATACATCAGGATTAATAGCAGAAGAGCTGAAGGATCCCCTAAAGATATGGGCTACATTGGAAGGCCAGTTCAGAATTAGGTTAAACTTCTGTATGCATCCTAGAGCGTCATTTCAACAACAGCTTACAGAATCCATAGACCACTTCGTCAGCAGATGCAGAGAAAAAGGGTACGTCCTGTGATTTCTCAAACTCAGATCAAGCAGACAGAATTGTTGCGTTGGTGCTCACATCCACTCCCATGGAAGCATTCTGGAAAGACCTGCTAGGCAAGCCCAAAACATACAGCTTCACAGAACCACTCAAGGATGGACGTAAGTATGAAGTGATCCTCACAGGCCCAAAATGCAACCCCAATTGTCGATGCACTCAGCAGAAAACCCTAGCAAGACATCTAGAGGGTGTGGCTTTCTGCATGCACCAAGGAAATGCCCAGCTTTCCAGAAATTCTGTAATGCATGTGGCAGGAAGGCTCATTGGCAGTAGCAGTGCACTAGAGCAAAGGCTGATGTAGCTACAAAGGGCCTTGCACTGATCCAAACAGACCGTACACAATGGGGACCTTCAAGCATTAAGAATAACCATCAGAAACAAATACATGAGGTGACTGACAAATGAAAACATGACGATGATGTGTACGACAAGACAAAGAGTGGTAAACGCAGGTTTCACACCATCAATCTCGTGGAAAGCATAGGCGCCATCACACCATCTGAGCTTTTTGCCAAGATTCAAATTATCTGTCCTAAGAAAGTTGGCAACTATTCATTATTGGCCAAGATTGACACAGGGGCAAGTGCCAACATACTACCTCCGCGGATTCTAAAAGACATGTATCCACAGCCATGATGAAACCTAGTACTGCACAACTTTCAACATACAGCAGTTCACCAATTCCATGTGCAGAGCCCATAGTCCAGGAGCACAAGTACCATCAATCCCCCTGGGTGTCACAGATGTTCTACATTATGGAAACTAAAGGCCCATAGATTGTAGGTCTACCAGCACGTCATGACCTTGCACTAGTGACAATCTGTGGAATCAGTCAAACCTCACAAGGCAGATCAACCTCAAAAACTACTCCTATTGCCTCAGTTCACAATCTAACATCAGAATATCCAGAATGTTTTGACATAATTGGCAGTTTCAAGGGAGCTGCATCATTACGCTTGTAGAGAATGCAAGCCTTCCAACTGATCCACCATATAATTGCAGCATCCACTGACAAGACAAATTAAAGGTAGAACTAGACAAAATGGGGAAAGGCGGAATCACTAGAATGGTACAAGAGCACACAGATTGGTGCAGCTCAACCACATGTGTTGTTAAGAAGGACAGATCATTGAGAGTATGCCTTGATCCATGTACTTACAAAATAACCACATTAGAAGAGTTAAGTCCGAGATTTGCAGGTGCAAAATTCTTCTCAAAGCTTGATGCTAAGCACGGTTATAAGTCAGTACATCTCTCGGAGAAGTCCCAAGAGCTTACTACATTCCGTAGCCCATTCAGATGATACTGTTTTCAACAACTTCCTTTCGGGCTCTCTGTTAGCCAGGATCTCTTTCAAGCTCACATGGACCGCATTACATGCACTGTGCCAGGATGTATCTGTGTCACAGATGATGCTGCTGTTATGGGCAAAACAAAGCAAGAATATGACCGTAATGTGTACTTGTTGATGCAAGTGGCTGGTAATGAAAGAGTCATGTTCAACAGTCTGAAATGTGCCATTAATGTGCAGCAGATCAATTTCTTTGGTTCTATTTATTCCAGTGCTGGCATATGTCCCGATCCAAGTAATATAGAGGATATTAAAGCCATGCTCCCCAAGGTAAGGACACTCTTCAAAGATGTCAAGGTCTCTTTAATTTCTTTTCTCCATACATACCCAATTCATCTCAAAAATCTTCATCGCATCGATTGTTGAGAAAGACTGCGCCTTTCTTATGGCACGAAGACTACTGATACCTCTTTGAAGCACGAACACAATCATTATCAGAAGCATCGACATTGCAATGTTACGATCATAGGGAGACAACTACCCTGGAGATAAATGCCTCGTAGCAAGGTTTGGAAGCATGCAGACTACAAAAAGGCAAACCGATTGTATTTGCTTCAAAATTTCTGTCTGTTATGCAATACAGCTACTCCAACACCAAGTGGGAAACATCAGCTTTAGTGTTTGGAATCGTGCGTTTTCATACCCATCTATTTGGCAAAAGATTTGTGGTGGAGACCAGCCACAAGCCACTGGAGATGATTTAGTGAAAACCATTGCCAAATGCATCAACAAAATTGCAACTTCTCTTGATAAAGATTCCAGATTATGAATGTGAGATTCGGTACAAGCCAAGTAACTTGATGGTCACATCGGATAAACATAGCAGATTGCCTAACCCAGTGAAATCAGAAGATATAGCTTCGGCTCTCTAAGTTGACTTCATTGACATGGAACTTGAAGATGTTCTCCAAATTGATCTGGCGCATTTTGCACAACACAAATGCCAGCAGCTACAAGAAGAAACAGTGCAAGAGTGTACGCTGCAGAAACTGTGGAAAACTATGTGTTTGTGGAAATAGTGATTCAATTCAGCATGTCCACAAACACATGAGACCATTTTGGCCTTACTGGAATGAGCTAGGCATCTCCCAGAGAGTCATTTTAGAGGAAGGCAGGTCATCATACTGGGATCCTTGCAACCTTGTATTCTTCAACAACTTCATCATTCACACACAGGTATAGATTACATGAGAAGACTCGCAAGAGAGACAGTCTATTATCTGGATATGAACAATGACATTGAAGTCATCGTTAAGAAGTGTGAGGCATGTCAAGAGCATATGCTAAGTCAGCACAAAGGACCATTGAGTCCGCATGAAGTTCCTGCATATCCTTGGCCCAAAATCACATCTGACCTCCTTTATGTCCTTGGTACTGAATTCATCATCATCGTTGACTACTTTACCAAGTATCACATTATTCAACAATTGAACAATACATCAGGTATAACTGTCGTGCACATTCTAAGTGCTATTTTAGTTTTATTTGGTGTAGCTAGAGAGACCATCATGGATAACGGTCCACAATTTATTGGTAAGCCATTTTGGGATATGTGTGAGAAGTAGAATATCGATCACACTACTCCTTCCCCTCATTACTCTAGATCTAACGGCCTAGCTGAATGAATGATTCACATGGTGAAATCCCTAATTCTCAAATGTAAAGAGACAAAGTAAGATCTACACATTGTAATGTTACATCTGAGATGATACCTTTATTCCATTTTGGCAGAACTCATGTTCAGCAGACCAGTGCACACCAATTTACCTACTCTTACCCATTCTAATCTCTCAGAAACTGGAGACCAACTTTTAAAACTACAGGAAAAGATGACCAACATGCACAATGAAATTGCAGGTACAGAATTGTCAAGTTTACAGTTGGGACAACAAGTTCACATGCAAGATCCCACAGAAGGTACGTGGCAATGAGCCAAAGTGACAAGGATTTGCCATGATCTGGGTGTACCAGCAGATTACCTCTAAGCTTTAGAGACTCATAGATTCACCAGTCCTATATGTAATGGTATCAAAACAAGAACATATATTGTAAATAGTTCTACATCTTTGGAAGGGGGAATGTATCTTTAAAAAGAAAGGGGGATGTTGTAATATGCCTTTAAGAGATAACAGCATGACACCACCAGAAGGGAAGTATGTCATGCAATCCAATCTTAGTTTCACTTCTACCTTTGTGCAGAGCACACACACACACACACACATACACACACAGCTCTACTGCTGATTTCTTCAAGCTTTCTGCCTATGTATAAATGTTCTCATGTGCCTAGTCTAAATACCTGAACCCACAATGTGTTTATACAATCCCTTATGAGTGATTGGTACATTTATGTCATTATAACAATACAACAGTAACTGCAGTATAAGACTTAAATAAGATTAAATGTCAGGATGTAGTTATGGAAATCCATTTCCACTTGAATGCTATTATGATTTTGGGATCAGCAGTGAAGCAATAGTGCTCACCCCTGATCCCAACATCAGTTTGAATCTGGTGCCAACTCAGGGGAATCTCCAGCCATCCAGCAACAATGATATCAGAAATCAGGGTAAGCAGCCAATCATGTCACAGTAATCTTACAGACAGCAAACCAGGAAGTAAAAACCCCTGAATTATTTCACAGTTAATTTTTAAATTTTATAGATAGTGGCATAATTGATTGGGAAGCTAATGTGTCATAAATAAAGTTTTTTCAAAACTCTAAAAATTTAAAAATTCTTAACATAATGGAGACATTTGACCTTTGACAAATACAAAATTATTCTTTCAGGTCTAATGAGGCTGTTTAGCAGTAATTATGAACTTAGTATGGTTTTAAAACCAGTTCCACCTCATTCAAAAAGCTGTAGCTTTTTTCAAGAGTTTTTACAGCAATACTAATAGCGTCTGAGTGCAAGATCTCATCAGTTCAATTATTTCAGTCTGGGTGGACCTCAACACTGTGCACACTGTGGAGACGGTTAGCATCACTGACAGTAACTTCCTTAAATAAGGCGATGAAAGCTGTACACAGTATCTGCGATGCAGTCTCACCAATGCCCTGTATAACTGAAGTATAACATCCTTACTTTTATGTTCAATTCCTCTCATGATAAAGGATAGTATTCCATTAGTTTTCTTGATTGCATGCTGTACCTGCATACTAACTTTTTGTGACTCATGCACAAGAACACCTAGATCTCTCTGCACCTCAGAATTCTGCAGTTGTCCTCCAATTAAGTAATATTCAAATTTTTTATTCTTCCTGCCAAAGTGAGCAGCTTCACATTTTCCCAAATTATACTCCATCTGCCAGGTTTTTGCCCACACACTCAACTTATCTGTATCTGTCTGCAAACTCCTTATGTCTTCTTCACAACATACTTTGCTGCCTATCTTTGTGTCATCTGCAAATTTAGTTACCATACCTTCATTCCCTGTGGGAACTCTTGCTATCCATTTTTACATTTTGAGCTAGCATCCTCTCATTCTCTAATTTCTTTGTCCTGATTAACCTTTCTGTCATTCTCTGCCGTTCTTTATATTCTGATCAATCATCTCACCTGCCACTCATCTTTGCCCAGTTATATGCTTTTTCCTTAAGTTTGATGCTTTCCCTAACTTCTTCAGTTAACCACGGACGGTGGGCCCTCCCTTTAGAATTTTTCTTTATAGTAGAGATATACTTATTCTGAGTATTCTGAAAATCCCCCTAAATGTCTGCCACTGCTTCTCTATTAATCTATCCCCTAGTCTAGGTTCCCGATTAACTTCAGCTAGCTGAGTTTTCATGTTTACATAGTTGCCTTTATTTAAGTTTAAGATACTAGTCTTAGACCCACTCTTCTCCCTTTCATACTGGATGTAAAATTAAATCATATTGTGGTCACTGCTACCTAGGGATGCCTTTACCCTGATGTCATTAATTAATCCTGTCACATTACACAATACCAAATCTAATATAGCCTGCTCTTTGGTTTGTTCCAGAACATGTTGCTCTAAGAAACTATTTTGAAAGCATTCTATGAACTTCTCATCCAGGCTACTACAGCCAATCTGTTTTTTCAGTCTCTATGAAGGTTAAAATCACCCATGATTATTGTTGTCCCTTTATATCAAACACTCAATATTTCTTCTTGTAAACTTTGTCCTACATTGAGGCTATTGTCAGGGGGCCTGTAGACCACTCCCACTTGTGACTTCTTTCCCCTACTAGTCCTCGCTTCCTATGGTGGCACGGATGAAATCGTTCATCCTCTTTCTGCACCGGGTGGCTGACCTCTTCTGTACCATGTTGACACTGCCCGCCACTGCCCCCACCTGCCAAGCTGGAGTGGTGAGGTTAGTTGACTTCCTCCAGCCATCACAGGAGTTGACGACCATGTGGCAGGCCTCGATTGCGTCCAGCAGGCATTCCGGTGAGGCATCACTGAATTTCGGAGCAGCTTGCTTCTTCCCCTTGGGGCCATGTCTTTGGCGAAGCAGTCCTGGGCGGCATACAAGAGAAAAGCTGTGCATGGGTGCTGTTCAAATACGGCACTTGGAGTGAGGAAGTGGGGAGATCATGGCAGGGCTGTCGAATCAGAGGCCGCCCGCCCATGATCCGCCGCGTTACCCGTGCGTGTATAATTAATGTGGCGGGAAGCGCCACGGGGGTAAAGGGTAAAATGCCGTTTTGCACGCCCGCCACTGCACTTAGTGCATTGAGGGGGAATTCCCGTCCTTAAAGTGAGATTTGGAAATTGTAGCTGATGCTGTCTCAATGAAATAAACTGGATCTTTGATGGCCATTGTGAATAGTGTGTTATTAGTTCCTTTTTCCAATGGGAGATTGCTGTTTCCACCCGAAACACATTCACAGCAATGGCTGCTTTGTGTGCTGAGGTTAACACTTTTCCTGTTGGAAAATGCAGTTTGTTTGTTGTGCAGGATAGTTATCAAATAGCATTTAAAATTTAAGCTGCAGAGAACATCTGCAATTTCTAAAAATGTACTGTTTGTGAAATGATACTATTTAGAATTAATTCCTTAAAACATATTGGCATAAAAGTTATTTTATAGGCCACACTGAACTCAACAGATGTATTAAAATTCATTTTTACAACTTATGATAAAACTAAACTATAAGTGGTTCTTTTGCCATTTTAATTGTTTATTGGTACATAAGAGACCCAAGTGTCCAATAGTTCTTCACAACTTATCTCTTCATCTTGCACCTCGGAGGAACTATGATTAAAATTGTACTTCTTTACTCACTCCAACGATTCCACAAGAAGTCATAGTGGAAGATTAAAGAAACATATGGTGTGAAATGACCTGAACCCAACACAAGAGCTTCCTACTTGATAAGAATTAACAGGTGAAATGTTTTGACTGGAATGCTGAGATCTAGTGTGCCCAAATTCAAATATCTTTTAAATGGGAATAGCACAAACATTTATTGAAATTCATTAGTTTAAATGTTTATTGCATTTCATGAGTGTAGGGACAATCTGCTGCATGTCATCTATGAGTATGGGATCTATTTCGTAACTCTCACAACTCCATGCTTCTGCTACAAACAAATGTTCTTCAAGATCCAAAAGGAATGAGTTACAGCCTCAACAACAGCAGAATACTGTGGATGAACATATCCACTCCTTTTCTCTCTCCGTGGATGCTGTTTGACATGCTGAGTGTTTTCATTATTTCAGTGCTGTGTTGCCAGTGTGGTTCAGCAGTAGCATTCTCATCAAACTCTGGCTTCAACTCCAGCACTTGAGCACATAAGATAGGTTAGCACCTCAGTGCGGTACTAAAGGTGTGCAGCACAGTTACGGGTGTCATCTTTTGGAGGTGACGGGTTAGACTAAGGTCTTATCTGCCTGTTCAGTTGGATGTATGAGATCTTATCAAACTATTTGAAGGCGACAGGATATTCTTCTGATATGCTGATCAATATTCATCCCTCAGCAACTCAAACATTTCATTCTATCTTCTTGTTATTCGTGTGATCTTGCTCTGCATAAATTGGCAGTAACGTTTGCCTACTAAACAATGGCAATGCATTAGCTCTGAAGCACTGCGGGATTCCTTAAGGATGTGAAACGTCTTTTATAAATGCAGCTTTTTTAAAAAGGAAGTTATATCTTGTGGTCTCATCACCTATTCTAGCATGACCTAACATTGCAGGCTTGAGTGTAAATTAATTGTAATCTCATGGTGAAGTTGTTTAAATTGAGGAATAAATTTTAAGAGTCAATTTAAACAAGTGGAACTAAAGGACAACATTTCATGGGTAAATTCCAGATGGTAAACACAAAGGAAAAAAATGTAATTTAAAAGAAAATCACAACTTTCAAGAGAAGTAAAATAACCTGCATCTAAAATAGATGCAATAAGCTTTCAACCTGAATAGTATATTAATGACTGCAGCAGATTTTTTGTTGAGTGAAGGGATTATGATCAAATTAAATTAATTATATCATATTCCACCATGATACCCAATGGATCGTTCATGTTGGTGATCGTAAATCGTTAGCAAGATTCCACCTTACCCCTGTTGATCCTCAAAATAAAGTCAGGATTTTCTTTAATTTATAGTGGAGATTGTTGAGCTCTTATTGACCTGAATGGGTTGAAGTGAGCCACGAAGGACTGTGGTACAGTAAATATTCTCTATGCATCCTCAAAGGTCAAAAGTGAAATGTGTTCTTGTCAGGCCCAATAGAGTCCTGGGGATACATGTCCACCATACAGGCCTCTCCACTGATCAAGGAAATCTTGGTTAGCTGCCTGCAAAGAGCTGTGCAAAATTGTCAAGGATACAAATTGTTATCAGGTGGGTGCCATGTTTAAGCACCTAGCCTGCCTTCAGATGTGCTGCTATGACTGCTGTAGTTATCAAAGCCGAGTGTTCCTGGAAATTTTATGTTGATGTATGGCTGCCTTGGTTTGATATCTTTCTGGCTGCAGAGTGAATGACTGTGCCAAAGTGCTCAAGTCAATGAAAGATTCGATAGTTTTTATGTCAAAGCATTTTGAGGTATGCAGAATATTTTATTTGTTATGTGTTGGTGTTCACTATTTAAATACAACAAAAATGTAAGGTCATGTGAAACATCAGTCATCAAAATATTGATTATCCTATACTCTGACTATCGGGACAGCATAATGTAAATGCTCTTTTCAGTTGAAAATGACTCTGTGGTGCAGGCCGGGGTTTTAATGTATTAATATTAGGCAATAAAAAGGAAGTCTTCTCTCTTTTTTTTTCCTTATTTGATTTTTGACTATACATCAATAATCATTTACCTGACCACCAGGGCCCAGGTTATGTGGTATTTGATCCTGGATTTTGGAGTACCTCGATATCAGACGGTCAGCCAGTGTTCACATACCAATCGCATGATAAATCAGCCTCTTGAGTTTGGCGCCGGAAAGTTTAATGATTGAATGGTTCTTGCAGTGTTTTGTTTCTCTAACCACTAAGGACGTACGCCTGGGGTAGAATGTTACATTGCGCGGGCGGGTGCATGCCCCACCTGATTGGATGTAAAATAGTGCGCGATGACAAGCAACCCGACATCATCGGCACTCGCGCGATATTTCACTCAGCGGGTGCAAGCCTGTGCCGGAGCCGTGCCCACCATTAATTAACAGGCCACTTAAGGCCATTAACAGTGCAATTGACGGGCAAAACAGGCAGGCAGCCAGCCAACGTTTTCATAAACCTCGCCCAAGGGCGGGATAAAAAGGGTCAGCAGCATTGCCAGTGTGAGTAATGAGGAGTTTGGCAGATAGTTTGTTGCTGACGACTTGTTGGCACTTAGCAGCTTCATCTCTGTTTGGAGCTTCATTCTTACCATTGCCCCAGGCTTCATTTCTTGCTGTCTGCAAGGCCCCCAGAGGATTCAGACCGTGTGGACCCTTGCAGATATCAGACAACCTTCCGTTATCCTGGTAATGGAGATTGTGGTCTCTGCTGGAGGCACCTCCTCTGAGGAGGGAGAGAGGGGCAGAAGGGCGAGGAGACCAGGTGTCCCAATGTCTGAGGCGTAATGCTGAAGGAGGCTCCGCCTCTCAAGAGAGCTCGTGACCTCCATTTGTCAGATGATTGGGCCTGAGATCAGCTCTGACTGTGTGGGTGGACATCCCATGCCAGTGGCTCTTTAGGTCACAGTGACCCTCAACTTCTATGCCTCTGGGTTTCTCCAGGGGTCAGTGAGGGATCTGTGTGGGGTCTCCCAATCAGCTGTCCACAGTTGTGTCAAGCTGGTGACAAAAGCTCTGTTCAGATGGGTATTGACCTTTATTCTTTACCGTGCAGATGTGGCCATCAGGCTACGCTCTCCACAATCTGGCATTGGAAAGGGGCGACCCAGTGGAGGAAGATCTTGATGCAGCTGCACAGGCAACAGACGATGAGTCCAGTAGTGAGTCCGAGGACGAGCACGATGAGGAGAACGCTGAGGGCATGGACGCTGACCTGGGTAACCTCCAGGGAGGCAGGGACACCCAGGGCGCTTTGATCCAACGCTCCTTCAGCTAGGCTACCAAATAAGAACCACCACCACATGCCAGGGCTGCAGGCTCCATACTCGATCCCTGACAGGACCAGCTCCTTGGTCAACAACATACACTATGTGCCTTTGCAATAAAGTTTCAGGAGACACACGTCCATCATAACATCATGGCTGACCCTGCACCTACAGAACAAATGAAGCATACAGAGGCCAATTGCACAAAATAACATCTAATTTACTTGTGAATGTGAAACATTTCAGAAATTAACATTAACCGGTGTTTCCCATCACACCATTAAAAAAAGAAAAGAAAAATAGGGGAACTAAATATCACCCATAATAAGCCCATGTTGTGCTTAAGGTGCTTCAAATTTTCGCTTGCGGGTGCTACGTCTAGGTGCTCCCCCCTCGCTGGCACCGGCATTGGAGACAGCCTGCTCACTCTGCTGTCTTGTTGGCCTTGATGACCTTGGCAGGCATCCTCTGACCCATGGAGCCTGTGTTCCTTACCTGGGAAGGAACGGCCAGTGCCATGGCTGGCACCTCCCCAGTCGCCGCAGCCTCAACAGATGCCATAGTCACTGGCAGAGGGGCAGAGGAGTTGCTGCCATCATCCAGAGTGCCCTGAGAGGAGCCCGCAGAGACAACAGACAGCTCATGTGCCAATGTCAGGTCTCTTTGGACCTCCCTGCTCACCACTGATGGACAAGCTGGGATACTGGATGCCTCATCCATCTCACACATTGGCATTGACCACCTGAGCTCAGTGCCTGTGTGAGGACTTGCATGTTGCAACCCCACGACCCCCTTATTGGCTGTCTCCAATCCCTGGAGCTGCCTCTCCATGAGAATTGCTACTCTCTCAATGGAGGAGGCGGTGTGCTTGGCCATGAGGGTCAACACAGTGCTGATGCTCCACATGGACTTCTCCATCACGGAGACCATGGCACACAGACCCTCATGGATCTCCGCCTGATCCTCCCGCACATCTCGCTGGACATTCAGCATCTGCTGCCTAATGGACAACTCCAGAGGCTCATCATCTGCCTTTGACTGAGCATCGTCCTGGTCCTCCTACTGCCGTTGCCCTGGGCACTCACTGCCTCTGCCTGCGCCTTAAGCAAGTGTGAAGTGCCCTCACCAATGTGCACCAAGATACTAGCTGCCGAACTAAAGCCCACTGAGGTGGCTGATAACTGCGCTGGTGCCTGCTTCAGAGAGTGGGTGTTACGCAGGTGCAACAGAAGCTCCGAGGTCCTCTGGTGTCAGGGGTGGCCCTTCGGGGTCCGCAGCGAGAATGTCTGCTGGCGAACCTAAAAGGGAGAAGAAGGACATGCCATTAGTTTAAGTCATCACACTGTCACTGTGCATGCCAGGTACCCTGGGGAGACCATGGGGATCTGCATCATGGTGCCATCGTCTTTCAATGATCAATGTGGACTCCAGATTTCAGGATCCCATCAATGGAGAGACTACACAAGAATGGTTGCACAATCCGAAACTCTCACCTCTCTGCTCTTACCTTCATCTGGCACCCCCACCTCTCCACGCCCAGTTGCACATGGAGCATGTCGGCTCTCGAGCTCCAGAGCGTCTTGCTCGAACCTGCTAAGCAGCAGCAGATTGGACGGGCTTCCGCCTGTATGTGACCTCTCTGCCTGGTTATGGTTTGTCTTCTCCTGAAAGGACAGAGGAGCATTGATTAGTCCACTCTCTACCTGCAGCGCCATTGCAGCCTGGCCAGCCCCCAGCTGAGGAACACCTCGCAGGACACATCCAAGCCACAAGGCACTCAGTTCAAGCAGCCAGGGCTCACCCTCTTGGCCAGCTCCGGCATCATTGACACCCCAGAGGTCCACAGTGGGGGGATGGCGACGGCCACACCTGAACCCTTCTGTACTTTGACCCATGCCAACACGGTACTCACTCTTCCTGAGCGCAACAGGTCATTGAAGTGCTTCCGGCACTGCACCCATGTGCGCCGCACCAGGTCATTGCTGCAACCGCCTCCTAAGCCCTCTTGGTGAGGTGCAGTGACCTTCTCCTCCCACCTCTGGGAACAAGGGTGTGCCCCCTGGCAGCCACCTCCTCCAGGAGGACAGCGAGGCACTCGTCGCAAAAGTTGGTGGGGGGGGTGGGTTGGGTAGAGTGGTCACCCGACCTGCCTTCCACCTGCCATGTCCAGCCACACTCGACTCCATTGCAAACGCTGAACACGGGTCCTTACATGGTAGCCGTCCAGGGGCTGCCTGGGCCGTTTTTAAACCGGCCGCCGGGTCGCCATTGGACCCAGCGGCCAACAGGTCCCCGCCCTTTCCCTGCCAGTCCGGAGCCGCGTTTCACACTGGGTGGGCCTGATTTCTTGAAAAAATATTCCTTGATATATTTAAAGTTTTCATAATAAAGCTGAAAATGATTTATCACAAATACTAAGCGTTTAATCCAAGTGTCTAGTCCACCACTGGTGAGCAACCTAATTTTAAGTAACTGAAAATATCTTTAAAGAGCTAAACAGAACCATTTACTAGTTTCACTGGTGTATGATGGTCAGTTTTGTGGCAAGTTAAAAAGATTTTTCTAAAGATTTTAAAGAGCTTAAACTATTGTTCTTGTAGCCCCAAAAATTCCACTTATCTTTAAGAGCCTTCTTAAATGCCTGCAAATGGGTGCAATTAGAAACTTGCAATGATGATGAAGTTGAGCTGGGGTGTGGCCATTTTTGTGGGCAGCGCCAGTTATTCAAGCAAGGTCTTTTAAACCAGTACAAACGATTGGGAAAACTAGATGAGTGCTGGGCAAAATGTGTGGTTCAAATTCCGCCATCTTTTGCGCAGGTTTGGACAAATTGCACCAATAAAACCAGTGCAACTGAGCATTAACTTATAACCCTGAACTTTACTTCGGACAATTAGAATGCTGTCAACATAATGAAGACATTTCTCTTTTTGCGACATATTAAAATTGATCAAAACCATCGTTAGCATTTTCTACACTCCATAATGAACTGATTTTTTTTTGAGGAGAATGACTATTATCACGATTTCTTTTCAGTCCAATTTAAGAATTTAGCAAAAGGCCTGGTTTGTTCACAGTAATTGCTTTTTCTGTTCTATTATTGCTGAGCACGGAAAGTGGCAAAAGATCCTTTAACATATGAGAGAGGATCTTAGCCCTCAGTATATAAAGATATCAGATGAGAAGCATGCCTTTCTATAAATCAGAGAGCCATATCATTATACAACTTGTCTCACTGCCAAAACTGAAGGGCAAACTAGGCCAAGGCTAGGAAAGCAGATACTCAAAGTATTACAGTTAAATGTGGCAGCCTGACCTTACTCTGATATGCTTGATTGTCTGATGCCATGGTCATGACTGACTCATTCCATATTTTATCTGCTGGGAGATATTCTGGCTTGTGTCCATTTACACAGGGTATTCTGTGCAGTAGCCATCTTCAGGAAGGTTCCACATTAGCATTCTACTAAATTTATCATCATATTAATGGGCATTGGCTGTCAGCACCAACATCTATCATTTGTGAACCTATAAAGGTGTCCTTTATTTTGATCCCCATAGTAGAACCTTTTGTCACTATAATGCGTAGTAGCTGGGGACCAGGATCAAAATAATACAGGAAGGGTGAACTTTTCCAAGATGGGATTTTTAATTCTTTTATTTTATGTCACTCATTCAGTCACCCTGCAAGCCCTCAAACAGGAGATCACACCTATTTGTATCTTTAGGAACCCTACCATCATTGGTACGACAAGGCCCAACTTGCCTTAGATAAAGGCAAAATACTGTGGATGCTGCAAAGCTGAAACAAAAACAAAAAATGCTGGAAAAGCTCAGCAGGTCTGACAGCATCTGTGGAGAGAAAGACAGAGTTAACGTTTTGAGTCCTTCGGACTCTGAAGAAGAGCCATATGGACCCAACTTGCCTTGTCGCTTGTCACTCTGCTGTGTGCATTAGAAATGACTTTATAATGCTTACGGTCCAGTTAGATGAACAACTCACCGCTATATATCAATTTTTATGTAATGAAACATCCCAAGGTGTTTTACAAGCAGGGCCAATGGACATCAGGCAGCAGGTAGGAAATCGTCTAGGAAAAGAAACTGAAAATGAATTCAAGATAGGCAACTCCTGATGACACTTCTGAAAATGTGAAGAACAAAGTGAAGAGATTTAAGAGTTCTTCAGGAACGCAAGGGAACAGTGGCTGAAAGTACTGCCACCAATAATGGAGCATAAGGAGGTGATGAACAGTTGTGTATTGAAGAATGAATGTCATAGAAATTGGAGCCTTGAAGGTGAGGACAAGGACTTTGAACTCAACTGAGAGACAGAGACACTGTAAAGCTTAGCATGAATATTAGTGATAGTTATTGGGGACCTAGTGTGGGCTAGAGTTATTTATTTATTCTTTCATGGGATGTGGGTGTCACTGGCTAGGACACATCTTGCTTTTCACATCTTGAGAAGTGTCCCTGGAGTTCTGAATGAGTTGTTTGCAGAGTGAAGCCACGAGGAACTGTCCTTTTCTTCCATTTTGCTTTTGCTTTCTCTTCATTACATCCTAGCTGAGAAGTGGGTTGGACAATTGATCCCAAACCTCTAGCAACACAACAACAACAGTAAGGACTTGCTTTTATATAATTGTTGTGAAGTAGAAAAAAAACCCCAAGATGCTTCATAGAGTGGTGAGCAAAACAGATGTTGAGCCACCAAAGGAAGGGCTAGGAATGGAGCCCAATAGCTTTGTTAAAGAGCTGGAGAGTCTTAAAGAAGGAAAGCATGGCGACAAGGGTTGCAGTGAAAAGGACCCTGGTATCTGAAGGCATGGTCACTAAAGGAGGGATGAGGAAAGAACAAAAAACTGGAGTCAGATCAGGAGCCGCAACATGAAGTGGGGAGCTATGAGGCGGCAGGAGCTTATAGAAGTTTACGACTTCATTGAAGATAAACCTGCTGCTTAATGATGCACAAAGTGACTTGCATCTTGTCTGCTGTTTTTTTAACCCGTTCCTTCATTTAATAGCTCATTTTCCTGAAAAGTGTGCCTCTCAAAATGGCTTGGCAGAACCTGGTCAGAACCTAAGGAATCGCAGGCGCCAAATAGCTTTTCTCTGCTCCTAAGACACCAGCCCTTTCTTCCTCTCCCACTTCACCCTTCCATTGGTGGATGCCTCAGTCCCAATTCCTGCACTTTTGTTCCACCACCCTCTCCTTCTTTAGTCTATGACTGTATGGCATGGAGGATTAGCACATCAATGATCCACTCTGCAATTAACACATCAATAACATACCTCTTCAAAAAAATAACCTTGTAATATTTAAAGTTGTGTTGAAACTCTAACCACAGACAGTAACTGCTTTTGTGTCAAACTTCATGATGTCAAGAAGCTATAGCACAACAAAGAAAATGGTACTATCAAAACACAGGAAAACCTTGTTTGTTTTTTTCTATATTTCAATGCTTACATTTAGCTGTTGGATCCAAATCAAAATGATTTGATCTAGACTGAAACTTTCAGAAATACACAACTTAATTTTCTTAATGCTTTCATAGTATTGATATATCTAGCTTATATATATTTTTTGACTACAATATTTGCACATTATTCAAACTCCTTGACTTGAAAGCAGATAGAAGAATTAAGGGGAACAATTTTCTCACTGCCATTTTCTTTAGAAACATGTTTCTGATTGCACGCCACTTGGTATATTGAAGAGATTGTCCCCAACGGGTCTGAATCATACTTTGAGGGCCTGAAGTAGACTGGTAGTGAATTGGCAGCCAACCTTTCACTGTGTCAGTTTTCAGTTTGCATTGTATTGGAAAATATTGCCAAGATGTTTAATTTCAAGCCAAATAAAGACGCTAGTGGGACTAAGAACGCATTTCCCAAAAGAGTTTGATATCACTCTGTGAACTTCAGTGGAAAGATGAACAGCTGCAGTGAAAATCAGCTGTTGATTCACTATGAGCCCATTTTGCATTACTGGCATGGTCCCATTTAACTGCCAGAGTATACATTGACCAGTTAAAGCACTTCTCAGCCAATCTGAAGGCTGCTTTGTCCTCACCCATAACCCATTGACACTTTGCTGATTTATTTAAAAGGGTGAATTAGGAATTTCTGAGAATGCAGCTGAGCTGTTAAAGATTTGTGGCACTTAAAGAAATTGTGTGTGACAGTTTACAGGCATAAATAGTTACCTATTTATCTACATCAATCACTGACAATTAGACCATCCATTTGGCTACAAATTTTTACCTGTCATTGCAAGTATTATTTTTGCAATTATGCCAGGTAGCATGTCTCAGGAAATGCAGCCTTAGGGTACTGTAATGTTTTTCTATAATTGTTTCATATAAAACTCGCAAAAATAAAAGGATTTCAATTGCACGCGTATATTAAATGGAGTAGGGTAAATACTTTTTGTGTTCCTTAACAGCAACGTGTATACTTGAGTAATTCAGAAGGACTAAATTAAAAGTGATTTGTTCTAAAATGATATTTTTCACGGTCCCCTTGTCATTCCAGCCTAGAATCTATAATTGCTGATACCAGTGGCAAAACCTCACGCACTCAATGGGCATTCTCCATCCAACCATTTAACAAAGATATTAACTGGTTGTTTTAAAAGGTTAACACCTCTGCAGAAACAGCAGAGGAATATTTTACCAATCTGTTATGGGCTTGCCACTAACATCACCAACAGTAGCTTTGAGCCTTGGATGGTGAGGGATGGAGTCTGTAAGCATGTGTTATTAAAGCTGCATATGTATAATCCCCATGTGCAAGTTGGAAAGGTGAGAAGTTTCTTTTCATTTGCCTTCTCCCTGCAACCTACATCCCCCCCCCTTCCTGATTTGTGACCTTTCTGAGTTTTTGCCTTAACCATATTGGTGCATATATAAGCTTTGCCAGCCTTTGAATCTCTCCCGCTGCATTTCTTGATCTCGGCCATGTAATGGGTTATGTTGATGGAAACTAGGAGAACTTTACTGTTTTTCAAATGTCAAGTCAGATTGGCAGGAGATAACCGTGGGCTGATCATTTGAAAGAGCGCTGGAGCACTTCAAAGGAGGAATAGGGCTAATTTTAAAAAGTTCTGCTGAACTCCAATTGATTTTTAGGAGGATTATACCACAGCAAGCTGGTAAACAACATCAATGCTTTAAAAAGGACACAATCAGATAGACAGCAAAAAACAGAACTTACTCTTTGACTTTGAAGTTAATCCACAATGCCTAAAATTTAAAGTTGTCATCCTTGTGTTCAAATCCCTCTATGGGCATGCCCCTCCCTATCTCTGTAACCTCTTCCAGCCCCTCAACCCTCCAAGATATTTGTGTTTCTCCAACTTTGGACTCTTGCACTTCTCTGATTTGGGTTGTTTGACCATTGGTGGCTGTGCCTTCAGTTGCTGGGAGCCTAAGCTCTGGAACATACTCCTAAGGCTTTCCTCTTCAGTACCACTTTCTCCTCCTTTAAAATGCTCCTTCAAACCTACCTCCATGACAAAGCATTTCATTGCCTGCCCTAATATCTCCTTATATGGCTCAGTGCCAAATTTTGTCTCATGATGGTCCTGTGAAGCAGCTTGGAACATTTGACTATGTTAAAGGGGCTATATAAATGCAAGTTGCTATTGACAATAGCAGTGATATTGGAAATCAAAGGTTGACGTTGGGGGAATTGAGGTAAGGGCTTTCAAGAGAAAATGAAGAGCTTAATGGATGTAAAGAAGGAAAAGATTAAGTGGCTAAAGCGCAATGGAATAGGTTTCTGTCTGTCTCACCGACAGATACAGTACCAAACTGGAGGAAGGCAGAGAGGAATATCGGGTGGTGAGCTTTGCAAAGCTAAACAAATTTCATTTCCATTTAAACAAATAGAGTCAAAATTGGCTGGTCTTTGCCACTAGCATGAAGTTCTCCCCATGAGATTTTCCTCCTTGTGCTGTTCCCAGCCTGTGGAGTGATTCTGGAAGGCAGCTCACCACCACCTTCTCAAGGGCAACCAGGGATGGGCAATAAATGCTGGCCCAGCCAGCAAAGCCCACATCCTGTGAATGAATTTTTAAAAAATCTACCCTAATACAATTGGGGTACTTGCAACATCAACAAAAATACAGATGTTCTACCAGGATAATACAATTAGGATTTGGTGGCAGCTCCATCCAAGCTTTAAAAATCTTACATCTTTCTATCAATTTGATGCATGAGAAATTTCTATGTCAATATTTATGTTGGAAACCGAGGAGAAATTTTTCTTCCACCCAGTTTCCAGGTGCCAAATTGAAGTGAGCCAACTAAACTCTTAATCATTTCACAGGAGGATTTCACAGTCCACTTTCAGAGGGTACAAAAATTCTCGGCTTAGGTTTGTCCCAAGCTCGGTTGACTGCACAAAAAAATGTGTCCAACATTGGAGATACACTGCTTTACTTAATTCCAGCCAGCAGCTTTCACATTTGCAACCTTGGTTCCTGCATTGAATTGGTTGCAATATCTCTCCATGCAGCTTGTACCTCTGCTTTTGCCCCACATAGGCCCACCCTTATTAGGTGCAATTCCTGACATAACAGCATCTTGGACTCCTCAGCATGAAAGGGAACAGTATTGCTCACATGTTTCCCATGTGCCGTTGTGAACAATTCATCTGTTTTACTGCCAACACCACAACTTTTTCCTTATGGTGAGTTGCAGCTCTTTTACAGCTGCTGCCTCATGAGATTGCACGCTGTCCAAGTGCGCTATGGGCCTTGGGCACTAAGCAAGCTTTCCTTGTCCCGATATCGTATTCAAATTATTTAGGATGGGCAGGAGGCGACCTGTCCGAAAGAAAATCAGGGTTAGATAGGGCAAGACAACGCAATTGTTGCCTGATTCACAAGATTGGAGCCTATAATGTTAATTTCTATGCAGTGCACAGTGCTGGTGGTGGGAGGGAGCAGAGGGAACACATTCATAATCAGGGGCAGAATTTTTCCCTCGTCGAGCGGGTGGACCTGGGAGCGGCCGCGCAATGGTCCGTGGCCCGCGATCGAGCCCCGCCCGCGATTTCACACTGGCTGGCCAATCAATGGCCAGCCAGCTTGCAAAGCACCCTGAGAGGCTCAGCGCTGCCGGGGTGGGGCTGGGAGGAGCGCGGGTGCTGAAGGAGCGCGGGTGCTGAAGCGCTCAGTGAAAGACCCCTGAAGGCACAGAGCTGCCTCAGGGGGCTGAAGATTTTCCATCTGAAAATTAAAGATTTTACATGAGGTAAACAGGTCCCCCACATGTGCCTCTGTCACACAAACAGGGACACGTAAAAAAGGGCGTTGAAAATTTTTTATTGTTTTTTTTTTAGTAAGCGTTGCAAATCTCATCCCTCCCATGGATGAGGTTTTGTTAAAAATGCAAAGGCCGCCTGGCCTATTCACCCGCCCGCCAACTGAACGTTCGAGCAGGCAGTGAAAAATCCAACTTTATTAATTACTTAAGGGCCTTAATAGGCCTCTTAATTGCTGCCTCTCGTGCGCACCCGCCGACCGAAAGATGGCGAGAATGCACGATGATGTTGGCACGCTCGCCTGACGTCATCGGGCACCGTTTACTCCTGTTCAGGTCAGGCCCGCGCCCACCCGGCAAGGGAAAAATTCTGCCCCAGGAGGACAATTGTTAGTGAATTTATAAAGAGACTTCACCATCTTTCCAGCAAAGGCAAACATTCTGCTAGTAAGGTTGTTGTTAATAAAATATACACCTCCTTTATCTCAACACTATTCCAAGTAACAACAGTATAAGTTTGACCCCCTTAAGATGTCAATGGTAAAAACTGGAATCATTCTCATATATGATCAGCCCCTTTATTGGTGCACATCAGTGCAACATTTTAAACATTATCCAATTATTATTTTAGCACTGTACAAAATGTAGAGGAAAATCTCATGGTTCAGGCTTTGCAAAGTAATAAACTTTTATTTTTATATGAAGCACCATCCAGTGGCACAGAAAAGCTCACACTTTTTTTCTCTCTCAAGGGTGGCTCACTGATGCCTCAGTTTACAGCCACAGTAACTTAAACTTTCAACTTGCCTGGCATTTATGCAGAGACACAGTCCTTACACAGCAATAAAAGGTGGCAAGGTGATAAATTACCACTCTCCGCTTACATTGATCACTTTATGTTCCCTGCACTTGATGCGACAGTTGTACAGTCACTCAGGATAGACTTTAATGGGGCAGGAGCTGAAAACCATCAGGTTGAACTACTTGTGATAATTAAAATGCACAGAGTTGGAAAAAACAAAGAGGTGAGCCTGGTACTTTGTAGGCTAATTGCTCATCTGTCATCAAGTAACAGTTACAAAACCTTCTTTCTCTAACTTCTTCCAAATGAAGGCAGCCCCTCCTAGTAATAATACGTCGATTGTGTAAAGAGCCAAAATCAAATTGACCCTAAGTATTAGTTGGTGTATGCTGCACAGATGATATACTTGGAGAATAATTGCTTCTGCCACAAAGAATAATGCCACTTTATGGTAGAATGGAGAAAGAGAGTCACCTGCGATGGGGCCTGCATGCATTTGGAAGTGTTTCCTTAAAGTGACAGCGTTTCTTTCAGTTGTCTTAAATCGGTAACATAGGGTTTGACCATTGAAAAATAACAGCACTGCTAGTGGGCGTCAGGCTTTGAAATGTTTTGTACTGCTCTAAAATGAATTTAATTTGTTGTACTATTTCTGAGGATCCCACAGATAAAGGAAAAGCTGTAGTGTAGTAATTTCAGGCTCTTACATTATACATAAAGAGATTTATGTGCGTGTGTGTGTTTTGAAAGCATAAGCTATTCATTTGTGGAGCTGCAACATCTTGTGTTTGTGCAATTTTCTGCTATTTTACCACACACTGAATTTTTGTAGGCTTGTGCTACTTTCAAAATACAGCTTCACAGACTCATTCCCCAGTCCCAGCTGCAGGCATTTTTTTTTCAGATTGCTGCATTAGTGTTCACTTGGGAGTGTCAGGGATTAGTAGCCAGGTGGTGTTCAGAGGCTCCGTGAACCCATAGATCAGCAAATTGTAGCAACTAGAATTCCACTCAATTGCTTCAGGCTTCTGATAACTATCTGCAAAAAATGTCAAAAACCACAGAGCACTGACACTGATTACATTTCAGACAACACAGCTCTGCCATCGTTAACATGCGAGCAAAAGCAAAGTGGGCAATCTTAGGAAGCCCCGGAGAGAAGATGTTCCACCCCAAATTCATGTACAGGGGCAGGCAATTGCCTGTGTGATCTAGAGATGTCAGCTCAGTAGATAGGCAGTACTGGACCTTCTTAACAAGCACAAGGGAGTCTGTGAGTTCAGGTCTGCCTGCAGTCAGACTCTGCTGGTGTATATAAAATTCACATGAGGATTTGATGTCTTATCTCTGGCTTCCCTCTGAGATCTGCTGGCATCATTTATGAGTCCCTGGCATGATATATGCCTGAACAAACGGCTGTTCTTATTGTTAAAGCTTCTGATTCCTATGAACTATCAAACAGCGGCAGCAAGTCAAATATGAGTTCAACCAGTATTCAGATTTGACTTGAATGATGAGCGTTGAGCACGAGATCAAAGTTGTCTCCAAGAAGCTAGCTTCCACTTTTATTCCAAGCAAAGGTTCCTCCCCCATAAGAATTTTTAATTGGCTATTAAGCCCAAATCTGACCAAAATCGAATATGTTCATAGACCTGTTGAATGTTGACTCATTGCCAATAAAATCATGTTGTCTGATAAATCTTTCTGCTTACCTCTAACTTCTGAACTCTTTCTCTCTGTTATCGCTAGCTTTCCTGTCCGTCTTTGTCAACTTTTTCTCATTTGCTCTTTTTGGGTACTGATTATGAAACATCCCAAAGGTGCTTTACCAAGAAGGGTAGTGACAGGAGATAAGACATCAATGAGAAAAAATCCCTAAAAACATAGGTAAACAGGTACCTTCTGAGGATACTTTATAAAATGGGAAGAGGAAAGCAAGGAGGTTTAGGAAGGATTTTTGAGATTACCATAAGACCATAAGACATAGGAGCAGAAATTAGGCCATTCGGCCCATCGAGTCTGCTCCGCCATTCAATCATGACTGATAAGTTTCTCGACCCCATTCTCCCACCATCTCCCCATAACCTTTGATCCCCTTACCAATCAAGAACCTATCTATCTCGGTCTTAAATACACTCAATGACCTGGCTTCCACAGCCTTCTGTGGCAATGAATTCCATAGATTCACCACTCTCTGGCTAAAGAAGTTTCTCCTCATCTCTGTTCTAAAAGGTCTCCCCTTTACTCTGAGGCTGTGCCCTCGGGTCCTAGTCTCTCCTACTAATGGAAACATCATCCCCACGTCCACTCTATCCAGACCTTTCAGTATTCTGTAAGTTTCAATCAGACACCCCCTCATCCTTCTAAACTTCATCGAGTATAGACCCAGAGTCCTCAAACGTTCCTCATATGTTAAGCCTTTCATTCCTGGGATCATTCTCGTGAACCTCCTCTGGACCCTCTCCAGGGCCAGCACATCCTTCCTGAGATACGGGGCCCAAAATTGCTCACAATATTCTAAATGTGGTCTGACCAGAGCCTTATAAAGCCTCAGCAGCACATCTCTGCTTTTATATTCTAGTCCTCTCAAAATAAATGCCAACATTGTATTTGCCTTCCTAACTACAGACTGAACCTGCAAGTTAACCTTAAGAGAATTCTGGACTAACCCCAGTCTATCCAATCTCTCCTCATAACTAAAACTCTCCAGCCCAGGCAACATCCTGGTAAATCTCTTCTGCACTCTCACCAGTGTAATCACATCCTTCCTATAATGGGGGTTCCAGAACTGCACGCAATACTCAGTTGTAGCCTAACCAGCGTGTTATGCAGTTCCAGCATAACCTCCCTGCTCTTATATGCCCCGGCTAATAAAAGCAAGTATCCCATATGCCTTCTTAATCATCTTGTCTACCTGTCCTGCTACCTTAAGGTGGACATACACACCAAGGCCCCTCTGATCCTCGGTACTTCCCAAGGCCCCACCATTCATGGTGTATTCCCGTGCCTTGTTTGTCCGTCCCAAGTGCATCACTTCACACTTATCCGGATTAAATTCCATTTGCCACTGATCAGCCCATCTGACCAGCCTGTCTATATCCTCCTGTAATCTATGGCTATCCTCCTCACTATTTACCACTCCACCAATTTTCATGTCATCCGCGAACTTACTGAACAACCCTCCTACATACAAGTCTAAATCATTTATATATACCTCAAACAGCAAGGGACCCAACACCGATCCCTGTGGAACTCCACTGGACACAGGCATCCAGTCTCAAAAACACCCCTTGACCATCACCCTCTGCTTTCTGCCACTCAGCCAATTCTGGATCCAATTTGCCAAATTGCCTTGGATTCCTTTGTTATCAGTCTCCCATGCGGGACCTTAACAAAAGCCTTGCTGAAGTCCAAGTAGACTACATCAAATGCATTACCCTCATCTACACACCTGGTCACCTCTTCAAAAAATTCAATCAAATTGGTCGCCTTAACAAAACCATGCTGACTGTCCTTGATTAATCCCTGCCTCTCCAAGTGTAGATTAATTCTGTCCCTCAGAATTACTTCCAATAGTTTCCCCACCACTGAGGTTAGACTGACTGGCCTGTAGTTCCCTGGTTTATCCCTTCTTCCCTTCTTGAATAACAGTACCACATTGGCTGTCCTCCAATCCTCTGACACCTCTCCTGTGGCCAGAGAGGTATTGAAAATTATTTCCAGCACCCCTGCTATCTCCTCCCTTGCCTCACTCAACAGCCTGGGATACATTTCATCCGGGCCTGGACTACTTAGAACCTCCTCCCTTTCTATGCTAATTTCTTTAACTATATCACAGTCTTTCTGCCTGATGTCCATATCCACGTCGTCCCTCTCACTTGTGAACACCGACACAAAGTATTCATTTAGAACCCTACCTACATCTTCCAGCTCCACACACAAATTACCACTGTGGTCCTTAATGGGCCCTACTCTTTCCCTAGTTGTCCCCTTACTCTTAATGTACTTGTAAAATAACTTTGGATTTTCCTTTATTTTACCTGCCAAGTAGCATTCTTATAGCCACAATCAAGAGTCCTGAAGTGTGTGTTACTTATCTGGTGTGAGAAGGATAACATCAAAGTAGAAGGACAGGCTGGAGTTGCTTGCCCAAACTGAAGTTTTTATATACTAACGCATGGAGTATATGGAATAGAATGAGTGAATTAAAGGCTCAGTTACGGCTTTGAGAGAGAGATATGGTGGCCATTACTGGGATAGGGCTGCAATTTTGTCATGAGTGGTTGTTCAATATTCCAGCTTACAAGATATTTAGAAAGGCTATAGACACTAGAAGAGGAGGAAGGGGAGTCACATCGGTTAAAGATACTATTACAACATTAGTAAGAGAAGATAAAGGTAAGGAAAAACAATCAGTTAAAATTGAGGAATAAAAGACGACTTAAAACTGTAATGGATGTTGTCCAAAGGTTTCCTGATAGCAGAAATGAACTGGTGGAATGTATTAATTTAGAGATCGGAGAGGCTTGAGGAAAAAAAGAGCTGATTTAAAAGGGGAGAATTTAATTTTCATATAGATCGGGAAGAACAGAGTAGCTCAACTCAGAAGGCAGAGAATTTATTTTTTACATTCAAAATTCAACAAGTGGGTAGGACATACTAGACTTAGTAATGAGTAATATGACAGACTAAGTTAAAAACCTAACAGTACAGAAATATTTAGCTAACAGTGATCATAATATGATAAAATTCAATGTTAGGTTTGAAAAGGAGAAAGGCTCGAGGGGCCAAATGGTCTACTCCTATTCCTATTTCTTATATGTGTTCTTATGTATGAAAGCTAACACTATTACTAAAATTCTAGAATTTGGTAAGGCTACTTTTAATAGGGGAGATTTTGTGGCACAGTGGGTAGTGTCCCTGTCTCTGAGCCATAAGCTCCAGGCTCAAGTCTCACCCCAGGAATTGATGGTTGAGGAAGGTGTGTTGGAGCCTCTACTATCACTATTCAAAAAACTCCAGACTACAACATGTATGTAAAAGTGCACGTTGCCATAGCAGCTTGGACTCCCTGAGTGATCTGTAATATATAATCATTACACCACCTTTAATAGGATTAGATAGAGACTGATGACAGCAAACTACCTAAACTGTTACTGGGAGGTGTTCAAAAATTAATTCAGCTTAATTCAGAGCCAGTATATACCCTGAAGGATCAAGAGCTCCACTTACCAAATAAAACAACATGGTTGATGAAAATGTGAAAGATAGCAAAAAACTAAAGGAAAGAGCATACAAAAGTGCCAAGAATAATGTTGGTCCAGGGGATTGGAAAAGATATAAAGAACAGCATCATCAAGCTACCTCAAGTATACAGCACACAAACAGATCATTTTGTCCAAACGGTCTGTGCTGGCTTTTATGTTCCACTTGAGCCTCCTCCCACTCTACATCTTATCCTATTAGCACATCTTTCTATTCCTTTCACTTAAATGCATCTATGCTATTTGCCTCAGCTATTACATGTGGCAGTGAATTCCACATTCTTACAACTTTCTGCACTTAAAAAATTCTCCTGGATCCCCTATTGGATTTATTAGTTACACTCTTTAGTTTTGGATTCCCCACAAGTGGAAACATTTTCTTCACATTTAGCCCATCAAACCTTCTCTTTTTTTAAAGACTTCAATCAGATCATCCCCCAGCCTTCTCTTTTTCCAGAGAAAACAGCAACAAGCTCTTCAATCTTTCCTTTCTGTTCTGGTATCAACCTTGTGAATCTTTTTTTTGCACCATCCCCAATGCCAATTCCAAGTGTGGGGAACCAAAGTTTGATACAAGTTTAACATACTCCTCTGCTTTTCAGTTATATCCCTCCAGGAATGAACGAACCTCGGTTTAGTTTTTGATAGCCAGAGAACAATGACTGACAACACTATCATTGAAGGCTTGAGTGGAAGGAGCTTTTGTCTGGTAAATTATTGTAAGAAGAGCAAAGATCACATACGATAGCAGAATCCATGGAGGGGTTTGAGGATGAGGCTGAGAATCCTGAGTGTCAGAATGGCACTAGCAGTCATCCAGGATAAAGTTTTTGTTTTATTCTTTCACAGGAAATAGGCATCACTGGGAAGGCCAGCATTTTTGCCCTTGAACTGAGTGGCTTGCTGGGCCATTTCCAAGGGGAGTTAAAGGTCAATTGCATTGCTGCGGGTCTGGGGTCCCTTGTAGACCAGACCAGGTAAGGATGACAGAGATTTCCTTCCCTAATGGGCATTAGTGAACCAGACAGGTTTCTGTTTACAACAATTGATGGTAGTTCCATGGCACCATTTCTGAGACTAGCTTTATATTCCAGATTTTTATTTATTAATTAAATTTAAATTCCACCAACCGTCATGGTGGGATATGAACCCATATCCCAGGGCATTGGACCCTGGTTTTCTTGCCCAGTGACATTATGACTACACCACCATCGCCCCTAATGGGCATGGATGTCTTTGGACGATATAAGGTTTGCTCCACAGAATTAAGGATGAATTTGTGGTGTCAACTGAAGCTATAGAAATATCTGATTACACTGTAGCAGAACAACAACACCAACAACCTGCACGTATGTTGCACTTTTTAACATCCCAAGGTCCTTCACAGAGGCCTGAGCAAAATGGGCAATGAAAGAAAGATTAGGAGAAATGAATAAGAGCTTGACATTGTGCATTTTAAGAAGGTCTTAACGAAGGAGAGGTAGGTGAGAGTGAAGAGGTTTTGTGGAGGAGTGGAACCTATGCAGCTGAATGCAGGGCCACTATTGGTGGGGTTGGAGTTGGGGGAGATGACTCATCTTTATTGTCTATAAGGCACAAATCTGTTCACACCTCTTGTTGACCTGGGGAATTTAATTCTAATCCCAATCAGAGTAAGATATAAAATAACCATTCACCCATGGTCTCGAGCATCATCCTCATCTTCAAGAACACAAAGAGACAATATAATTAAAGGGGACAATTCCAAAAGGGGTGCAGGAGCAGAGGAACCTGGGTGTATGTGTGCATAACTTATTGAATGTGTCAGGACAGGTTGAGAGGGGGTTAATAAAGCACTTTAGGCTTTATTAATAGCAGCATAGAATATATGAACAAGGAGATTATGTTAAACTTTTATAAGTTTAACATAAAGTCTACTTTGGCCTCAGTTGGGACTTGGCATCCAGTTCTGGGTCCACACTTTAAGAAAGATGTGAAGGCATTGTAGATAGTGCAGAAAAGATTCACAAGAATGATTCCAGGGATGAGGAACTTCAGTTATGAAGATAGATTGGAGAAGTTAGGGCTGTTTTCCTTGGAGAAAAGAAGGCTCAGAGCGGGTTTGATAGAGGTATTCGAAGTCATGAGGGGTCTGAATAAAGTATATAGGGAGAAACTGTTCCCACTCATGAAAGGATCAAGAATGAGAGGGCACAGGTTTAAAGCATTTGGCAATAAAAGCGAAAGCGACATGAGGAAAAACTTTTTCACGCAGCGAGCAGTAAAGTTCTGGAATGCACTGCCTGAGAGTGTAGTGGAGGGAGGTTCAATCGAAGCTTTCAAAAGGGAATGAGACTTATCTAAAAAGGAAGGAAGAATGTGCAAGGTTATGGAGAGATGGCAGGAGAATAGCACTAAGGGTATTACTCATTCGGAGAGCCAGTGCAGACATGATGGGTTGAATGGCCTCCTTCTGCGCTCTAACGATTCTGTGATTCTGTGATTCTCCACCTCAATATTTCCTGCCTCTCTCTGCAAATCTTCCTCTTTTATTTCTTTTCAGGATTGGTAGCCTTCCCGCTTGTCCTTCCTCCTCACTGCATCCACATTTGTTCTTTCAACAGAGTGGCACAAACACAGTAAGTCAAATGGCTTCTTCTGTGCTGTATGATCCTATGATTATGTTAAATTCAAGGTATGTTATCCTGTTCTAGTATCTTCTATTTTGTTTCGGAATTAATTGCACTTGCATTAATGGCCTTGATTCTTCACTTTGGTGCTTCAGTGAAAAAAATAACTGAACTCATCTAAGTTTCATGGATTATTAAACATACAAACATATGAATTAGAGGCCCAAATAGGCCATTTGGCCCCTCTAGCCTACTTCGCCATTCAATAAGTTCATGGCTGATCCGATTGTGGCTTCAACACCACTATCCTGCCTACTGCTGACACTCTTTGACTCCCTTGTCAGTCAAGAATCGATCTACTTCTGCCTTAAAAATATTCAATGACCCTGCCTCTAACACTCCCCGGGGAAGAAAATTCCATAGACTGATGATTCCCTCTGAGAGAAAAAAATTCTCCTTATCTTCCTCTTAAATGGGAGACCTCTTAACTTTAAACTGTATCCCATAGTTCTGGTCTCTCCCACAAGGGGAAACATCCTTTCACCACCCACCCTATCAAGCCTCTTCAGGATCTTATATGTTTCAATAAGATCACCTCTCATTCTTCTAAACTCCAATGGATACAGGCCCAACCTTGCCCAACCTTTCCTCGTAGGATAACCCCCTTAACCCAGGATTCAGTTGAATGAAGCAAGCTATATTTGAATCTATGCTGGATTGATTCAGAATTGTCAATTTTAAAGGAAATTATTTAGTACAGATGTGCAAGTATGAACAGCTGTAATGATGGATAGCACATATTCTCTGGGATTGCTATGACTGGTCGAAGGGGCTGCAATGGTCTTTGTTAGTAGTGTACACTTCTGTATTCCAACATTCAATGTGGCGATTTTATTTGAAATGATAAGGCCTCATATTTGGCAGTGTTATAGCTCTGCCTTTTTACTAGATATTATTAGACATAAGGTGATGAGAATGGCTAGCTCAGCTCACTCTGAAGTCTCTCAAACACTGGCTCATCCTATTCAAGCAGTATGTCCTGTCGGATGCATTTTTATTGGTACAATCCATTGCCTTCTTTTCATTTGACTGACTTCTCCAATTTTGCGGTAATTGAATCAAAGGCTGTAAACAGGGTGCCAAGAAGAAGCCTGTTGAACAGAAGTTTATTCAACAGGTTGGCCTGGCCCAATAATATGATCCTGTCTGCATGTTAGATGAATACACCTTAATGTGCCACAAATGAATGTACTTGACAAGGTTGGCTTTTGCCCATCGATGCTGTTACCTGTACTCCTTCATCCGTCACCCTTTGTGATTTTACACAATTTTACAATTATATATGTAACCATGTCAGTTTTCATTCTTTGGGCTCTCCATTGGTTGGACAGATAGCCTTCGGAGAAAGGTTATGGCTGAGCAAAGCCCAATGACTTTGACATGGCTTCCAATCCTCAAAATGGCTGGTGGGAGCCAAGAGGAGGCAGGAAGATGTAAATATAACGTTAAAAGGTTCGTATTTCCAGGGGAGATAGGCTTTCATCACAAATTAGCTGAACAAAAATGCTTCCATAACTGTTGGCCCATAACTTCCAATCTTGGGAGGGGGGGGTGGTGGGGGGGGATCATACCCAGGAGGTACCCCAGAAGTCCCCATGTCAGGGCTCCATGAGAATTTTCAGGGAAGTTCAAACTTTCGATGGGCAATTACCCTGCACTGGGAACCATCCAACACTCCAACTTAAATCAGAGACTTTGAATGGTTCTGACTGCCTTAGCAGAACAGTTACCCAGGAAAAGTTAGAGGCACTAAAACTGCTTTTAACTCCTGGGTAACTATTTTAATATTCCAGTGACCTCCCTACACACCCCACCCCCCCCTCCCCGACCTCACTCTCACCTCCCCTATCCCACAATGTACATCTGGCCTTCCCGACGGACCACCCAACCCCCTCCACACCCCCTGACCCTCCCATCACTGATCACCCGAATCCCCCCCACCCCTGACACCCCACCACCCTACCCACTTAGCTTACACACTTACCCTCTCCCTGGCTTCTCAAAGTGGCAGGGGCTTTTAGCTACCTGCTTTATGGCAGCTGGTGCTGTAAAAAGGGGGCATGGCCTTCTTTCCTCCGACACTGCTGCACTTGACTGAAGGCCTCAGGAACCCATTGCACTGCACTATCTCATCAGGCCCAAGTTGATAGGTGGAGCGCGTAAGGTGTAGCTCCCGACTCAGGTAAGGATAAAGGAGTGGAGGGGCAATCCGACTGTGGTTGCCACTCCTCGAAAGTTATGGCCCCTAGTCATGGGTGTGGCCAAAGGGAATGTTTTGACTGGTAAGTTTAGGCATCACATTTATTGATGGTAGTTTGCTGTTAAGGTAACATTTGAATTCAGCACTGAGTTTCCTGTTGTATGTGCATAAAGGGAAAACAGATGTTGGAGTTTAAAGATTCAGCACATTCAGTAATGGGCATATAAGAAAATGAAACGCTTCAGTAAAAATGCTTCACGACAGGTGTTATCTCAGACTGAACTGTGAAGCTCCCAATATGAGAAATGGTTAGACATGTAATGGAAAATAGAATGGTCTTCATGTAAAAAATACAGCTACTTATGGATAAGATATGCTGCAAGAATTTTTCCACTGGTTGCTAAAATAAGCATGCGGTTAAAGTCACACGTGTGGGGGTTGGTTAGCTCAGGCGGGAGGTGGCTAGAGTGTGGTGCAGAATAATGCCAATGGCTTGGGTTTAATCCATGAAATGGCACTGGTAGTTCATGAAAGGTTGCCTCCTTGCCTTGCCCAATGCTGGATGCAGAGGTGGTGCCCCTTAAGCAATGGTACATAACCACTTGTCTCTCTCTAACTCAGAGAGATGCCTATAGCACCTTGTAGACGATCGCCTGAGATTTTGCTGTTTCCTAAGGGCTCCACACCTTAGAGCCAAAATGGCACCGGAGCTCAGGATCTGGATGTCCTATACCCAGCACCCACCATTTTCCCTGGGTGGGGCGGGGGGGGGGGTGGGGGGGCTGAATATATTTTGCCCAACTGCAGGTCATGGAGGCAGCAGCACATTTAGAAGTGTAGCTGCCTTCAAACAGAAGCAATTTTGGTCATCAATGTTTTGGAAACATGATTTGTGGGCTTAGGCATTTTAGGAAAAGGTCTGAACCTACTGGAGTTCTTTGGAGAGGTCAGTTCCCTTCTGGAGAGGTCAGGCACCCTTTGGGAGAGGTCAGGTTCTATTTCAGAGAGGTCAGATACCCTTTGGGAGAGGTCAGGTTCTATTTCAGAGAGGTCAGGCACCCTTTGGGAGAGGTCAGGTTCTATTTCAGAGAGGTCAGGTACCCTTTGAGATTGTTAAGAATAGACATGAATGTGTGCAAAAAGTGGACAATTCTGTGGAACTGTCAAGTCACTTAAATCTCCTGCCATTTAAATCTTGAAAAAAAAAACAGTTGTTTTGCAGTTGAAAAAAATCAGTGCTAGAAATTTCACTAAAGGTTTGTTCACAGAAGCCTGAGTGCTATCATTATAGTATTATTTCTGCTTGACTGCTTCCACAACCTATCATTATCACAGTGGAGGCCCTCTAGGTTCACCCAGTTTGATTGGCAGATCCAAGTGGTTATGAATAGATGAGCTGTCTTAGATGCGGGGCTATGAGTGCAAATTTTTATTTTATAATTAATTATAATTACTTGAAGGAAATGTTTATTGTTATAAAGGATTAAGTACTTCAAGGAACTTTTCATAAGAGATTAAGTACTTGAAGGGATTTAAATGTATTGAATGGACTTTTATCAATTAGAGTGTTTTTGTTAAATGTAGTGTTTTTCACTGGGTGCTTAGAGCTGCTTCAAGTCTAACTCTGGCCTGCAGAGCAATCTGAAAGGACTTTCAGAATGTTCCCTGTTAATGTCATGACATTACATGCTCAAGAAAATCCGCAAAGGTTTAGGCATCACGATAATTGCATTGGGGACATTGTAACATAATTATGTTGCGCGGGTGTAGTGACTGATCCACTTTGGCCTAATGGTATAAGTTCATCCCCTTTACATTGATGCCAGTTCAGAAAGAGACCTTTCCTTTGACAGTGACTTCCAACCCCGCAAACTCAACCACCCAGAAGAATAAAGGCGGCGGGTATGTGGGACCATCATCACCTGCAAGTTCCCCTCAAAGTCGCAAACTATCAGGACTTGAAAGTGTGTTGCCGTTCCTTCATTGTTGCTGGGTCAAAATCCTAGAACTCCCTCCCTAGCAGCACTGTGGGTGTACCTTCACTGCATGAAAAAGAGCGGTTCATGAAGGGCACCTTCTCAAGGGCAATTAGGGATGGGCAACAAATGCTGGCTTCTCTCACGATGCCTACACCCTATGAAGATACATAAAAAAAAACAGTGCTGTGATATGGCAAGCTAAATCTGTACAGCAGTGTCCCTATGTAAAAATCCACCCATATAAAGGGTTTTCCAACAAGGGAAAAACTCATCAATTTGACACTGATTGTATTCAGAAATCAGGGGTGGACTCAGAAATATTTTAAGCAGACTCCATTCAGCATATCATGGATTTCTAATAATGTAATCAATTTTCTAGAAACTGCAGCCAGAATCTGTCAATTGGTTTATTGTTGGATCCTGGTCACGACCTTAGTTGGACTAATGGATCCGGACTGCACGCTTGTTTCAGGATGACTGAGTTGGTACCATAGACCAGCATAGACCAGTGGTAGATCAGCAGACTGTTCTTAGGTAGGGTACATTCTATTTATTTACAGAGGAACTCAGCAGCTACATTTGTGTGTTTACAATTCAAACCCTGTCTCTCCATTACAGACTCTAACTATCGACTACTGACTACTGAGGTGGCCTGCGCTACTCTGCTATTGGATACTAAGATCATGTGATCTTCCATTATAACATATTTCATAAAGGTATATTACACATCAGATTACCACATCCCTCCCCCTTTACTGAGAAATACTTTTTACAGTTACAATTACAATTTTTCTCAAAACATCAAATTATTTACATGGATAAGTAATTTGCATATTCAGTCTTTCTGGGGGTTTCCTTATGGATGTAGAACATCTCAGCTCTACTGCTTCAGATGTTTTGTCAGGAACTTCTTTTTCTGGTGTTGTCCGAACATCAGGTTCTTCGGTGGACACCTGCAAATCTATTTCAACTCTTGCAGATACAGCCGATCCTTCAGACACATCTGTCCTCAGTTGAATTCTTTCAACAGGAGACGTTGACGCAGTCGTGAATACTGGAGGAATCATTTCCTGATAGTTTTGTTTATCTCCTCCTTATATGGTCTATATGTCTCCAAATGACTCGATCTTCCATTTTCACATGGTAAGAAAGAGGTCCAGTCACTGCACTTATTTCACCTGATAACCACTTTGATCCTTCTCCAAAATTTTTCACATATACCGTCTCTCCTACGGTAAACTTCCTGTCATGACTATGCCAGTCATGTCCAGTTTTCTGACTTCCCTGACTCCTTTCCACCTTCCCCCCTAAATTTGGCATTATTAACTCAACCTCGTCCTGAGACGGCGTTTCATCAACAATTCCGCAGGTGTGACACCTGTTGTTGTGTGAGGGGTGGTCCTATAATGGAAAAGAAAACGTGCTAACTTGGTCACTATGGAGTCTTCAGTTAATTTCTTCACGCCAGTTTTGAATGTTTGAGCCGCTATCTCGGCCAGTCCATTTGAAGAACAGTGATACGGTGAAGTTTTTACATGAGTGATACCATTGAGGCTGATAAACCGTTGAAACTTAGCACTCGTAAATGCCATGCCGTTTTCTGATAAGACCACTCCTGGTGGTCCATTGATGGTGAAACTTTGACATAGCTTGTCAATTGTAGCAGAAGATGTTGGTGACTTCACCTCATATATGTTCATCAATTTTGAGTGAGCATCAACAACAAGGAGAAACATTGTTCTCATAAAAGGTCTCACATAGTCAATATGTAATTGCACCCATGGCCTTCCTGGCCACTCCCAAGGGTATAACGGAGCTGTTGGAGGTAAATTTTGCACTTGCTGACACTGCATACAACTTCTCACTAAGCTCTCTATTTCTCCATCCATTCCAGGCCACCATAGGTAGCTGCATGTTATAGTCTTCATTCGGGAAATACCTGGATGTGCACCATGTAGTTCAGTTAGTTGTCCTTTTGGAGGAACAATCACTCGAGCTCCCCACAATAAGATACCATCCTGGCTGGTTATCTCATATCTTCTGTGAAAATATGGTTTCATTTCATCAGATTCCTGCTCTTGTGACCAACCGTGAAGAACTTTTTCTCATACTTTGGATAAGACTGGGTTTCAACTTGCCCAATCTCTGATTTGTCTGGCACATACCGGTGATGAATCTAAGAAGTTCAATAATAAAATGAGTTCCTGAGGAACTGGAACATCCTCATCATTTTCTTTCAAAGGAAAATGACTAAGTGCATCAGCGTTTGCAACCTGATTTCCAGGCCAATCCAATTTAATTTCTTTCAACCAGTTTCGTCCAAGGAGTCTTGGCCCCTCACCTAACGCCATAAAGGGTAATTTTACTGATTGACTTCCAAAACGTACAGTAACCCTGCTTATGCCTTTGATTTTGATGTCTTCTCCCGTGATGTCTTCTCCCGTGTAAGTTTTCAATTTGGCATCTGTTTCTTCCAAGCTTAATTTACATTCTCCATAATTCAGGTATGTGAAGGTATGCTCACCTAATACTGTAGTGGAAGCTCCTGTGTCCACCCCCATTCTGATAAGCCTATCGTTCACCCTCACTGTTACATAGATTGGCTCTGTTCTTCCTATATTCAAATTGTACAACGGATAAATATCTGAATCTGTAACTTCAGGCTTTTCCACATTATGGATTTCACGGGGTTTTTTCTTTTCATTGGAAATTTGTCTGACTCTATCCTTACAACGTCTCATGAGGTGTCCATTTCGGTGACAGTATAAACATTCCATTTTTTAAAACTTCCATTCATTACAAGGTTGTCTGCTTCCATCTCTGTTACCATTATTCCATGTTTTCGCTGCTAAGTAATTTATTTTTATTTGTCTGCAAGCGGTGGCTACTTCTCACCAGAGCTGTACATTTTCACACCCTTTTTGGCTCGCCCAACATAGAGGACGGCGCCATTTTGCGCTCCTGTATGGATTTTGAGATCCTCACTGCACCTTCCATGGCCAGTGCTATTTCTAGCACCTTCTGAAAATCCAAATCTGTTTCAGACAGTATTCTCTTCTGTCAAACCACACCAAACGATTTCTAAGCATATCATTTATAGATGTACCAAACTCACAATATTCCGTTAACTGTTTCAGACTTGCCACATAACAAGCAACTGTCTCCCCTGGGGCTCTATTTCTTGAGTTAAATTTGAACTGTTACATTGTTACCGAGGGCTTGGGCTGGTAATGACTCTTCATAAGGTTCACTAAGTCAGCAAAACTTTTTGAATCCAGGGCACTGGGTGCCGTCAATCCATAGGTCTTACTTCCGCATGTGGATAAGAGGATTGCTTGCCTCTTCTCGTCCCCCGCAATGTCGTTAGCTTGGAAAAGCAACGCGAGGCATTCAACATAGTGAGACTAATTGTATGCGGTTGGGACGAAAGGATCAACTCTTCCAAACTGCGGTATGCTTCAAGGGGACTGTTTCGATGATTAGGACAGAAATTCTACCTATAATTACTGTGCAAGGTACAGTCTAACTTCGGATCACTTGATTTCCTTCCTCGCTTTTTCTGGCATTTTTTTTGTCTTTCCTTGCTTTCTCCTCCTCGCCAGTTTGTTGGATCCTGGTCACTAGTTTAGTTGGACTAATGGATCCGGGTTGCACGCTTGTTTTGGGATGGCCCAGTTGGTACCATAGGTCAGCAGACAATTCTTATGTAGAGCACGTTCTATTTATTTACAAAGAAACTCAGCAGCTACACTTGTGTGCTTCCAACTCAAACCCCATCTCTACATTACAGACTCTAACTCTCAACTACTCCTACTGACTACTAAAGTAGCCCACCCTACTCTGCTATTGGATACTAAGATCATGTGATCTTCCATTTTAACATTCTTCTTAAAGGTATATTACTCATCAAGTTACCACTGATATATTATTGGCATTTGAATTCTTGCTGAGAAGGGCCAGAAGGGTTGTGTAGTAAATGAAAAAGTAGCAATAGTGCAGTCGGAGTATTCCTTTAAGCTTGTGATTGAGTTACATTTCGAAAGTTACATGGGCCAGCATTTTCCTGTCGGCGAGCGGGGGGTGCGGGGCCTGCTCGCTGACACGTAAAATGATGCACAGTGGCATCGGGCGTGCATCCTGACATCACCGCACATCATTTAGGTTGTCAGTTTGGCAGTCACGGAGCCAAGTCGGCTGTGCGCCCGTCGAACTGTCATAGGCCTATTAAGGCCTGTTAAAAGCTAATTAACTCAATTTAATGAGCAGCCCGTCCAACCTTAAGGCTGGGGGGCAGGTGAAGAGCCCAGGCGGCCTTCGCATTTTTCATGAAACCTCATCCACGGGTGGGATGAGGTTTCATGAACTGTTTTAAAATATAATAAAAATGTATACATTTATTCTTTGACATGTCCCAGCTCATGTGATAATGTCACATGAAGTTTAACAATCCTTTATTTTAAAGTTTAAAACTGAAACAAAATCTCCCTGAGGCACCTCTGTCCTTTAGGGAGATCTTTGCGCTCTTTCATGCGCAAGCACGAAACAGTGCAGGGAACCACTCAGGGAATTCCCTCCCCACCCGCACAGGGAGCGCACAGCGCTTCCGGGTGCACGTCACGATGGGCGGGCCTTAGTTGGCCCGCCCATGTAAAATGGCGGCACGGCCCATAATGGGGACGCCGATCTGGTTCCCGCCCACCCGCCCCCACACACATCCCCCTGATGGGGGGAAATTTCTGGCTATGGACTCCATCTCTATATTCCACCTGGTTCAGGCTATGCGTGACAAGATATGATCTGACCCTGTAAGCCGATTCTTTTTGCCAGCAGTCCCATTCTGTTGATAAAGTTCAAACAACTTCAAGATTTAAGACGTACCAAATGAAAACATTTTAAGGTTAATAAAGCCTGGAATGCTTAGGAGGTATAACATCCAGTAAAATCCCCCTCTAATAACGGCCCGGATGTTGCAGTCAACAGTGAAGCAACGCCACTTGCTGCTGACCTCAAAGAAAACTGTACAAAGATCTAGTGATGGAACTTCAGTTAAGATCTAGCGAACTCTGGTTTTCCCTTTCCTCATGGTAATTTGATGCCAGGTCAAGGGGACTTCCAGGCGTGCAGCAGCAGTGATGTCAGCAAGTAGGGTGAGCAACCAATCACATTGAAGTTTTCTCACGGTCGGAAAACCAGGAGGCTAGAGGCACTGATTATCATCACTTTTAATTTAAAATTTCTGATAGCAAAATAAATGATTTATGATTGAATTAAGATAGAAACTAAAATATCATAAACATTAAAAAATATAGAATATAAAAACGTGGAATGTTTTATTGTAATGGAGAAATTCCACATACACACAATTAGCTTTTCAGACCCAGTGAAGGTGTTCAGCAGTAATTATTAAGCCAGTGTGCTGTTTAAAAACCCTGTCGCATCTTATTTAACAAGGTGTAATGTTTTCAAGGGTTTTTACATGGAGACTAATAGTGGAAGTTCTTAACAATTCAAATGATATCCATTGATTGAGGTTTAGGGGGACCTCAACAGTGCTCCCTCTGGAGCAGCATAGAATCACTGGAGTTCTGCGTTATCCTGTGCATGTGCCGACTCTCGAAGTTACGGTCAGTTTCAGTGGAGTAATGATGGTGAATTATGACAGATTCACCATCATTACCACTGAGAAAATCCAATTCAACATTCCTCACTTAGATACATGATAGCAGGTACTGGAGACAACACGGATTCTCAAACAAAGGGATAAAACAAATGGATAAAATTCAAATCGTATTTCAAAATTAAAAATTCTACTGTCATTAGCCCATCAAAGGTGACTGGGAGCTGTGCAAAAGGTCAAATTTTGAACTGCACTGTTATTATTTGGCGTATGATTCTGATGAGTACATTCAGCATGTTGAACTTTGGCAACAGATAATAATTGGCTCAGGAAATGAACCACCCCAATTAATTTTTATTGTCTGCTACGGAAGCTACATCTAAGTTCCAAAATAAAGATGCTGGATTCAGTAGAATTTGGTCTTGGATCTGACTTCCGGATTCAGGCGTACTTCAGTAGTTGCCCATGTAATTAAGGAGTGTACTCGGGAGTTGACAGGAAAGGAAACACCTAGTACTTGGGCTTGGCAATTTCAATCTTGCCTTTGAGCCCAAATATTGTGGGTTCAAGCTCCAGTCCAGACCTTGATACCTCAGTGCAGGATTGAGGGACTGTCGCATTGTTGAAGGTGCCTGGTGCCACCTTTCACAGAGATGTTAAACCAAAAGCCCTTCTCCTTGTTCAACTCGCTACCAAAGGCATCGTGGCACTATTAGAAGAAGAACAGAGTGTTTTCTTGATGCCATTTGTTGTTTATGACAGCTTGCAGTGCACAGATTGGTTGCTGCATTGTTTTATGAAACAATAGTAACTAAACTCCAAAAGCAATTCACTTGCTATGAAGTATCTGCATTAACATGAAGCTCTCAGCTTTGAGCCGGATGGTTGTGAGTTCAAGTTCCTTGCCAGATACTTGAACACATAATCCAGGGTGAGAAAGAACCAGATGAGGAGAAATACTTTTATGCAGCAAGTTGTGGCCCATTGCATATAAAGCGAGGCATAAGTAGATACAATAGTAAGTTCCAAAAATAAATGATATATGTATATTTAAAAGGCAATTTTTTTCAGTGCTATTTAGAGAGCTATGGAGTGAGACTAATTGGACACCTTTTTCAATGAGCCAGCACAGACATGACCAGCCAAATGGCCTGCTGTTATATTGCATGATTCTATGATACTTCAGTGCAATATTGACAAAATGCCACACTGTCGGCGGCACTGTCTTCCAATTGAGACATGAAATAAGTCTGCCCCCTAGGTAGATATAAAAGGTCCCACAAGGAAAAGAAGGGGACCTCTCCTCAGTGCCCTGACAAAAATTTATTCTTCAAACAACGTCACTAAAACAAATTACCTGATTACTATCTCCTCACTGTTTATGGGAGCCTGCTGTGTGTAAATTGGTTGCTGCGTTTCATACACCAGTGACTGCATTTAAATAGTAAATAATTGATTTAGAGCCATCCTGAGTTCCTGAAAGGCGCTATAGAAATCCATGTCTTTCTTTTCCATTTTGGATGTCCTGAGTACGTAACACGTTCTATGTAAATTCAGATTCTTTCTTTACCTGTTCTGTTCCTGACCTCCCAGCACTGGCTCATGCTCAGTATTTCTTCCTGCTCACTATTTACTTTTGGTTGTTTCATGGGGACCATCTGTGAAACAAGATGACCTGAAAAATCAGTGCAGGGATAAGCAATGTAGTCTGCACCTCTGTGTCCTGGACTTGATGCTGGCAAAGGGATTGGCTGAAGACAGAATTGCTGAATTTGGGATACTTTGCATTCCAAATGGACATTAGACTCATCAAAATCAGCATGCGATTTTCATGCCCATTTGGAATACTAAATGGGACATTAGTCCCACAGGTGAGAGCAGAGAATATTACCAGCAGAGATGACGCATCTTCCTCACTAACAGCTGAGTCTATTTGCACATGATTAATATAACAGAAGCACCAATGGGATCATACAAATGTCCTTAATCACATTTTACCACACTGCCACTTCTGTTAATAAAAGGACAATAAGGGTCAATTATAATGTAAGGATGAGATTGGATTTGAAATATATACACACACACACATATATATATATATAAAGCATGTAGAGTGTATTAAGAGTGCATAATCTGTAGGATACTCTTTCGAGTTATCAACAGTCACAGATTGCAACTCTTTTCGAGTACAATCACAGTTCTTGGTTTTCCAGGAGTGGGACATGAACCCACAACCCTCTGATTTAAAGGCGAGAGTGCTATGAACTGAGCCACAGCTGACACCTCCATAATCTGTAGGATAGTGAATATTAATTATTCAATCAATTAACACAGAATAAAGCAAAATCAGATTATTGTGCATCATTTATGTCATCTGTTGCCAACAATATCCTTGGAGTAAATTAAAACCCTTATTGCTGAGATCCCAGAGATTACAGTAAAACCTATCATTGACTAAAGGCATACAATTTCTTATCTGGCTAACTTTACTGGCAAGGATTCTTATTTGATCCAAACTGTTAGAACTGTCATGAAGGCTAATTAAGCAAGAGGAATTCTAATCAAAGCACACCTTAAGTGGAGCAGTCATTCAGCCTTTTGAAAGATTGCCTGATGCATTAACAATTTTTGAAGATGATGACATTATAAAGAAATGTAAATATGTCAAAAAATATTGTGTTTCCAGAAGTAATGGAGACATATTTGGAAAGATTAATGTATGGCAATGAATTGCATTAAAAAAAATGTGGGTCAATAAAATAAAGAGAGAAACCTTTTCTGTTTCTTCCCTTAAATTCATAATGGGTTTAATCTTGGACCTCTAAACAAAATGAAAACCTCACGCTTTACAGTGAAATTATTTTAATTATTGATAATCTCTTTATTGTTGACAATTGTGTTAAATTTCAACCTTTTAATTGAAATGTTCAATTCATATGAAATACCTATCCAATTGTAAAATTGTTGCTCATGAATTAGATTTTACCATGTACTTTAGAACTTATTGATAATACCTAAGTACTCACTCTTCATAATTCATTATATATCAGAAGTCAGTTATGATCGGATGGATCTTTAAATAATGTTGCTTCTTATAGGTTGTGTTTGATGTGCTGTACCATTCAAAATCATAAAGCAAACCCATCAGGCTAAATGTAATAGAGACAAATGGTATTCTAATATTAGTCTTAGTACACGGTTCACAGTGTACAATGTGTTGCTTCTCTCATGCATTCATTTGACACTTTTGCTTAGTCCTATACCAGCTCAACATGATACTGCCCAATTGTTTCCTTTGTTATGGCCTATAGAGAACATGAGCACAGTAAATAAAATGTAGATCGGATACACCATGCTTTTTGGTAGGAAGCTTTTGTGTTACAAAGGCAACTCCCATTAGAAAATGCATTTGAGAAAATGTTGCAAAGCCAAATACTATTTGCGTATTGTGGTAAGGTCATACACATCCTCTGGCGTTAAGCTACAGAGAATGAGACAAGAAAGAGCAAGAGCAATGAATTTTGTTTTACAAACTGCTGGATAGAATTAATAACTATGCCAACTGAGGGGGTGAATGTTACAGTGTGGTTATTTGATAATGACCAATTATAAAAAGTCCCCACGACAGGTGAAGTAACAAAACACATACAACTTTACAAGGTTTTTGTTGGGAAAGAATTAATATTGAGTTGTGTTCTGATTATTATTTTGACAGAAAAGACCCTACTCTGCAGCAGAATTGGACATTAAAGCTGCTTCTCATGGTTAAACACCAACAAACACCAGGGTGTCAATGTAACCAGATTTACCATGTGCAGGATAGACTGGTGAGATAGTGTAAAAAGAATTCTGAAACAACACTGGGTGTTGGCACCAACACACAAGGTGATAAATTGCTCTGACAATCCTGTTAACTGGTTGCTCTGCTTCAGTTCAGATATACCAATTTTAGTTCTTCAAAAGGCTTGTTAATATGCTGCAAAAGAGCCAGGGCAATTGTTAAGTGGGCAAAGGTCAAGAGTCTTTAATTCAAAGTGGGGACTTCTATGAAGCAATGGGTTATTAAGTCATGTGGAGCCGGCACTAAGCTGTCCTCTAGGAGATTACATGAAGCTGAAACTTCTGAAAATTGCTGTGTTTTATTCTGTTTTCGCTTTGTCAACGAATCCCTGTGTGTGTGTGTGTGTGTGTGTGTGTGTGTGTGTTTCTTATGAAGTCCTTTTTCCTTTTTCCCAAAACGCCCACACACTGCTTGTTGCTGTAGCTGATATGCAGGCTGTCATAACAATGAAGCTGGAATTTGGCGAAACTGTTAGCTCACAGCACTCACCCCCGGAGTCTGTTTGGCAGGTTCTGGTTTCTTCTCTAAAGAAAGAAAGAGGAAATGAAAAGTGATAAAGAATGTGAAACGGGAGAAATCTGTGCTTTGCCCTGATCACTCGAATGGCTCGATCTGCACAAGAAACTTACAACTTCTGCTTCACCCAACCAGCTAGCAAGCAGATATTTTGAAAGCAGCAACAGGCTTTCATACATGAGTTAACTTCTCAAAACCCACTCGAATTGTTCTACTATATTAGTATTCAGTACTATAATTTCCTCATGATTATGATAAAATCTTAGCAGTGTTTCTTGAGAACGAAGCAATCAAACCTTTGGTTTGTTTAAAGTCTTCATTTTTAACTGGTACATGTATCTCTTCTGATGCTGAAGGAATCTCCTTCCTGTAGTTAGCTGAAGGTTCCTCACACTTTTTCTTCTGTTAAACAGAACGCAGGAAAGATGAACCAATTGATAGCGACTATGAATACTTGGATGCAATCATGCAGCCTCTGATGCCCACTCAGGGCATGTGTGACCGATGACCTTGGTTACCTTCAGGGCTGCCAATCTTTACCAGGTGGGGGAGATGCTCCCCTTCAGCAGGATGAATGTGACTGCTTTGCTGAACGCCTTCGCTTTCCTCGGGGGCCCCTCCAGCGTGTTTGCCAACAAACACATGAAAAAAAAATGCAGCATTTCTGCCGCATCCTAAAGTTATCAGGATCCACAGCTGTTTCAGTCAGAGACCTCGGTGAGCAGCTAATCTTATCTCCAGCACCGTGCTGCATACCTGCACATCGCTTGGAGCCACCGTGTGTTGAGTTCACCGTAATGCCAAGGCTATGCGGCAGATAATGTGCAACAAGTACAAATAGAAACATGAAAGTACACACTGGCAGCTATATGTTTAACTCCTGGTGAATAGAGACAAGCCACAAAGCAATCCCAGAGATTTCATTCAGATCTCACATCTTGCTTAAAGGCAAAAAAAAAAATTAGATTATCCAACTTTTCTGTGGCTCTTTATGAATGTACTTGTGTGTCAGTACAAAAACGCTTTGACAGTAAATTTCGCTAATTTGATAAGACTTGTTAAAAGCCACAGCATCCTCCTTCTGGCAGGCAAACTGTCAATTTCAGGTTCATTTCATCGACCGAGCAAGCAGTGACCTCTGGGCACTTGGAATCAGTCACTTGTGTATTTGGTAGAGGTTCAACTCAAGGGAGAGTTTGACCGTATAAAACTCTTAACGTCGGTGTTTACAGGTTTTAATCCTCACCTCTCAAAACAGGAGCTTCATACTAGTATGATACTGAGTTTGACTGTTTACATGCAGCCATGGTATCATACTGGCATCATTTTATAACCTGCATTGCTTTTCTACAGGCAACAGGTGGGATAACCATTGTGGTGTCAGTGGATGTCTTTTCCACCCACTCTCAACCAGCCCCCTCCCCGGGTGGAGTACAAAATTCCACCCATTACCTCTGGCTAGCAATCTAACTGGAAGATCATAAAATGATGCAGCACAGAAGGAGGCCATTTGGCCCATCGTGCCTGTGCTAGCTCTTTAAAAGAGCTATCAGGTCAGGAGCTTGATAGAGTACTCTCCACTTGCCTGGATGAGTGCAGATTCAACAACACTCAAGAAGCTTGACACCATCCAGGACAAAGCAGCCCGCTTGATTGGCACCACATCCACAAACATTCACTCCCTCCACCACCGATGCACAGTGGCAGCAGTGTGTGTCATCTACAAGATGCACTGCAGGAGCTCACCAAGCCTACTTAGACAGCACCTTCCAAACCCACAACTGCTACCATCAAGAAGAACGAGGGCAGCAGACACATGGGAACACCGCCATCTGGAAATTCCCCTCCAAGCCACTTACCATCCTGACTTGAAATACATCACCCTTCCTTCACTGTCGCTGTGTCAAAATCCTGAACTCCCTCCCTAACAACACCGGGTGTACCTACACCACATGGATTGCAACAGTTCAAGAAGGCAGCTCACTGGCACCTTCTCAAGGGCAATTAGGGATGGGTAACAAAAAATGCTGGCCTAGCCAGTGACACCCGCACCCCATGAATGAATAAAAAAAGGCTCAATTAGTCTCACTCCCCTATTCTTTCCCCTTCAATTTTTTATCCAATTCCCTTTGCAAACCTACTATTGAATCTACTTCAGCTACCTTTTCAGCAAGTGCATTCCAGTTCAAAACAATTTGCTGCACAAAAATAATTCTCCTCATCTCAACTCTGGTTCTTTTGCCGATTCCACCTTTTGATTCCTCTCATCTCCACCTATCCGAGGTGTTTCACACCCAACATAGACCAATGGAATGGGCGGAATTTCACAGCCTCGCTGTGCCAGGGGTGGTTAAACACAGTGAGCCATTCAAAACTCCATTGGCTTCAGTGGGACCGTAAAATCCCGCTGGCGTAAAATTCCGCCCGATGAATATTTGCATTTGAATTTTCAGATAAAGCACTTTTGGTGACAGGGTGGGGTGTCAGCAGGTTAGGATGGGAGGTGACTGGGTGGGTAGGGTGGCAGGGTGATAGGGTGAATGGGGTGCCGACTCATTTACTTGAATAGTTATGGGGGGCAGAATTTTCACTTCGGCAGGCAGGCACGCGCCCGACCCGCTTGAATGTGAAATGACGTGCGTCAACGTTAACACATAGTCAAGTGATAGTTCGGTCGGAGGTTGCGTGCGGGAATTGGCAGCACGCCCACCGACATTTAAAAGGCCTGTTAAGGCCATTAAAGGGTCAATTAACTTAAATTTTTCGCTGCCCATCCAACCTTACTGTTGGCGGGCAGGCGAAAAGGCCAAACGGCCTTTGCACTTTTTTGGAAACCTCATCCACGGGCGGGATGAGGTTTCCAACATCAAATAAAAATGAAATAGATTTTTTTCAGATTTCACTTATAACGTGTCCCTACTCATGTGACAGAGACATGTTTTATAACATTTTCTAATCTTTATTACGTCTTTTGAAAACTCTTCATCTCCCTGAGGCAGCTCTGTGCCTCGGAGATTTTCAAGCGTGCACTCGGGTGCCTGCACCAAGTTCGCATTCGCCATACTCGCCCTTTTGTACCCGCCCCCCCCCCACCACCTCGTACAGCAGCGCTGAGTGCTGCCACTGGCGTTTCACGCTGGGCAGGCCTTAACTGACCCACCAGCGTGAAATTGCCTTCCAGTCTCGATCATGGGCAATGGTCGGTTTCCTGCCTGCCCCCGCCCACCCCCGCCAAGCCTGCCCGACAAGGGCTAAATTCTGCTCCCAGAAAATACCAGACAGAAGGAAAAACAGGGCTAACTCCTGGCTAACTATACAACTGACTCCCCCCCACCCCCCCATCCACCCGGCTTTCCCCCCTCTCCCGAAGCCTCCAATCCTCTGACCGGCCCCAACTCTCCGGCTCCCCCACCAATCCCGACTTTACCATTCTGCCACACTACCCACCCTTTCACCCCACCAACCCTGCCACCTCCAAACCTACCACCCTACCCAGCTGGCACCCCAGCCACCATCATTTTGTTTCTTTTTTAATTATTCATATAATATCTGATCACCAACCATTGTGCAAGAACTGTATCAGTACAATTTATCTCCATGGCAGCCAGGGCTGGCTGACAGTTAACCTATTTGACCAAGCAACAACTGATTAATCGGTTACTGGTGGTGTTGGTTGGGGGAAGAATGTTTGGGCAGGACATTGGGAGAACTCCCTGTTCTTTGCATAGTGCGATCATTTACTCCCAAGTACAAGGGCCTCTGATAAGTGGTTTAACCCGTGGTAAACAGTGGTAAATGAGAAACTTGCCCTCGTCAGTGGATCTGTATCTCAGTATATTAGTTTCAGGAGGACAATGGGGTTTGCCTTCCTACCCATTTTGGTCTCTGCTTAATTCTGCACAGCAGCATTTTTATTTGTTTCCCCTCTTGCCCCTCATACGGAACAACTGTCCAACAGGACAGCTTGAGCACCAAGCAATACTAATGATGGGGACTGACTGGAACACATGAGAATAATCATTTTCACACACTGATCTACAAACAACAAATGAACCTCTATTGAGGATCACTTTTTTCTAAAAAAAAAATATATGCCTGAAGATGCTTGCCTGTTGACACTCCTTGGTGATAATCTGTAATCAATTGAATTAGACTAGGCATAATTGTTCCAAATTTTTTATGACAACAGATGTATTTAATGCACATTAAGCTCCACAGTTTGAAATTTGTAAGGATCTAGTTAAGGATTTGGAAAATCTTTTTTAAAAAATGTTGTCTTTCCACAACCAAACTGGAAGGTCAATTTCTCGTGGGTGAAGACAGTGAAGAAATATTACAATAGATTATGGCCTCTATTGTCAACTGGCCTTTTTTTGTCATTCATTACGAGATAGCTAAATTCTGCTCAACAGTGAACAGTAAAAAAGTTAAAAATAAAATGTGATCATCTCCCTTCCCCGGCACATATGCTCCCAATTCTGTCATTGTTCCACTTATTCTGGCAACAAGCTCCTAGCAAATCTCTCTTTGTCTCTGGTTTCAAAAGAAGGTAATTTACCTGTCATGTTTAAAATCCTTTCAGTTCTGAAGTGACCCAAGTGTCTCTACATCATGATGGTATCATCACTTTGTGGATCGTTATGCAGAAATGTACAATACCTGGGGCCTGAAAAAATAATCTGATTACATTTTATTTAATGGTTTCTTTCAAACAGCAGCAGACTGGGATTCCTTCAATTGGTATCGCGGCAAAATTTACAGTGATCCTTCCCTTGGCCGGCTCTGAAGACGTTTCCTGAGAATCGCATTAAGCAAGCGACCGAAAGTAGAAACTGATGCAACCGAGCCCATGGAAATTGTTGACCTTACAATTCCTCCTCCACTTCACAAAATTAAATTAAAGTCTGAAGCCATCGAACCATGGCTTCTGCGAATTAGACACATTTCAGAAATTGCAATTTTTTTTCAAATTTCCAATGGTTTTTTCAAATTTTGATGTAAATCATTCTGATGCTATAAAATACTGAAAATACCATTCGCGTCGTACCCTAGAGGTATCCTGGAAGATATGCTATGGGACCCCTTGGAAGTCCCAACACGAGGACTCCACGGGAATTGCTTGGTTCCAATGGGCATTTGCCCTGCGTCCAGGAAACCTCCGAAAAATTCTCCAACACTGAGTTACAGTCAGAGACTTCATGAGGGTTCTGACTCACTTACTAGAATAATTAGCCAGGAAATGTTAGAGGGGAAAAAAGGTCTAACTCCTGGGTAACTACACAACTGAGCTCCCCCTCCACCCCTGCCGCACCGCCACCCTCCAACAGTCCAACTCCACCCCCTACCCTCTGACCCTCAGACTCAACTGACACTCCGACTCCCCCACCAACCCTACCTCACCACCCTGCCACTCTGCCCAGCTGGCACCCTGCCCACCCCAGCACCCTGTCACCCTACCCACTCTGCCACCTACTGCCACCCTGTCACCCTAATCAGCTGGCATTGCACCCCATCAACCCAACCACCCTACCCAGCTGGCACCCTACTCACCCTAACACCCTAGCCACCCACCGGCATATCCACCCTCCCACCTGACCTACACTACACCCTGCCACCGCCACCCTCTCCCCTACCACCCTGCCACCCGCCACCCTGCCACCCTACCCAGCTAACATCCTAACTCTCTGCCCACCCTACCCGCCTACCTCACTCACACCCATTCGCTAACGTGGCAAAAAGCTATTTAAATGTCCCTAAATATTTCACTATGTTAGTGATTGAAGACTCACCAAAATACCACACTGAGTGCCATAAAAAGGGAGCAAGGCTTGGCATCCCCCAATGGTCCTGCACTGCCAAGAAGGGCAGAGTCACTCGAGGGGACTTTTTTTATTAAAACAATTTCAAATTCTTTATTTTTAATCCTTAAAATCTTCATCTCCCGGAAGCAGCTCTGTGCCTCAGGGACCTTTTCCTGCACCCACCTGCGCGCAGGCGTGAAGTTCCCTGATGGCCCTCCTCCTCACCCCCCCCACCCCCCCAACACAGGCAGCGCTGAGCGCTGCAGCACGCGTTTCACACTGGGCAGGCCTTAACTGGCCCACCAGCATGAAATCGCTGTCCGGCCCCAATCGCGGGCGTCAGTTGACCGCTCCCGCTCGCCCCCGCTCAGCCTGCACGATGAGGGCAAAATCCTGGCCTTTAAATATTAGAAAAAATTAAAGTTAAAGATCTGAACAAGATGCCAAAAAGTCTAATAGCAGTCTTACTCATTCCACAGAAAGCAACACAAACACAGCACAAAAGTCAAATCCAGACATTAATCTTTCTCCCCGTGCCAACAGAATACCATCAAGAAAACTAACACATGATTATAACTCACCCACCAGACTGCTCAGGATCAGTTCCTCCCCACCAACTACCCACATTGGAAAATTACTAGCTATCAGACATCAGAAAAACTTGTATTTATATAGAGTCTTTAATGTAGTGAAACTTCCCAAGGTGCTTCTCAGATGTGATTGCAAACAAAATATGGCGCTAAAGCCACATAAAGAAATATTAGGGGAGGCAACCAAAGACTTGGACAAATGGTAGGTTTTAAGGAAAAAGAGCAGAGAGGCTTAGGGTTGGAATTCCGAATGTTTAGGGCCTTGGCAGCTGAAGGCACAGCTGCTAATGTTGGAGCGACGAAATTTGGGATGTGCAAGAAGCCAGAACTGAAGGAGCACACAGGTCTCGGATGGCTCTGAGACTGGGAGAGGTTACAGTGATAGGGAGAAACATGTACACACCAAAACGCAGGCTTGGAACTTGAGCTCGAGCAGAAAAATAAACATGAGGGGCGGAATCGTCCCAGATTTGCACTAAGGGTAGCGGGTGTGAAAGAAGCGGTTTTACCCACTGGCCAAAATGGCGGGTTTTCACACCATATCGTCCAATTCCTGATGCGTCCTGCCTCATTATTAATGCATTCACGAGAAACACGCTGGATCACTGGCTTCTGGTTCACCTGTCCCATCCCCACCTCAGGCCTTCAGTAATCTGGGCACCATATTTAAAGGGCACAGAGCCAGCTCTCTCTAAGGGGATCGGAAGTTGCTGGAAAGTCATGGCTGCTAAAGGGAGGAAACATGCTGCCCCCAAATTTAGCGACGGCTCCCTTGGGCGCCTACTGGATGCAGTGGAGACCCCGCTGTGAAGTCCTCTATCCCCGCTCTGGGCGAAGACCAGCAAGTGAGGTCACCAATCCTGCATGGGAGGCAGTGGCAGCGGTGGTCAGCCACACAGGAGTCAAATGTTCACAGATGCAAGGTGAGGATGTCAGGGCTGTCCTCACTGCATCTCGTCATCATCCTCCATGAATCTTGCAGCTATGAAACGTCCTGGGTGCACCTGCTTAGTCTGGCTAGTGCAATGGCCTCATCACCGGCACCTTTGCCTTCATCATTATCATCCCCTTTGATGACCTCCTCATCAGAGGAGATGTGCAGCTCTTCCATCTCCTTCTCCGCCAGGTCCTCCCCCACCCCCATTGCACTGCCTCTAGAGCGGGAAGCTAGCTACGATGATGTGTGACACCCCCTGGGGACTGTACTGCAGTGCCTCACCGGACCTGTCGGGGATCTGGAACCTCATTTTCAAAATGTTTATCATTTGCTCCACCAAAGTCCAGGTCACCCACACTGGTGCCTTTGTCTTGGCACCTCACTGAAAGCCAGCCGGGAAAAAACGACTTGCCTGTGTCCCTCAAATGCGCGGCGCATCTTCCTTGATATCCTACAGGCAATGCTCACTAATGCTGCTCACGGTGATGTGCACTCAGCTCCAGGTTTCCCTCAAGGTCCAGCTCGCCAGGTGCACGTCGCTTATGTACAGTTGTGAAACAGGTCACCGTGCAATCACACCAACATGCCCAGATGATCCGGCGTGGTGGGATGATTCCAGCCACCAAAGGCTTATAATGAGATGCTAAAGTATTGAAATTAGGTTCCTGATGTGCAGCGGCGGGAAACACGGCCCTCCAATGACGGGTGGAGCGGACAATTGCAAACTGGTTTCCCGACGGCATCAAACCGATTTTTGACCTTCTCATCATATTGTTCCCCCGCCCACCGCCTGGAAGGACGCCCCCCTTCACCAACGAGACGGGATGGTTCCATCCATGAGGAAATTTCCTCCCCATTACTTTTGTTTCCAGACAATCATTTCCTGCCACTTTGACATCAGCAAAATTAAATGCAGAACTCTGACAAAATGGTAGTCTGCAAAGAATCTTTGGGTATGTGTGTGCACGTGTCTGTGTGTGCGTGTGTGTGTTTTCAAACAATGGCCAATCCAAAACTGGAATTGCCAAATTGGGCCAGATTTCAGGACCCATACATTACTCTCAATTCCAAATCACACCTTGCTTTGGGTTTGGGATTCAGTTGAGTTGCCATTAATATTTTATAAAACAATATACATGTTCTGTAGATCTACAAAATTAAACATTGCCACTTAAGCATCAGGTGGCTCACTTTATTTCAGACCGTGTGGTATATGAACTCATGTGGGAGACCCTTTTTCTAAACTGCAGAAGGAGGAAGGAACATTCACTGCAGGTCATCATGATTTCATGGATCTGACAGACAGACTGTACAAAAGCATTCACTCAACTGTTGAGATATCAAGAGAAGAGAATATCCCCTTTGTTAAATCCACCTGGAATGCCCTTCTTTCAAATGACTTATATAGACTTGGAGAGAAAGACATGAAACAATGCTTATACAATGAAGAGGGGCTTAATCGACATGCATATTAGTACATATCCTCCAACAGCACAGCCAAGATTAAGCATTTGTTGTGGATAGACATGAGGTCATACCTGAGGTCCTTACATTGCAAATCTTCAATCTTGACTCGCTGTTGCAGAGATGTAGAATAGTAGCAGGTATTTCCCTACAAACATTCCACCCATTTGAATTTAGGCAACAGTCTAATATGTCAGCAGGCTATCCTGAAATATCTAAAATATAAATTGGCGCATGGTTTTTTAAAAAAGTACATAATTTTTTCCACTTACAGCTGTGTCTCATCATTTGGAAGCATTTGTTCCTGGGGTTTCCAATCAACTTTCAACATCAACATATAAATTCCCCGAACTCAAGCTACGGTGCCAATGAATGAGCAGTTTTATACTTGGCTAACAGTGAGGAGTGGATTCCCCACAGGCAAGGTAAATCAAAGGGAGGACACACCAGGAGCTTTCTTGTGGCTCCCACCCAACAAGCCAAGGGCACCATGGACAGAGGTCTAAAGTAGGTCACCTGCTTTATTCCATAAATAAGAAATGGTGTAGGGAGCTCTAAAAGAGGGGAGAAAATTGAACTTGAAATGAAGAAAGATATCCAAGAGACTCATTAATATTTTGTATGGAAATGCGCAAGCAATACAAGTGCAGTGCAGCTGCTGATTGTACAAGCTATGAAACTCACTGCATCAACTCGCCAATGTTACTTTGATAGCACAGCCCCGCTCTGTGATCTCCACTATCGAGAGCTGCACTCTTGTGGATAGGAGCATGCAGAGCTGCACGTGTGCAATCAATGATGTCTTGGGCTTGGGGGGGATCCTGCAACCTAAGCAAAACCTCTCTTGCCGCTTTTGGTTGTCTCTTGGGATAGGGATGGAGTTGTTTGTTCTGCCGGTGTGACAGTTATCTGGCTTATACTAGCGTGGACTGTAGGTTCACTGATATCACTAGAATGAAAGCCTGGCAAAAGGTTTCAGGCCTTAACAGGCAGTAAACATGTCTGCTTTGGGCTGCAGGTCACTTTGCTTTAAGTGACATTGCCTCATACAACTTCTGTACAAGTCCAAGAATGTCACCCCTAGTCTGTATATTTGATCTGGAGGTGAAAGCTAAGTGGGAGCAGATCTTTGATAATTTAAAGTGCCTTAACCAACATCTTGCTGCTTTCCTCCCTTTTTCTTGGTGTCCAAACAAAAATAGAAATAAAAATAGATGCCTGTAGGGGAACTCATTGTCCAACACAGTAGATAACTTACAAAAGTTGGGTTACCAAAGCTTCTCTCAATAGATGGCATAAAGAATGAGCAGAGGAAAAATTCTGAAGCACTAAATAAAAGAACATTCAAAACACATCTGCAAATAATTGTTCGTCTTTTAATTACTATTGCACTGAAGTTCTTGCATCTCTGGATATTGATTTATCTGAACGTGATGAGGAGCAACTCAGTTTCTGACATATGATAGCTCAGTGACATTTTTGGGCCCCTTCTGCTTCGATTTACTCAGTTTCCTTATTTAATATCACTCTTAGAATTGTGACTAAGCTCCCTGTGACATTCATTCACCCTGGAAGCTTACTTTAGCATGAAAATGAACAAAAGAACCATTCTATTAATTATTTTTGCCATTAGCGTCTTCCAATGCCACAATAGGATCTCTCGAGTATTGTCAATAAGTAATAATAGAGCGCTAAGCACATTATTGGTTTAAACTATTTTTAAAAATTATTTAATAAAAGGAAAAAAAAAACATAAAACATAAAACATTTGGAGTAGAAATCCTTCCTTTAAACTCCTGAGAAAGAAATAAGTCACAATCTAAAGACTGTGTTATTCTTTTAAAGAGCTTCTATACTTGCAGAACTTTTTTTCTGTCTTACCACTGCCAGAGCTGTGCTAATCTAAACTACATCTTGTGGATGTTCCAAATGAAATCCCTCAGATTCAAACAGCTCCAGCTCCTTCAATCAGCAGTTACTGAGACCCATCCTGGATTTGAATGAAACACCGTTGAAACTAGCCAGTTGTCATTGGTATGTTTTTATGCAGAAGTCACATGTCTCCTCCCTCAGATTTTGCAGATAATCTACAAAGTTCAGATTAGGACAAGATTCAGGTTCCAGCTATTCTTTATTTAAAAACTCCTAATGGCTGGTGACTGAAATATAAGAACATTCTCAAAGCTAAAACAAGATAGAACTTGTTAAGATTATGACTGATTATGATTAATATTCAGGTTTTATATAAATTATTAGGCACCATTAAATAAATGTTCTCTCACTTATATATATACAAATTGAGCATGTTCCAAATCCTGTCATTTGATCCAAATGAAACTCAGTTTTGGATGACAGCTGCTGGAAGTGGTTAGTTGAAGTCTGGGTATGTGAACAGGTGCTCATAGATCCAAGATTTGCTGCCTGTCATGGTTGGATTGCAGTTGTTAGTGCACCTCCAACTTGTAAAACTATGGGATAGAAGGGGGTGATTTTACACTGCTCGAGATGTGGCATTGCAGCTGTTCCTCAAGAGGGATCCTCATAACTGCTGTACACCTAATCCCACAGGTTCAGACCTCTGCTTGCCAGTTGTCTCATGATCAACTATTTATGATGATGAAAGATTCAAATGGGTTAGAACCTCTGTGGCAAAGGATCCAACTGAGCAGGACTGAGATCTGCAGGTGTAGCCCAACGTTGGGGTGGGGGTGAGGTCAGTGATGGGGGATGGGAGTGGGGGGGTGGGTTGGTGGTGGTACAGGCGTCCTTCCCACTCAGCTCGATTTAACCCTGTAAACTAATCAGCAGAATGCTCCAACCCAGGTGAGCAACAGAATGCACTCTGTGCTTGTAAACTGCATGAATTTCGATGGTTCAACTGAATGCTAATCCAGAGCACACCTGCGAGTTCCCAAGCCTTCGCTATTTTTTTTCCAAGTCTTTGTTCATAGGACAGGGTGCTGGCAAGATTGCTCTTATTGCTCATCCCAAGATGGATGGAAAGATAGTGTTCGGCCTTCTTCTTGAACCATTAATTGCAGTGTTTGAGTCAATGATGGTAGCAAATTCGGTTAGGAATTCCAAGATATAGATCCAATGATGGTGAGGAATTGCAATGTATGTCCAAGACAGAATGGTGTGTGACTTGGAGGTGTTGATGTTCCCTTGAGATTGGCACCCTTATGCCTCTGGTAGTAAATTTTGATGAGCCACATGCCCAGCTATCGTCCAAAACTGAGTTTCATTGGGTCGGATGTTGCAGTGCATCAATACACAGTGCACGGTGGAGGGGGTGAATATTGAGAACGTGTACCTAGGTTCTCTGGGCTTAGCTAAGTGGAATACGCTGCCCCCCTGGCCTGGAAGGAATATGCAATCCATATCAGGCAAATGGAAACCCTATTTACGCAGGTTTTTCAGATGTTTGTCCTGGAAGTGTTGAGCACAGAGATGGATGTTCATGTGTCAAAACAATGGCAAAAATGAAAACATCCCCATCAAACTAATCCACAAATGTGCTGGCATGAGAAACTATTCATGCTGAAAATTTGCTGAGCTAACTTCTCCCAGTGCACATGACAGTGGGAGATTTCAACAGTGACCAGGCGACATTGGAACATGAACAGCCTAGATCTTAAAGTTTTGTGGTACCATTTCGTCGAATTGTTACCTTTTAATTCACTTTCGGAAGTCTGTAGTCACCTAATTCATCAGCAATTTCTTGTGACAAAATAATAAGATAAAACTGAAGTGTTACACAAAATTAAGGACAGAATGCATGACTTTTAAATGGCGATTGAATTATGTCTGTGCCACTTGGTCTAATTATTTTGTCTGATTTCAATGTTTTAAGCTGAAACGGAACCACAATCTGTCAGGGGATTTATAATGAATGCTAATAATGGAAATTAAGACCTGAGTAATAATGTTACCTTTATTTTCAATAAAGTGGTGCAAGGATTTTTGATTTGCCTCTCCCTCACCCTTTCAGTGCAGCATAACTCTGCACACATAGTGCCACCAAACCCATTGTACAACAGGGGAACAAATTCCATACTTCTTATACAAATCTTAGTTCTCTACATTATGAAAGCCTTTATTTGGTGACACAGAGTGTACGGGAGCAGTAATGTCTGTGCCAGACCAGAGTGCAGTAAGGTGTTACTCAGAATAGGATGCTTGTCTGAAGGACAATCCGTCAGATTTTAGCTCTTTATCTATCCCTACGTGCATCTTACTGTATTTTTTTTTATTTTGTTATTTCTTGATTGAAAAATGTTTTGCTAATTGTATTTGTTTCTAGAGTAGGAGGGGTGTGTGAGGGAAGGGGGTCGTGGGTGGGGGGAGAGATGGTGACCTAGTGCTAATGCCACTGGATTAGTAATTCAGGCATTGGTCCAGGCTAATGCCCAGTGGATACAGGTTCAAATCCCACCACAGCATATGGTGGAATTTAAATTCAATTAATAAAATCCAGAATTGAAAGCTTGTCCTAATAATGGTGACCATGAAACTATCATCAAATGTCATAAAAACTCTTCCCTTTAGGGAAGGAAATCAACCTTCCTTACCTGGTCTGACCTACATGTGACTCTAGACCCACAGCAATGCGATTAATTTTTAACTGCCCTCTGAATTGGCCTAGCAGGGCAATTAGGGATGGACAACAAATGCTGGCCTTGCCAGTGACGCCCAAATCCCATGCAAGAATAATAAAGTAGTGTCCATCTTAGGCCTATAAGCCCTAGGAGCAACTCAGGATTTTCTGTTTTGTGAAATATTCGCTCGTTCATTCATTCATTGTCGCCATTGCCTTACTGGGCCCATTGGCATCGTTTTGCTTCTTCTCTGGTTTTCTTCAAGCCTCTCTCAGTCCATGTCTCGATGCTATCCATCCATCCAATTTTTATTCTTCCTCTTCTGATTTTACCCTCAAATTTCTCCTTCAATTGTTGCCTGGACAAGACTATCAGGTCTTCGTTTCCAATGTCCATACTTGGCTATCTTTCTCTCTAACTGTATCTAACAACTCTTGATTCCTGCACTACTATTCTTGATCTAGCCCACTTGTTTTTCTTTCTGTCCATTGAGCTGATTCTGAGCACCCTCCGCCATACCCACATATCAAAAGTTGCTATCTTCCTCTCATCCTCTTTCTTCTGAGTCCAACTCTTGCATCCATAGAGTGCAACTCTCCACACTAATGATTGCACTAGACTAGTGTGAAATATTACACTTTTTAAAACTGCCAGTACCTGATCTGCTGGGTGCCTTTTCTCCCCTGAATCCTTACTTATTTTCCAGTAAAGAATAAAAGTGCCTAAATACCCCAACCTCCATTTTCCTAGTTCTCCTCTGTGGTTTAAATGTTTCTAACACTATTGCAGGCAGCTCGAAGAGGTTGCTGACAGCAATGTTGGGTTGCGCAAGTCAAGTTTCCAAACTGTTCTTCAGTTGAAAGTTGAGGACATTTGGCAACCAATTAGAATGCAGGAATAGATAAAAGTACAATCAAGTCTCTCTAGCATGAAATGCTGCTCAGATGCCCTAATGAAAACTATTGATGATATGATAGCATTGCCACCATCAAACCCCCAGCATCAACATCCTGGAGGTCAACATTGACCAGAAGCATAACTGGACCAGCCATATAAATACAGTGCCTACAAGTGCAGGTCAGAGGCTGGGCGCTCCGCAGCAAATGGCTCAATTCCTGACGCCTCAAAGATTTTCCACCATCCACAAGACATAGGTCGGGCATGTGATGGAATACTCTCCACTTGCCTTGATGTATGCAACTCCAACAGCACTCAGGAAGCTTGACGCTGTCTATAACAAAGTAGCCCATTTGATCCGCACCTCATTCACTCACACCACCACCATTGCAACTTGGTTGCAGGGTGTATCCGCTACAAGATGCAGTGCAATAACTTGTCAAGGCTTCTTCGACAGCACCTTCCAAACCCGTGACGTCTATCATGTAAAAGAATAAGGACAGCAGACTCATGGAGACACCATCACCTATAAGTTCCCCTCCACGTCACACACCATCTTGACCTGGAACAATATCACCATTTCTTCATCATTGCTGGGTCAAAATCCTGGAATTTCTTCCCCAAAATCAATGGGTGCATCCTCACCACATAGACTACAGTGGCTCAAGAATGTCACTACCTTCTCAAGGGCAATAAATGCTGGCCTTGCCAGTGATGCCCACACCCCACAATTGAATTTTTAAAAATCAGCTAAGGACTTGGTCTAACTTTCAGTGCAGGGACTAGAACTCACAAATACATCTATGAAGCGGTAACTTGAGTGACCAAAATGTTTTTATTTAATTTATTCATACTGAGGTATGGGCACTGCCGGCAAGGCTGGTATTTAATTCCTATCTCTAGTTTCTCTCGAGAAGATTATGCTGAGCCTTCTTCATCAACTGCTGTGTGATCAAGGTGTCAGGGTTTTGGCCCAGCAACAATGGAGGAACGTTGAGATATGTTCAAGTCTGGATGGTCTGTGACTTTGAGGGAGACTTCGAGGTAATTGTGTTCCCATGCGCCCTTGATCTTCAAAGTGGTTGAAGTAGCATGCACAAAATGGGTGCATTAGATTATGGTTGAACATCAAAACTAATATTACAGGGAATTACATAGAATATAGAGCACAGAAATAGGTCACTTGGCCCAGCCAAAACATGCTGCTCTTTATGTTTCACTGGAGTCTCCTCCAATTCTTCCCCAACTAGCGTGATCAGCAAACCTCTATTCCCTTCTCCCTCATGTACTTATCTAGCTTCCTTAAATGCATCCATACTAGTTGTCTCAACTACTCCCTATGGTTGTGAGTTCCACATTCTCACCACTCTCAGGGTGATGAAGCTTCTTCTGAATTCTTTATTTAATTTCTGGGTGACTGTCTAATATTGATTGACCAGTTTTGTTCTCCCCTGTAAGTGGATGCACTCTCTCTGTGTCCACTCTATCAAAACCTTTCATAATTTTAAAGACCTGGATCAGATCACCCCCCAGCCTTTTCTACAGGAAAGCGATTAGGTTGTTTATCTTTTGTGATAGGTGTAACTTTGCGATTCTGATATCATCCTTGTAAACCTTTTTTGCACCCTCTCCAGTGCCTCTATATCCTTCTTATAACTAGGCAACAAGAATCATACACAGTACTCCAAGTGTGGTCTATCCAAGGTTCAATATAAGTTTAGCAATAACTTCTCTACTTTTCAATTCTATCCCTCTAGAAGCAACTCCTAGTGCTTGCTTTGCTTATGTTATGGTTTTTATTAACCCTGTGTCACAACATTTAGTGACATGTGTATTTGTACTCCCAAATCCTTTTTCTTCCTTTATCCCAGTTAGATTCTTATTTTCAAAGTAGTATGTGACCTCCCTATTTTTCTCAACAAAACATAATACCTCACACTAATCTATGTTGAATTTCTTCTTGAGCCCAGAGAAATGATTAGTGCCAGGACCCTTGACCAATTTAACAAAAACTTGACTAGAAGTACAGCTATGAGTCGTAAGTGCATAAGAATATAAGAAATAGGAGCAGGAGTAGGCCATTCAGCCCCATGAGCCTGCTCCATTCAATAAAATCATGACTGATCTGACAATTGACAATTTGTGGCCTCAACTCCACTCCCCTGCCTGCCCTCCATAACCCTTGACTCCCTTGTAGATCAAAAATCTGTCTAACTCAGTCTGGAATATATTCAAGGATCCAGCCTCCACTGCTCTCTGGGGTACAGAATTCCAAAGATTAACGACCCTCTGAGAGAAAAAAATTCCTCCTCATCTCCATGTTAAATGGGAGACCGTTTGTTTTTAAACTATGGCCCCTAGTTCTAGATTCCTCCATGAGAGGAAACATCCTCTCACTATCTACCCTGTCAAGCCCCCTCTGAATCATATATGTTTCAATAAGATCACCTCTCATTCTTCTAAACTCCAATTCATATTGACCCAATCTGCTCAACCTTTCCTCATAAGACAGTCCCCTTTATCCCAGGAATCAACCTAGTGAACCTTCTCTGTTCACCTGAGGCCATGAGCATTCACATCATTATAGATGTTGTGGCTGACCATTTTAAAACATCTTGACTAAACACCCAAGGTCATGGTTAGCTGGGGACTACCTGTTAGGGTGGGAAATAATGTGCCGCTGCAGCCCTGAAGGGCCTCCAGCAGCTTAATGAAGTAGATATCATCATTCTTATTGCAAGGAACATAGGAACAGGAGTAGGCCATTCAGCCCTTTGAGCCTGCTCAGCCACTCAGTTAGATCATGGCTGGTCTGTATCTCAACCCTGAGTTCCATATCCCTAGATATCCCTACTTGGCAAAAAATTAACAATCTCAGTCTTGAAAGCATCAATTGCTCCAGCATTCTTAAGGTAGCAATTGCCTTAAGCAACAGTCAAGACTATCAGCCATAGGATCAAGAACTCCCCACTTCTTGGATATAGCTGTGGAAGTTCTGCTGCAGCCAGAGGATAGAGGTCTTGTTTGGAATGGAGCAACTAAAGATTAATATACATGATAAGATCGTACGGAGTTAGGGGTAATATATTAGCTTGGAGAGAGGATTGGCTAACCAACAGAAAGCAGACAGTCGGGATAAATGGGTCTTTTTCTGGATGGCAAGCTGTAACTAGTGGGGTGCCACAGGGTTCGGTCCTTGGGCCCCAACTATTTCCAATCTATATTAATGACTTGGATTCAGGGGTAGAAGGTACTATAGCTAAATTTGCAGATGACACCAAAATAGGTGGGAAAGTAAGTTGCAAGGAAGAAATAAGAAATTTACAAATGGATATGGACAGGTTAGGTGGATGGGCCAAAATTTGGCAGATGGAGTTTAACGTGGATAAGTGTGAGGTTCTCCATTTTGGCTGGAAGAATAAAAAGGTGACTTTTTATTTAAATGGAGAGAAACTTCAGAATGCTTCAGTGCAGAGGAATCTGGGCGTCCTTGTGCATGAATCACTGAAAGCTAGTATGCAGGTACAGCAGGTAATAAGGAAGGCAAATGGAATTTTGGCATTTATTGCCAAAGGAACAGAATATAAAAATAGGGAAGTGTTGTTGCAACTGAACAAGGCATTGGTGAGACCGCACCTGAAGTACTGTGCACAGTTTTGGTCCCCTTACTTGAGGAAGGATGTAGTTGCATTGAAGGTGGTTCAGAGGAGGTTCACTAGATTGATTCCAGAGATGTGGGGCTTGTCTTATGAGGAGAGATTGAGCAGTTTAGGCCTATACTCGCTAGAGTTTAGAAGCATGAGAGGAGATCTAATTGAGGTATATAAGATGCTGAAGGGGATAGACAAAGTAGACATGGAGTGGGTGTTTCCCCTTCTGGGGCATTCTAGAATGAGAGGCCATAGTTTTAGGCTAAGGGGTGGTAGATTTAAATCAGAGATGAGGAGGAATTACTTTTCTCAAAGGGTCATGAATCTGTGGAATTCACTGCCTCAGAGTGCAGTGGATGCCGGGACGCTGAATAAATTTAAGGAGGAGATAGACAGATTTTTAATTAGTAATGGGTTGAAAGGTTATGGGGAGAGGGCGGGAAATTGGAATTGAGGCCAAAATGAGATCAGCCATGATTGTAATGAATGGCAGGGCAGGCTCGAGGGGCTGAATTGCCTACTCCTGCTCCTAGTTCTATGTTCTTATGTTCTTAACAATGCTTGGATGCACTAGAATGATCTGGCAGCCAGTGCTAATTCCATCATCCCAAATATGGCTACTCAGTGTTGGCAAAAAGCTTAATTCATTTACCAGATCAGGCAGAGTAAGTGATCCAGCTACACCTTCCAAGAATGCACTGTACTAAGCATGTCTACCACTTACAATGAGTTCAACCTCGCACAGTGTTAAAGCCTTTGAATGGAATGCTATTAATACCTTTGAGGTACATTGTAGACTTTACGCATTCAGCCATCAACTTTAAGTGTTCATTCATTCATATTCTCACATTCTAACACCTCACAAAAAGCAGTACTTGCTGTGTAACTGCTTGCTCCATTGTGAATGCCTACAGGCTACATTCAGCAAACTGTGTCCCAAAGCCATGAAACATTATGACATTAAATGGGGCAGGGTTACAAATATAAAATTGTTCTCCTTTCCTGATCTGCACTGCGTGATTTACACCATGAATCTGAACGGTCCTGTCTGGTAACTGTGGACGGTGATCTATTCATCACCTACTCCTCAAAAGAAAACAGCCAAAATTCAGATAAAGCCAGTAAGAGCAATTGTTTGAACCTCAAAAACAATTGTGCTCTATTCTGCAGGAAAATTTCAATCATTAAGATAAAAGCGAAATACTGTGAATCCTGGAAATCTGAACCAAAAACAAAAATACCTGGAAAAACTCAGCAGGTCTGACAGCAGCTGCTGAGAGGAACACAGTTGACGTTTCGAGTCCGTATGACTCTTCATCAGAACTAAGGAAATAGAGAAATGAGGTGAAATATAAGCTGGTTGAGGGGGGTGGGACAGGTAGAGCTGGATAGGGGGCCAGTGAGGGGTAGAGGCAAAGAAGAGATTGCCAAAGATGTCATAGACAAAGTGGCAAAGGGGTGTTGACGGTGGTGATATTATCTAAGGAATGTGCTAATGGGGACATTAAGGGTAGCAAGCAGGACAAGCTAGGGGCAGATGGTCCTAGTGGGGGTGGGGTGGAGGGGAAGGATCGAAATGGGCTAAAAGGTGGAGGTAAAACAATAGATTGAAATAAATTTAAAAACAGGTGGGAAAAGAAAAAAAAAAAATTTTTAAATGATAAATTATTGGAAAAAGGGGGATCGGAAAGGGGGTGGGGATGGAGGAGAGAGTTCATGATCTGAAATTGTTGAACTCAATATTAAGTCTGGATGACTGTAAAGTGCCTAATAGGAAGATGAGGTGCTGTTCCTCCAGTTTGCGTTGGGCTTCACTGGAACTTTGCAGCAGGCCAAGGACGGACATGTGGGCATGAGAGCAGGATGGAGTGTTGAAATGGCAAGCGACAGGGAGGTCTGGGTCATGCTTGCGGACAGACCAAAGGTGTTCTGCAAAGCGGTCACCCAGTCTGCGTTTGGTCTCTCCAATGTAGAGGAAACCGCATTGGGAGTAACAAATGCAGTAGACTAAATTGAGGGAAGTGCAAGTGAAATGCTGCTTCACTTGAAAGGAGTGGTTGGGCCCTTGGACAGTGAGGAGGGGGGAAGGGGCAGGTGTCGCACCTTCTGCGGTTGCATGGGAAGGTGCCTTGGGCGGGGGTTGAGGTGTAGGGGGCGATGGAGAAGTGGACCAGAGTGTCCCGGAGGGAACGATCCCTATGGAAAGCTGCCAGGGGGGTGTGAAGGGAAGACGTGTTTGGTGGTGGCATCATGCTGAGGTTGGCAGAAATGGCGGAGGATGATCCTTTGAACGCGGAGGCTGGTGGGGTGATAAGTGAGGACAAGGGGGACCCTATCATGTTTCTGGGAGGGAGAAGAAGGTGTGAGGGCGGATGCGCGGGAGATGGTCCGGACACGGTTGAGGGCCCTGTCAACCACCGTGGGTGGAAAATTTCGGTTAAGGAAAAAGGAAGACATGTCAGAGGAACTGTTTTGGAAAGTGGCATCATCAGAACAGATGCGACGGAGGCGAAGGAACTGAGAGAATGGGATGGAGTCCTTACAGGAAGCGGGGTGTGAGGAGCCGTAGTTGAGGTAGCTGTGGGAGTCGGTAGGCTTGTAATGGATATTGGTGGACAGTCTATCACCAGAAATTGAGACTGCAAGGTCAAGGAAGGGAAGGGAAGTGTTAGTGATGGACCATGTGAAAATGATGGAGGGGTGGAAATTGGAAGCAAAATTAATAAATTTTTCCAGATCCAGACGAGAGCATGAAGCAGCACCGAAGTAATCATCGATGTACCGGAGAAAGAGTTGTGGGAGAGGACCCGAGTAGGACTGGAACAAGGAATGTTCCACATACCCCATAAAGAGACAGGCATAACTGGGGCCCATGCAGGTACCCATAGCCACACCTTTTGTTTGGAGGAAGTGAGACAAGTTTAAGGAGAAATTGTTCATTGACAGAACAAGTTCAGCCAGACGGAGGAGAGTAGTGGTGGATGGGGATTGTTCGGGCCTCGATTCGAGGAAGAAGCTGAGAGCCCTCAGACCATCCCGGTGGGGGATGGAGGTGTAGAGGGATTGGACGTCCATGGTGAAGAGCAGGCGGCTAGGGCTAGGGAACTGGAAATTGTTGATATGATGTAGGGCGTGAGAGGAATCGCGGATATAGGTGGGAAGAGACTGGACAAGGGGAGAGAGAATGGAGTCAAGATAGCAAGAAATGAGTTCCGTGGGGCAGGAACAGGCTGGCATGATCGGTCTGCCAGGACAGTCCTGTTTGTGGATTTTGGATAGGAGGTAGAAGCAGGCCGTCCGAGGTTGGGAGACTATGAGGTTGCAGCTGTGGAGGGAAGACCTCCAGAGGAGATGAGGTCAGTGACAGTCCTGGAAACAATGGCTTGATGTTCAGTGGTGGGGTCATGGTCCAGGAAGAGGTAGAAGGAAGTGTCTGCAAGTTGACACTCAGCCTCTGCGAGTAGAGGTCAGTGCGCCAGACAACAACAGCACCACCCTTGTCAGCGGGCTTGATGACAAAGTCAGGGTTGAACCTGAGAAAACGGAGTGCAGCAAGTTCAGAAAGAGACAGGTTAGAGTGGGTGAGAGGAGCAGAGGAAGAGACGACTGATGTCACGCCAACAGTCCTCAATGAAAAGATCAAGAGCAGGTAAGAATCCAAAGGGAGGGGTCCAGGTGGAGGGAGAATATTGGAGGCGGGTAAAAGGATCTGTTGAACAGGGAGAGGACTCCTGCCCAAAGAAGTGAGCACAGAGACGAAGGCGGCGGAAGAAGAGTTCAGCATCGTGCCAAGCCCAAAATTCATTGAGGTGAGGGCGTAAGGGAATGAAACTGAGTCCTTTGCTAAGCACTAAACGTTCAGCATCAGAGAGGGGAAGGTCAGAGAGTATAGTGAATACACAGCTGGGATTGGAAGACAGGATGGGGACAGAGGGACGGGCAGGGGTGGAGGGTCCTGGGTGGGCGTTGGTGTATTGTTTCATTGAAATGCATAAATGGTACTCACTTCCCCTCATTGCCTGGATGAGTGCAGGTCCAACAATACTTAAGAAGCTCAACACTATCCAAGACAAAACAGCCCATTTGATTGGCAGCCCTTCCACCAACATTCACTCCCTCCACTACTGACACACAGTAGCAGCAGTGTGTACCATCTACAAGATGCACTGCAACAACTCACCAAGGCTCCTAAGACAGCATCTTCCAAACCCACGACCACTACCATCTAGAAAGACAAGGGCAGCAGATGCATGGGAACACCACCATCTGAAAGTTCCCCTCCAAGCCACACACCATCCTGACTTTGAAATATATCTCTGTTCCTTCACAGTCGTTGGGTCAAAATCCTGGAACTCCCTCCCTAACAGCTCTGTGGGTGTACCTGCATCACATGGACTGCAGTGGTTCAAGACAACAGCTCACCACCACCTTCTCAAGGACAATTATGAATGGGCAATAAATGCTGGCCTAGCCAGCAATGCCCACATCCCGTGAACAAATTAAAAAATATAGGAGCTAAGTAATGCTGGCACCAGCCTTGTGACCAATCAGCTCGTGAGTTCTATCTATAATACTGGGCAGGGGGGGGTGGGTAGGTGGTAATATCACTGGACTAGTAATCCAGAGGCCCAGGCTAATTTTCTGGGGGACATGGGTTTGAATCTCCCCATGGCAGCTGGTGGAGTTTAAATTCAGTAAATAAATCTGGAATTGACAACTAAGATGAAAGCAAAATACTGCTGATGCTGGAAGTCGGCAACTTCAGCAGGTCTGGCAGCATCTGCAGAGAGAGAAACAGAGCTAATGTTTTGAGTCTCTATGAATCATACGGACTCGAAACATTAACTCTGGGCAGAATTTTCCGTGCCTGCTGGCATCAGGCGTGTTCGGTGGCGTGGGCGAACAATATGGCGAGAAGGCCAAAAATCGGTTTCACAACGTCGCAAGACCAGTTTGAAATCATCCACTCTGCCCGTCAATGGCGGGCTGCCTTTCCTGCCGTCGGACACTGGGAACCTCATTATAATACATTTGCATATCATTATAAGGCCAGCCCACTGGAATCATCCACCCCCCATGCCAGCGGGAAAACGTCCTGACAAGTGTGATGTGCAGAAGTCGGGACTTCCCACCAGGGCCTTGCTCACCTCGCGGGCATCCGAAGAGCAGAAGATGCTGGAGGCCGACAGCAACGGGACCCTGGAGGAACGTCCATGGCATGCTGGGTGGATTCTCATGGACATGGACATGGAAGATGGAAAATCACCGTTGAGGGTCTGCTCACAACGGACGATGGTCGAGGGGGTGGAGAGGGAGGTCCAGCTGTGTTTGGGGAGATGAAGATGAACCGGGGGTTGGGAGAGGAAGAGTTGTGAGGGGTGGGTGGGTGGGGAAGTAGGGATGGGGGAACAAAGGTGTCGGTGGGTGAGGTTGGGAGAGGTGTGAGGAGCTATGGGGAGGGGAGGGAAAATGGGGGAGAAGATGGCAACTGGGGCTTGTAGCTGTAAGTGGGGTGGGGTGGGGGGGGGTGGAAGGTGTAAGGGAAGGTGTTTGTAGCAGGGAAGGAATCCAGGGGGGAGGAAGGAGCTCAGGGGGTGGAAGGAGTCCAGGGGGAAGAGAGGAGTTAGGGTGGAGGAAGGAGTCAGGAAGGGGGAAGGAGTAAGTCTAGAGGAAGAAGTAAGGCTGGAGGAAGAAGTAACGGCATCTGAAGGAGTCAGGAAAGGGGAGAGACTAAAGGGGGCATTGAGTCCTGGGTGCGGGGAGGGGGGGGAAAGGAGCTCCAAGGAGGGAAGGAGTCCGGAGGGGAGTGATGTCCAGGAGAGCTTGCAATGGAGGGCTCAGAGGAGTGTGTGACTGCCTCTTGGGGAGCAAATTGAAGGTGTGCGTGGTACGAGGGAATCATGAGAATGACCGAGGGCAGAGTGAGGTAGTAGGGTGGGAGGGTGAGGGTGTGCCGGTATCGGTAGAAGGCATGGCGAGGGTAGTTGGTAGGAACTCAAAGACAGACATGAACTCTGAGGGTCAGAAGGAGGGGATCGGGGAGGTTAATGTGGATGGGGATGGGTTTTTCCGGAAGGAAGGGAACAGACACGTTCACCTGGACATCCCCGGAAGAAAGGGTTGTGGCTGGTAGGTCCAAGAGGCGAGGTCAAAGGTGATGCCAGGGGAATCAACAGTGATGGAGAAAGGAAATGGGTGACTGGGGGAGGGGAAAGGATGGGGGACCTGAAGAAAAATGTTAGGTGCATCATGCTTGCCAAATCGAAAGTGAAATCAGAGCCATGGTGGGCGAGATCAGGTGCTGCATGGGAGTGTGATCAGTGGGTGGGCGGAGATGCAGCTCAGATGGACAACTGAAAGTGAACCCCAGCAGGCAGCATTGAAAATGCTCAGGACAGTGAGATGAGTGTGATGTGGGGGGATCTGCATGCGTGGGAGAGTGATTGCACAAGGCTCCGAAAGGCCCTGCCAAACACACACTTCTCCCTCCAGAACCAGTTGTCGGCTGGCTGCATGCAGTGGAACTGCTAGTGGGGTGGGTGGGGGGGATGCAGTGAGGGGATTCGTGAAGCCTGTCAATGAAGCTGAAAGACAACATTACAGGTTATTCAGTGAAAGTGAATATATTTCCAGATTGTAAAGTGACAAAACATGTTCACCCAAGCAACCAACTTTGATCAGAATTTCTTAACTTTTAAATACCTTAAGCTTCTAGGTGCTGCCCTGACATCCGCAGTAGAGGTGGAGACAGCCTGTGCAACGGTTGGCCCTGTTGCCTCTGATGCCTTTGGTGTGGGTCCTCTGGAGGGCTGAGGCCTTGAGGACCCTGGCTTCCTTTGGCTGTCCTCCTGTGGGCGGGCTGCTCCTTCTGCGGTGACAGAGGACAAGGTTGAGGGGATTATAGGCAAAGGGGACTCAGGGGGAGAGGACAGCCTCTGAGATTCCTCAGTGGATGATCCAGGGGTGTCCAGCTGCCGCTCCACCTCCCTTCGGGTGCCCGAGGGCCCTGGCCTTACTCGTTGAGGGGAAAGAGCACCTGGAGGGGTCATCAGGCTTCCTCGTTTCCCTCTTGCCTCGCCACTGCAGGAACTCACCCATGGCTACTGCGATGAAGCGCAGGTCTGCGCACATCTCCGCGGTTCTGCTGGACCAGGGTCTCCATGGCGTCCGCCACCCTCCCCATGGAGACCTCCACACACGCACATGTGGGCACCACTGATGCTGCCAGACCTGCTGAGTTTTTCCAGCATTTTTTGTTGTTATTTTGGAATTGAAAACTAGCCTGTCAGTAACGAAAGCATCATTAGTTGTCATAAAAACCCATCTGGTTCACTAATGCCCTTTAGGGAAGTAAATCTGCTGTCCTTATCTGGTCTGGCCTACATGTGACTCTTAGGCCCACAGTAATGTGGTTGTGTCTTAACTGCCCTCTGAAATAGCTGATCAAGCTGCTCAGCTCAAGGGCAATTAGGGATAGGCAACAAAAGCTGGTCTTGCCAGTGAAGCCCATGTCCCATGAAAGAATACAGAAAAAAAAGTGTCAGTGGGTAAGATACTGAGGCCTCAATCCTGCCCAGCAGAAATAGGGTGGTAGCATCTCAAAGGTCGCAAACTGGCCATCCTGTTCTGCCATGGCTTATATTGTTGGTATTCTAGCAGAAGAGAGGCAATCATTTAATTTTCTGGGAGCGGGAATGGTCCTCCGTGCTCCTCAAAAAGTAAACTGTGCAGCTATGGTTTCAGATCCCCACTCTCTCCCAAGAACAGAGATCCCTCTCCTAACAATTTTACGGCCCCAAATCTCACCGGGACACCTGATTTTGTGATGTTCCAGACCTCATGAGCTGCTCCATTGCAATTCCTTTCTGCCTGCAAGCTTCTGGTCATAAATTAATAAGGCCCTGCTGTCAAAATGGACTAGGCTGCCCGAAAATCGCCTGGGAGGAAAGTCTGCCTCAATGTGCCTATCTCAAGATCTCTGATGTACAATCTTAACACCAGCAGAATGCCACTTCTGAGAATGTTACATTAGTTAGGTGGAGCGTAGGCAAATGGTACAAAAGGACGACCGTTAGAAACATAATGGTGGCATTATTGATGTTAATGTAATCAAAAATACAACATAAAGCTTGCATCACAAATATGCTGATACAAGTTAGCACCAATATAATACTAATAAAAAATGACCTTGATGTAAAGTAACTAGGAATCACATTATCTTGTCATAGAGGCTAGTGCTACAAATCTCTAAGGAATCCTTTAGTAGGTAACAGTTGCTGATCTTGAATGGCACAACATGATATAAGCTTTTAAATTGCCTTGTACCCACGCCTGATTGAGAATATAGAGAATTTGGCTTACTACTTACTTAACACTTTAGTTGCCTCAAACTATTATCCCAGCTAAATTCACTGATTTTTTTTGTAACCAGGAGACAAAATGGTTAAATGCTATTGAAAGAAAGAAAGGCATTGGAGAACAGATATGGCAGTGGGAGTGTACACAGTGATTAATGGTCCAACATGAGAGTACTTGTGCCTCAGCAGACTTGCTAAACTTCAGGCACTCGTGTCAAATGGGTTTATTAAAGATGACTGGAAGGCACAGCATTCAAGAGGGAAATACCTCATTGGAGGACTATTTATTTTTCTCATCAATATTTCAAAATTGACCTACTTCTTTGGTTAAAATGTCTTCTTTTTAAATAACTTGCATGATCTTTTACAAATTCTTTTTATGCGTTCACAGGATGTGGGCATCACTGGCTAGGCCAGCATTTATTGCCCAAAGTTGCAGAAATAATTGCTGAATTAGGATTGAAGTCATCATTTGTTTCCTGTCATAGTGTTGGTAGCTTCCATTTTGTATATCATTCCTCCTGCACCCCGACAATGGTGATGCATCGACCGGCACCAGACACTGTCCAATACCTTGCCTAAGTAGATATTCTTTGCGTGTGAGCCCTGGCAGTGAGCATCATCAAGCTATTTGACTAGAACAGGCATCACAGCTAAGCCTGACTCTCCCCCCTACCCAATGTGCACATATGTAAACGGTTCAGCCGCAGCCAGTAATCAGCTCAAGGAGCTCAGATCAATTGTAGCACCCCTATCTCAGCTGGCATCAGTTACTCAGGAATAGAATCACTGTGATCTTCACACAGTGATGTTCAAAATTTTGCCCCCAGCTAAGTTAAGCAATTTAGGTCTTATTTGCAGATATATTTCTTACTGCATTGTTTTATCCTGTTTGCATATGCTGGGCCTGGTCATTACTGTTGCACTCTAACTTCACCGGAGGTGAGACCCTAAATCTGAGCTGTTAGCACCTGCAGCTTAAGATGTTTGCAAATTAATCTGAATAATCATTTCAAATGTATTGCTCACATTTTGCAGCCAGCGACGAAATAATAGCACTCACGGCTGACTGCGAAGAAAGCTGCTCGCAATGATCCAGTGACCTCCAAAGTGCAAACTTCTCCTTTCCTGATGAGTTTAATCTGGTACCAATCAAGGGGATCTCCAATAGCGGTGAGGTCAGCCAGCGGGGTAAGCAGCCAATCACACCGGCAGACAGCAAAAACCAGGAATGGAAAAGAACTGGATCTGTTTACTTTCAATTTAAAATTTCAGACAGCATTGGATTAAGATAGAAGCTAATATAAAGATAAATGCATTTTAAAAAATATATCATATATATAATATATATATATTTGAAATTGTATTTTTTTTAGCACATTGGAGAAATTTGACATTCGACAGATATATAATTAGCGTTTCAGAGTCAGTAGGCGGAATTTTCCATTTATGAGACTAAGTGCGGTGACGAACGGTTTTGGCAGCGCCCACCCCGCTGGCTGGAATGGCGGGACTTACGCCCGATTCCGCGTTTGAAAGCACGTCAGTTATGCACGGGTGAGAATCGGGCTGAATCACCTGGCGAGAAGCTGATTCGCCTGCCTGCCGTCGGATGGCGGGGTTGAAGGTCGGGGCGCAACATTTAAACACCAGTCCAACTCATAATCTCACTCCCTCCAGCCCACCTGTCTTCAGGACATGTACAGGGGTGTCTTCCAGCCACAAGAAGAAGGCCAAAAGCCTCAGGAAAAAGGCAGAACCCCCGCTTCACCCATCAGACCCTGTAGGCCTTGATCAGAGGATTGCAGGCACACGGGCACGTCCTGTGTCCCAGGGATGGCTTCAGGGAGCATAGCAGCCACACATCCCCGGCCTGGGAGGCCGTTGCAGAGCAGGTCAGCACAGCTGGCAACCACACTCTAAACGCCACCCAGTGCAGGAAGAGGATGAATGATCCCATCCGCTCCACCGGGGTAAGTCATCCTTCATCTCCCTCCAATATTAAGCTCTCATCATGGCATTGTGCACTCAAACGGCTACTCTCTTCATGGATGTCACACAACCATTAGCGGGGGACACATATCAACATTCATTCTCTCACTGAGACATTCACATCACCACCATCCCATCTATCATGTTTCTCAAACCCCATCCTCTGGCCCTTCTGGGGAGGGCTCACCACATACAGGGGACAAGCATCTCACCCCAACCTCTGCTCCATCCCTTCTCATCACATGCCTTTCTTTCTTCTTCATACAGGCCAAGCTGGCACACAACAAGCGCGAAAGACCCCAGACCAGGGGAGGGACGGCCAACATCATTGCCCTCACTGAGGTCGATGAGACTGCAGCCAAGCTGGCTGGGGGGGCAGGAATTGCTTCTGTGGGGAAGGGGTGATTGGCCTCTCGCAGCAACCTACTACAGAACACGGTTCCATCACTTCCTTAAATCCTGACAATCGTGGGAAATCAGTATATACATAAAGCAAGAGTTAAGTCAGCAGAATTAGCTCATCCCTACACCTGGGTGTGTTGAATTGCAGGAGTACAGCTCATGAAGGAACACGGGCCTAGAATACCTTAAGCCGTGAAAGGTTGCCTAATTTTCTACCCATTTAAATTAAGTATACCCTGTGGCTATCCGATCCTCCCTACCCAACTTTGATTAAATCGCTGAACCTAGGTGCTCCAATGTACGGTGGGGCGGAGAGTGTGGTGAGGGGAGGTGGGAGCAGAGGAAGATCTGCCCCAGTCTTCAAATACTTCATAAGCCCTTCATTATAAAGCAATTTGGAAACACCTGAGATCATGAACGGTGCTGAATAAACACAGGTTCTTTCTCACTTGCTTCCTTTCACCACATAGTCAGCTGTACCGATGTCCAACCAGTGCTCCCCAGCCCTCAGATGTGTGAGGTTTATACCCCTACATTCTTCAGAATCAGATTTGTCAATCCCAGCCATGTGTCCCTGAGATCAAATAACAAACAAACTACAACCACTATCTTGCTCACCACCTTTGTGATGGATAATAGGAGTTTGAAACATCGAACCACATTTTTATGAGTTTTTATTTAGCTGCTCCGAGCAATAAACTTTGGTTGTGCAAAGACTGTAAAAAGGGCCCCTTATTGCACACAAATCAGTTGACAGCATCGGTGCAGTGTTGATTTGTGAATGGTACACCTAATGCCCCAGGAGTTTTAAAAACTCAACAGATCCTTTGAACAGTTTTTCTTCAACAATAGGCTTAACAGAGAAAACATTGACATTTAATAACTATGTAAACAGATTACGATGGGGAATGGAAGAAGGCAGGTTTGAATGTATGTGGGATTGAAGTGAATCCCCACTATTTGTGTAGCCAAGGTTGTTATTTGGGTTGGTGTAAATATGAAACACTGTGTCAGTAACAATTATCAGCTCAACTGCTGGTTAGTAGCATCCGAGGTACTTGATGCAGTCTTAGTACTAGCAGTGCTTTGTTTGCTGGGACCCACAAGGAGATTGCATCTTGACAGGGATCTACTCTCAGACCATTGATAGCGTGTAAAATAGACAACCGACCAGATCAGTTTCCAACCAGGCGGGTTAGGTTAAAATAATTCCCACTTACGAAATTCAATAGCAGCATGTGAAGTTGCTGGAGAGAAAGATACAATTTTACCAGACAATAACAAATGCAAGTCTCCACTCATCCACCTACAGATCTCTCCTCCCTTTAATCAGGTATGACTGCTTCCTACCAATATGGTAGACAACGGCAGGCATACGTTTACTGCTTTTCTCAGGAAGTGCTCACCATGCACATTTCTCAAGCGAATCCTCAATTGTACAAAGTGACATCCAGATTCCAAACTTGGCTGCTGAGAGACAAGGGCTACCTGTGCTCAAGGTGGGTTCTGACACTCATCTGCACAACCTCCGTCGCTGCCTCTACTGATTGCTCAAAAAAATAAATCACAACAATACACATTTGTGAGGCAAGGAGATGACAAAACAAATGCATTGGCCTCCTAAACCATCGTGGATAATTTAATCCCTAAGGACAGGTAATTTTGTGGTGGGTGAGAAGTATAAGTCCTCTGAGCTATTATTCAAGCTTGCATTCTGTAGTTATGTTTCTGCTAATTGTTTTTGAGACTCCTCGTAGTCTTTTGTGAGAATTTCAACTTTCTATTGCCATTCTGGGTTCTTGATTTTCATCTCTTCATATGCCTCCTTGGAAATGCAATGTTTTTCCAAGCTTTCTTCCAAGTGTCTAAGCATTTTCTTTAGTTCTGTAGTCTCTTTCTTGTACCTCTGTGATACCTCAAAAAATTGTTTGTTCAGATCTTGAACAGATTGGTCCATTGGCGACTTCAGTGTCTCATGCATTTCCAAGGGTATATATTCAGCTTGAATCTTGAGTTTCAACTCTTCTAATTCAGTTCTGATAGAAATATATTCCAACCTTTTTTCATTTTCCTTTTGTAGGGTTTGTTTATTTTAGGTTTCATCAGATAGCTTTCTGTCATTCACAGCCAGCTGCTTGCTCCACATTGCCACTCGCTTTTGCAATTCAGGTAATGTGTTGGAATTTCCAAAAATGTATATTTTTGAGTCTTCTGGAGAGTCCCCTGCCTCTCTGGTGCCCACATGTTGTTTAGCTCAAGTATTGTCTTTTTTTCTTTTTTGGTGCTTTACTGGGGGTTTTCTGCGCTTCGTTCTAATATTTATCAAAGGCTTTTAATATTTCATTGAAGCTGTTTGAGGATTCATCAATGCACTTTATTAGGATTACTTCATCAGCCAGTTCACCAAACTAGCATAAAAAGGTATTGATTTGGATTTTTTCTGACTTTCTATTCAGACCTGATATACTCAGTGGAAGCAGAGTCTTTGAATATTTTTAAGGCAGAGCTAGATAGATTCTTGATTAACAAGGGGGGCGGGGGTGAAAGTTTATCGGGGGTAGGCAGGAATGTAGGGTTGAGGTTAAAATCAGATCAGCAGGAGCAGGCTTGAGGGGCTGAGTGGCCTACTCCTCCTCCTAATTCGTACATACTCTCGTAGTTTAAAAATTCTCTTCTCCAGGACACCCAATTTTCCATTAGGTTTGGCCCTTGGAGGAGTCCAAACTGATCTGGTAAGTTGGATTTTTGATCTACGGTTAAAAATTTTAAAGTGCAGATTCAGCTTTAAGAAGTTGCTGAAATTCAAGATGGTGCCGCCATTCATTTGAAGAAAAGGGTTCACTCACACGTGCTGGCCTTGGCAGGCTCCCGCTGCAATGGCACTCATGCTCAGTCCTGAAAACATTTTAAACAATGGCTGCTTGGATCGCCTGGCTGCAGACTTCGCCATTTCAGTGCTATATGCTTTAGGGACATGAAAGCGTCAAATCCTGGCCTTTGAAGCTGATTCTTTAATTGAGATTCTTCTGATTTATTTTTTTTTTCCTTTTCGGAGAAAGCACGGGTGCCACATGTTCAGGCGCCAACTTGTGGATCCAGTCCCTCTGATACAGTTTTTAAACGCCAATTTCTGACCATTGAACTATTCAAGAGCTTCTCTGGACTTGTTTTATCCTGGAATTTAAAAGTTTTAGCTCACTCCTGCTAGGTCAGCTGACTCTGTGCTCTGGGAATTGAAGCTGGACTTCCAAGAAATCCCATGGAGTCTCTGCTGCAGTGAGGAATTTTAAAAGTCTGCCTTCAGCTTCCAAGCCTTTCTTTGGAGCTTTACCCTGGTGATTTTCCTCTGCGCTTCTGCTTTTCAAGCTTTTCTTCAGGTCAGAATGCTTCTTCGAATTTTTCTTTAGTCTTGTAGGATTTTAGTTTATCTCTGCCCTTTTTGCAAGGTGGGCTTTTTCATTACCTGCCACATGTTATAGGGTATTGGATACCATCCAGTAGGTCTTAATGAAGCCTTCATAGTCTTAACTAGGTTAAGTCTATGTATTTATTAACTACAAGAACTATGTACATATATACAGTAGACAGTTCAAGCCAGGAGCCGTCTCCATGCTTGCTGTGCACACGACCCTGTCCAACACTAGACTGACCCCTAGGTGCAGTTCATGTGTTCTCTTACATCACTGTGTGGGCAGTACTGTAGTCAGTCTGACGTTAACCCTCTATGTGTCAGACCCTTATAACACCAACCATGTGTTAGCTTTCAGAATTATCTTCCCCTCACCCCCACCATGATCCACCTGCCCCTATCCCTGGGATCTCTCACTGCTTTCCTACATGTTGTATGTTCCTTGGCTGTGATCCTGTGGTACAGGATTTCCCACAGGACAGAGATCTGTACTTTCCCATCCCCAACTCTTGCCCCTTGTTCCAAAAAAAGCCTCCTGTAGATATTAAGGCCAATATTTCTGAAAATTGGGCACTCCAGTTTTCCAGTGTGACTTATAGTGAGTTGTTGGCTGAATAATTATTTTTGGTTTTGTATATTGTGTTATTATGTTCTTATATAATCTTTTCTTAAAACATTGTTGCTTGCTGTAGAATATTCTCACTGAAAGAGGTACATGGATATTAGCACAAGCAGCATAGGTACAATGGGTACTGAACATACATTTTACCTTGGGATCAGCATGTGGAACATTCTTCCAACAGAATTAAACAGAACTTTGTAAATACGCTTTACATCTTTCCTATTTTATGTACTAGAAAATGACCCTGAAATGATATTGTGGGGTAACAAATGATAAAGCATTTGTCTGTAATATCATTCCCTGCTGTTTTTGCCGAGCTTTAATTCATAAAATAGACATACCTCAACTAAAATAGTGGACAGAGGGATCAGAAAGCAGTCAGTGCAACCTTCTCCCTCCCGTCTTCATATTAAATGCCAGCACCTGCAGCCCTTACTGTGTTCAAGATTTGCTTATTTCTATTGACCCATCATCTCAGTACTTCCTGATCCACATTAGTTCCCCATTCCTCCAACAAATTTGAATCCTCATCATTAAATATCGTGCTCCCTAGTTCCAAACTCCTCCCACCATCCCATGAGTTTTCTGTTCTTGTGGCTTGATGTTCTTCTGCATTGCCCATCATTGCTGGAAAAGCCTTCAGGCACTTGGCTTCACTCCTATTTTGTTGTTAAAACCCTCCACCTCTCCTGCCTTAACAACCTGTTGTTTCTTGGGTACTTGTCCCAAGTTTGAGAGTGGAGCAGAGCAGCATCAGTGAATCCCATGTCAGCAACAGGGTCTTGCACTCCCAGGCCTGTAGGTAGTCAAGAGAAGACAAGGTTGGTTAAAACTGGAGTAGATGTTAAGGCAGTCCATCGCATCGAAATGGGGCAGTTTTCTCCTGAAAATGGTGGTGAATGACTTACCGTCCTGTTTTTTTCTATTTCTATGGTTGCCACAATCTTCCTCTGTATCCATGCTGGCCAGCAGAACCACTTGTCTGAATCAGGGATGGGCCCATTTTAAATTTAACCGGGGTTCCATGATGGACATCAGTGACCATTTTCTCCATTCTGTCATACCATACGCAATAGTCTGAAGCATCTCACTAACAAAATCTGTCTTCCTGGACTATCTCCCTTTCACTCACATTGGAATTTGCAGCCCACAGCTGGACTGATGCATTGATATTATATTCAACATTCACATACCCGTTGATGGGGTTAATGGGTGATTCAGCCTCATTAGCACATTACCTGATTGGCTGCTCAGTTGGGTATTAGTGGCGATACATCCAAAACTGCACAGTGAGTAAATTTAGGAACTGCTCTGTGCTAAAACAAAAAGAGAAAATGACCTCTCCTTTAACAAACAGCAGTACACTGAGAGCAAATTAAAGCTGCTGTGGTTTATAAAGCACAGGACAGATGCAAAGCAAAGCAAAGCTTCCTCTATCCTGCCCCAACAAATTGATTTAACCCCGACTAGTAATTACATTGCACACACCCAAAATAAAAGTTCCTTCTTAAGCTCAACAGAGTGGGAAGCATTTTTTTTTGGAATCAGCTTTCTGCTTGTAGCCAATAAAATCCAGCTACTTGTGCACCTATGGGTCAATTCTGATTACTACAGGCGGGTTTATGAGCCTACTTACACCATCAGGGGAAGCAAACACTCATCACCCCGCGACCACTTAGGACACTTTGATGTCGATCTGTCATGTGGCTGTCAGTGATTTGGACCCCAACCATCACGTCTGTCAGTGAGCACATGTCGCCAAAACTCGTGAACTTGTCTCTCCCTCTGTACCGCTTGAAAATACAGTCTAGACCCACCAGTAAATTACTAGGAATCCCAAATCCTACTGCACTGAAAAAGTTTTTAACTTGGACGCAATTATCTCCATTGCTGTGCTGCCAGCCTTATAGTCAACAGGCAGTTGGTTAGGTTCGCCATATACAAAAGGAAACCTCGTACCTTAAAGCACATATTTAGTGAAAGCAGAAAGCAAATTTAAACCTGATTCTGATCTGTGTATCTATGGTTTAAAATGAAATAAAACAAAAACTCACTCAGCGTGGAGGTTCCTGCTATTATCAAACTTAGTTGTTTTTTTGATCCTCCAGCATTTGTGCTAACACTAACATTTTTACAGGCAGGCAATGGGTTCAAACAGTGGTAGAATTCTTTAATAATTGTGGTTTTTATTTAATTCCAAAAGCTACCTGAAATTTGTCAGTAATGAAAACGGAAAAAGCATTACGGTTAAAAAAAAACTGAAACTATATTCCTTCCGATATTTAAGTTGGGTGACATCTCAGCGCATGATAAATGACTTCATTAATGACTTGCTTTTATGAAACCAGTGTGTTGAGGGACTTGATTTGTTGGCCTGAGAAAACAGATCAAGGCGTTCTCTTGTTGCTTGACCCTTGGTCTTTGGCAGGAGTGCCAATGTTTTCTGGATATTAATTGTCCATCCGGTGGCAGAACGCCAGCTAAGTTAAGCTGATGGTCAACAAACAATACGTGGCTTAAAAAAGTGGTCATCTGGGCTGGGAATTGGGGAGTTAACCCACCATGATTCATAAGCATGCAACATTCTTGGAGCAGGCAGGTCATTCACAGCCACTGTCTGAGGAAAGCTAAACAAATGTGATTAACAACTCCGCCAGCCTCTTGTGCTCGGGACTGATTAGCATTGTGTTTGTATTTTGGCAAAGGGGACATCATTTCCCCATTATCCTTTTCTGTTCTCCTGTCTCCAGTAACATATTAGCTTTGGATCTGCTGGTTTTCATTATTCACTGTGCTCCAAGTGGTCACTGAAGCTTTTCCGGCTGATTTTTCTAGTTAAATCATTTTCTGTCCTATCACTGATGGATGGTAGCAAGTCCCTTACTCAGTGTATCACATATGAATTATTAAGATACACAAGTACCTCTGATATGTCATCTCACTCATTTGCATGACACATTGCTATTATCATAGATCAGCATAGTGCACTCAGTCATTTTTCCCCTCTTTGATGGTTGTGGTAGTAAAGAATAAATGATAAATATCACCTTAAATGATACCGTGTCTCCTCTGTATTTTACATGATGATTAAACACCCTCCCAAAAATGAAATTTACACAGCCTGCCATTAAAGCATATTTAATGTTTCGTGTGGTACTATATATTTTTTTTTTTAGAAAACTTATAGGACTCAAGAGAAAGAGAAATATTGTGACCACCTTAAAGGCCATTTAAAAAAAAATTGGACCACAAACCCAGTTATCCATTTACAAATGGCGACATTACAGGTGCTTTAGAATTCTTAATGGGCCTTCTCAACAACTGAACAAACCTTTAAAAATTGCTCAACTGGCCATTCCAAGAGTAATCCACCCACAACAGCAGAACTTCTGACCACTTAAACTTACTTAGTAAAACAGATAATCACCCTCTGAACAGAACAACTCCAACACAGAATAAGTGTAGCTTTTGTGAACAGGAGATCGCAGAGCATTGTTTGGACTGAAATGATAAAATTAATACCTCTGTGACATTAGCTCTGATGAGGAGTATCACGTGAAACGTTAGCCCAACTTCCCCTCTCAAGTTCTGACCAACCTGATGTGTGTTTTAGATTTACAATATTAATGTTTTTTTTAACCCTGTTTGTAATATCGTGATGTAGGTAAAGGATTTTCTGATACTGACATCACATTCGTCTAGAAACAAGCTTGAAAATCAATTAAGTCGGCATCAGTGGGGGTGACTGAAAACTTAACACATTGCACGTTGGGTGGGTGCAGTTTTATGGAGCCTGCTAGAGTGGGGAACGTGGCTTTTGGGGTGACTGAATTAAGTGGGAGCCGAAATTGCGATTTCCCAATGGTGGGTTAAGCGGCAGAGATCAAGGGCAGAATTGTGCCCATGTCAGATGGGCTCGGTGGGGTCAGGATGCCGACAGCCGCCCACGATCAGGGCCGGACCGCAATTTCACGGTGTCGGGCCAATTAAGGCCCGCCCAGCGTGAAAGGTGAGCGGCAGCGCTCAGAGCTGCCTGTCCAGGGGTGCGGGGAGGAGGGCGAGAATGAACTTCAGGCATGCACGTGAGCGTGCGCTTGAAAATCTCCCTGAGGCACGGAGCTGCCTCAGGGAGATTAATTTGATTGTGAAAAATTGAAAAAGGGAATGAAAAAATTATTCAGACAGGTCCCCTCATGTGACAGTGTCACATAAGCATGAATTTTAATAAAAATTTTTATTAAAGTTATAAACCCTTCGTGAAACCTCATCCTGCCCGTGGATGAGGTTCTATGAAAGATACGAAGGCCGCCTGGGCTCTTCGCCTGGCAGCCAACCTTAAGGTTGGATGGGCAGCCCTGACAAGCACTTCAATTAGCTGGTAAATGGCTTTAACAGGCCTTTGAGAGTTTGGCGGGCGCGCAGCCGACTCCAGTGCACACCCGCCGAACGGAAGATCGGAATGACGCGTGGTGACGTCAGGACGCATGCTCAATGTCACCACGTGTCATTTTGCGCATGGGCCATGCTGGGTCCACCCCCGCACGCCGACCAGAAGGTCCTGCCCTTTGTCACATGTGTCGGGTCATGTTATAAATGAAATTTAAAACATTTTCTTTTATTTTTATTTGATGTTTGAAACGTCACCCTGCCCGTGTAGGGGGTTTCCAGGCCTTTTCGCATGCCCGCCAACCATTAAGTTGGACGGGCAGCAAAAAGTTTGTTACAATTCCCTTGTTCATAGCCTGAACAAGCCTTGTAATTGTCTCTAGGCCGCTGTCGATTCCTGCGCGCACTCGCCGACTGGGATATCGCGCGGCTGCGTGTTGACGTCGGGACACTCGTCCGACATCAGTACCCGTCATTTTAGGCTCAAGCGGGTCAGATGCCCACCCTCTGGGGTAAAAATTCTGCCCCAAGTGCCGTGCCTCGTGCCATTCTTTGTTGATTGATACATGCACGTGCCACGAATACTCGTTAGTATAAAACTTCTTTTAATTACGTCCTACCTTCAAGGTAAAGTCAGCGGCACATGAGAATCTTGTGGTACCCGATTTACGTTCATTTAAAGGTGGCGTGTGCCAGTCAGCCTTGTTGTATCTGAAGCCAGTGGTTTTCCTTGTTGAACTCTGTGGCACAAAGGAAGGTGGCAGGAGAATGGCAGCTTGCGCGGCGGCTCAAGGGCAATAGGGGTGAGCCAGCGGCAGGCGGGGTGTGGGTGGGGGTTGAAAGGTTGGGGTTCAGATGCATGGAGGAGTGGAAGAGGGATCCAAAGGAAGGCAGAGGGTAGCGTCGGGGGATGGAGGAGTGAAGTGAGAAGGTCTGGTGTCCTGGGTGCGGTGGGGTGTGGGGTTGGCAGCTGTAAGTTAAGCAAAGAAAATGAGGGGCCTATAAAGGGCAGGGTCAGTACTGTCCACATGAGTGTTCACCTCAGGATGTTGGCTGGCAGAGTCCCCGCTGAGAGTGATCTCGGACAATATTCTTTACGATGCATAAAAGGGAGGGCCAGCTGAGCCTGTAAGTTCAACCATGTCCCACAGAGTGTAGGGTACAACACTGGACACTAACATGAACATTCAATAGAGTGTGAGCAAAAAAAAAACACAACCTTGTTTCTTTCACAACAAAGGAAATGTCCCTAATTGGTGGTGGGTTTCACCAATGAAATACTTCCTCTGCTGTGGTATTGCAGGTGTCTTCCATGCACACCGCCAGTAAATTTTAATTGTAATCGCATAGGAAATGGGAAAAGGCAAGAAAGCAGAAATGGCGCACACTTCTGGATCCGCCATTGGGAATGGTGCATCATAGATAAAATTCCACCTTTCATGTGTGGTCTCTGAAGGCTCTCTATATGAGACGTTAAGTCTGTTCTCGTTACAGGTGTCGTCTTTATCCAATGTATGTGTTTCCAGCAATAACTATGTCTCTGGGCCAAATATTATTATGGGGTGGGGGTGGTACAGGTGGCTCACCCACCCTTGGTAGCGAAGTTGGCGTGGAGCCGGCCCAGCACACCCTGCAGCCATAATACGCTGCCAGCAGGATAAACAAGGGTCAAGTCAGACGTCCATCCCTCACTGGAGAGCAGATCCTGCCCTCGGGAGCTGCCATCCAATCCCTTTAGCTGGCAGCTCCATCAGTCCCGGCAACACGAAGGGCACATTAATTGGCGCTGCCAGGACTGCAAAAGTAGGAGCAAGAAGGCCCAATGGATCCCCGGAGCCAGGTAAATCCAGGGTCTTGGGCAGGGAGGGTTTGGGCAGTTCGGGGTGGAGAGATGGTGGGAGTGTTTGGGATGGGTTGGTTTAAAGCTTTGAACAGGTAGGAAGAAAATGGGGGGCTCTATCTTAGGGGGGGGGCAGAAGGGCAGAAGATGGAACCCCCTCTTCCTTCCCACCCTTTGAAAAGATTATTTTTAAAAATCAGGCTGCCCATTCCCACCTGACTGCCCATGCCATGCGTTTTATGGCATGGGCAACGTATTATCAGTGCCAATTAGCTTGGTAACAGGCCTAATTTACCCTTGATTAGCTATTTAAGTATGGCAGGCAGGCTGCCAATTTCAGCGTCCACCCACTGCCCGTATAATGGGTGTGAGCACGAGGGTGCCGGGAAGGTGGTGGGGTGGGCACCCGCCCTATTCTGTGGGCCCCACCCTGCCAAAAACATGCCCAGCGGGAGCATGTAAAATGCAGCCTTGCTTCAGTCAAGACATATGCCTAAAGCTCATGGACCCATCTCCCTATTATACCATGAAAATACACTCTGGACCCACCAGGAGATCATTAAGGAATCCCATCCCTACTGCACTGCAAAATAGTTTCTATGTTTTCAAATAATTAACTCCATTCCTTTGATGCCAGCCTTTCGCTCAATAGGCAGTTGGTTAGGTAGCTAATGCAGCAGGACACGTACACAATGGGGCACCTTGTCCTCCATCACACAGATGTCACTATTTAATAAAAGCAGGAAGCACACTTGAAGCCGAGTCTAATCTGGAGTAATCTATGGTTTAACCCAAAAATAAAACAAGAGCCCATTTTGTCTGGCTCTTTCTGCTGCATCAGACTTAGTTGTTTTTTGATGCTTCACCAATTGTGCTACCGCTAACATTTGTACATTTATTTGTTGGATTAGCTATGCCCTCTGGATAAACTGTGGTTCACATTTAATCCAAAAGCTACCCAACATTTGTCAGCTGTGAAAACGGATAAATTACGTTAAAAAAAAAATTAAAATAAGACTCTTTTCGATATTTAATTTTGGTGACATCTGTTTTAGTTTGAAATGTCAAATATCTGCAATATTTTGCTGTTTACTTGAAAGGTACAGTGAATAACTGATACTCCACATTTAATAGGATTATAAGCTTCAGAGAAGTATAGCTGTAAAGAGGAATGCTATGAAAGTGGAAGTAACTTTGGTATAGAAATACATTGTTGTATTTATTTTAAGGAGAGAGCCCTGTAGTTGACGAGGAAAGTGTACATTTTTACACAGTGAAAGAGAAACCAAATTGGTCATATCCCCAAAACCTGTTGCCATGTTCTCATTTCAATTTCGGCTGGTTCAACTGGCGGCATTCACACCAGAAGGTTGTGCATTCAAAAACAACTCCAGTGCAATACTGAGGGAATGCTGCCCTGTCAGAAGTGCTGTCTTTCAGGTGGGATGCTAAAGCAGAGCACCTGTGAACAGAGCAGAAGAGATCTGATGGAGGTATTGGAAGAAGAGCTCTTCCGGTATTCTGGTCAACATTATTCTCAAAACCAACACTAGCAATAAAGTAGAACCAGTAACAGACTGAATGCTCATTCATCAAATGTGCTTGTTTGTGGGGCCTTACTATGCACATATTTGGTTTTGCCTAAATAAAAGCAGGGACTGGGTATCATGGCCAGGACTTCCCCCTTGTCGGGCAGGCTGAGCAGGGGGTGGGCGGGAGAGGTCGGGAAGCTGACTGCCGCCCGCATTCAGGGCCAGACTATGATTTCACACTGGCGAGCCAATTAAGGCCCACCCAGCGTGAAATGCGTGCTTCAGTGCTCAGCGCTGCCTGTCTGTGGGGGGGGGTGTGAGGGGGTTGGAGGAGGGCAAACGCACAAGTTCGCGCATGCGCACAACTGCGCACAGGAAAAGCTCCCTGAGGTACCGAGCTGCCTCAGGGAGATGAAGAGTTTTGAAAGTTAAGAATAAAGATTTTTAAAATGTTAAAAAAAACATGTCCCCGCTCATGTGACTCTGTCACATGAGCAGGGACAGGTTCGAAATTAGGATGACATTCCTTTTTAAATCGAAACCTTGACCCGCCCGTGGCTGAGGTTTCGCAAAATTGCAAAGGCCGCTTGGCCTTTTCTCCTGCCCGCCAACCGTGAGGTTAATTTTAAACAAAAACAGAAACAGAAATACCTGGAAAAACTCAGCAGGTCTGGCAGCATCGGCGGAGAAGAGCACAGTTGACGTTTCGAGTCCTCATGACCCTTCAACAGAACCGATGCTGCCAGATCTGCTGAGCTTTTCCAGGTATTTCTGTTTCTGTTTTTGTTTTGGATTTCCAGCATCCGCAGTTCTTTGCTTTTATCTCGTAAGGTTAATTTAATTCAATGACATTGTTAATGGCCTTAATAGGCCTTTTAATTGTCTGCGGACGGGCTGCCATCTCCCGCGCGTGCCCACCGAGCGAAATATTGCGCGATGAAGTCGGGACACTTGCCCGATGTCATCGTGCGTCATTTTACACTTGAGCGGGTCGGGCGTGCGCCAGCCCACTGAGCGATAAACCCTGCCTCTTAATTAACTTAATGGTGGTGAAATAGTGGGTGCCTTAGCATGTGATAAGATTCTGTATAAATGCTGGTTCTTTTTTAAAAGTAGTTTTGTTTTAATATTTACAATAATAACTGAAGTTTTGCACTTACACCAGCTGAAATCCAGAACTTAGTGAATAAGATTAAGATGAGCGTTTGTAAAAGTCTGAATTCAGGGTATTGATTTGTAAGGTGCACTGAAATCAATCCTTAGCTTATACATTAAATGGCACAGCAGGTTTCTGTAAAGATAAACAAATGAAACAAGAACCTGCATTCACATAGCACCGTTAACTTAGAACAATGTCCAAGGGCATTTCATGGAAACATTATCAGACAAAAATGTATGCAAAGCCACAGGAGGAAGTATTAGGTAGTGTGAAACAAAAATAAAAATACCTGGAAAAACTCAACAGGTCTGGCAGCATCTGCGGACATCCGCAGTTTTTTGCTTTTATCTTAGGTAGTGTGAACTTGTTTGAAGAAATGAAAGGTTCAGTTGAGTAGTACTGATTTGGCCCTCGCTTCGAGAAAGCTTTATAACTAAAACTACATCTTAAGTTAATCTTTAATAACTCTTACTGTACAGTTCCAGCCGGGCAGAAAGTGTAAAGAATGCTATTGCCTTTAACCCTTAGGTTGTTGGCGTCTCTGGGGAACTCCAGGACCCAGGTTGAGTCAATTAAACTAAGCATTGTGGTGTGATCCACTTGAGCCGTGGCATTGACCAGATGAAGGGTTTATTCTCTTTTTGGACAAACATTCAAAACACCAAATCAGCCCAAACGCTTTGCAAGATAAAAGGCAAGAGGAACCATCCCCTCAGCGGTATTTTCAAGATTAAATAAAACAAATTTCATGCCGCACATATAGGATTGATCACTAAGCTGTATTTTCTGCAAGCAATCACTTAGAAATCTGTACATTCTAATCTTTACAGCACGCAGATTATTTGACCTGAAATCCAGTATCAGTGGTGAGCTAAGATTCTGAGAGAATGCTGTTTATGACCAACCCACTCTTTACCTGTCCAGGCAGCTTACTCTGACTTAACCAAGCATATGTCTTCACCAAGATGAGCTAGAGGACAAGTTATCTCTTGTCTAAGTTACTAAAGATCACTGTTGTCTAGGGGAGAAGTAGAAAAGTGTTAGAGATTCCTGCTTCAGTTCTAATTTGTTCTGGACGTCTTGAACTCATTCCCATCTTTTACGGACAGGATTTAGGTTTCTTTTAAAAAAAAAACCTGTAGGGGGTGACACTGAGTTGTTTCAGTATCAACAGAACGGGAAAAAATACAAGTTCCTCACAGCACCATAACCAAGTTACAAACAATAATAACTCTGTGCAGTCCAGTGACATTACATAAATCACGATGCAACTGTGAATGTCAATTCAAAAACAAAAATACCTGGAAAGACTCAGCAGGTCTGGCAGCATCTGCGGAGAGGAACACAGTTAACGTTTCGAGTCCGAATGACCCTTCAGCAGAACTAAGTAAAAATAGAAGAGAGGTGAAATATAAGATGGTTTAAGGAGGGGTGGGACAAGTAGAGCTGGATAGAGGGCCAGTGATAGGTGGAGATAACCATAAGATGTCACAGACAAAAGGACAAAGAGATGTTGAAGGTGGTGATATTATCTAAAGGAATGTGCTAATTAAGGTTAGAAAGCAGGACAAGCAAGGTACAGATAGCTTTAGTGGGGGTGGGGTGGGGGGAAGGAATCAAAAAAGGCTAAAAGGTAGAGATAAAAGAATGGATGGAAATACATTTAAAAATAATGGAAATAGGTGGGAAAAGAAAAGGGTGGAATGTTGAAATGGCAAGCGACAGGGAGGTCTGGGTAATGCCTGCAGACAGACCGAAGGTGTTCTGCAAAGTGGTCACCCAGTCTGCGTTTGGTCTCACCAATGTAGAGGAAATCGCATTGGGAGCAACGAATGCAGTAGACTAAATTGAGGGAAGTGCAAGTGAAATGCTGCTTTACTTGAAAGGAGTGTTTGGACCCTTGCACGGTGAGGAGAGGGGAAGTAAAGGGGCAGGTGTTGCACCTTCTGTGGTTGCATGGGAAGGTGCCGTGGGAGGGGGTTGAGGTGTAGGGGGTGATGGAGGAGTGGACCAGGGTGTCCAGGAGGGAACAATCCCTGCGGAATGCCACCAGGGGAGTGAAGGGAAGATGTGTTTGGTGGTAGCATCATGCTGGATTGGCGGAAATGGCGGAGGATGATCCTTTGAATGCGGAGGCTGGTGGGGTGATAAGTGAGGACAAGGGGGACCCTTTCATGTTTCTGGGAGGGAGACGAAGGTGTGAGGCGGATGCGTGGGAGATAGGCCGGACACAGCTGAGGGCCCTGTCAACCACCGTGGGTGGAAAACCTCGGTTAAGGAAGAAGGAGGACGTGTCAGAGGAACTGTTTTTGAAAGTGGCATCATCAGAACAGATGCGACGGAAGCGAAGGAACTGAGAGAATGGGATGGAGTCCTTACAGGAAGCGGGGTGTGAGGAGCTGTAGTCGAGGTAGCTGTGGTAGTCGGTAGGCTTGTAATGGATATTGGTGGACAGTCTATCACCAGAAATTGAGACAGAGTGATCAAGGAAGGGAAGGGAAGTGTCAGAGATGGACCATGTGAAAATGATGGAGGGGTGGAAATTGGAAGCAAAATTAATAAATTTTTCCAGGTCCAGACGAGAGCATGAAGCAGCACCGAAGTAATCATCGATGTACCGGAGAAAGAGTTGTGGGAGGGGGCCGGAGTAGGACTGGAACAAGGAATGTTCCACATTCCCCATAAAGAGACAGGCAATGTCAATTATTGACTCTATATCCTGTGTTACCCAATGGTCATGGAAGGCTTCAAACGGGCAGTGCATGCTCACTTTCTGGGGCACACAGGGACGGACAATGCCGCAAAAGAAAAGCATGCAGCCAGAGGACCCCCATACCCCATGAGGCACACCCATCTTGGACATACAAATTGCTGTTTTAACAAAGTTCAGGAGCAGGTCCCCGAGAAGATCCCCCAGTGTAGCAAACTCCCCTCCCACCCCCAACATGGAGGAGGACAAGCCTGCAAATGAGTTAGCCGGGCAAATGTAGGGCGCAGGGTTTCAGCTTTTAACGAAAAGTGTGGAAATGAAATTTGTGACCCATACGACGAGCTTCTCATATTGCATCTGCATTGGCCGGGTAATATACCGGCAGAGATTTGTTTTCATTCTTAACACATGAATGTTTTTAATCTGTGGTTAAAATTGCAACAGCAGCTGGTTGCTGAGATGTGCAATGACTCTGTGCAATCCTTGTCTTTTATACCTTTAAGGCTGCTGTTGTTGCAAAATAATGCCCGTGACCTATGACCCAGGATCGTCCAGTGCGTGACACACTGCAACATTGTGGTGCTCAGATGTGTTCCACAGAGGCCGCTCAGTGGAACAACCACAGCCAAAGATTCTTAATAACATCATCTTGAGGGACTTATAAAACAATTCTAATTATACCTTAAAACAGTGATTTATAAATTATGCTTCCCATTCCAGTGCACTTCTATAGCTAGGCCTGTCCTGTATCTTGGCTGCGTCTCTTCATTAAACCATGAACGGATCTGGGGATGATTTCTTTTCATTTTTTTTTCTTTCAGTACCATTGGATCGTCACGTGTGTTGAAACTTAATTCCGAAAAGATTTAAGGACATGTTGCTTTAAGGGTGTATTCTGGGAATGTGCTGAGAAAGAAACTTGGATTAATGAGCAAATGTTTCTATATAGGTCACTCAGGATTAGGGTTTTATGCTGTTTATTGTTGATGTTCTGCTGATTGGGAAATCTTGGATATTTTTTATGAGTGGCTGGAAATCTCCCAGCTTTTGAAAGCATCCTGAAATCTGGGCCAAGTAAGTGTGGGAATCTGTGGATGGGAAACATCTACATTTTTGCTACTCAGTGTATCGTATTCCAAAAGATACAGAATGAGACCTTAAATTAATGGTTTTCTGATACAGCTGCTTTTCAATTAAAAATGGCAATGGACTTTTTGGCTCCACAACATAAAGCAGAGGATGAGCATGATTTATTGTAAATGTTGCTCATTTGAAAGTTATTACAACAGCATGTTTTTAAGAAAGATGCCTTGCTGTGCTATCAACACAAAATAAGTTTTAAGAATTTATTTTACTAAATAACTAAATCGCACTGTCTGAGAAGGTTGTAGAAGCAGGCTTCAATAGTAAACTTTGGAAAAGAATTGGGCATATAAAATTGAAAAGGATTATATAGAAAGAGCTGGCGAGGAGGGTGGATAGCTCTTAAAAAGGGCATGATGGGTCAAATAGTCTTTTTTTTAATTTGTTCATGGGATGTGTCATTGGCTGGGCCAGCATTTACCGCCCATCCCTAAGTGGCCTTGTTCAGGGGGCATTTGAGAGTCAACCATTGCTGTAGGTCTGGAGTCACATGTAGGCCAGACCAGGTAAGGACAGCAGATTTTCTTCCCTAAAGGACATTAGTGAACCAGATTGTTTTTACAGCTATCAGCAATGGTTTTGTTGTCATCATCATCAAACTTTCTAGAGAATTCAAATCCCACCATCTGCTATGGTGGGATTTTAATCCAAGTCCCCATAGCATTACCCTGGGTCTACTGGAGTGCCACTCCAGTGACAATGCCACTATGCCACCACCACCTCTACTGTGCTGTGTGATTGTGTAAGCTTCACATTCATGGTAATGCGTGATATTGTACATTTTTAATTTTACTATGAAAGTTGTTTCATTTTGGGACTCAAAGCTGTTTAAAAAAACATGTGAAGTGGCTGAAAAACTCGTGAGGTGTGAGAATATTCTATACTTCAACTACAAACTACTTGTTACGATGTTGCTTCGCTCCATCAACTGTATTAAGTAGGCGTTTTAATTCATTCAGGTGGTCACAATTATGCACACACAAATCTTGGGTATAATGAGAAAACCTATATTTTGCAGCATCATTGTATACTGTAGTCAAAGGTTCATTTATGGCTAATTTTGCAAATGTTAAGAGTTCAGTGGCTTCCCTGGCCTGTCAATGTCTTACAATAATAATTTTTTGGGGCAGTTTCAGTTTAATTTTGGCTACCAAAAAAGGTATTTTTTGCAATGATCATATCATTACTGTCATTTAGAATATATTACAATACATTGGCGCTGTACATGACAGGCTCTATATTTGGGCGTCAGCGTATAATGATGTATAGTCACACCTGCAGCTACACTCTGCCACCAGTAAATGGGGCTTCATAAGCTTCAGAAGGTGCTGATCCCATATCTAAATCTATAGTATCATAATTATGCACTGAAGGAAGTTCACGTTGGCCTGATTTTCCTGAGACAAAGCCACAGGAGATCCACTTGTTTGTAAAAATTGTGCCATTGTGTTCGTATCCATCTTTGAATAATCAAATATGGATTTTTTTTCTTAACACTGAGTATTTGGCTATGCAATAACAACTGTGGTATTCAACATTTTTCTGTGATTGATGCAGACCTGATCCAGTACTTCTATATTCAAAATAGCCCTTAAAGTTGATAAAGCTGTTCAAAAAGCATACATGATTCTTGGCTTCAAAACTAGACATAGAGTATAGTAGAAAGAAAGTTATGTTAAAACTTTCACTGGTTAGGCCTCACATTGGTATTATGCCAAATTCATGGCATTGCAGGGAGGAACGTAGGAACTGGGTAGGCCATTTAGCTCATCGAGTCTGTGCCACCATTCAATGAGTTCATGGTTGACCAATGACCCAACCTCACGCCTCTGCCCCATTTCCTTCAGATTACATATTAGAAAGGAAGTCAAAACCTTGAAGAGAGCACAGAGGAGATTGATTAGAATGGTACCAAGCATGTGGGATGTCAGTTATGTGGAGAGACCAGAGAAGCTGGGATTATTCTCCTTACCGCAGAGAGGATCAAGGAGAGATTTGGGATAGAGGTGTTCAAAGTTAGGATGGGTTTGGATAGAGGATAGGGAGAAACAGTTCCTACTGGCATATGGGTCAGCAACCAGAGGACAGATTTAAAATAATTAGCATAAAAGCCAGAGGGGAGTTGAGGATTCTTTTTGCACAGCGAATAGTTATGATTTGGAATACACTACTTGAAAGGGTATTGCAATTGGATTTGACAGTAACTTACAAAGTCAATTGGATTTCTACTCAGAAAGGAAATATTTGCAGGGCTACAAGGAAAGGGCAGGTGAAAGCAACTAATTATATCTCTTTCAGTGAGCCAACAGAGGCATGATGGGCTGAACGGCCTCCTTCTGTGCTGTATGATTTCCTAAAGAACATGCGACAACATAACGAAGCAATTTTGATTAAAGGAAAGTCCTGCAAGTACTGGAATTTGAACATAAAAAAGAGGCAAATGGCTTTGAAATGGCACAACATTTCCAGTCGAGAAAAATCATTTGGATGTGAGGTTCTGCTGAAGACAATATATCATGAAAGTTGACTCATCTTTTCTCTTTTCAGAGATTGACGCAGATGTTATGTACAACCAGAATTTTTTTTTTAAAGCACAGATAAACTGAAAGGCCAAATGTGTCAGACATAGGCCATGTATTGGGGGGGATGGTGGCATAATGGTAATGTCACTGGATTAGTAATCCAGAGGCCCAGGCTAACGCTTTCGGGACATGGGTTTAAATCCCATTACAGCAGCCAGTAAAATTTAAGATCAATTAATAAATCTGTAAGATAAAGTTAGTCTCAGTAATGGTGACCATGAAGCTATCATCAGTTGTCACTAAGACCCATTTAGTTCACTAATGTTCTTTAGGGAAGGAAATCTGCCGCCCTTACCTGGTCTGACCTACATGTGACTCCAGACCCACAGCAATGAGGTTGACTCTTAACTGTCCTTTGAAATGTTCAGTTCAATGGCAATTAGGGGTGGGCACCAAATGCTGGTTTTGCCAGTGGTGTCCACACCTTGTGAAAGAATAAAGGGGAAAATGTTGCATGTTCATAGCAGCAAAGATGATGCTTCTGCAAGAATAAACAAATAACATTTATAGTTAAAATGCACGTTTAAGGATTAAAGAAAAGTAACATATAGGTAACAGGCTATAACTCTGAAGTTTGAAAAAAGGCTTTACATTATCTGCAGTCACAGTCTGATGTGCGGTTTACTGTGGGTATTGGTTTTAGCACCTTTACAATCACATGTGGAGGGAGTCAGATGGCTCCCCTCATTCCCCTTGCCACGTTTGACCACAACAGGTTTTTTGTTAAAATGGATATCCTTTCCAGTTCCGTGAGTCTTTAACTGTTTGTGTGCTGCAGCCGTAAATGACATGATCAGCCAGGTTTTCTTGAGTTTTTACACAGAAAAGAAGATAGTTTTTATGTACTTAACCGATCTAAGTAAAAATAAATTTTAAAAATGCACTAACACACACTCAAAGTTCACATGCACACAAATAGATTACAGAGTGGGGAGGATAGTTTAAGTAATTTAGAGTCCAGTAAAACTAATGGTTCTTGAAGACTGGTGACTCAGTTGGCTTCAGGTTGACCTCAGCAGTCCTGGTGCTTTCAGTGTTGAAGTGGTTTAAAGTTGTAGGCGGATGATTTATCTGTTCTTCTGGAGACAGCAGCGCTGAGTTAAGTTATTTTTAAAATCTCCTTTTGCCACATCAGGGTAGTCAAAATCAGCAAAACATTCAAAACTTGCAAGTTGAGGAGGGAGGGAGGGAGAGAGAGAGAGAGAGAGAAAAAGAAAGAAAGAAAGAGAGCGAGGAAAGGAACCCACTCAGGATCTTGTTCCTTCAGTATTCAGTTGCTTGTTCTTTTCTGCAGAGAAAGCAGATGCTCAAACCCACAAAAGGTTGCCTTGTCACATGACCTTCTCTCTCCAACTAACCAGACTCAAATATGGTCATGGTTAGTGTATTCCAGTTACCGTGATTAGATCATAGCTGGGAATTCCCATCTCAGCCAGCGCCCTATTGTGTCTACTGCTTTGTCTCCACCCAGTTGAGCACCCAGGGGATTGTCTGGATGCTTTGCTAATGGAATAGGAGATAGACCCCATTCATCTCCTCCAAGGCAACTATTCCTGGTGCAGCTTTGCTGACAGGTTATCTCCCCTTCAATAGTTTTGGAATGCAGAAAGTACAATAATGCAAATGTGCAGCCATCTTTGACTGTGATTCCAAGTCACAGAACTTTAAAAATAAATCAATTAGTAGTTTCCAGCCAGTAAACTCAAGAATTTTTTTTTTAATATAGAAAGCATGGTTTCAAAGGAAACCCATTAGTTTCTGCTGATAATTAAGTTGCTAATTTCTCACCCACTTTTCCAGAGCCACCTCATCCAATTCAGGGCCACAGAGCCTATCCTGATTGGCAATGGGTGCTAGGCAGGGAACACACAGGACAGAACACCAGTCCATCAACATGGCACACACAATTTACAGAAGCCAATCCACATAACCAATACAGGTTCAGACAGCAGGAGGAAACAGGAGCACCTGGAAGAAGCCCACACAGACATAGAGAGAAAGTGCAGACTCCACACAGACAAACACCCGAAGTTAGGATTGAACCTGGGTCCCTGGAGCTGTGAGGCCGCAGCTCTAAACACTGCACCACCATGCCACCTGTTACTAATTCCTAATCAAATGAATTCATCTCACTAACAATGAAGGGCTCTCAGAGCAAAAGCAGTGTCAATGCACAAGAATCAAATTTTAACACATTGCATAAGTGAATACAGCTTTGGTTGGGGAAAATGAACGATCACTGCGAAGTATTATGACACGGCCAAAGGTAAAAGCTGAGTCCTAGAGGGAATCCCTCTCTCAATCCTAGAGGGAAACTTGAAACAATTGTCATAATCCATTTTTGCAAATTGTATGTTTTAAGATGCAGGCTTTGAATTCAGTAATAATAAGACCACCAAGTCTCAAGAGGTGTTTTTTAATATAAAACTAAATTAAGCATTTATTAATTTAACAACAAATTAACCACATACACATGGCTACAAATTCCTATTATAATAACTTTTGAACAAATCCCCAAATTATCCACTCCCAGTTAAATCTCCGCCAAGGCAACAGTAACCCATAAGGGAGAGTTTTCTCCCCATTGAGGGGGCTGGGCGGGAGCAGGCACGGGTAGACATGCTGCCATTTTATGTGGGTGGGCCCGGAAGCATGCGCGCGAAAGAGCGCAGAAATCTCCCTGAGGCACAGAGACAATGTAAAATAAAGGATACAATTATAAACGGGGTGCAGGAACAGAGGGACCTGGGTGTATATGTGCATAAATCATTGAATGTGGCAGGACAGGTCGAGAGTGTGGTTAATAAGGTACACAGCATCCTGGGCTTTATTAATAGGAGCATAGAGTATAAAAGTATGGAGGTTATGTTAAACTTGTATAAAACATTGGTTTGGCCTCAGCTGGAGTATTGTGTCCATTTCTGGGCAACACACTTTAGGAAGGATATGAAGGCATTATAAAGAATGCAGGAAAAATTCATGAGAATGGTTCCAGGAGTGAGGAACTTCAGTTAAGTAGATTGGAGAAGTTGGGATTGTTCTCCCTGGAGAAGAGATTGTTAAGAGAAGATTTGATAGAGGAATTCAAAATCATGAGGGGTCTGGACAGAGTGGATAGCACAAAACTGTTCCCATTGGTGGAAGGATGGAGAGCCAGAGGGCACAGATTTAAGGTAATTGGCAAAAGGAGCAATGGTGGCATGAGGAAAGCCTTTTCCACGCAGTGAGTGGTTAGGATCTAGAATGCTCTGTATGAGAGGGTGGTGAAGGGAGGGTAAATTGGGACTTTCAAAAAGGTAATAGATAATTATCTGAAAAATAAATATTTGTAAGATTCTGAGGTAAAGGCATAGAAACATAGAAACCTAGAAACTAGGAGCAAGAGTAGGCCATTCGGCCCTTCGAGCCTGCTCCGCCATTCATTATGATCATGGCTGATCATCCAACTCAATAGCCTGCTCCCGCTTTCTTCCCATACCCTTTGATCCCTTTCACCCTAAGAGCTATATCTAACTCCTTCTTGAAAACTTACAATGTTTTGATCTCAACTACTTTCTATGGTAATGAATTCCACAGGCTCATCACTCTCTGGGTGAAGAAATTTCTTCTCATCTCAGTCCTAAATGGTCTACCCCATATCCTCAGGTTGTGACCCCTGGTTCTGGACACCCCCACCATCGGGAACATCCTTCCTGCATCTACCCTGTCTAGTCCTGCTAGAATTTTATAGGTTTCTATGAGATCCCCCCTCAATCTTCTGAACTCCTACGAATATAATCCTAATCGACTCAATCTCTCCTCATATGTCAGTCCCGCCATCCCAGGAATCAGTCAGGTAAGCCTTTGCTGCACTCTTTCTATAGCAAGTACATCCTTCCTCAGATAAGGAAACCAAAACTGCACACAATATCCCAGGTGTGGTCTCACCAAGACCCTGTACAATTGCAGCAAGACATCCCTGTTCCTGTACTCGAATCCTCTGGCTATGAAGGCCAACATACCATCTGCCTTCTTTACCACCTGCTGTACCTGCATGCTTACCTTCAGTGATTGGTGTACAAGGACACCCAGGTCTCATCGCACATTTCCCTCTCTCAATTTATAGCCTTTCAGATAATAACCTGCCTTCCTGTTTTTGCTACCAAAATGGATAGCCTCATATTTATCCACATTATACTGCATCTGCCATGCATTTGCCCACTCACTCAGCTTGTCCAAATCACACTGAAGCATCTTTGCATCCTCCTCACAGCTCACCCTCCCACCCAGCTTTGTGTCATCTGCAAATGTGGAGATATTACATTTAATTCCCTCATCTAAATCATTAATATATATTGTGAATAACTGGGGTCCCAGCACCGATCCCTGCGGTACCCTGACTACCGACGTCAGACTGACTGGTCTATAATTCCCTGTTTTCTCTCTGCCTCCCTTTTTAAACAGTGGGGTCACATTAGCTACCCTCCAATCTGTAGGAACTGTTCCAGAGTCTATAGAATCTCAGAAGTTGACCACCAATGCATCCACTATTTCTAGGGCCACTTCCTTAAGTACTCTGGGATGTAGGTTATCAGGGCCCGGGGATTTATCGGCCTTCAATCTCATCAAGTTTCCCAACACCATTTCTCTACTAATACTGATTTCTTTCAGTTCCTCCCTCTCACTAAACCCTGTGTTCCCCAACATTTCTGGTATGTTATTAGTGTCCTCCTTTGTGAAGACAGAACCAAAGTATGTATTTAGTTGGTCAGCCACTTCTTTGTTCCCCATTATAAATTCCCCTGTTTCTGACTGTAAGGGACCTACATTTGTCTTCACCAATCTTTTTCTCTTCACATACCTATAGAAACTTTTACAGCTTACTCTCATATTCTATTTTCCCGTTCTTAATCAATCCCTTTGTCCTCCTTTGCTGAATTCTAAAGTGCTCCCAATCCTTGGGTCTGTTGTTTTTTCTGGCCAGTTTGTACGCCTCTTCCTTGCATCTAATACTATCTCTAATTTCCCTTGAAAGCCATGGTTTGGCCACCTTTCCTGTTTTACTTTTGCGCCAGACAGGAATAAACAATTGTTGCAGTTCACTCATGCGTTCTTTGAATGTTTGCCATTGCCTATCCACCGTCATCCCTTAAAGTAACGTTTCCCAATCCATCATAGCCAACTCGCGCCTCATACCATTGTAGTTTCCTTTATTAAGATTCAGGACCCAAGTCTCAGAATCAACTACGTCACTCTCCATCTTGATGAAGAATTCTATCATATTATGGTCACTCATCCCCAAGGGGCCTCGCAGAACTCGATTGCCAATTATTCCTTTCTCATTCCACAATACCCAGTCGAGGATGGCCTGTTCTCTCGTTGGTTCCTCAATGTATTGGTTCAGAAAAACATCCTGTATACACTCCAGGAATTCCTCCTCTACGGTATTGTTATTAATTTGATTTGCCCAATCTATATGCATATTAAAGTCACCCATAATTACAGATGTTCTTTTATCACATGCATCTCTAATTTCCTGTTTAATGCAATTCCCAACATCATCACTACAGTTTGGGGGTCTATATACAACCCCCACTAACGTTTTTTGCCCCTTAGTGTTTCTCAGCTCTACCCATACAGATTCCACATCGTTGGAGCTAATAGCTTTCCTCGCTATTGCGTTAATTTCCTCTTTAACCAGCAATGCAACTCCACCGCCTTTTCCTTTTTGTCTGTCCTTCCTAAGCAGGATATTGGCACTAGGCGAATTGCTTCTTCAGAGGACCAGCACAGATATGGTAGGCCGAATGGCCTCCTTCTGTGCTGTAACCATTCTGGCTGTCAGTTATTATGCTTCAGGACATCATGTAATCACTGTACAACTTTGAGTGGAAATAGGGCAGAACTCAACTACCAGAATTGGAAACCAGCATTAACTGTTTACTCAAAGAGTCAGAATAGACATTTGCCGGTTTAATCAATGTGGCTCATTTTGGATAAACATCAATCAGTTCCAATTCTAGAGAGCTTCAATGAAATTTGAATTCTGCTCTATATTTCTAATAATGATTTCCTGTCATATCTCTAATAGAATAACTTGAAAACCAAAAGGCCTATTGCAGAATAACCTGTTTTTCTTTCTCACATTAGAATCCCTGGAGGAAGGTATAGGCCACTATCTATCCTTCCTGGACTCTATCAGTAATTCCCAATAACTCTGCAGATTTCAGTCTGTTTCCAATGATGGAAATTCAAGGATAATTTGGATAATAAACTAAGCAAAATTTACATGTGTGTACACCTTTTATAAGATCTCTCAGCATTTCACATTGTAAAATTGCGTACAGCATTTTAAAGCATTCTATAGCTATTCACTGTCACTAGCTGCCTAACCTAATGACACATGATACAGTGGAAAGTCCTGTAACCTTGTTCTTGGCATTTTTCTTCTATATATTAAAATGCCTAATCAAACTTTTTGGAAGTGTTTTTACAATGTGTTATGCAAATCTAATCATTTTGATTAATTTTCTACTCACTTCTAATTAAATGAATTGACTACTTAATTGAGTCTATCAATTTAAATTTGGATGTAAAATTTCATTAGCTTCTGTGGAATGCTAGAAGCGAGATGAGGTAAGAGATACAGAACCGGATCAGCAGGGTTGGGACTGCTGTAGTTCATACCTTGTTCAACAAGAGTGCCCATGTCACTTTCATGCCACCTGAACCGACAATTTTATTCACTTTTAAGTATTTTTTTTCCCTAATTATCCCCCCCGTAGGTAACTTTGGAGTATCAAGGTGTTTGGAGGGGTTGGACTGAGTGAATTTCCATGACATTTTGGCCTAGAAATGCAACAACATTACAGGCGCATAGAGTGTTCAACGTGGCAGGTGGCATATACATGCCCATTTGGCACCAGATGTGCCTCACCTATCATGTTGATGAAGTCTCCCACCTAGCTCCAGGACCCATGGTGGAAATGGGCACTAGGGGCTGGATTTTTAGCCCCTGACCGGGCCGAAAACAGCATCGGGCAGGGGCCGAATTCCGCACTCCCAGCCTGCATGCTAGTCCTGTGGCTCCACCCTACCCACTGGCAATTTTCCCAGAGCCAGTATGGGGAAGGGTTGTTGGGGGGGGGTGGTTTTTGTGGGAGGCTGGGTCACCCAGCCACAAGCAACAGGAAGCTATTGACCCAATTAAAGGCCCATTAATGGAGGCAAAGCGGGATTTCCCGGCCTGGAGGAGGCCTTCCAGCAGCAGACCCTGGGGCATAAAGGCCCTCCCTGCCTATTTGGGTACATCTGCAGCCTCAGGCCGCTCTGTAGATAGGCTCCACCTACCTAGTGTGGTGGTCCGGCAGCAAAGGCCACATTAAGTTTGAAAAAGTTGGGGAGATGATGCCTCCATTTTGAAGACCCTCTCCCTGCTGCCGCTTTGAAGCTGGAAGGCCAGTGATTGGCCCTCCAGCTTCGAGATCCCTCCTGCCATCCTTAACCGAACAGCAAGTCCACGCTCATTGCTGCCTTGGGGAAAATCACATTGAGTGACTGTTACCCCACAGTACAGGCCTCTGACCCACATTTAAACCTGAAGCTAGGGATCAGAAACCTCCAGGGAAAACCCTGCCCTCAGCATTTTGTATATGCAAATAGAGGCCTGTAACAGCCTCCTCTACAGTGATTGACATCAATATGCTCTGTACATACTGCAGCTAGTATTCTTGTGTGTTTGGCAACCAAACCAAGAGTCCAGAAACGGAATACTGGAAGCTTCCTCCGGAGATCTAAGTTTGCTTTTTATTAACTAAACACATTGAGGAGTCAGGAGGAAGAGAGTTGTCTCTTTCCATTAAATTTTTAGGCCGCTTTTTCCTACAGCTCACACTCCCCCCCTCCTGATTAAAATCCCTCCCCCGCACCCTTTGCCCACCATTGACCCTCAACACCAAACCTGCAACCCCCTCCACCCCCACCCCTCCCGTGTCTGGTGAGCTGTGTCTGCTTCATTGAGTGCGCGCAGGCCCAAGTGGAGCGCAATCCAATTTCGAGAGTCAATTTTAGGCTGGGTGGTGCAGCGAGACTTTCACTTCTGGAACAGAGCTAATAAATCCAATTCAGAGACAGATGAATTGCCAGTCTATTCTTTCAGGTTGTCTGCTGAGGCTTCTTTCTGAGTCAAGTTTGGGGCGGTCTTAATCTAGCTCCCAGTGGGTGTGAGGCCACAGCACAAAATGCCCTCGCAATACAATACAATTGGAACTAATTGGGCAATCTTACTCACAGGGGTCATAAGGTCACACAGTGTGGGAATGGTAAAGTTGCAGTGGTGTGGCTGGCATGGTTGGGGGAGGGTGGATGGTGTGAGTGTGGGAGTATTTTTCAACTGTTCAGATTTACATAGTTTTGATCCAGCAACATCGTAATCTTGTCTTTCCATGTTTCCTCCCTCAGGCTGATGTATAAACATTGAACAATCCAAGCACGACAAACCATCAGACACCCAACTTACAGTGAATGGTGGGGAACCAATAGACCACAGCTATACTGCTGACGCTGTGCTGCCAGTCGTCAGGACCTCCCAAATGTTGGCTAAGTAAAAAGTGAAAGTCACCGCAGTCCCAGAGAACCATCGGCTGCTCTCTCATTAGAGAGAGAGAGAGAGAGAGAGACGACTGGTGGTGGGTTTAACCTGAGGGTCACCACACCTTATTAGTCGCAGACTGACAATAGGACAGTCTGCTAACTTTTAAAAGTTTAACCAAAATAGGCTGTAAAGTTCCCTGCAGATCCTTTGCACTTGCCTGAAATTTAGTTGTGCAGTGAACTCAACTGTGGTTGGTGCAAAGTTAAAACAGCATGAGACTAACTCCTGAAGGCAGTGTTACATCACTTGACTTATGCCACACATTGAAAGTCCCCTAAAACTAATTGAGGATTAGCTCAGGCGTGCATTACTCATGAAAATATGTTTGCAGCAGCCACAAAAAGGAACGGTTACATCGTTAATAGCAGCAAGGTTTTGCTTAATGATTTTTGTTCTCTTTAACCCGTATCGCTGTTAATATAAGATTGAACAAATTGTTAGGACAGTCCAGTACTATGCCTGGCCTGCACCAAACATGACAATCTTGGTGCTGTCACTGAACACAAAGTAATAAAAAAAACATTCCACTGTTCTATTAGCCCTCACTCCATCAGTCATATATCCTAACCAACACTAACACATGCACACACACACACTCGAACACAAACACACATTTTCCACACATAAGCAGGCTAAAAAGAAAGAAAATTGTTCTTACTAATTACTTTTCCACAAAGCTCCTGTAAGTACGGTGCACAATTAGCTATTGGAGCCCGCAAAACTGGGGAAGGCATGTACAGGAAAATGTTTAAACTGTACCAAATCTAGCATTTGAATTCTTTTGAAGGCTGATATATAATACTCCCTGATGGCCCTGTAACTACCAGATATAATTTGATGCACCATGTCTAAAAGCCACAAAACATGATTGCTTTGAAAGTGTGCATTCATTTATTTAGCTGTAAACTTGTGAGACCAGCTGCAGAATTTCCAACAGCATGGCTGTCTGGAGTGGGAGGAAATGAGAGAATTAACTCTTTCAGCGCCGATCACTGCAATTGTATTCCTCCTTCGGACTTTATGATTTGTTGCCTGTTTGAGGATAGCACCTTTCGTGCACAACTGAAAATATCCTGGGTAATTCACAGATAGAAAACAGATGCCCAGCCTTGGAAAGAAGATTAGGAAGGATAACCAAAAGTTTAGTCAAAGAGATGGGAATGGAAGAGGCTATCAAGGTAAAAACAGTGAGATGAGAAGGATTAGGAGGTTAGGTGGGATTTCCAATCGTAGGACCAGGTTATCTGAAGGAATTGCCTTCAGGTGTGGGGTAAAGGGATTAGGAGGCTGAAGACAAGGGGCCAAAGTCAGGGAATGGAAATTTGAGGGGTGGATATAGAGTGCAGAAGATGGGGAAGGAAGAAGATCACTGAGATAGGTTCATTATCATTTGGTGGTTGCAGAAGAAAACTAATCATTCATCCAATCTTTAAAAAGCTCCAAATTGCCCCATGTTATCTTACAAATAGATAAGCCACAGATTGCAAGCCTCCCCCTGTTTAACATTCCTCATGCCATTATATTCAGTTCATTCATTTAACACAGGGGTCCTAAGGAGAGTAATGCATTTTGAAAGTGAAAAATGCAGCACAGGATAAGATTAAGGATACCTCTGACATGCCTTATTTATCTATGATACACATCTTTGTGCTGCTTATTGATTACCTTGTGTTCCCTATTGTTGAATTAATTACTATGGATGATACACTATTCAAAGTGCTGGAATTAGAGCTCTGCTGAAATTTATTGCTGATGAGGGCCACAAAAGACATCAAGGATATCTCAGCAATGACGGTGAGTTATGGGGTCCTTTCACAAGTGTGAATGACACAGGCACTTGTTAGTTATGATGCTCCTCCAGCACAAGTGAAAGAGCGTCTGGACCTCCCTGTCACCGGTGAGATAATCTGTTTATTCTGGGAGGGAGGGAGGGAGGGAGGGGGAGGGGGAGGGGGAGGGGGAAGGGGGCTGATGAGATGATCTCAAGGGAAGACAGTTAAATGGTAATTCACACATGTAGAATAAATATCATTCTTGTTTCATACATAAAGCAGAATTGTCACTTACCCTGAAAATAAATTATGTTTTCTGATTTGCTAGGTTAATCTATTTCTTTTTATATTTTTTGAGAAAAAAAATGGGATTTCTAACTGATTAATATCCAGCCGCAAACTATATCGTTGACTGAGTTCTGTGGCCTATCAGCCAAGTAGTAAACTAATTAAAAAGCTTTGCATTTTATAATAATTGACTTTCCACTATTTATGACATTTTGAATACAGAGCTCTTTTTTTCTCTTTTCCTCTCTAACTAAATGACAGCACCCACAACTGATATATTACAATAACTTGCCTTGACATTTGCTGCTGGGCTATTTGCACACATTAATCAACAGTGCTTTGTTTTCACATTTCTTAAATCTTTTCTGTCACTTTTTTAAAAAAAAATTTCCAGCCAAACACGGGCTATCAGATAAATGATTGAAGGTGTTGATAAGAGGATTGTGATCGAGATTTTTTTTGCTTCTTGCATTCTTTCCTTGGTTTTGTGGAGGGGACAGGGTGTCCACTGAGACCTTATCCAGGAGCAGATTTCAAAAAAAAAGAAAAGGGCAAAGATATTCTCTAGGCCTGAGGACAGGCCAAAAAGGTCAGGACATCTCACAGACCCTTTTTAGCCTCTTTGTCCAGCACTAGACTGAGTTGCCCTTTATGTTTGGAGGGCACAATGGGGTCTTTTTCAAGCTATAAACAGCCAGAAGAACTCCACAGCATGATTGTGGGTAAGGTTTGATTCCATCATTGCTCTTTAGAAAGCCTGTGTTTGCTTTGCATGCAATATCCAATTATATTGTGTTTTACATACAAGACATTTAGATCGAATGTTTAAAAGGAGATATTAGTAGCAAGTTTACAAGACACGTGTTGTAAAATCCTCTATGCTCTTTCATTTGTACCTGCCAAACTGCACAGATCATGAATAACAATTAAAAATACAATTCTTAACTTTAATCAGAAATCTTACATAAGCCAACGTTTCAGTCAGTCCTATTGATGTTATTTGATATTTTCAATCTCTAGATGTTATTCTCCACAGATAATTTGAACAGTCTGCTACTAAACAATTTATACTGAAAGGTTTACAACAGCAGTTTTGAGCAGTTCCTTTGGTTGTTTTGGTGTCTATTTAACCACAGACCATAAATACTGTGTATTTGAAAATGATGCATATTACAACATACAATAACATCTTTAAACTAAGAAGCTTGTTAAAGTTCTTTAAAACTTTCCTTCACCATAATATTGTCTTGGTGCAAATGTCCAAACATTTTTTATAAATTTAGTTTCTCACATGTGGGAGGCAAACTGTGCAAAGACATTGTCCATTCCCACTTTGTGTGGAGGAACCACCCAACATCACTCTGAGTGAATGCCCAATGTAACCTGAAGCCAAAAAGCCTTAGGTTCAACCAGTGGCCTGTACTGAATTACAGCACAGAACAGAATGTCAGACTAACATTAGCAACCAATATTGTTTTGTGGTTTGTGGACATAGAGGATTTTTGTTAAGGCAACAGTTGGATATGATCAATGACATAAGAACATAAGAAATAGGAACAGGAGTAGGCCATTCAGCCCCTCAAGCCTGATCTGTCATTCAATGAGATCATGACTGATCATCTTCTTCAACACCAATTTCCTGCACTATCCCCTTGATGTTTTTAGTATGCAAAAAAATCTATCGATCTCAGTCTTGAACAATGACTGAGCTTCCACAGTCCTATGGGACAGAGAATTCCAAAGAATCACCACCGTCTGAGGGAAGAAATTCCTCCTCATCTCAGTCCTAAATGGCCTCCCCCTTATCCTGAGAGCAGAATGACATCAGTGCCCTGGACTGAAAACACGGTTGGGGGAGAGGTGGGGGTGTGTGTGGAATTGAGAGAAGGCTTGTAGACTTGATTGCAACCCAGTAACTCCATGTGTAAAAGGCATTGGTGAGGAAATCACGTAGGGTACGGCTATGATGTTCTCTAGAAGCCTACAAGCACTCAGTGCCGAGTTGCACAGTGAAAGAAGGGTCCCTGAGACAAGGTACTGAAGATTGACTGATGTTCATAGCATGGAATTCTTAAATCAGTAATTGTTATGAAGAGAGTTGGGGGAGGGGATGAGGAATCAGAGTTCTCTGCTGAGGCTTGGGGGCTCGTTCTCCTTAGAGCAGAGAAGGTTAAGGGGAGATTTAATAGGACTGTTCAAAATTCTGAGTATTAGAGTAAACAAGTAATGAGCTGTTCCCACTGGGAAGGTCAGGAACCCAGAGGACACAGATTTAAGATAATTAGCAAAATACCGGAAAGGAGATGAGAAGAAATTGTTTATGAACCGAGTTGTTCTGACTGGAATGCGCTGCCTGAAAGGGTGGTGGGAGCAGATTCAGTAGTAAAGTGCTAAAGGGAATTGGATATATGATTGAAAAGAAAACATTTGAAGTGCTTTGGGGAAAGAGAAGAGGGATTACAAATTGGACAACTCTTTTAAGGGGCCTGCACAGTCACGATGGGCCAAATTACCTACTTCAATACAATTCTCAGATAAGTACAGAAGATAAGCTTTTAAAAAAATGTGATTTAATCAAGTCTGTCCAGTAAAATATGTTTCTGACTATGTCTGCACTTGGGCTCCAGGACCATTGCTGGTGATTGTTTGGTCCATGTACTTGGAAATGTGGCCAGATAACTGGGGCATGCTGATTGAGAAAGCATAAACTTGTTTTTATACAGTGTTGAAAATTACCATTCATTCTGTAACTTTCAAAAATTAGCCTGCACCCAGTCCACCAAAGTAGCATTGCCTGTTAAAGTTAATTTGACATTTGTTTTGTGCTGGGCTGAAGTCTGCATTTGACATTCGCAGTTTTGTGAGTAATGTGTTTTATCAGCGTCCAAGGAATGTTTGGCATCAGAATGTGCTGACATTTGTCTTTCCTAATTTGACCATAATTGTGATGAAGACCCATAATTGAGGAAAGAGGGTGTAGAAAGCACAATTACACCCTGAGAGGTGTCATTTGCTCAAGTGTGGGCTTTGTTTTGACAAATCCACACTTACAGAGAAGAAAAACACCAATCTGCTGTTGATTGAAACTGGCCAACATTTGTGTGCATTTGTCTATCTGGTGATTAAGTGTAGGAGGGCCACACTCTTTAATGTAGCATGTGTGTGTCATTACCTCCACCTAAGTCTAAGCTTTTTTTGAGAGGCTGGGAATTATTGGCTTTTACATCTACAAGAAATAAGCTGAGTAAAAGCACATGGGAAATATTATTTATCATATAACAAACCACACCAATTTGCATTTATATAGCACCTGGAATGTAATGAAATGTCCCAAGGTGCTTCACAAAAACAATGTTTAAAAAAAATTTGACATTGAGTTACAGATGGAGATATTAGGACAGATGACCAAAAGCTTGGTCAAACAGGTAGGTTTTAAGGGTTATCTTAAAGACAGAGAGTTTTAGGGGGAGAATTCCAGAATTCTCGGGCCCCAGCAGCTGAAATCTGCTTGCAGATCCTCGTGGTATAAATTGCTGAGTGCCTCCCTCTGGAACATTCATGTCAGGAGAGTACACACTCCCAGCACAACATTTTCCATCTATTAATGCTACAGATGGAGGATCACAGATTGGGGGCATGATATAGCTCGATGTGCAGTGCCAGTGCGTGCCAAGAGAGGGCGCAGTGAAACCTTTGCCCTCCAGTATGACCAGGGCCACTCTTTCGTTGTGTGTGAATGAGTCAAATTCAGTTTATAGTACGTGAGACTTTGAAGCAGAGTTTTAGCCATTCCATCCATTTTCCTGTGCAAACTGCAAATCAAAGTTCTTGGCCGAAGAACGAAATCTGTCCAGAAATTGGCAACACCAGTGAATCCATCCCAGCTGCCCAAGACATCTATGCAGCAAGCCAGAGTGGTCTGTTTTTTTTATTACCCAAGGATGCTGGTGCTGTGACGCATGTCTTGCATAAGCTATGGTATGGATTCTGCAACTGAAGAAGAATATGAATACACACAGTTCTTTCAGAATGAAAGTTTCACACTAAATGAGACCAATTTTAACCTAACTCAACCAGCCAGAAAGCCACAGGATTTGGTATAATGTCCAATGTTGCATTAAACACATCCATTGACTCTAATGGAGTGTAACATTGGGCAGGATGTAAAGCTAGGGTTGCATCTGATCTTGTTAACCTCCCATTGGGACATTAGGTTAAAATTGATTCTACTTCTGTTGTAAAATAGCAGACACCTACTGGGAAGCCCCCTACCAAAGAGGAAAGCCCCCCTCTTTAGGTGGATCTGAAGACCTGGGAGCTCAGCAGCTTCACCTTGATGTTGTTATCGCGTGAGCACTATAAGCTGGAACTGCTGAGAGATACCAGAGCTAAATAACTGGGAGTTTACAAGGATGCGCTGAAGCTGCAAAGCTCAGAATTTGTGCTGCCTTGCCTATCAATGACACTGTGTGCAGTTCTACAAATATTAAATGGTCAGAAAATCAAGGTCGGTGTGGGCCTCAATGCCCACCCTGCAATTTCAGTGAGCACAGATGCTCACCAGTAATGCAAAGTCATAAAATTACCTCTTGGAATAGTTGCTTTACAGGAATTGACTGTGGATTACTCACCCCAACGGCATTGGAAACTAAATGTTCCATTTCTGGTGCTCTGGAAGCAGGGTTAGATTACGTTGTTTGTTTCTCTGGATTGGTTCAAGAGAGGCTGAACTAGGATCCTCTCAAAAGTCAAACTATTTAAATATCTACAGCGGACACCCTGCCCTGATTGACCTTCTGCACTGGTAGCTGACCAGCCCTCTCCTGCATCACAGCAGCACTTAAAGAGCTGCTGTTACTGTTTAAAGGGCAGTCAGTTGTTGTGTGGCCAGACACCAAGTTTATATGAGAACCTTTTCAATTTAATTGAGCTTCATAGAGGAAGCAAAAGGAGTGAAACTGTTTTTTTTTTTGCCTGCTGCAGCTCCAAAAGGGCAGCAGCAGCAAATCCAGAAAAGTGCGAACTAAAACAGAAAATGCTGGAAAGGTTTAGCAGGTCCAACAGGACCTGTGGAGGGAAAGACAGAGTTAAGGTTTCAAGTCCATATGACTCTTCTTCAGAGCTCAGGACTCGACAGACTTGAAATGTTAACTCTGTCTTTCTCTCCACAGGTGTGGTTAGACCTACTGAGTTTTTCCAGCTTTTTCTGTTTTTGTTTCAGATTTCCAGCATCCGCAGTATTTTGCTTTTATCCAGGAATGTAGGGTTACCTGCTTAGGCGCAAAGGAAAAAAAGATTCCCTCACAGGACCTCAGTCAATACAACCAAGCATGCATTGTACACCACAATGGCTAAACAACATATTGGCGCACAAGCTTTGTATAAAAAGAGGTCTTGTATTCAGGGTTTCCAGCATATGATCCTCCTATTTTTGGGAGAGACTTTCTTCAAGTGTCAGCTTCAGTGGCCTGTATTGGAGACAGAGCGAGCAGCTAACTGCGCGTCACTGGCTCCACCTGTCAGCATCAGTTCAAAGAGTGGCGGAAAGAGAGACCGAGGGGCAGTCAGCATCAGGTAGAAGAGCCGTCCAGTCTGTGTCCCCCAAAGCACCCGCCTCCGTTCGGGAATCAAAGTTTGACATCGCAGCAAAGTAGATAAGTGGCTGGTTGGTAGACATTTTGCTCGTTTATCTTTAAAGTTCACCCTTTGACTCGCCTTTAGGGAGCAGAGAAAACCGGACCCGCGGGAGACACCTCCACTCGGGGAGCAGATCAAAGAGAGGGTGAGGCTCGGGGCCTTCACTTTCCTTCAGGGAGAAGAGAGAACGGAACCCGACCGGCTCGGGGGTTTGGGTGAGTTTCCAAAAAAAAAAAAATCGGAGTGAGATGACAGGAAGACGATGAGCAGGATTTTTCATTGAGCGGGCGGGCACAAGCCCGACACGCTCGAGGGTAAAACGACACGTGATGGCGTAGGGCAAGCGTCCCGACGCCATCGCGCACTCGCAAGATATTTCAGTCCGCGGGTGCGCGCGCGGGAATCGGCAGCTCGCCCGCCGACAATTAAAAGGCCTATCAAGGCCATTAAAAACGTAATTTAAATACATTTTTCGCTGCCCATCCAACCTTACGGTCGGCAGACAGGTGAAAAGGCCAAGCGACCTTTGCATTTATCAGGAAACCTCATCCACGGGCGGGATGAGGTTTCCAACAGCAAATAAAAATAAAATAAAAATGTTAACATTTCATTAATAACGTTTCCCTGGCTCATGTGGCAGAGCCACAATGGGGGAAAATGTTTTATAACATTTTAAAAACCTTTATTTTTAATTTTTCATACCTTCATCTCGCTGAGGCAGCTCTGTGCCTCAGGGAGCTTTCCTGTGCCTACCTGCATGCACACGTAAACTTGCATTATTGGCCCACCAGCGTGGAATCGCGGTCCGGCCCCCGTCGTGGGTGGCGGTCAGCTCCCTGACCGCTCCCGCTGAGCCCGTCCAATGAAGGAAAAACCCCGGCCTGTAAGCTCCTTGGCTGGTGAGAAATTGCTGTTAGAGAACGCCCTTAAATAGCTGAAAATGAGAAAAAACTATTATTTTCCAAGAAGTAGCTACTTAAATTTAATTAAGAAACACAAACAAGAGGGAAGTAAAGTTAAGTAATGGAAGGGGTCATCAACAGTGCTATCAAGTGGCACTTGCTTAGCAATAACCTGCTCACTGATGCCCAGTTTGAGTTCCGCCAGGGCCACTCAGCTCCTGACTTCATTACAGCCTTGGTTCAAACATGGACAAAAAAGCTGAACTCCAGAGGCCAACTGAGAGTGACTGCCCTTGACATCAAGGCCGCATTTGACTGAGTGTGGCATCAAGGAGCCCTAGCAAAACTGGAGTCAATGGGATAAAAGCAAAATACTGCAGATGCTGGAAATCTGAAATAAAAACAGAAAATGCTGTAAAAACCCAGCGGGTCTGTCAGCATCAGTGGAGAGGGAAACAGAGTTAATGTTTCAAGTCCATTTGACTCTTCTTCAGAGCTCTGAAGGAGAGTTATATAGACTCGAAACCTTAACTCTGTTTTCCTCTCCACAGATGCTGACAGACCCGCTGGGTTTTTATAGCATTTACTGTTTTTATTATTGGAGTCAATGGGAATCAGGGGCAAGACTCTCAACTAGTTAGGGTCATACCTAGCACAAAGGAGGATGGTTGCGGTTGTTGGAAGCCAATCACCTCAGTTCCAGGACATCACTGCAGGAGTTCCTCAGGGTAGTGTCCGAGGCCCAACCACCTTCAGCTACTTCATCAATGACCTTCCCTCCATCATAAGGTCAGAAGTGGGAATGTTCACTGATGATTGCACAATGTTCAGCACCATTCGCAGATACTGAAGCAGTCCATGTCCAAATGCATCAAGATCTGGACAATATCCAGGCTTGGGCTGACAAGTGGCAAGTAACATTCATGCCACACGAGTGCCAGGGATTGACCATCTCCAATAAGAGAGAATCTAACCATCACGCCTTGACATTCAATTGCCATCGCTGAATCCCCCACTATCAATATCCTGAGGGTTACCATTGACCAGAAACTAAACTGGACTAGCCATATAAATACTGTGGCTACAAGAGCAGGTCAGAGGCTAGGAATCCTGCGGTGAGTAACTCACCTCCTGACTCTTCAAAGCCTGTCCACCATTTACAATGCACAAGCCAAGAGTGTGATGAATACTCTCCACTTGTCTGGATGAGTGCAGCTCCAACAACACTCAAGAACCTTGACACCATCCAGGACAAAGCAGCCTGCATGATTGGCATCCCATCTGCAAACATTCACTCCCTCCACCACCGACGCACAGTAGCAGCAGTGTGTACCATCTACAAGATGCACTGCAGGAATTCACTCAGGCTCCTTAGAGCAACTTCCAAACCCATGACCACTATCATCTAGGACAAGGGCAGCAGATAGATGGGAACACCACCACCTTGAAGTTCCCCTCCAAGCCACTTATCATCCTGACCTGGAAATATATCGCTGCTCCTTCACTGTCACTGGGTCAAAATCCTGGAACTCCCTCCCTAACAGCACTGTGGGTGTACCTACACCATAGGGGCTGCAGCGGTTCAAGAAGACAGCTCACCACCACCTTCTCAAGGGCAATTAGGTATGGGCAATAAATGCTGGCCTAGGCAGTGATGCCCACATCCCATGAATGAATAAAAGAGAAATGGCAGCTCAACATTCCTGGATGTAGAGTTTTCAGACAGGATAGAGGGGGGAATAAAAAAAGGTATGGGTGTAGCATTATTGGTTAAAGAGTCAATTACAGCTGCAAGGAGGGATGATATACTAAATGAATCATCGAGTGAGGCCTAAGGTAAAAGCAAAACACTTTGGATGCTGGAAATCTGAAATAAAAACAGAAAATGATGGAAAAACTCAACAGGTCTGACAGCATCTGTGGAGCGAGAAATGGAGTTAACGTTTCGAGCCCTTATGACTCTTCTTCAGAGCTAAAGAGAAGTAGAAAGTGATGGAATTTGTACAGTGTAAGCACCTTCTTCAACCCTTACCACTACCATTAACACTCCCTTTGTCTTGTATCCATGACATTTTTGTCAATTTTCCCTTAGCCCCCATTTATCACTGACCTTCTATTCTGCTTTACCTTCTACACTCCCCTTACACAGTACAAATTCCATCACTTTCTACTTTTCTTTAGCTCTAAAGAAGAGTCATACGGACTTGAAACATTAACTCTGTTTCTCGCTCCACAGATGCTGTCAGACCTGCTGGGTTTTTCCAGCATTTTCTGTTTTAATATCAAATGAGGCCGTATTGGTTGAGCTCGGGAATAAAAAAGGGGCAGCCACACTGCTCGGAGTGTATTATAGACTCCTAAGTAGTGAGAGGGAGATAGAAGACTAAACATGTAGGCAAATCTCTGAGTGCAAAAACAATAGGGAAATAATAGTTGAGGACCTCAACTACCCTAATATCAACTGGGAGATGAACAGGGTGAAAGGCACCGAGGGCACAAAATTCTTAAACTGCATTCAAGAGAACATTTTTAGCCAGCACATAACAAGCCCAACCAGAGGAGCTGCAACTCTAGATTTAGGGCAGGATATTGAGGTCGGCGAGCAGGGGTTGGGGGGAACACGTAAAATGACAGGGGAAACATCTTAGCTGCATCTACCCTGCCTATTCCTTTAAGTATTTTGTAGGTTTCAGTGAGATCACCTCTCATTATTCAAAACTCTCGAGAATACAGGCCCAGTTCCCCCAATCTCTCTTCATAAGGCAGTCCCACCATCATCGGAACAAGTCTGGTGAATCTTCGTTGCACTCCCTCTATAGCAATAATATCCTTTCTGAGGTAAGGGGACCAAAACTGCACACAGTGCTCCAGGTATGGTCTAATCGAGCTTCTCTACAACTGAAGCAAGACTTCATTACTCCTGCACTCAAATCCTCTTGCGATAAAGGCTAACATTCCATTAGCCTTCCTAATAGCTTGCTGTACCTGCATGTTAGCCTTCAGTGACTTATGGACAAGGAAACCCAGGTCCCTTTGTACATCTACATTTTCTAATCTCTTACCATTTAGGAAATACTCTGCACACCTGTTCCTTCTACCAAAGTGGATAACCTCACATTTTTCCACGTTATATTCCATCTGCCATGTTTTTGCCCACTCACTGAGTCTGTCCAGATCCTCCTGAAACTGCTTTTCAGCTTCCTTAAAACACACATTCCTGCCTAGTTTTGTGTCATCAGCACACTTGGAAATATGACATTTGGTCCTCACATCCAAACCATTGATATATATTGTGAACAGCTGGGGCCCAAGTATTAGTCATTGCTATATCCCACTAGTCACAGCCTGCCAATGTGAAAATGACCTGTTTATTCCTACTCACTGTTTTCTGCCTGTTAGCCAATCCTTAATCCATGCTAGTATATTGCCTCCTATCCCACGTGCTTTTATTTTGTTAATCAACCTCCTGTGGGAGACTTTATCAAAAGCATTCTGAAAATCCACTCTCCTTTATCAATTTTGTTAGTAACATCCTCAAAAAACTCCAACAAGTTTGTCAAACATGATTTCCCAATAGCAAATCCATGCTGGCTATGCCCAGTCAGATCATGATTATCCAAGTATCCATTTATCACATTCTTAATGACAGACTCTAGCATTTTCCCTACTACTGACGTAAGGCTAACAGGTCTGTAGTTCCCTGTTTTCTCTCTCCCTCCCTCCTTAGATAGTGGGGTGACATTTGCTACCTTCCAATCTTCAGGAACCATTCCAGAATCTATAGAATTTTGGAAGATGATCACCAATGCATCCATTATCTCCAGAGCAACCTCTTTCAACACTCTGGGATGCAGAATACCAGGTCCCGGGGACTTATCAACTTGCAGTCCCATTAATTTCTCCAATACAACCTTCTTACTTATACTAATTTCCTTCAACTCCTCATTCTCCCTAGTCCCTTGGATCTCTAAATCTGGGAGATTTCCTGTATCTTCCTCAGTGAAAACAGACAGAAAGTAATCATTTAGCTTCCCCATTATGGATTCTCCTGATACTGCCTGTAATGGACCCACATGTTTCTTAGCCAAACGTTTCCTTTTTACATACCTATAGAAACTTTTACAGTCTGTTTTTATGTTTTTTGCAAGATTGCATTGATATTCTATTCTCCCTTTCTTTACCAGTTTCTTGGCCCTCCTTTGCTGTATTCTAAAGACCTCCCAATCCTCAGGTTTACTGCTATTTCTGGCAACTTTATAAGCCTTTTTAAAAAATCTTATACAATCCTTAACTTCCTTTGTCAGCCACGGTTGACTGACTTGTTTTGGGTTTTTGCACCTTGAAGAAATGTACAGGTGCTGTAAGCTATGCAATAGTTCTTTGAAGACTATCCACAGGGCTCAATGTTGGGTCCCTTGATGTTTGTTGTATATATTAATGATTTGGACTTAAATGTGGGAGGCAGGTTTGGGAAATTTGCAGATGACACAAAAATTGGCCGCATAGTTGACACTGAAGAGGATAACTATCGACTCCAGAGTGATATCAATAGTTTGGTTGAGTGGGTGGAAAAGTGGCAAATGGAATTAAATCCAGAGAGGTGTGAGGTGAGGTAATGCGTTTGGAGAGGGCAAACAAAGCTAGGGAATGCACAATAAATGGGAAGATATTGGGAGGGGTAGAGAAAGTGAGCGATCTTGGAGGGCAAGTCCACAGATCCCTGAAGGTGCCAGACAGGTGGATAAGGTGGTAAAGAAAGCATATGGAATGCTTTCCTTTATTGGGTGAGGTACAGGATGCAAAAGTAGCGATGTAATACTGGAATTGCATAAAATGCTGGTTAGGCCACAGCTGGAATTTTGTGTACAGTTCTGGTTACCACATTACAGGAAGGACATATGTGCTCTGGAGGCTTACAAGAATGTCGCCAGGGCTTCAAAATTGCAACTGAGGAAAGGTTGGAAAGGCTCGGGTTGTTTTCCTTAGAATAGAGGAGGCTGAGAGATGACTTAATTGAAATGTACAAGATTAGAGGGGCCTAGACAGGGTGGACAGGGATGCCCTGTTTCCTCTAGCAGAGAGGTCAATTACCAGGGGCACAGATTTAAGGTGATTGGTAGAAGGATTGGAGGGGACATGAGGAAAAGCTTCTTCACCAGAGGGTGGTAGGTGTTTGGAATTCGCTGCCTGGTTTGGTGGTGGGGACAGAAACCCTCAACTCACTTAAAAGGGACCTGGATCTGCACCTGAAGTGCTGGAGCCTGCAAGGCTATGGACCAGGCGCTGGAAGGTGGGGTTAAAATGGGCAGCTTGTTTTTTATGTTTTCTTTTTCAGCCAGCGCAGACATGGTAAGGCTGAATGGCCTCTTTCTGTGCTGTACCCTCTCTATGGTTCTAATGGTGCACCTTTGGGTAACCTGAGAGGTTTTCTACAGATTTTGTGAGGTCTCACAGGGATTTTCCCCAATTAATTTGTGCAGTGGGGAAGCATAACATTTTCTCACCCACACTCATTTAATCCAGGGCTTGTACCATTAGCAGTGCACATCAGAAACTCAGCCTTCACACACTATCCAACATGTTTGACACATAATCCAAAACCAAACGGACTTGAAGTTCTACTCAAGCTGGACTGTAGTCAAACCAGACAGAAACATGAAACAAACATTTCACTAGGTTTATTTATTCAAATATTAAACATTTTGGGAGCAATCCAGGATAGTTGCACTACACTTTTGGAATAGCATTTCAATTGAATATAGTAACTCTAACTTGCATTTACATAGCCCCTTTAACATGGAGCAGATATGGGTCAGAAGCTCAGTTCTGGATCAAAAAGAATACAGCTCTATGCTAGGTCTAAAGCTGAAGTATAACTGGCGTAAAATGCCTAAAAGACAGCCATTCAAAACCCTTATTAAAAATCGACCTATATTCACTTTCATCTAGTCACTACTTCTAACAAGCTGACAGAGATCAACATTTCAGCAGACAGGAAATCCTAGACGTCAATCCCATGCCGTATCCTTTCTCTGTGGAATGGAGTGTTAGTGCAGTGTCACCAAGGTATCCTGAGGATATACTGCTTTGAAACAAAATGAAGAATCTTCCTGTGACACTTGGGGCCTATTGTTGATCTCAATAAATTAATATTCCCCTATCTCCATAACATATAAAATAAGCTAATTTTTCTAAAAAAAAACTATTTGAATTTCCTGTGGTATCTTATGCTTAGCGAATCTGTTCTTTACATTTAACACCATTACTCTGACTAGGCAAATCCTTGTGATTGCAGCTAGTTATAAACTGATGAGGTCAATCAGAGTGTAACCACAACTATTTGTAAATTAACAGTTACTTGGTAGCGCAGAACTTGACTATTGTTGAAAAGAGAGACACGTTGCCAAAGCTGTCTGTCTTGTACTCATCAGGACAAATGCAAGGATGTCAAATTTCAAACAATCACAACAATTTAGACCACAGGTGAAAAGGATGCTGATTGGTTGGCAAGTTGACGCTGATTGGCTCGGCCAATCAGAGTCAACTTGCCAACCAATCGGCACCCTCTTTTCTTGTAGTATAAATTGTTGTGATTGTTTGAAATTTGACATTCTTGCGTTTGTCCTGATGAGTACAAGACAGAAAGCTTTGGCAATATATCTCTATTTTCAGCAATATTTGCAAATTTCCAGCTGTGGGTCAATGATTGCTGTTGTTTTTGTTTTAAACTGTTTTGCATCTATTGCAAAGTATGTCACGTTGAACTGTGACACCAATGTATAATGGGTATGTGCTAGATGCAATACTTTTAAGCAAAGAAGAGGAGCTGGAGCCAGAAAGCAGGGGATTAGTATGAGCCAATAGTCTCTTGCAATTAATATTCAAAATAAATAATGAAGTGCTACTTATCCTCGATACCAAAACATTGGGGTAAACCAAGATTTTGTTTGGTTTCTCAGTTGAATACAAAAGATCCTAGAGCACTATTCAAAGAACGTCAGGAGGGTTATTTTCTTTTATTCATTCACAGGATGTGGGCATCACTGGCTAGGCGAGCATTTATTGCCCATCCCTAATTGCCCTTGAGGAGGTGGTGATGAGCTGCCTTCTTGAACCGCTGCAGTCCAAGTGGTGTAGGTACACCCAGAGTGCTGTTAGGGAGGGAGTTCCAGGATTGTGACCGAGTAACAGTGAAGGAGCGGCGATATATTTCCAAGTCAGGATGGTGTGTGGCTGGGAGGGGAACTTCCAGGTGGTGGTGTTCCTATGCATCTGCTGCCCTGCTTCTTCTAGATGGTAGTGGTTGCGGGTTTGGAAGGTGCTGTCTAAGGAGCCTTGGTGAGTTCCTGCAGTGCATCTTGTAGATGGTACACACTGCTGCCATGGTTTGTCGGTGGTGGAGGGAGTGAATGTTTGTGGAAGGGGTGTTAATCAAGAGGGCTGCTTTGCCCTGGGTAGTGTCAAGGTTCTTGAGCCTTGTTGGAACTGCACTCATCCAGGCAAGGGGAGAGTATTCATTACACTCTTGGCTTGTGCATTGTAAATGGTGGACAGGCTTTGAAGAGTCAGGAGGTGAATTACTCGCCTCAGGATTCCTAGCCTCTGTCCTGCTATTATAGCTACTGTATTTTTATGGCTAGTCCAATTCAGTTTCTGGTCAATGGTAACCCCCGAGATGTTGATAATTGGGGATTCAGCGATAGTAATACCATTGAATGTCAAGGTGTGATGGTTAGATTCTCTCTTGTTGGAGATGATCATTGCCTGGCACTGGGGTGGCACGAATGTTACTTGCCACTTGTCGCCCAAGCCTGGATATTGTCCAGGTCTTACTGCATTTGGACATGGACTGCTTTAGAATCTGAGGAGCCATGAATGGTGCTGAACATTGTGCAATCATCAGCGAACATCCCCACTTCTGTTGATGGAAGGAAGGTCATTAGTGAAGCAGCTTAAGATGGCTGGGTCTAGGACACTATCCCGAGGAAGTCCTGCAGCAATGCCCTGGTGTCCTGGTCAATATTTATCCCTCAACCAACTTCACTTAAAGAAAGATTATCTGGTCATTTACCTCATTGGTATTTGAGGGATTTTTCTGATTGCAACTTGGTTATCACGTTTCTCTACATTACAACATCACTGTTGATTATGAAGTGCTTTGGAACATCCACAAGGCCATGAAAGGCATTATATAAATGCTAGTTCCTTCATGAATTGGAAAATTTGTCCCATGTCCTCTTTCTGATGAGATTCTGAATTTAAATCAATGAACAGCATAATCAGAATGGAACATTCACAGAGGATGTTTTCATTTGGAAAAGTAAATAATAGATGTCATGATGAATTTTCATTCAGTTTAAATGTTCATGGCTAACACAACTGATTTTTGTTGAGTTATCTGAAATATCTTCTTCAGCTGCTCACCCAAGCTATCTGTTCTTCTGACTCCAGCATCTGGTACATGCCTGTCTTCTATCACACCACCTATGTCTTCAACAGTCTGGCTCCCATGCTCTGTGATTCCCTCTCCAATCAATCCACTTCCCTTCCTTCCATTAAGCTCCACCCTCAAAGCCAACCTCTTTGACCAAGCTTTTGGTTGCTCCCCTTAATACCTGCTTCTTTGGCTCAGGATCCATTACTGTTCATAAAATCATGAGCATACTGTTACGACCACAGCTAGTGTTACTTGCTGTGCAAACCGAATCCCAGAGGGAAACTTGGCTTATGGGTCACAATCTTTTTTTTTGTATTCTGAAGCCGAGAAGCCATACCAGCCTCGGCAGTAAGAGTTCCAGTAACACTTTTAGGGTTTTAAAAATTAAAAGGAGAAGTTTTATTAACAAAAAATAGAAATTAAAAGATTACAGTTACACAATTAAGGTTAGTCTTACAAAACATTTCCCCAAAACTCTCTACTTGGTCAAACCAATTAGTAAACATCTTACAGGCAACACTCCCTTTTAGATGTTTTATTATGAAATCCAGTAATATTACACAAGGCAAACTGCTGTAGCTTCAGTAAAGGTGTACCACATGACCTTTACCCCCTTCCACTTTGCAGTGGAATCACTTCAGAATTAAACTGCTTGCTGCAGCCCAAGACTTTTCTGGCTTGACTGGATAGGTGAGTCAAACTGCATCCTCTCCCAGCCCAGTGTTCCAGCTATCTCAACAGCTCAAACAGCCCCAGCTATCTCCAGGCATCTCTAGCTCAACAGCTATCTAACTCAATAGCTATCACCAGCTATCCACAGTAACTCTAATATACATTTTTCCCTTTCATCTCTTTTCCATTGCTCTCACACCCCTTTGAAACTCCAACTCTTCCAAATATAAGATCTTTCATGTTTCCATCTTGTCTTTGCTTTTGGGTCAATAAAATATCATATTCCCACTACTTGTTTACCTATGAACTCCTGCAAGGTACAAACATCTTCCTTGGTAACTCTGATTCCCCTTTGATATTCAAATCAAACTTACTTACTTGTATCTCAAACTTAACACCTCCAGCCTCCTATCAACCTCTGCCCAGCTTAATTAAATCTCACACACACACACACACACACACACATCCAGCCTTCTTTACAGAATAACACTATATTCCCCACAAATATTAAAATAAAACATCCATTCTTACAATACAAGCATATGAATTAGGAGCAGGAGTAGGCCATTTGGCCCTTGGAGCCTGCTCCACCATTCAATAAGATCATAGCTGATCTGATTGTAACCTCTTGACTATCCCCGATAAATTTTCACCCCCTTGTTTATCAATAATTTATCGACCTCTACCTTAAAAATATTCAAAGACTCTGCTCCCACTGCCTTTTAAGGAAGAAAGTTCCAAAGACTCACGGCTCTCTGAGAGCAAACATTTCTCCTCATCTGTCTTAAATGGGCAACTCCTTATTTTTAAACAGTGACCCCTAGTTACAGATTCACCCACAAGAGGAAACATCCTCTCCACATTCACCCTGTCAAGACGCATCAGGATCTTAAGGGTTTCAATCAAGCCGCCCCATAATTTTCTAAACTCCAGTGGATACAGGCCTAGCCTGTTCAACCTTTCCTCATAAGACAACCCGCCCATTCCTGATATCAGTCTAGCAAACCTTCTCTGAACTGCTTCTAATGCATTTACATCCTTCCTTAAATACGGAGACCAATACTGTACAAGTACTCCAGATGTGGTCTCACCAGTGGTCCTGTACAACTTAAGCATAACTTCCCTACTTTTAAATTCAACTCCCCTCACAATAAACAATAACATTCTGTTAGCTTTCACACAGCAGAGGAGGCCATTTGGCCCATTGAACCTGTGCTAACTATGTAAGAGCTGTCCTGGCTTTTTCCCCGCAATTTTTCCCATCCAAATTTTTGTACTCTTTTGCCTCTATATGTAAAGGCCAGGATCCTGTACTTTTTTTTTTTGCAAGAGTCTTATCAATTTGTCTTCAAAGATTTGTGCATCTGCATTCCTTATATAATTGTGCCATTTTAGTTTATATTGTCCATCTTCATTCTTTTAAAAAGCATCACTTCATAATCTTCTGTGTAGCACCTTGGGAGGTTATTCTACATTCAATGTGCTATATAAATACAAGGCGTTATTAGTTAGATGAATTCTTAAAATAAAGAGTGCTTTAGGATTCACATTTAATTTTATTGTTACTTTTAAATGACTTCTTTGTAATGCTGAACAGCTGTAGAACAGGATTGAAAAGGTTTCATACCATAACAATTTGAGACCACGACAGCAATCGATGATTAGTCACATAATAAATGTCTTGCTGCTATTTTTTCTGCGAACTGATCTTAGACTGTCAGGTATTTACATCTTCCCATTTCTGTCACAAGTTACAGTAATTGGGTTATTATAAAGAGCTGAAATGAGCAGGCAGTACAAGGTAAGGAAATAATAACATAGATTTAAAATAACACCCACTTGTTAATCAGCTACTAATTGATACATTTTGTAATGCTACCAGTTTGTAATTAAGAGGGATTGGGAGAATTTAGTTAAATTGTTATAAATACTGCTGGAGGCTGAGTGTTGACATAGCATATTGCTAATTCCCACAATCTGTGCTACAAAATGCTAAATCATGGGTTAAAAATATAAACAAAATGAGCGTCAGTGCTTAGAAAACCACAAAGGAATTGTTTTCCCATTAACTTTCCCTTATACTTTGTAATTTAAGAGGAAATCACAAACTTTTAAGTTACTGAGTAGGCAGCCCTCTTTCTGCTCATTATACTGAGCCAAAAGCCTTATAAGGGAACCTTTAAACATGTGAGAAAAGCAGCCCAGGAATATTGGGTTACAGGAAATAACTGCTCGTGTTCACCGCAATTGACTTCTAAAATGGGCTGTGTCTGGGAGCTTAGGCTCGATACACGGTGAATTCCTCTCATTTCTAATACAACAGTTGGCTTGATTGGTACCTGCCCGGCAGACAAAGACAGGCCAGACACTGGTCAGCACTGATTGTTCCTTAGGGGGAAATAAGCTTGCAGCAGTCTGGGGCTCCGAGGGCCAGATCGTTTCAACAAGAAAAACCTGGGGACAGATTGAGGGCAATAGTTCACACTTGCTGCAGCTGCATGCAGCCATAACAATGATCGTCTCAGGGCTGGCATCCCGTGTTATGCCTCTGAATCATGCCAGAGTGCTCAGATGGTACCTAACGCCACACTCTTAATACAAGTTTGCTTTTTTTCAGCAAGGAGACGCTGAAAGAGAATTATTGAGGATGTCACCAACATTTTATTTAGCCACTATTTTAAAGCAAGAATTTTCATTAGTATAGAGCCTTTCATGATCTCAAGATGTCCTAAAGCACTTTACAGTCAATGAAATATGCCTGAAGACAGTCAGTTGTTGTAACATAAGAACCATGGCAGCCAATTTGTACGCAGCAATGAGATAATACAAACATGCGAATTAGGAGTTAAGTAGCCCTTTGTGCCCGATCCACCATTCAATAAGATCATGGCTGATCTGATTGTAACCTCAACTTCACATCCCCAATAATCTTTCACCCCGTTGTTTATCAAGAACCCATCTACCTCTGTCTTAGAAATATTCAAAGACTCTGCTTCCACTGCCTTTTGACGAAGAGAGTTCCAAAGACTCACTGCCCTCTGAGAGAAAAAAATCTCCTCAACTCTGTCTTAAATGGGCGACACCTTATTGTTAAACAGTGACCCCTAGTTATAGATTCATCCACAAAAGGAAACATCCTCTCCAAATCCACCATGTCAAGACACCTCAGGATCTTAAAGGCTGCTATCAAGTCACCTCTTACTCTTCTAAACTCCAGTAGATACAAGCCTAGCCTGTCCAACCTTTTCCCATAAGACATTCCGCCCGCTCCTGGTATTAGTCTAGTAAACCTGCTTTAATGCATTTGCATCCTTCCATAAACAAGGAGGCCAATACTGTACACAGTAATCCAGATGTGGTCTCACCAATGCCCTGGACAACTGAAGTATAACAGCCCTACTTTTGTTTTCAATTCCCTTTGCAATAAATGATAACATTTTATTAGATTTCCTAATTACTTGCTGTACCTGCATACTAGCTTTTTGTGATTCATGCACTAGGACACCCAGGTCCCTCCAAAACACAGAGCTCTGCAATCTCTCACCATTTAGATAATAAGCTTCTTTTTTATTCTTCCTGCCAAAATGGGCAATTTCACATTTGCCCACATTATATCCCATTTTGCCAGATCGTTGCCCGCTCACTTAACATATCTATGGCCCTTTGCAGACTCCTTGGCCAAAGTTTTCCAGCCCCTCATGCTGATGGTCCCACCAATGTGAATGCAGATTTCAATGGCTCGTCAGCCCCACCACAGGGGAGGCTGGAAAGTCCCAGCCCTTAGAGTCCTCTCAACAATTTACTTTCCTACCGATCTTTGTGTCATCGGCAAATTTAGCAACCATACCTTCGGTCCCTTCATCCAAGTCTTTTGTGTAAATTGTAAAAAAAAGTTGAGGCCCCAGCACTGATCCCTGTGGCACACCACAGGGATCTGAAAACCAGAAAAAGACTGATTTATGCCTACTCTATGCTTTTTGTTAGCTAGCCAATCTTCTATCCATGCCAATATATTACCCACTACAGCATGAGCTTTTATTTTCTGCAATGATCATTGATGTAGCACCTTATCAAACGCCTTCTGGAAATCTAAGTACAGTGCGTCCACCAGTTCTGCTTTAACCACAACACACGTGACTCCTTCAAAGAACTCCAATAAATTGGTTAAACATGATTTTCCTTTCACAAAACCATGTTGACTCTGCCTGATTGCCTTGAATTTTTCTAAGTGGCCTGCCATAACATCTTTAATAATAGCTCTATAATTTTCCCTATGACAGCTGTTAAGCTAATTGGCCTGTAGTTTCCTATAGCCTAATGACCAGATAATCTGTTCTAATGATGCTTTTGAGAGACAAATATCAGCCAGGACACTGGAAAAAATACCAATACTCAGTTTATATGAGGCTATCCTATAAACTCCTATCACCCTTGACATAAGGACCAGCGCCAGAACCATTGTTGCTCACAATTTACATAAACGATTTGGACTTTGGAATCAAAAACACTTTTTCTAACTTCACAGATGACACCAAATTGGGGCATATAACCCTATGTAATCCTATGTAAAGTAGAATATGTTCCTTTGAAAGTTCCGTGGAGTATTCCCAGTTTTAGCCTTGGCTGATATACCCACACAAACTGCAGAATCGAGTTCTAGCTCCTGCCTGGGTAGTTGTGTTCCTGTATTCAACAAGTACCAAGATTCACTTTGGGCAACACCATTCATTCATTCATTCATCCTCTTGTCAGAAATCTGAGCTGCGAGGACCATCAAGTCAGCAGGGATCAAAATGGGGATAAAGATCCAATAGCACAATCCCACGGATGATCCAATTGCTCCAGGCATCTGATACTGAAACTGACAAGGAAGTATTCTTTATTCTCTGATTAGTGCTGAGTTTGCACAACAAAATAAATTAGGGGCTGATATACCAGTATCCCCAACACTCTTGGCGAGAAAGAGGAAAAATCACGTAGTGGGTGAAGACAGGATCCAGACTCACATGTAATCAGTGGTCATTTGAGTAAAGCATAGACTACAGAGAGTATTCCTAGAACTGACTTGAGTCTCCAGAGAAGGGGCTGTGAGCCATTGAGACAATTGGAAGGGGAAAAACATGAACGAGGCGTTGTAAATTGAACCTGTTGGGGAACATATCCTCGACATCAAATTTAAAGTTTTATGAGTTGCAGATAAAATTTTTCTTAAAACTCTATCTGATGACAGCTGCAGAAAAAAAGCAATAAAGTGGTAGCAGGGCTTTGTACTCAATTACGAAAAGCTCAGGAAAGTGGTAGAACATGCAGGGCACTGGTTAGTTACAGTTCCAAAGGATTAGAGACTTTTTAAAGCACTGCTTTATAGATATTGCAGATTAGATACAGCTCTTTTTGCTACTTTATGGGGATTCCTGATCAGAAATAGGATCTGTACTAATTTGCAACCAGCACCTAATGTATCTGCATCGCCATATGGGAGGGTTTTCAGATACAAAATAGACATCTTTAGATCAGGTACCTTTTAAACATTGCAGTCTGATATCATCTAGCAAGGTATACAGGGTTGTTGCCATGGTGTTAACCCCTGGAGTTTAGGTGCATTAGAACATAATAAAAAAAAGTAGGCCATTTGAGCCCACTCTGCCATTCATTATGATCGTGGGCAGAAAGCAAGTCCATTTTTCTTTCGACAATTTCAGGTTGTGGACAGCATGTTTCTAGAAACAAATTTGAAGCAGAAGGATATTCTTTATCCTTATCCATTACTGAAATGTTCCTGTAGACCTCCAAGAAGTCAGGCATAGAATCTACAGAACAGAAATAGGCCATTCAGCCCACATTCAGTCTATGCTGGTGACATAAGCCCTACACAAGCCTCCTCCCACTCTATTTACTTCATTTTACCCTCACAGCTCAGTTAAAGATGAAGCAACTTTCAAAAGCTAACCTATAAATCAAAAGGAAATTTCTACAAGCTGTTGAGTGAAATGAAGGGGACATTACAATGAATAATTGATCATTGCAATGAAAATATTTGAATATTAATCACTGTGCAAGGGTCACACTTTTCCCCAAACTATGGTCTTTGTTGTCACGTGCAAGTAATATAAAGATTGAAATAAGCCATATTTATATGATATCTTTTATGATCTCTGGACATTCCAAAGTGCTTCACAGCCAATGAAGAACTTTTGAAATGTGGTCACTGTTATTATGTACAAACACAACACACAGCTATATCCCACACTGCAGACAATCAATGTTAGCAAGATTGATTGTGGGATAAACATTGGTCAACACACAGGGAAGAATGCCACTGTCCTTTGAAACAGTGCCACAGGCTCATTTACGTCTACCCGACATCCACCATCTCCTATTTGAGCAAGAGGGGCCTTCGCATCTGAAAGATGACACCTCTGGCAGTGTAGCACTCCATCAGTACTGCACTAATTTCAGTCTAAATTTTCTTCTCAAGCTCTGGAGTTGGACTTGAAACTTCTGACTTCGTAGTGAGAGGTCTAACACTGAACCACAGCTGACACCTGTAGGTTTTGTAATGTGCAGGTTACCTGTTCTCAAGCTGATTGACTAAAAAGGCTTTTATCATGATTACAGCAGAACAAAGTATATCAGAAACTTCTTATTGATGAGTTTTATGTGCCAGTAAAGCTTGGTAAATATGTGGTTAAATAGCTGACTATGTGTTAACTTTGCCATGTTTGATCTCACAAACAAGACTAGACTTTACAATATTTGTTGCAGTTCAGAGTATTTTAACTTTTGAGTGCATTTCAGTGGAATGTTTTGGTCTCATACATTTTACAATACATTTCAGAACTTGATGCTCTCTTACTACAGAAAGAAACTCACCTTGTAGCTTTATAATGATTTGAAGTATTGAATGATTTAGAGTTTGGAAAACAGGTTTGTGACAGGTTGCTTTTAAGTAATACAAAATAAAACAAAACATTGCACCTACTATGTGTCACAAGGCTATGCCCCTTTATTTTTGACAATTTATATATTTCAACTTTCAGCTGACTGGGAATGTTGTAATTTGAAATGAGACAGAACAAACTATTCAAGGAAAGGTGTGAAAAACAAACAAACCACTCTCAGTGGAGCCTGGAGAGAGAGACATTTCCTATAATTCAGAGACCCGTCAAAACTTGTAACTGTCTAAGGAATAGACATTAAAATGCAAAGTGCTGGTTATTGAAACAATGGCTGCTACAGACAGACCCAAACCCTTACAGAAATACACGATGGGTGGAATATTTCAAGGCCAAGTTACAGCCACTGCAAAGAGTTTAGCAAGAAGTCTTTCAGCAGGGGAAACAGGCTGAGGGCTGCTGCCCTCTCCCGCGCTCTCTTGTGCAACAAGCGTATTACCCGACACTACTAGAAGCCTACCAACGAACCAAGATCTCATAATAATTGCAACATCTTCTACATCTGGCCACATCCACAAAACCAGCTAATCCAATCAGCCGCGACATTTAAAAACCTATGCTTCAAGTACAGTCAAAGGACACTTAACCATATATTGTTTTAGCTTTTTTCTATTTTTAAAAAAAAATTCATTCATGGGATGTGGGTGTCGCTGGCTGGGCCAGCATTTATTGCCCATCCCGAGTTGCCTTTGAGAATATGGTGGTGAGCTGCCTTCTTGAACCACTGCAGTACACATATTGTGGGTACACACACAGTACTGTTAGGAAGTGAGTTCCTGGAGTTTGACCCAGCGACAGTGAAGGAACATCGATATGTTTCCAAGTCAGGATGGTGAGTGACTTGGAGGGGAACTTCCAGGTGGTGGTGTTCCCATGTGTCTGTTGCCCTTATCCTTCTAGATAGTAGTGGTCGCGGGTTTGGAAGGCGCTGTTGAAGGAGCTTTGGTGAATTCCTACAGCGCATCTTGTAGATAGTGCACGGTGGAGGGAGTGAATGTTTGTGGATGTGGTGCCAATCAAGCCGACTCTATTAGATTCTAACTTCCATTACTTCTGATACCTGTGTGTGAGACCTCGTGTTTTTAATATTTTCCCCTCCAGTTTAGTGGTTAATAAATTTGCTCTTTCTTTGACTCAAGAAAACATTGTTTGATTGGCTCCTTATTGCTCACAGTTTAAACAGTTAAATACATTCTGATTTGGAGAAGGCACATCCCCGTGAAATTTGTGACCAGCTGAGAAGGTTGAATAGAGGGGAGCCAGTTCACCCTTTCTCACCTGGGCATAACATATGTTAGAGGGGCATTTACAACAAATCAATCTGGCTTCAGCTGAAAAATTACATTGCCTGGTCAGGACTAGTTTGCTGGCCCAGAATTGCTTCTAAGGTGTCTAACACCTCATGGAATAACCTCTTTACGTTACACACTAGATCACCAGTTCATGCCGATCCACCTTATTAATGTAACATAGACCTGAATTTCTCTGGCCCCCGGGTGACAGGAACGCAGGCGCAGAGATACCAATGAAATAGCGGAGTGCTGATTGGCATTGTTAAAGGCCCAATTTGGGGACATTTCATGGGGCCACGTGAGGAGCCCACCAAATGGTGGTGGGTTCCCTGCAGCAGCGTGGGGAGGAATCGGAGCTGAAGGCTCGATAGCCCAAACGGGTGGCCGCCGAGAGGGAAGGTCCACTCATGACCCCACTGATCTCCCCAAGGGGGATTTTCCCCTCCCACCTGGCCCCCCGAATATTTTCTTAGACTTACCTGTCTGAACTCCTGAACTCTCCTGCGTGCCTAAGTCGTGACCAGCTCTCCCACTGGCACTGCCAAGGCTTCAGAGCTGCTGACCCCCTGATTGGGTCAGCAGCATCAGGAGCCTGCCTGCCATCCCTAAATGGATGGTGAGCCACAGGGGGGGCAGCTAGGAGGCCACCTGTGGTAAGGTTGTAAAGCAACCTTTACTAATGCAGGCTCGGGACCCGCTTCTCGCCCCTGCCGTCGGTCAGGCCTGTTATAATTTCTGACTTCACTGTTCTTGATTGTGATAAAGTAACCTTGACTCAGGTAGGTTTTATATCGGGATTATTTCCGAGACAGTACAATGACGGCTGTCAGTGGATTGCAATCACATTTTGTATTCCAGCAGCCTCTCCTGTTGTACATTCATTCTGTAGGAATGTACTGATGTAGTCAGCATCTGTGCATGTGCTAGGGTCACGGAGGGCATGTGTTTGTGAAGGATGCATGGAGCCCAGTAGTGGAGGATCCCACTGAGAGCCTATCAATCTAAATGGAACCAGCTCTACTGACGTTGCAGTCAGGAATGTGTTTTTGACACTAGACTGGGAATTGGGACTTGGTGCTTCCTGCACTATTTCAGACCAAACCCTGCAGGCTGAATTCTGTTCTATTTACGCTGCCACTAGAAATGGCTCAGTTGTGTCAGTCACATTTGAGACGTACATGTTTTGCTGTTTCTGTTTTGGGTGCATTGTGCTGTCATACAAGTGAGCATCAGCTGAGTAGGATGCTTAAATGGAGCACACATGAGATTGTAATGTCTGCAAATAACAGATGTGGTACAATAATGGGCTGATGCCTTTATGCAAGCTCTGAGCCACTGATAATGCGGATGGCAGGAGAAGGAATGATTCCAACCTTAATGATTCCAACTTATTTTTATATTGTAGATGCAAGACAATGCTACCATCATCAACCACCGGTCACTCCTTCTGTAAACATACCATTGATTTGAATCTAGAGTTCTCAAGATTAAATGATGTTGCTAGGCAAAATGGCATACAACATCCCTGACACTCGGTGATGTTTGCCTATTATCTTGCATGCTCTCAGTTAAGATCTGTAGGTAAAGTTAAGAGCCCAAGGTGCAGTGGGGACAAAGCAAGGGCAAAAGATACCTTTTTTTGTTATTGGTGTATAAACTCTTATGGTGAAGCGTTCTTACGAGCAAATCAAGGTGCCTTGAGGAATAACAATAGACATCTCTGACTTATATCCACAGTTGCCCTGATGGGAATCTGTAAACTGCCTGTCAACTAGAAGGTAATTTATCATAGAAATGCTTATTACATATGAACTTTCTGGAATGATTACAACATCTATACATCCCCCCTTTTCCACAACACACCCATCATTGGTAGCCATTAAATTTTGGAAAGTCAGTGAAATGAATGACCAAATAGCAGCTATTAATACACTGCACCATTATTCAAGCTGCTTCAGAATATTAACATTTTAAGTCCCATTTGCTCCAAATCCAGAATAGTATTTTAAATCGTCATGTGACAAAATGGTTTCTTTACAGCAATGGTAGGGCAGTGGTGACAGTACTGGACTGAAAACTCAGAGGCTCAAGTTCAAATCCAATCACATCAAATGTTACAATTGGATTCAACCCTGGCAATCTGTGAGACGGTGTCAAAAATAATAGCAATTAAAGCTGCAAGATTGTCATAAAGAAAAAAATAACTGGTTCATTAATGCCCTTCAGGGAAGGGAGGAGAACCTGCCACCTTTAACCATACTACGTGGCACTTGATGTCATTCTGACATAAAATGAAATTACAGGTACAATACAACTGAAGTCAAGCCCAACCCACAACACTGCAATCTCCACCACAGGTAGGCCAGTCCCAAATTCACCCCAGTCAGAATGGGGATCAAACCTTATGCTGTTGGCACCAACCTATTCCACACTAGCCATCCAACCTTCTAAGGAGTCTGAGTTGCTGTGGCAACTCTTGATGGTAGAGGGACCAATTTATTTCCATCACATAGGTGGCCAGGAATCACTACCACTTTCACACGTTGGAAGGATCCACAAGTTGATAGTCACCTGCTTGAGCCACATTTTGAACACACCTTCGTTGGTCATCAAGTCCTGGAGTGGGACTTGTACCCAGAGCTTCTGACGCAGAGGCAGGTGCACTACCCACTGCACTGCAAGACCTCCTCACAATGTGACTGGAGATATTCATATCAAATGTGGCACATGCCATAAACTAACACACTCAGCAACTGGCAGAAGGCACAGTGCAGCTCATAAAGTGTGCCTGTGCACGGTGGTGTAGAATTTATCTCCCTGTTTTTAATTGTGTGAAGGGTGTTTTGTGAATTGAATTACTTGGTTCATGCACTGCTGTAAAGACTGAAGTACATTCCAGTTATGTATAAATAGAACATATAATGAGCAGAAACAACTAACACATCTGTCATTAATATGCAATCATAGTGCCACAAGTCCTGGCAAGTAAGCCTCCAATATAATATTATCCATAATTATTTACTCGGCATCAACCAAATGTGGCTCGAGCTTTCTTGCATTTATTTGTGCAAAACTAGAGAATAATTAAATTAAGCATTCTCAGGGCATGACTTAATTCAATCGTCTCATTATATGTTCCTGTTGTATTGGCATGAAGGTGTTCTGTTTCAAATGAAGCCCAATCAAATCTATTAAAACAGCATGTTTTTGCATTTACTTTGTTCAAACACAGTGATTGCTCCTTGCACATTACCTTGAAGGTTCATTCTGCAATGGAGAGTTTGTAGAAACCTCACAGAGATTACAGGGGAATACTGAGAGGGGGGAAAAAAAGAAGCATTGTTTCCCAGTGCACCTTTGGACAGGACTGGCCATCCATTTGTAATGTTTAAAGACTCTTTGATGCCCTATGTTATCTAATCAATCAGCCTTCTCTGAGCTGGGATAATACACCGTGCCACATGTTTTTGTAACAAATTACATTTAGACACTTTAAGACACTTTCATTATTTTAAAGCAGGTTATAATTAGTCATTGTCAAGACATGGGCACAGGTTGTGCAAATCAGAATAAATTTGGCTTGCTCTATCAGCAGTCACAAATGAAGCAATAAATTAGGAATAGTGGCTCATGAGGTCTCTGATCAAAATCCTTACCTGAAATCCTGAGAGTTTCTTATTCTTTTAATGAGAAAAATGAACAGAAACCAAAGGTATGAAAAAAATGATAACAATGGCAGGGTATTATCTGTTATAATGAGTATGAAAGGGAAACATTGTTAATAAAATTAACACACTTGTGCTTTCCTTAGCTAAAAACACAGTTGATGTGTCGAGCCTTTTGTGTTTGAGCTGACTTCCTTTCCGGAAAAGCATTACCTATGGAACTTGATGAGAACGGATTGAAGATGTACTTGGAACATAGGAACGGGAGGAGGCCATTCAGCCCCTCGAACCTGATATGGTATTCTATTACATCATGATCTGTACTTCAACCCCATTTGCCACCCATTTTTCTATACATCTTGACACTCTCATTTCTTTTAGGTAAGATGCCTTGTTGCCCCACCGCCTTGACCAACCTGGGGCCACAATTTACAAGAGGCCTTCTATTTAGCAGGGCAAACAAGAACAGACTCAACAGATTCTAGTTAACTGCTAAGAATGTGTAACCTCTCTACGTTAACTAGGTTCACCGTTGCATGAGGTGTCAAATCAGGTGCTGATTATTGTATGACTTTGAGTATGGTGTTATCAAAGATCCCACTATACTATCTGAAGAAGAACAAGGAGCTCTCCTGGTGTTTTGGTCAACATTCAAACATCATCAAAGATGGATTATCTAGTCATTCGCGTTAATACTGTTTGTGGGAGTTTGATGTGGACTAGCTTCTGCATTTGCCTTTGTAACAGAAAAAGCACTTGTAAATATGTTACTTTTCTGAGTGACGTAAGACATCGGATAAACACAGCTCTTTATTCCTCACATGAGCAAGGTAATATAAAGGCTCAAGTTGCCTTTGACAATGTGGTGGTGGAACTGAACATTCCTGAACTGCTGAGATGTGTGTGGTGAACGTGCTCCCTCAATGCTGTGAGGTCAGGGGTTCCAAGGTTGCTTCTACATAGGGACTTTGCTGCCAAAGGCAGCAAAAATCTCCTAACGCAAGTGATGTGACTTACTGCAAAATTCCAGCTTCACAGGTTCTGACTGTGGTCTGCCACCCTGGCTTTGACCCTCTGAATAACCAGGTCAGATTGACTTCTATAGGCTGGAGAGCCTGACAAAACTGGTTTTGCACTTGAAGGCTGGCCAAAGTTTAATGGTCATATCTGCCACAATGGCAATTGGAAGCTTAAAAACAATTCAGAGGGGCAGAAATGTCCTTATTTTTTTCCCAGCAGACAACACGGACACTGCATGGGAAATGTAGGCTTATCTCTGAGATGGGTTTGGAATCATTTCACTTCGTCTTTTCATCGAGCAATCTCTTTTAATGTGAGATAAATTATTTTAAAAGATGCGTACTTTTTCAACTGACAAATTCTTTATTTTTATGCAACACATTTTTCGCTTCAGGTAGAAAGTTTAAACTTCAACAAAGAACAGTGAAGATGAATTCATTTCATGCACCGGCTAGAAATAATTTTCCCTGTAGTTTAGAAATACTAAAGGGTTTAATTTGCTGAAAACATTTGACTTGGAGTGCACAGCTGTGCGCCTAGGTGCAGTGAATTTGTTAATTAGTGTTAACAGGATGGGTGCTAACTCTTGTCCACACTTCTAAATTATTCCTGGGAGAAACAGGTCTAACCTGATATTAATATATTTTTGGTTTGTTAAGTGTAACTCATAGAATCAAACAATTTTACAGTGCAGAAGGAAGCATCACAGCTCTCTGAGACAGCCATCCCTTAATCCTAATGCCCTGTCCTTAACCCACTCTCTTTTGTGAATATTTCTTTTTCAAAAATATATCCACTTCCCTTTTAAAATATAGTACGGATGTTGCTTCTACCACAGTTTCTGGTCCTAACAATCATCTGCCTTAAAAAAACAAATGTTTCCTAATTTCCTGCTTTGTTCTTTTGTTGTCAATCCTAAATTGATGCCCTTTAGTTTCCGAGTCACTGATTGGTGGAAATAATTTATCCCATTTTACCTTTATCAGCGAATGTGCAAACGTACTGTACTCAGGGTTTATTTGATTCAAGCTCTTGACGCTGGCATGAAAGTAACAATGGAAACTGGCAAGAATGTGAGGGGTGAACCACAGGAGATAACTTTTGGTACAGGTCAAAGAGGCATCTTGCTGAAACATGGGCATCACTTGGAACTTCTCACTTCCTGGAGAAGAACAAGCAGGAGGTTTGAGAGGATAGGGAACAAACCACCAAGATGTGCTCCTGCCCAACTCAGTTCAACTCCTGTAGATACCCTACTGTACTTCCCGGCATTGTAGACTTCCCTGCAGATACCAAGCCAAGTTGCGTATAAGTGACAATCAGCAAAAGGAACTCCTTGCTTCACGATGTTATCTAGCTGGGTGGTGAACCCTAATCAGACTGACTTGCATATTCTCAAGAGGCAAGTGGCTCCCTCCCAGGATCGCACTTGTGAAGCATCATATGTCTTATCAGTTGCTCGAGATCATAGTGATTCCAACGACCTGGAGTCACAGTGCGACTCTGCTCTGCAGCAGCCAATCCACCTTTAACTGTGATTTCCGCTACCTCCTGAACTCATAATAGGCCAGAGGTGGTGCTTCATCAAACTCACCACCGCCTTCTCAAGGGCAATTAGTGGTGGACAATATGGCCTAGCCAGTGACACCCACATCGCGTGAAAGAATAAAAAAAACACTTTATTTTATGTTGACCAGCTTCACATGCTGACCCAGTGTGTCTCTGCAAATAAATAAGTGTGGGATAATTGGCAGTGGTCTTTATTATTTACCTCAGCACTTCTCATCAAATCAGACACACACCGGTTGTAGATCGCATACAATTGTGTCCCTTGTGGGGCCCTCTGTTTTGTGCTGGGTTGACCTTTGACCCCTAGAGAGCACTTTGTCATTCCTGCCCACTGCCCATAAGTATCTGTAGAGTAGCCATTTTGGGATAACCTTGATCCCTTTTTACAAACCTGAGCACTTGACCACTGATTGACACACTGAGTACTATTTAGTTTGTTATGCCCATATTAATGGGATTGGCAGGTGATTGACCAGCATTATTAGGTGAGCTCTAATCAGCTTAGTACCACCCGACCTCCAGACTGAGCTTGACAGTTTCTGATGGCTCTGATAAATAAAGGAAGAGAAAATAACACACTTGTAATGAGAACAAAATAAAGCTCTGGGTAGGTGAAAGTGAGCAACTTTGTAAAGGTTACGGTAGATGTTAGTCTGATCCCATTCGCATACCCAAGCTTAGAGCTGCAGAGGCAGCATGTCTGAAGCAAGAGGCGTGAGGATCGGTGAACCTTGGGTTCTCGTCTGAATTGTGGTGAACTGTTGGCATTGCTCCCTTCACTGCAGTAAGCTTACGGAATATGCCAAGTTGGCTGCTGGTGAGGCAGTTGACACTCGGTTAAGTCCTGGGGGCTGGGGAGGCAGGTGGTGACCGGGAGCTGGCTCTGCGCGAGGTGGGACAACCTTGATTTCTGCAGTCAAGGTAGATCTACTGCTCCTTCTGGCTCCTACAGCAAAGAGTTTCTTTAAAAAAGAGGAAGACACTTGACTTCAGTTTTGCAGCTGCTTGGCTGCTGGATAATCCTGCGCAGAGTAGGTGAAGAATTTGTCAAATGGGTCCTTTAATTGGTTTCCTGATGGCTAATACCTCATCAAAAAATGGCCTATAATTCCAGACCTGACTCCAAAGAGAAGTAATATATCAGCTCTCTGGACAAGGCCATGCCCTACAGTTTGGATTTGACAACGCACACAGTATAACTCCTGCACATTGAAAAAATATATATCCTGGGGATATGGATTTGCTGGCACTTATTGCCCATCCCCAGTTACCCTTGAGAAAGCAGTAGTCAGGCGGCTTCACGAACTGCTACAGTCAGTCTACTGAAGGTGAACCCACAGTATGGTTAGGTAGGACGTTCAAGGCTTTTGCTCCACCGACAATGAATGAACGGCAATATACGTCCAAGTCCGGATGGTGTGTGACTTGTAGGGAACTTGGAGGTGAACATTTTCCTTGCCACATCTGCTGCCCTTGTCCATATTGGGTGATAGTGGTTTGTGAGGTATTGTTGAAAAAAAACCTTGGGGAAATGCCGCAGTGCATCCTGTAGACAGCACACGTTGCATTCAGGGCATGCTGGTGGTGGAAGGGCGGAAGTGACAGATGGGCTGCTGATCAAGTGAACTGCTTTGTCCTGGATGTTGTCAAAAGTTGCACCTTATGAGTACATTTTGAGCTTACTTGAAGTTTATTTAAATAGTTTAACGAGTGTAAACACTCTTCCATGTGACCATGAGCCATTTCGATTTAAACCACCGACAAGGAAGCTTTGCGCATAGCTGCAAGCAACTGCGTGCTTAGCTCTCCCCAGAGCAGTAATAAATGAACAACAACAACTTGCATTTACATAGAGCCTTTAAGTCCCATGGCACTTCGCACTCGGCAAAAAGTTGATATTGAGCCAAAGTGGGAGACATGAGGCCAGGTGACCAAAAACTTGGGCAGAAAGTAAGCTTTGCAGGAGCATCACAAAGGAGGAGAGAGAAGGCCCACTGGGCTGGATTTTAGAAGCAGGTTGGAGTCGGGATTGGAGGTGGGTGTGCCCATAATTTCACACCACCGGCTGTTGTGCCAGCTTGGAGCCTTGATCCCAACCCTGAGGCACTTTTGGAGACATTGGATTGGGCTCCGATCAGCTGCATATCAGCATGAGTCAGGTAATCAATTGAGGGCAGTTGGGCCAATTACTGTGCCTATTAGTGCTCCAATCCCATGGGAACAGGACCTTAATAGGCTCTGTAATTGGCCCTAATTGCACTCAATTGACTACCCAACTGGGATTTCGAGTTGGCAATGCAGGCAAGTGACGTCGGTCTGGACCATGGTCAGGTAACCATGGCGGGCTCACTTAGGGAGTGGGGGGAGCTGTGATTAATCTGATGAGGGGGTCCCCACATCTGCACCAGTCATGACCACAAGTCCCCAGCCGCGACTGCGAGCTGTCCTGTGGAGGGGGGGCTGTCTCTCCATGATCATGGCCAGGCAGCTGTGGCCATTTTAAATTAATAAAACCTCTTTTTGCACCCTCTCTATCTCCATTACCAATCAGCAGCTCCTACATCGGCTGGTAGGACTGCTGATGCGTCAGTACTGGAGGTCCTCCCATTGACCCTGCATCGTTGGGAACTCATCCAAGACCATTCTTAATTGGACAGCGAGCCCATTCCCTGCCATTAATTGACTTGCCCTTTAAAAATTTGGAGATGGAGGGGGTGGGGGAAGCATGTCTGGAATACACAGGGCGCAGTCAGGACCTGGAGCTAAACCAGCAGCTGGGCTCCCAACCCCAAAGTGCAAATCCCGGCCACTGTGGGGAACTGTTTGGCACCCCAACACACAGAAACATTTAGTGCAGCAGGCATACCAGAAAAGTGGCCAAAGTAATGCCCAGGGCCTGCAGGAGTTGGCAAGGCTTCAGAGAAAAGATATCAGATCTCAATAAATTTACTAAGTTAAATCATTGTTGTGAATGAAAGCACCAACCTGAAGTACAAACACAGGAATTTCTTCTCTGCTAACAGATTGATTCTTAACTGCCAAAGGTTACTAATCAGTAAGAGATTTACTGGATTTACAGCTGTGAAGACAAAAAGTGCTCTTTTTCAGTGGATCATTTACAATGTATACTAGTTACAGTTAGGAATTCATATGGATTCGCCCAGTGACCATGCATCCCCAATATGTAGCCTGCCTCTGAAGCAGTACAGTTGCTTGATATCGTTAGTGCTCTATATACTTTCAGTACGTTTCAGTTACTCTTCTGCTGGCAAAACAAGATGTCTTTAGTCACTACAAACTGCATTTCGTGTATGGCATAAAACACCTGGCCATTATAGGATTGAGGGAAATGGAAGATTGAAGCTTCCTCCAGGGATAAATACTTACGTTGGATAATTTGGTCCAACTGAAAATCACAAATGCGCTCAACTCGAGTGGCTTCACAGACTTGTACAATATAAATAGTGCTTCAAGGCATTTTTTTTATTGACACCCCATTTTAACATCATCTTCTCTTCCATGTGTTTCAGAATGGAAGGTAAAGTATCTGCCACAGCTGGTATGTCCAAGCGAACCAGCACCCTACTGTACTGTCACCATCACTGTTAAGCACAGGCAAAGCTACATAGACTCCAAAGTAATTAGATAGGAAAGAAGAACTTGCATCTTATTTAGTTCTTTATAAATTGTCAAGAATGCTTTATAGCCAATCAAGTACTTCGCATTATTGCAATATAGGCAAACACAGATGGGGGGGTGGTGGGGAGGTGATGTAGGAACAGAACAGCAGTTCCCATATTTTGTTTACTGCACATCCCCTTCCAGATCTTCCAGCGGCCCATGTAATCCCAACATCATATAGGCCTAATGTTTTGATCCCGTTGATCCTCGAGCATTTTACAAATTATAACATGCACATACAACTTAAACAATGGCCTAATAGTACTACTCACTATTGATAGTGATGGATGAGGTTGTTTGTTCAAGCAGAGTTGCATAACGCCGGGAGTGATGTGTGATGAGTTGTAAATTGTGTTTTGAACAGACACTGACGATAGTTTGACTTTATTCCAGGTAGTGATGAAAATCAACTTTCACGCAGGTAAACTGTAGTAAACAATATCAAAACCTTGACAGCCCTGTCTGACAATTCAGTGAACTCTACTCACAAAGCCCCCGACTTAGTTTTGAGCTCACTTAGATTGGTCAGTTGCTGAGCAACTGAAACCATGCTGTAGTGTATGCTAATTGGAGATAAGGTCTTTGTATGTCATTGTCTCTGTGTATCTTTATTTTCATTGATACATCTTGAAGTAAATTGACTACTTCATTTAATAAATTCCCAGAGAGTTTCAAAGCTTGGTCCGTATGGCCTATTATAAAAAAGCAACATTAAATAATAAAAGTAATTCATAAAATACATCATTAACAATTTCCCCTGCATATTCCCCAGAGACATCTTGCATACCCACACGTCGCACAGTTTAGAAAGGCATGATGCAGTGTGAGGTTAGGCACAGTGCACGGCTCAGGAGAAGCAAGTGATCTTTGCTGAAGGTCTTTGCTATATGCCTACAGTTTCAGAGCAGAGATTGATATCTGCTTAGGATCAACCATAAGACGTGCTTTCTGTGTAGAAATTACATGGCAAGGTCTGAGGGAGTAGGGGGCAGTCTAGCACCCATATCCATGCTGTTGTGGATAAGCTATTATCTGCTTTGTAGTCTGCTATACAAAGGTGGCAACTCTTTTGATTCTGAAGCTGAACTTCAGTGGCATAGGCCATCTGCACAAAAGCATATTTTGCCATTGCCCCAAGGGAATCCCTTAGAAGTGACTGAGTCAGTGTCACTTACCTGCAACAAAGCATTAACAAATGTGACGAACATAGAACTAAAAGAAGAATCATAAGAACCATTCCCGCCCCATATAGTGGATGAACTAACTGCACAATTTGAACATTACCCTGTGTATTTATATCTTATTGGTTAGAAAAAAGCAGGAGTCCTGGAAAAGATGAGAATAGATGATGAAGGGTTTGCCTTATGAGGAAAGGTTGAGCAGGTTGGGCCTATACTCATTGGAGTTTAGAAGAGTGAAAGGTGGAGAGGGCTGAATCGTCTCAGATTTGCACTAAGTGCGGTAGCGGGCGGGTAAAACAACCAGCCAGTTTTTCACGCCGTATTGTCCTAAACCCGCCTCATTACTTATGCATTCCCAGGAAACACACCGTTTCCATGGTGGGCGGGTTCACATTCACCCACCACACCATCACCTCGCCCTTTCATCACGCCGGGCGCCATATTTAAAGCCCAGCCACACGCACACATCTCAGCGTTTCCAGCCCATGACTGCAGCAGGGAAGATGTCCACAAAAGGCAAAAGTTAATAAGACATAGTTGCACGGCCTGGCAATGAGTGTTAATCACTTGTAAATACTGTCCACTATTGTCAATAAACTCCCAAGAATGTTTCCCTGCCTATGGCTCCTTGTTCTGATGAACAGTGTTACTGTCACTCAGATGTGAAACCTTTCTGCACAAGATAAAGGCAGGTGTCTCAGTCCAGGGCCTCTTCCACGTGCTTTGTGCAACCTTCAGATCAAAGTGATGGTCCGGCCTCACACTCCCTGGACACATTACTGATGCCTGCACCTCGATGGTGCTTGTCATTGCTGCCAGAATGTCATGGGCAGGTGTCACAGAGTTCCATCATTCTCTCTGTGTGCTCTCAGCACCTTTAAGGTGGGGCTGGCCCCCATCTCTTCAGCGTCTGTGACCAGTGACGCTGTGCTCCTGAAGGGGCCAGGTGCTGAAGACGGACAAAGAATCAGATGCTTCTAAAGTTTCATGGCTGCATCTCTATAAGATGACCCTGATCACAGAGTGCAAGCAAGTTGCTCATGGCCAGACAGGAGTCAGATATTCTCAGAGGCTATGAGAAGATCTATGGAGTGTCCTCACTGCATGTCATCGTCATCCTTCTGGAATCGAGCGACTGTTAGGGCCTCTGCTGAATATCCATGACAGGAGCATTAACACAGAGCATACATAAGCTGCCATAAACCAGACTGGTGTCAAACAATCACAGGCGCAATGTGAGGATCTATGGTGTCTCCTTACTGCATGTCGTCATCATCCTCCACAAATCTAGTAGCTATGAGGCCCTCCCGAGTGCTCCTGCCTCGTCTAACCAGTTCGAGGGCCTCATTGCCGTCAGCATCGCCCTCGAGGACTTCCTCACCCTTAACCCCGTTGGTATCATTCTCAACGGAGGAGACCTCCCGCTCCTCCATATCCTCCTCAGCCAGCTCCCCTCCCCATTGCAGCACCAGGTTGTAAAGGGCCCAGCAGGTGACAATGACGCGTGACACCCTCTGTGGACTGTATTGCAGGGCTCCACCAGACCGGTCCAGGCACTGGAACCTCATTTTCAACATCCCGATGGTCTGCTCCACCAAGGTGCGAGTTGCAGCATGAGCCTCGTGTTACCTTTGTTCTGCTGCAGTCTGAGGCTGCTGCATGGGTGTCATCAGCCACATCCTCTGCGGGTAGCCCTTGTCCCCAAGGAGCCATTCCTGCAACTTCAGTGGACCCTGGAATATGTCAGGGATCTGTGACTCACTGAGAATGTAGGAGTCATGCAAGTGAGTGGAATCCCTTGCGGTTGATGTAGCCAACCATGTGCAGCGATGGAAATCTGGGCGCCACATGAGCGCAGTCAATCACACCCTGCTCCTATGGGAAACCAGAGATCTGGGTAAATCCAATCGCTCTTGCATCCTGGCTCTCCAGGTCCCAGGCGAAATGCACAAAGTTGTGTGGCCCTCACAAAGGTGGCATCCGTAACCTCATGGATGCATTTTTGGGTGGAGGCTTGTGAGATCCCACACAGGTCACCTGTGGAACCCTGAAACGAGCCACTGGCATAGAAATTGAGCGCCATAGTCACTTTCATGGTCACTGAGAGTGGATGCCCTCCAGGTCCCCAAGGCACCAAATCCTGCAGCATGTGGCAGATGTGATCAGCCAGTTCCCTAGACATGCGCAGTCTTCGGCAACACTGGTTCTCGATCATCTGCAAGAATGAAAGGCAGTGTCTATAGACCCTGGGTGTCACTAAGCACCAACCAGCGACAGCTCACTGTGGCTCTTGGGCAGTGTGTGCGGGAGCCCCAGCCGCCCCTTCCTCCTGAGGTTGCTGCTCCTCCCTCTGCAAAGCCAGGAGCCTCAGTGGCCCTCACCTCCATCGTCTTCACTCTCTGCACGGCACAAGGCGTACAGCAAGTTCACCAGGCTCCATGAACCTGATGTACTCCTGCTACAGGATGAAAGAGAGAGACACATGGTTAAATTGGATGTACTAAGAACCTGTCCTAGTTAAGTGTGAAGGCCCCTTAATGCTTCCCGGAGAGTGCTGGCCACTGCTAGAGATTAGTGCGCTGCATGGCTGCCCGACACCCCACCCACCTCGAACTACCCCACCCGACCAATTGGCTGCAGCTGTGCCCACTGGACTGCATGCTGTGCTCTCAGCTCAGGCGCAAGTAATCTCCTAACCCACACTGCAAGGCAACGCTGTTAACTTAAACCATGCGGGAGACTCATCCAAACCGGAATGTTGACATTGCAAGGGGCTGTGTTTGTTTAATTATCATTCTGATTATATTATCAACTTCAACTGGGCTCTGTGACTGGCACAAGGGTGTCATAAATTATGGCTGCAGATACTTGCTGTAGCTTTCTAAGAGCTATCCGTGCGTTCTCCTTTTCCATTTAAATAAGGGTGGTACAAATGATTTGCCTTAAAGTGAAGACATGAGGTTCAATATTACAACGGAGATGACGCTCTGTAAAGTGCTTTGAGTTGTCCCAAGGTAATGGAAGGCACTATAGAAATGTAAGTCTCTTCTTCTTTTCTTTTGTGTTTGGCATTGGTAGGACATCATGGGATGGCTTGCCTGCTGGACGGCATCATGGCAGCTCTTTCGAGCTCTTACTGGTCCTTGCCAGTCAGTTTCAGAGCTAGTGAAACACTGAATACAATTGCCATGGGACCCCCAGAATTCCTGGTTTCAGTTCCAATAAGCAGCAGCTCACTTTCCATTCAGCAGTGAGGTGACTACAGCCTGGGCCACGCACCTGCTTTCGTCATGGGTTAGCAGCAGAATTTGGCGCGCTTTCTACTTAATACTGTGTTGGAAACAATAAGATTGATGATCCTAATGCACACCTTCATCATTGCACTGCACAGAACCCACTCCTGAAATATGGCAAGCGTGCGAGGAACAAGCAGGGAATGTGCACTGCACAAGGCCCTTGCTCAGTAATCTTCCAATTGTGCAGACTCCAGGCTTCCCATTGATATGTAATTCCCAGGCATGTTTGTGCCCTTGTAGCAATTTCTTTGTGCTGGATTTTTCATTCGTCCCTGGATCATTATTCAAGGTAGAAACAAGACACTGAGAGGAACCTCCAGAATGTATTTCAGTCTCGTCAAACCACAGGTGTATGGATCTAAAACGTGAAGAGGAAATGTGCATTCTATGCTGCAAATCACATTGATTCTTTGAAAGGTCACAATAGCAGTTCTGGTGCCATTGTGCCCTCCTCCTCATACCAAATATTGTTACAATCAGGTGAGAAGGAATAGAATGTCTCCCCTCTTTTCCCACACCTCATTTCACCGTAACAGTTTTTTTTCCAAATGCTATGCTGGCCAACTCAGTGAGTGTTAACTGTTCACATGCTGTGACTGTAAAAGACACACACAGACAGGTTTTCTTGTAAGATTTTTAAAAGAAAATAGAATAGTGTTTATTGCACTTAAGACCCAATGTAAATAAATATAATTTTTAAAAACGCTCCGATTTTCACACAAACATGCATTCAAGAGTTCAGGCACACAAACTTGGACACACACACACACACACATACGTAAATTACAAAGTGGGAGGATAATTTAAGCACTTTTTAAAAGTCTAAATAAAGTCAGTTCTATTCAGATTTGGTAGATTAATGCCTTGGATGATTTCAGAATGTGCCCAGTGGTTTTTCCAAATTCTGCGACAGGGTGATTTAAAGATGTTGACAGATGGTTCCTATTTGGTCTACTGGAATCAGCAGCTGCTGGGTTGGTATTTAGATGCTGCCCAGGGTGAACCAACAGGCAGGGCTCGAGCTTCCAGCTGGATGGAGGGAGCGAGAGAGAGAGAGAGCTAGTATCCACTCAGAGCCCTGCTTCTTCTGGTCCCTGGGCTGGAGAAAAACAGCTTCTTAAGACACAAAGGAGGGGTAGTTGGTTCATCTCATGATCCCCTCTCATCGACTGACCAGTTATCCAAACATGGTCATAGCAAGTTGATTCCAGGTCCATGGTTTAAACATGTATAGATTATGGCTGGATGAGTTCCTTTCTCAGCCAGGATCCATTGTGCAAAGTAATTGTGACTATTTCCATACCCAGTTGAATGCCAGGTGATTTTCTGGATGTTTCGTGAAGGGGTTGGGAGATGAGAGTCATTTACATTTCTCTCAGATGATTGTCTTCAATCTGTTCTTCTAGACAGCCTGCCTCCACTTTAATGGCTTTGGAATTTGTAAGGTACAGTTATGATAATGTTCAACCATCTTAGAAGCTGCTTTTGTAAGTCAGCGAAATGCTATTGTTCAGTCTTTTAAGACTCAACCAGTGGTTTCAGCCCAATAAATAAATAAAGTCATTTTCAATATAAAGCATGGCTTAATAACAATATACAATGGGAAGTAGTTGATAAACCAATTGTCTCATCGTGACTGTGATTTTCACATCATACTCATGGCTGCACCATTCGTGGAAGGATCTACATCATCCTTTTATTATCACCAAGTCCCTTGGAGTTTACAGTCTTTTGACAAGCATGTGCATTGATTATAGGTGATTATGAAAATTCAATCCATTTGTGGGCCAATAGAAGTGACAATTAAACAGTTTTAACTCCTTTTTTAAACCAATAACTTTAAATTATCACTTTAGTCTTTGTTAACAGATGTCTAAGTTACTGTACTTCAGGAAACAAACTCTGCTGAGGGATTTGTATAAAATTTTCTGTCACATGTCAAAAGTAATTTGTGGAGTTAGACAATAGCCTAACCGTGACAATCTTCATCAGGTTATCTTGGCTGTGTGTGTCCTTCAGCTGATAATACCTCATATCAGCTGATACTTACACACAGTTTGATGTTGCTTTTGAACCATGGATGAAATTCTCACCTTTTTGTAATGCACAGAGCAATGTTCTCTCTGTGCATGTTACAAGGTCAGGAAATAAAGGAAAACGACTAATTGAGAAAGACATAGTGCAACATATAACTATGGTGCGATGTGCTGCAAATGCATTAAGGTATTGTTCAGGACTTGGTTGACCTTGGATGATGCTCACAATCCTTTGGGAATAGGTGGTCTCCGTTCCCTCAAATAACAACTTTCAGAGTGTGGCTATTTCATATTGAGCCCTAGCCCCACAATAGCCCATCCATTGAGTTGCACTAGCTTAGCCAGATTTATCATTACTCTTGAGTGGGGTCCAGTAATTAAGTAAAGGAACCATTAGGAGATGATATTGTATTCTAAGCTACATTGTGTATAAGCAGCTCATGCACTTTCTTGTGAACAGGTCAAGAAAGGTATTGTCAAAGGGCCAGTAGCAGCTTTCTTACTGACACGCTAAGCCAGAAAGCCTGGCATCATTACCTATGAATTATATGCTTTTCTTCATAAAATAATGCACCACTACTGGTGCAATACCATGCATTAAATTGCTGCCTGTCACCCCTGTGCTTCACCAAGCTTAATGATGTATCAATGGTGCTGATACAGTATTAATGGACAGTAACCTGATTGAACTTTCCTTCCAATGATAGTCAAAGAGTTGGCCCTCAGGATAGACAGCAGCATTCAGCACTCTGCCCAAATATGAGGCTGGGATATGCCACGATGAAAGTGTGAATTGGCACAACTCTGAAGAGATGGACTCAAATTCATAACAAAATTAACCAGCTACTGTTGATGCAAAGACAGGAACCCGGAAAAACTCAAGCACAGCTTTACTGTGAAAACAAAACCCACAGAGTAAGCTCAAAAAAAAATGAATATGTCCATCTCTGCAGCACACCAACTGTGCACAAAATCCCAAGTTGACCACAGAGGTGGGCAATGTCCACTGGAGGATTTTGATGAGATATTAATATTTAGGCAGATGCAGTGCCAGCAGGAGAAAGTCGCACTTTTACATCCTCACAGAACTCACTGTCAGACTTACCTGCAGAATATGCAACAGCACCAGTGGAGAGGAAAATTGGGGCTTACCTTAATACACAGTTTGACATGTTTACAGTTTAAAACTTTTTCAGGAAACATTGCATTGACTTAGTGATGCTCCATTGGATTAATAATTTAATTTATTTCTGTGCTCGGGCTTATCACTGGATGACTACCTTCCTGGTCTTGTTGTATAATTAACCTGGGTTCTACAATGTTCTGACATGGAACCCACATGGACAATATAACCTTCAGATTACACAGCTGCAGTTAGGTCATCAAGTGTGATCACTTTAATATCCTACACGCTAACATCAGTGTTTTATTTTTGTCATCAAACTCCTTAAAAATATTTCATGCAAAAAGCGTTTTCAGAAATTCTTTCAAATGTTTTTTTCCAATGTCTTCATGTGGGTTTTTTCCCTCCCCCCCTCTTTAATCAGTCCTGGAAGATCTATTCAGACATGTAGTATTGCTGGGCCTTAGTAGGCAGTAATTTTAATCAGTGAATGTTATTCAGTAGCTTAATGGCCACTCTTTGCTATAGAGCATCATGCACACACTTCCAAGAAATAGCTGTTGAATCTTATCAAGGCCTACTTAGTAAGTAGTGCAAAATTGTATCTGATTCAGCTGAAACACCTCTGGCAGGATGCTAGATCTACAAGTTGCTGGACTTGAACATCGCCTCGTCTTAAATTTTTGAATTTGAGCTCCTGAACCTAGATTCTTAGAATTTTTTAAGCTTTTCCTTTCACTTGAGATTTTGGGTGTGTAAAATAAAAACTTCCAGTATGTCTTTTGTTGCTGAGCTGTGCATAATATCTTTTTGCATAATCCTCAATGTGGCGCTGGTTCAGCCAGAGCTCCTACAGTTGGCCTCAGCGCCCTTTGGCCTCATGAAAGGAGACACTGGCCACTATTCATGTGGTGTGGATGTCAAGTGAATGTCAGCAGGACCTGCAGTGGTGCAACCCAAGAGCGAATGTCTTGTCTACGGTCACGCTGAGGCTCACACCTATCGAACCAGACACCAGCAAGGAGTAAATCCCGTCAGGAGGGGAAGTATGAGGATACAATTGCCAAAAATAACCAACAATATTAAAAATACTTCCTTAGCAAAATATTACACAGCATGAAAGTGGGACATCAATCAGCCGTAATCATATATATAAAGATGTCCTTCTCGTTTCCATTCTACACCTCAACACCCAGGTATTGTTCAACTATGGTGCCATTAGAAACAGGCCCAAGGGTCATATGAATGTTGTCAATTGGAGAAGCAAACCTATAAAAATCTATTCAATTATTTCTTTTTTTTTGGTATTCCTACTTACAATCTTCCCTTCACTGGAAGCCAACTTTGTGCTCTTGCAACTTCATGGTTTAAGATTTATTGAATGAATAATGTATCCGTAGAAGTTCACATGGCTAGAGTAATAATGAATGAGCATTAACAGCACCTGAGGGATTGAACAAGACTGTCTTAAAGATGCAAGTCCATATGCAGAGTGTTGCCTCTTTTGAACGTTGTTTCTGGATGTTGCCTTGGTTGAGAATCTGTCTACCTTTTTATCCTTCAAATGGAAGAAGCAATTGGTGAATGTATAAAGCAACAGCAAAAACTTGCATTGATATAGTCTTTTATGTAGTAAAATGTCCATAAGCACCATTAAGTTTGAAATCTGGTACAAGTAAGCAATTGTTCTGCCTGTCTTGTGTGGTTTTCCTCAAATGTATGGTCTCTCAGCATGGTGTTTTTCTGCCTAACAAGCAGATTAAAAGGTACTGTGAGATTCCATATTATTTCCAGTACAAAAGCAGCTTGTTCACTCTGTGGAGCACTAGGCCATATATTTCACCTATCAGCAAAACTTTATATGCCATCAACTCTGACACTCCCATGCAGTACTGAGGGAATGCTGCACTTCCGGAGGTGCAGTCTTATGGTTGAGACATTAAGCAGAAGGCCCATGTGCCTTCTGAGTTGGATGCAAAAGATCCCATGGCATTATTTCAAAGAGACGCTGGGGATTTTGCCCAATGTCCTGGCCAATGTTTATCCCTCAACCAACATCTAAGGACAGGTTATCTGGTCATTATCACATTGCTGTTTGTGGGGCCTTGCAGTGTGCAAGTTGACGGCTACATTTCCTACATTACACACTTTTTTAAAAAAGTACTTAATTGGCTGTAAAGTACTTTAAGATGCCCTAAAGCTATGAAAGGAAGTCTTTCATTTGAAAGCTGAGTTATGTGGTGAATCTGAATAAAGAGTGGGTGAAATTGTAACCTGACCAAAAAGTGGCCACGGGACCTGAACTTTGACCTTAAGAAAGCTGTAGATGTATAAGAGCGGCTGAAGCTGCACAGTGCCCCAGGGAAAGCGTGAGAAATAATGGCATTGTAGACAGGAAATTTGTCTCAAAAACTAACCCTCCTAAAAATGCTGATGCAAATCATTATTTAAATACTGTTAATAATGAGAGCTGAATTTTAAAAGAAACGTTTTCATTCATGGGGCATGAGCATCATTCGCAAGGCCAGCATTTATTGTGCATTCCTAATTGCCTTTGAGTAGGTGGTGGTGAGACATCTATAACTGAGTGGCTTGCTAAGCCATTTCAGAGGGCAGTTAAGAGTCAACCACATTGCTGTGGGCCTGGAGTCACACACAGGCCAGACTGTGTAAAGATGGAAGATTTCCTCTAATGAAGGACGTTTGTGTACCAAATGTGTTTTTATGACAATCCAGTCGGTTCATGATCATTATTCACAAGACTAGCATTTTATTCCAGATTTATTAATTAACTGAGTTTAACTTTGCCCAGCTGCCGTGCTGAAATTTAAACTCGTGCCTCTGGAGCGTTCATCCATGTCCCTGGATTATTAGTCTAGCAGCATCACCACTACACTACCAGGGATGGGCATGGTGATGTGTTTAAAGCCCTTTGTTGCCTACAATGAACATTCTGCATCAGAATAAACTGAGATATTCGGTTTGCTTGATAGGAATACCCGACATCAGACTGATGTGGGAAATGAGCAGCGCACATTCACTGTAAAACTCTCGTGTTAAAGGAATCTGTGAAGAAAGCAGTTAATTGCAATTAGAAATGCTCACTTCTGTGAGTCAATCCATATACTGGGTATTAAATAATGGAGCTTGTTGTAAAGCTGAACAAGCTGAGAACCTACTTTGATCCCATGGATTTAAATTGAGCAATTAAGAGGTCTCATTATCCAATCAAAACAGTTGAAGATTGCCAGAAAAACTCAACAAAGCCAAGATTTTGTTTGTAACAGATGCCAGAAAATGGGTTCTGGCAAGTTAACTTGGGCAGACATTCAAGGGGGATGATTTCCTCTATTTTGTGTAACACAACCATAAACCCATACTTTATAAACAGTTCATAATTTAATTACAGGTAACACATGCACCTTACTCCCAAGTCTGTTCACGGACTTTCGTATGCTTTTTGGAAGGTAACATTGGTACAGCCTGTTTGTCGTTGTCTCAATTCCAGAGAGAGATGAACGTATGAAACCTTTGAGAGATTTTTTGGAGTAGCAGTCAGTATAGACCTCAACAAGAATCTCCGAAGCTTACTTAAAAAGCATACGAGAGAAGTTAAACAGAAACATACTTAATTTGTGGTTTACAGAAGTGCCAGACATAAATCACTTGTCAATTGTTGATGGGTTGTAATCAGATCCAAAGAACGTTGATGGTGGCCTGCAGATGTCTAAACCAAGTAATATCTATTTGTTCAAGCATTTTTTGGGTATGGTGAACTTTTGTTCCAATGTGTTCACCACATGGCCAAATCAAGAAGGAATTTGCACTTGGATAACTTCTTATCACATCCCTGGAGCACCATAAAGCGCTTCACTAATTACTTCTGAATGCCGGCATTACTGATAATGCAAGGTGAACCACTGAGATGTTTAGGAGGTAAGGTGTGCAAAAGCATTGAGACTCATCAGTGAGCTGTGACTGAAGTTTCAAAGCTAATCCAGTCCTTGTGTAGGAACATGGGAGCAGGAACAGGTCATTCAGCCATTTGTGCCATTTCATTAGATCGGGGCTGATCTGTATCTTAAATCCATTTGACTACCATGGTTCTATATTCCATAAAATTGTTGAACAGCAAAAACATATCCATCTCAGTTTTGAAATGTTCAATTGACCAAACCTGCTTTTTATAGGGTTGGGGGGGGAGGGGGGAGCGGTGTGAGGGTGGGAAGTGCAAGCATTCCAGATTTCCACTGCCCTGTGTGTCAAAAAATCCTTCCTGACATGACCCTGAACTCCTTGGCTCTAATTTTAATGTTGAGCCCCTTTGTTCTGGATTTCCCACTGGAAGGAATAGTTTCTCTCTTTCCACCGTATCAAATCCTTTATTCATCCCAAACACTTCAATTAGATCCCCCTGAAATCTTCTGCACTCTAGGGAATAGAAGTCTCGTCTATAGGGTACTGTAGTGTAAAGGGGTGACAATGTATCAGCTCTTTACATACTAGCCGCAGCCTTTAGCCTTAAGGAGCTGCAGATGAATGATATTTTCCCATCCCACTGACAGCGAACTCTGACTGGTGCAGGGACTGAGCAGTGCCAAATCAGATTTAAACCCCAGAGACTACGTCTACATCGAAGTGATCCAAAATATAAATGTCACATCATACAATAATTCCTTATTTGTTTCCCTCAACATGTTTCTGCATGAGAAGTTAATGGTTAGAGCTCCGAAGGGAAGCTTATGTACGTGCCACCAGAGGCTATGGGCTAAAAATTTGTTCTGGCCCATTTTTGTCCCTGGGGGTTGCAATCACAACCTGTCCACACCTATTCACATTGAAGCAGGCAGCACACAAACCTGGTGCTGCCTCTTCATTTACCTGATTGTAGCATTGGTCTGACCAGGGCCTATGCTGCTGGCTTCCAGAATGCACAGCAGGGGGCCGGGCAGCCTTCACTCACCTCATAGGGTACAGCCAATCTGCTCTACTTAAAGGCAGTCTGCTCATATTAAAGGGGAGCTGCACACATTGGAAGACAGCTGCAGTTTGCTACCTGTACTGACCTGTACTGGTTGTAGGAGCCACACTAATGGAACACCAGGAAAGAGAGAGGGCTCCTAGGTTCACAGATGTGGCACTGGAAGCAATAGCCATGGAGGTGGAAATGCAGAGAGGGGTCATGTTTCTGAGGCGCTAAAGGACTACCCTCTGAAGGGAATTGGGGGCAGGTGACCAGGGAGGTCAATGCAAGGAGTCTAGCAGCGAGGACCTGAGAGCCATTAGAAGTTTAAAGACCTTAGGTGGTGGTCAAGGTAAATGAATGCACCTTCAATGGACTTCACACCCACAGCACCAGCAATATCTCACTGCTCAATACACCACACCACCATCAACAGTCTCTGGCACTCAGAATTTATGCATCATATCCATATACTGCACCTCACCTTCACTCACATTCCCATGATGCCAGCGTCACACCCAGCTCCCATTGCTTTCAGCTATTCAACTATGGCAAGCCACATCACCCAAACACATTGCAACATGATCACTGACATTCTACCCCCTCATCCTTTCAGGACTCATCACCTTTAACCACCGGATGCAGAGCAGAACTGGTAGGGGGTCAAGGACAGCTGCCTCTCCTGAACCTGACAGAGGAGGTGGTCATCCCATCATGGGGTCATTTGTGACAGACCTTGTGGTATTCAGCATCACTGAGAATATTAAGGATACCAGTACGTTCTTGCTGATGACCCTCCTTAACTCCCCACTCACCCTCATTGTGCTGTCTGGCATGATGAGCAAACTACAGTTGGTGTCACCATGGACCTCTTCCTTTCCATTCAAACCCCTTCCCTTCACTCCAAGCCATTGTTTCCAGGACTGTCACTGACCTCATCTCCTCTGGAGATCTTCCCTCCACAGCTTCCAACCTCTTAGTGTCCCAACTCTCATCAGCCCACTTCTACCTCCTTCCCAAATTCCACAAACAGGACTGTCCTGGTAGACCCATCATTTCAGCCTGTACCTGCCCCACTGAACGTATTTTTTCCTATCTTGACTCTATTTTTTTCTCCCCTTGCCCAGTCTCTTCCCACCTATATCCTTGACTCTTCTGATGCCCTATGTCATTTCAACAATTTCCAATTTTCCGACCCTAACCACCTCCTCTTTATTATGGACATCCAAAACCTCTACAGGTCCATTGCCTACCATAATGGTCTGAGGGATCTCCACTTCTTCCTTGAATAGAGGCTCAGCCAGTCGCTATCCACCGCCAGCCTCCTCCACCTGGGTGAACTCATTCTCTCATTGAGTAATTTCTCCTTTAATGTGCCTCACTTCCCCCAATAAAAGGTGTTGCTGTAAGTCCTCACATGGGTATGCCTGTCTTTTTGTGAGGTAAGTGGAACATTCCTTGTTCCAGTCCTACTCAGGACCCCTCCCCAAACTCTTCCTCTGGTACATTGATGACTGTATTGGTGCCATTTCCTCCTCTTGCCCGGAACTGGAAAATTTAATCAACTTTGCTTTCAATTTCCACTCTTCTCTCACCTTCACATGATCCATCCCTGACACTTCCCTTCCTTGATTTCTCTGTCACCATTTCCAGTGATGGACTGTCTATTAAGATTTATTGTAAGCACGCTGACTCCCACAGCTACCTTGACTGCATTCCCTCACACCCTGTCTCCTGTAAGGACTCCATTCCATTTTCCCAGTTTCTCCATTTCCATTGCATCTGTTATGATGATGAATCTTCCACAATAGCACTTCTGATATGCCTTTCCTCAACTGAGGGTTCCCCCACCCACCCTGCCCAACCCCCATCCACTGTGGTTAACAGGGCTTTCCACTGTGTCCGACCCATTTCCTGCACTTCTGCTTTCACCCCTTTCCCTCCCTCCCAGAACCACAATAAGGTTCCTCTTGTCCTCACTTTCCACCCCACCAGCCTCCACATTCAAAGGGTCATCGTCCATCACTTCATCCACCTCCAGCATGATGCCGCCACCAAACACATCTTCTGCTCCCTATCCCTGAAAGCATTCTGAGGGGACTGTCCCCTCCATGACACCCTGGTCCACTCCTCAATCACCCCCCAAAACCTAGTCACCTTCCACAGCACCTTCACATGAAATTGCCAGAAACCTGCCCTTTTACTCCATCTCTCCTCACCGCCAAGGCCCCGAACATCCCTTCCAGGCGAAGCAGCAATGGCACTTGTACTTCTTTCAATATTGCATTTGCTGCTCACAGTGTGGTCTCCTCTACATTAGGGAGACCAAACATAGATTGGGTGATCGCTTTGCGGAACAACACAGCTCAGTTCACAAGCAGGATACCCAATTTCCAGTTGCTTTCCATTTTAATTCACCACCTTGCTCTCAAGCTCACATTTCTGTCTTCGGCTTGCTGCAACACTCCAGTGAAGATCAACACAACAGCAACTCATCTTCCGATTGGGCACTTGAGGGCATTCTGGATTCAGCATTGAATTTAACAAGTTCAGGCCATGGACTCTGTCCACCATTTGGATTCTGTTTGTTTGCCATGTGCTGTTCTTAAAATTTGTTTTTCATGTTTTTGCTTTCAGACAGAGCTGTCCATTATTCTGCCATTTACACTCACTCTGGTCAAATGCTTTATTTCTTTACCATAACCATTACCACTCCCTTTGCCTTTCATTCCATGACATCTTTGTCATTTAATCTCTCCTATTTTCTACCCTATACCAGGCCTTTGCTTTTGATCTCATCCCCTCCCCCCTTTCAATGGCATAAAACCTATCACATTTCAACCATCCTTCAGTTTTGAAGAAGAGTCCTAATTGACTCAAAGCATTAGTTCTCTTTGCCTCTCCTGAGATGCTGCCTGACCTGCTGAGTATTTCCAGCACTTCCTGCTTCTAATTCAAATTTCCAGCATCCACAGTATTTTGCTTTTATTGCAGCAGCATACGTTAGTCTAAATCACCTTACCTGCATGGTGGGTGCCTAGCCCTTTAAATAACACAGGTAGTGGGTCCATCTTGTATCTGTACAAATCTTCATTGGCGAGTGACAAGTGAGTATGTTGAATGTACCTACATGACCCAGGTTTGTTAATTGTGCATCAAATCAGCTGTTTGAAGTCACGGTTTGGTAAATTGAGAAGTTCCCAGCATTCACATGGCAAGCCTGCGTAAGCGCCCTTCCAAGAATAGGGCATCGCACGGGTTGTGTCAGAAGTGACTGGAAGCTCTGCACACTCCACTCAGAGGGTACCCAGGTCCATAGCCCCAACTCCAGTGCCAAATTTCTCAACCTGTATATTTCTAAGAGCTTGACGAGAGAAACTGTTAGGACTATGAACTCAATTAAATCATTTAACCCAGTCTGTACATAAAGCAAGTGTGGTTATTGAACTGTGCAATGCTTCTGCTGTTGCTTCCATACATCATTTTCAGTAAATCTGAACAGTAGTTTTAGTAATAGACGGCAATGTGATGTTGTCCTTCACCTGAGGTGATAAAGGGTTGTGGGTGGGCACTTTATATACTGTCATAAGCCTTTAACCAAGGTGTGGGGCTCAGTATTAGACATGGGGCAGGATTTTGCCCTCGGCGGGGGCGCTCAGCGGGAATGGGTGGGGGCGGTTAGGAAGCCGACCACCGCCCGCGATCGGCACCGCATTGCGATTTTGCACGGGCGGGCCAAATATCGCAGGACGTCGGGACGCTCGCCTGATGTCATTGTGCGTCGGCCGGGTCAGGCACGTGTCCACCCGCCGAGCTCAACATTCTGCCCCTGGTGTATATCAGCCCATCTTTGACAAGGAATAGAGATTTAAGTTTCAGTTCAAAGGAGGGTTTTCTTATGAAAATTGCAGTGACCAACCTGAACTCCCGGAAGCGCAGCGTTAAGAAACCTTTCCTATCTACACCTGAACCATTCCAAAGAATGCGGTTACAACTCCAGAACTAAATGAACGTGAAATGCAGGAGAAGACATATTCCCTGCGGACACTTTAGCTAGATCTCACTTGCCTGGGAAACACTGTGATTGTGAAGCCCACCAATGAGTTGATTGAAATGATTGGGAGCATCAACATACTGGGAGAATTTTAACCTAGCTTACCTGGTGGGAATGGGTTAAATAATTAAAATAGCTGTACAAAGACTTAATGTCCTTCTCCTTTTCAGTTCCCACCAACCACTATTTTAACTGGGTTTTTTTAAAGATATGAATACATCTTACTTGGAAAGGCAAGGGGATATAACAAAACTAGATATAGTTAAAGAGGTTCAACAGAGGTTCACTAAATTGATTCCTGAGATGAGGGGGCTGTCATGGGAGGGGACGTTGAGTATATTGGGCCTATACTCTCTGTAGTTTAGAAGAATGAGAGGTCTTCTCATAAGATTCAGAGAGGGTTTGACAGGGCAGATGTTGAGAGACTGCTTCTCCTAGCTGGAGAGTCTCAATTGGGCCATTCAAGGGATGTGAGGATAGGGCAGGAAATTGGAGTGGATGTAAGTGTTTAGCCATGATCTTATTGAATGGGGGAGCAGGCTCAAGGGGCTGTATGGCGTACCCCTGCTTCTATTTCTTCTGACTTGTTTTTAAAATTGATATGCTTAAAGGTAACCTTAGACTTAACTGGGGGACATTATCTCCTCTTGTAGCTGCTGAGATTAAGCAGCTGCAATGCCAGGAACTTAACTAAACACTGCATTAATTATCTTGTTGGATAGAAGCACTTTGATAGATAACATGTTTGGGGTTTGTGTTTTGGAAATCTTAATTCAGAAATGAGGAAGCACAAAGTAGCAAAGAACCCACTAGATATGTTGTCAATAAGAGACTTGTTGCAACTGGCAATTTGAGAATGGAACCTGGCACATGTTTCAAAAAGCACTTTCAGAACTATCTGTCTCATGTATCCTGGTGGTTCTATCACTACTTACAAATTAGTTGAGAATATCATTTGGCTTGTCCAACTTCCAACATGAACATGTATATATATATATATATATATATACACTTTTAAAACTCATTTTACGGGATGTGGGTGTCACAGGCTAGGCCAGCTTTTATTGCCCATCCCTAGTTGCCCTTGAGAAGGTGGTGGTGAGTTGCCTTCTTGAACTGCTGCAGTCCATGTGGTGTAGGTACACCCACAGTGCTGTTAGGGAGGGAGTTCCAGGATTTTGACCCAACGACAGTGAAGGAATATTTCCAAGTCAGGATGGTGAGTAGCTTGGAGGGGAACTTCCAGGTGGTGGTGTTCTCATGTATCTGCTGCTCTTGTCCTTCTAGATGGCAGTGGGTTTGGAAGGTGCTGCAGAAGGAACCTTGCTGAGTTTCTGCAGTGCACCTTCTAGATGGTACACACTGCTATCACTGTGCGTCAGTGGTGGAGGGAGTGAATGTTTGTGGATGTCATGCCAAACAAGCGGACTGCTTTGTCCTGGACGGTGTCAAACTTCTTGAGTGTTGCAGTTTGCAAAGTTTCTATTAACATGAGATAAGGTGGCACAAATATACTAGCTGGGTTTATGCTATGTTATGAAGGACTCAGTAATGTGCGCAATGTTCAAGTAAATCTAGGTACAAATTTGGATTGGTTGAAATTTGGCCAAAGCCAACTTTCTCACTGGTGGAAAATGGGTGAGAATTTTATCAACACTTGGAAGATCCCTGTGGATCATCTCACACTGGAACATATGCTATTAAATCACTGATACAATTATGCAGGAGGAAGTTGAAAGGTTTGGGAATTTTTCATCTTCAATTTCATAGATACATTTTTCTGCTAAGATCAGAACAAAGCTCAGGATTCCTCTTTCAACCAACTATGTACAAGAAAAAATCTTTAATATTATAAGTCTGGGCACATGAAAGGAAATACTTTGTGTTGCTGGTAATAATAAATTCTACACATGTTCACACAAAACAAACACAATGCCTTAAAAACATATACCTTTATTTTATGAGATATTTTTATAAGCTGAACTGGACTGTACATATGCTACATATTGCATTGAACTCATTCAGTCAATGAAAATTAGATTTGTGTGTCAGATAAAGATTTGTCATTGTTAAATGTATTTTTATGGTGCAAGTGTTTATTGGAGATTATGTTACAAAGCATTAGACAAATTAATGTTATTACTTTATGGAAACCTGGTGATTTCTCCCATGTTATCGAGGGTTCTTCTAGCATAAATCTCCAAAGGCTGTTTTCACAAAAAACATTCACAGTGGACTGCTGATAGGCATCAAGTCTCTTGTGTGGTAGACATTAAGCAATTTTTTTGTGGTCTCCGTATACAATTTGAAACAGACAGTATTCAACAAAAGAGTGGGCTATCTTAATTATAGATTTCTGCACTGATAACACAAACATTTGTAGCCCAACAACCCTTTAATTCAAACTTTTTACAGGGTTCAGCTTCTAAGCTATGGAAGCACTTTTGGCCTAATCTAATCAATTATGTCTTTCTTCATGAGGTTTATATCAGAGTATGGATGGCAGTTTTAGACATAGCTGGCTTCTTCTCCTATTTGAGAATATATTTTGTATGTTTGCATTCATGCCTGCATGAGATGAGGATAATTAGGAGAGATTAGAAACGAATGAAAATTCAAAACTTACCTCAGGAATGAGGAGCAACAAATTTACAATCGTCAAATAAATAACCTTTCAGAATTTCAATTTCTGGCACCATGAGATGGTTGTTGTGACGCATATCCTGAAAATTCTACTATTGAGTCAAATTTACCTCTCAAGGGGGTTAGGTTCACGGGACAGTATGGCTGGTAGGTCTATATTAGATTTCAGATAGGGCATCTGAAGCAACATTCTTCAAATGATGAAAGATAACTTGACCGCCCAACGATCATTCCATTCATATGTGTTGAAACATGGGGATGTGTGGAGCTGCAAGGTGTGTTAATGTGAGGTGTGTTGTACTGGAAGATGCTGGGCAAGTCAGAATGTGGGGATTGGCACCGGAAAGTGTTCTGCCACTTACCTGTCATGCCTTCCTAAGACACTGGATCCACCTGGAGCACAAAATGGCTATTCATATTGCCCACCCTTCCTAGTTGTCAGGGTGCCCAAGGGGACGGGCTCTTATTTGGTTTGCTCTGGTAAAGAACAAATGGGATAGACCATGAATCAACCAGCAAATGGTCCTGCTGTTGCACCAGAGACTAAGGTGGTAGGATTCTGCCCCTTAAGTAAAATAAAGCACCCAATTGAATTGTGAAATTGTGCCATGTTCTTTATTTTGTATCATTACATGGTGATGAGTTTTATTAAATGTACTGAATGAATCTAATCATCACTATTGCTCTGAATATTCATCTTCCTGTGGAATGAAGCAATTTAATAAATCAAACTGAGCCTCAAATGTTAACTGGATCCATATCAGAGAGATTGAAGATATATCTGTCTGAGAGACATGAGTACCTGGTCCAAATTGCAATGGGATATAATTGTTACATCCCTGGATTATGAGCCATACTCCATAAAAATTAGATGCTCAGACTGATTAATGGAGTGACTGATGCCACAGAACCCAAGACAAAATATATAAGAGACCCAAATTCATTATCAATGGTTACATTGACTGGTGCTATGTTGCTGTCAGTCCAAAATGTACCCAATTCAGAATTGTCATATAGAAATGTGATATATTGTCGAATGGTATCATTTGAAATAGATATTCGATTTGGGCAGTTCTGTTTTCAAACAGCTTTTCCATGCATATTGCTGATGATTGCTTAAAGCGCACACAGTATGCTGTAGAGATGAAAAAATAACCTTGTTCATTGTTTGTTCCATTACTTAGGAAGATCCATTTGTCTGAATCAGTTCAAGGAAATCCTATTATTTACTTGACTTATCCAAAGCATGTTGTTATTATAGAGTAATATGTAATCACTTGGTCCTACAATACTTCAGAAAAATGTAGAAAGTTGAAAGAGAAATTAAGAAACCAGCCTTGAACAGAATGTTGTGCAAAAGTGAAATTATTTTGGGATAAGGCAGAGTGATTGCAAACAAGATGGACATATTTATGTTTTTTTATTCGTTCATGGGACATGGGCATCGCTGGCAAGGTCAGCAATTGTTGCCTATCCCAAATTGACCTTGAGAAGGTGGTGGTCAAGGACACCTTTTTGCATACTGCAGACCACGTGGTGAAGATAATCCCACAGTGCTGTCATGGAGGGAGTTCCAGGATTTTGACTCAACTATAATGAAGGAAGGGCAATATATTTCCAAGTCGGGATGGTGAGTCATTTGGAGGGGAACTTGCAAGTGTTCCCATGTGCCTGCTGTTCTTGTCCTTCTAGATGATAGAAGCCTCCGGTTTGGAAGGTGTTGTAGATTAATCCTTGACAAATTGCTGCAGTGCATCTTTTGGATGGTACACACAGCATCCGCTATGCGTTCTGCTGGAAGGAGTGAATGTTTAAGGTGTTGGGCAGGGCGTCAATCAAGCCGGCTGTTTTTTTCTGGATGTTGTTGACCTTCTTAAGTGTTGTTGGAGCCACACACCCAGGCAAGGGGAGACAATGCTATCAAATTCCTGACTTGTACCTTGTAGATGGTCGAAAGATTTAAAGGGAGACAGGAGGTGAATCACTCACAGCAGAATACTCAGCTTCTGACCTGCTCTTGTAACCATAGTACTTATATAGCTGATCCAGTTAAGTTTCTGTTCAATGATGAACGCAATGTTGCTGGTGGGGGTTTCAGTAAAAACAATTGGACTGAGCTTAAAGCTTAGAGTAAGAAAATTAAACATAAGAACATACGAAATAGGAGCAGGAGTAGACCCTCCAACCCCTCAAGCCTGCTACGCCATTGAATAAGTTCATGGCTGATCTGATTGTGACCTCAATTCCATTTTCCTGCCCCCCATAACCCCTCATTTCCTTGTAACATCAAAAATTTGTCTAACTCAGTCTTGAATATATTCAATGATCCAGCCTCCACTGCTCTTAGGGGAAGAAAATTCCAAAATTTAATGACACTCTACGAGAAGAAATTTCTCCTTATTTCTAGCCTTAAATGGAAGACCCCTTATACTGAAATTGTGCCCCCTAGCACTAAATTGCCACACAAGGGAACATCCTCCCAGCATGTACCCTGTCAAGCCCCCTCAGAACCTTATAGGTTTCAATATGATCACCTCTCATTCTTCTAAATGCCAACTGGTACAGGCCCAACATGCTTGACCTTTCCTCTAAGACAACCCCTTCAGCCCAGAAAGCAACCTGGTGAATCTTCTCTGAACTTCCTCCAATGCAAATATGTCCCTCTTTAAATAAGGAGACTGTACGCAGTACTCTAGGTGGAGTCTCACAAAAGCCCTGTACAGTTGCCGCAAGGCTTCCCTACTTTTATACTCCATCCCCCTTGCAATTAAGACCAACATTCCATTTGTCTTTCTAATTTGCTGTACTTACATGCTAACATTTTGTGATTCATGTATGAGGACACCCAGATCCCTCTGTACGGCAGCATTCTATAGTGTCATGTTCCAGTATATTATGGACATTAAGTCAATGTTTTATATTTTTAAAAATGGAGCAAAAGGCCGCAAAATATGGCTGCCCAAGCGACACCTGGCTTCTTTTGTGGATTGAAGCCACTTCCCTGTCTCAAAAGGGAATAAAAGGAGCCTTCCAGACTGACATTGTATTAATGCCCTTCCCTGAAACTAATTCAAAAGGCTAATTTCAAATTGAATGGCTTATTCAAACACAAAGATACTGCTGTCTCAAACTCTCAAGGTGTTAAATCAACAACACAGGGTGTGTACTCAATGTAACCACTTACTTTATTTGGAAAAGGACTTTGAATCTGTAAAACGTCACACGATGGGACAACCATATTTTCTGTCTACTTTAAATCAGCAAGAAGCTGATTGCAGAGAGAGAATTCTACTGAAAGCCATCAAACTAGCTGCAAGTCATCCAAGCAACCAAGGTAATAAACAGTAATACATTGAAAGTGGGAGAAGGACTTCCCCCACCTTGCTCCAACTTTAAGTTCACCCGAGAACCAACCTCCTAGAAATTTGACTACAAGAAACCTCACAGTTTACTCAGAATCCTTCACTTTACAAAACTCCAAGCCTGGCACAAAAAAAGCTGAGATAATTAAAAGTTGCAACAGTATTGTTTTACCTGCATCTGTATCTAAACTTCCTGTGTGTGACAGAGAGTGTGCGTGAGACGAGTGAATGAGATGTTGCATTTTAAAACCTGGGGCAAGTGTGTGATAATAAATAATATCCTTTATTTTTAACTCACAAAAATCTTGCTGCTGGAATTATTTAATTGGAATTCTCACTCTGAAAGCAAGAAAACATATCCCTCTTACACAAACATACTGATCACGGGCTGTGAAAAGAAACACATAAATACAGCCTGTGACAGTTGTCTCTTTCCATTTAAATAATATTCTGTTTCTCTATTCTTTCTTCCAAAGTGGATAACCTCACAGGGGAATAAAGGTTAACAACTTAAATCCTGATTAACCCAGTAAAGTTAGGATGTTGTCTTTCACTTCTAGATCCCAGATTTAAATTCAATACATGTGACCAAAATTTTACTCTGCTGGCTGTAAGGTCTTTGGTGAGTTGGTTTTACACAATCGTGTGTGTATGCACGTTTCTGTATATGTGTCTGTATATGTGTATTTGTGTGTGACCAACATAAACCTGATAATATTTTGGACACGGTGGTACTAACATATTTTCAGAAGGGTTACTAGGGTAACTGGCATGAAAAGTGAAAAGATTAATCTTTTGTGTGTTTGATGTTCTTTTGGAATCACGTTTGCAGCACATTGTTAAAGCGGATTAGCGGGCATTTTACTCTGCAGTTGTCTGCACAATATTTGATGCAGTGATACTTGATGCTAATGCTCTGTGCCAAAAGTATAAGTACCGGTTCTACAGTTGTGAGATGCCACATTACAAAGGCGTTCAGAAAGTCATGCTTAAAAATAAAAACGCTATCTTATTTTGGGTTAATGACTCTGCATATTCTTACTCTTCTACCTCAGGGAACCAAAGCAAAATGCCTTCTAAGCAGATAAAATGATTGGAACTCCGCAACACCTTGCATGTTCATTAAGTAGGAATTTGGGATAGCATGTGGCTGACTCGACTGACTGCTAAACTAAGCCTGTGCCTCCATAGAGTTTGAATCACACCCAACATTATGGCCTGCATTTCGTGATCAGAAGTGAAGAAATGATGCTTGTCACTGACCTGGAAGAAAGCTGCCCACAAAGATCTAGCAATCCCTGTGGCATGGATTTCCCCCTCTCCCAACAACAGTTGGGAAATTTCACAACCTGATGCTAAGTCAAGGGGATCTCCATGTTTTCTAGAGGCACTGATGGCATCAAGCAGAGTAAGCAACCAATCACATTGAAGTATTCTCAAAGACAGCAAACCAGGAAGTAAAAACCGCTGAACCCCTTTACTTTTAATTTTAAATTTGCAGTTAGTTAAATAAATGATTGGGACATACATAAACAGATTAAGGTAGAATCCTTAAATAGGTCCACACCAGTTTCTCAGGGCAACCAGGGGTGGGTAATAAAAGCTGCTAGTTCATTTCCCAAGAACAAATAAATAACTGAAGAATTAGTTATTAACAAACCAATCGGTGAAACGTTTTTTTTCAAGTAGATGAAGACTGCCAGAATGAATACCTAGTTACTGCCACAACAAACAACTTCCTGAAAGGATGTCCATAAGGCACGATTTTCTGTGAGTACACCCAAGCAAGAGGTGGGAAAGGGGTGGTACTCTACCTGGTTTATTCCTAATGGCTGTCCAATTTTCTATAGGCATTACCAGCATATTTAAATGAGGTGGCAAGGAGGTTGTATATTTTGCATCTCGAACCTATGCAGCGATGACACTAATTTCTATGTGTGTAACAGGTTTTATTCACTTTAAATGCTTTAAAGTGTTTTAAAATGTCTGCTCCAAGCTCCAGCTCTAGGTTCCAGCTTTTTCTACAGCCTTCTGTTCTTTTTTCTGAGTCCGCACCCAGGCTTAGCCAATCAAGCACAGTGAGCATCAACAGTAAACAGACTCACATAATCAAACACAAAACAATTGAACCAGTAAACACCACAGTAATGGCGCAGTGAGTTTCATTTTCTACTATCAACTCTTCATTTACACGCAACAGCTATTATGTTCTCACCTTCTGCCAACTTATGCACTTGTCACCCTATGCAGTTCACCTCTGGCTTATTAACTCAAACCTCATAGGCGGATGTTACTTAGCTGATGCCTGGAAAGGATGGAGTGGTTTACGGTTCATGGTATCTAAAAGCAGACAAAATGATTCCCTTTTCTTTCTCTGCTGCTTCAGAGACATCTTGCTGAAAAAAATAAAAGCTTTCTCCACCATACCGTCCAGCTTAGAATATGGGGGCAGGGGGAGGGAGCTGTTAAAATCTTGATCTTGTGCAATATTCTAAAATGGGGAATAGCGAGTTCTAAATCTTTCTACCTTGTACTTCCATTGACTTGAATAAGGAGAGATGTAAAACAGACTGCTAACTCGCTGTCCCACCAGTTTTACACTCTCGTATAAACTCAATGTCTTAAAAACTCCCGTCTGTTGCTACCACTCACAACCATCTGTGTCTTTGTCACATGACTTAAATTCACAGCGTCTTGGTCAATTTCCTGAAGAGCCATCAACTGTAAGGTGAGAAGGTCTGGAAAGCCAATACGCTCCCCCCTCCTAAAACCATTTTCATATTAATAACGTTTGTTTTACACATTTCTGTAATTGGATGACTTAACCAGAACAGAGGGAAGTTTTCAGCTACCACTACTGCATAAATATTTATGGTACTTTTGGTTTTAACAAGCATTTATGGCGTAATCACATAACTAAATCAGGAAAGGGAGCACTCATTTCATCTGCTAGCTTGATTTTGTTTTAAGCATATTTTCAAATTCAGGAACTAGACCAGCAACGTTGTCACTTGTGAAACCTGATCAAAATTCCACCTTAATAACAGAAACAGTTCAGAGTAAGAGGATCCAGGATGACAGAAGCAGTACTGAAAGAAAATGCAGGTGTTCAGGATTCCGTGTCAGAGGAATATTTTTTCAGAGTCCCCGGAGAGGAAAGGCGGGGCTACAGGGGTGTTTGACCCACTGAGTGGAAAGTCATAGGGTTAGCAACAGCGAGCCCTTAATTCTTGTACAGGGAGCTTGAGAAATGTGTTATTGTACTCCAAGTTTAACTTACATGACAGCCGGACCTGTCACAGCAGCTGCTTGTAGGAACTGGAACATTTGTTGAATTCGTCCTCCAGGTACTTACTAAGAGTTTTAATATAGAATCAAATTACGCTTATCTGGAATCTTTTTATGTTCGCCATCTCTATTGAACGGCATCGTCTAAATAATGTTTGCATGTACTAAATGAAGTCCCTCAACCCGTTTTAGAATTGGCTGTATGTATACATCATGAACCTCTCATTTGTGGCCTGCCTTTATATCCGCTCTTCCATTTTGAGCGCCAACTCCTGGACCCCATCACTTGTCTTAGCCATGTCTTAATGGTACTGCGCTAGTTTCTGAGTTGGCAGGTTGAGAGTTTATGTCCCACTCCAGAAGCTTGAGCACAAAATCCAGGCAGGCACCAAGGGTGTATCGCATTGTGAGCGGTCCCGTCTTTCCGATGTGACATTTGACAGAAGTCATGTCTGCCTCTCTGGTGGATATAGTAGATTCCACAGCACTATTCAAAAAGAGCAGTGGAGTCTGCCCAGCTTCCTGGACAATATTTATCCCTCAACCAACATCATAAAAGCAGATGATTTTTCACTATTACATTGATGTTTTCTGGGACAGTGCTCTGTGCAAATTGGCTGCTGTGCTTCCAACATTACAACAGTGAATACACTTCAAAAAATACTTAACTGGCAATAAAGCCCTTTGGAACATGCTGCAGTTATGAAAGGTGCTACATAAATGCAAGTCTTTCTAGCTCTGTATGAATTTTCTTATATTCTTTCATTTTGGGCTACCACTAAACTCGATCCATTGAACTATTGCAAAGCTAACTGTTGTTATGTATATGATTACTGCAATGAACATGGAAGAATGTGTATAAAGGAGCATTGGTACAGAGACAAAGCGTAAGCTCTACATTATTTAAACTGGACAACTGTCAGAGGAGAGGTGAGAACATTAACAAACGCAAATGGACTTGAAACCGTACAAAATAATAAATATTCTAACTGATTACTTTCTCCAAATACTCAGAAGAGAATACATGAATAACATGTACTTCTCCACAAGAAAGAGTACCAAGGCATAATTCAAGACTTCAATATTAATGAAACGGAACTCCTGAACAAGGTAAAAATAAATAAATCTGCAGGGTTGGCTGCATGATATCCCAGAGTGCAGAAAGGCACTAACATGGATATTTAGCATGAAGGAGTGAATAGACAGTAGCAAGGGACTGGTGGATTGGAAAACAGACTAATGGTCTCAATTTTCTTATTATATCACAGGATGTGGGCTTCACTGGCTGGGCCAGCATTTAGTGCCCATCCTTAGTTGCCCTTGAGAAGGTGGTGGTGAGCTGCCTTCTTGAACCGCTGGAGTCCATGTGGCATAGGTACACCCACAGTGCTGTTAGGAAGAGAGTTCCAGGATTTTGACCCAGTGACAGCGAAGGAAAGATGATATATTCCCAAGCCAGGATGATGAGTGGCTTGGAGGGGAACTTCCAGGTGGTGGTGTTCCCATCTATCTGCTGCCCTTGTCCATCTAGATGGTAGTGGTCGTGGGTTTGGAAGGTGCAGCCTAAGGAGGCTTAATGAATTCCTGCAATGCGTCTTGTAGATGGTACACACTGCTGCCACTGTGCATCGGTGGTGGAGGGACTGAATGTTTTTGGATGTGATGCTAATAAAGCGGGCTGCTTTGTCCTGGATGGTATCAAGCTTCTCGAGTGCTGTGGGAGCTGCACTCATCCAGGCAAGAGGGGAGTATTCCATCACACTCCTGACTTGTGCTGTATAGATAGTGGACAGGCTTTGGGGAGTCAGGAGATGAGTTAATTGTCACACGATTCCTAGCCTCTGACCTGCTCTTATAGCCACAGTATTTATATGGCTAGTCCAGTTCAGTTTCTGGTCAATGATAACCCCCAGGGGGATTCAGTGATGGTAATGCCATTGAACAACAAGGGATGATGGTTAGATTCTCTCTTGTTGGAGATGGTCATTGCCTGGCACTTGTGTGGCATGAATGTTACTTGCCACTTGTCAGCCTAAGCTTGGATATTATCCGGTCTTGCTGCATTTGGACATGGACTGGTTCAGTATCTGAGGAGTCGCGAATGGTACCAAACATTGTGCAATCATCAGCGAACATCCCCACTTCTGACCTTATGATGGAAGGAAGGTCATTGATGAAGTAGCTGAAGATGGTTGGGCTAAGGACACTACCCTGAGGAACTCCTGCAGTGATGTCCTGGAGCTGAGATGACTGACCTCCAACAACCACAACCATCTTCCCTTGTGCTAGGTATGACTCCAATCAGTGGAGAGTTTTCCCCGATTCCCATTGACTCCAGTTTTGCTAGGGCTTCCTTGATGCCACACTCGGTCAAATGCGGCCTTGATGTCAAGGGCAGTCAGTCATTCTCACCTCACCTTGGGAGTTCAGCTCTTTTGCCCATGTTTGAACTAAAGCTGTAATGAGGTCAGGAGCTGAGTGGCCCTGGCGGAACCCAAACTGGATGTCAGTGAGCAGGTTATTGCTAAGCACGTGCTGCTTGATAGCACTGTTGATGACCCCTTCCATTACTTTGCTGATGATCAAGAGCAGATTGATGGGGCGCTAATTGACCAGGTTGGATTTGTCCTGCTTTTTGTGTGCAGAACACAGCTGGGCAATTTTCTACATAGCTGGGTAGATGCCAGTGTTGTAGTTGTACTGGAATAGTTTGGCTAGGGGTGCGGCAAGTTCTGGAGCACAAGTCTTCAGCACTATTGCCAGAATATTGCCAGCTAGCGCACAACAAAAGGAAGAATTCACAGACGGATGGAGGAATACCCGACATCAAGGTCCTCACAGACTTTGAAATTAGAGTCATCCAGTTGGCCGGCGATGATCTGTTCAATTTTTGTGCTGATGGTGAGGTCGGCGGTGTTCAATCAAGGGAGGATCCAGCAGTGCAACATCCATCTGACAGCCATGCTATAAATGAAGCCCCCTGTTCTGCAGTCCCCTGCCATGAACTAATTACCTCTCCTTGTTTTCACAGGCACGTCTGGGAAGCAGCTAAGGGGGTCCACGAGCCAGGTCCTTGACCCAATCCCCGAAGACACCTCAGAAGAAGGATCTGATGACAGCGCTCACCCTCCACCAGTGCAGAGACACACACCTCGGTGGGACCTACTTCTAGAGTAGCCTCGGGATCACAATCTGGTCAGCACATCGTGCTGTCTGATCCACAGCAGGCAGAGGCAAGGACTTTCCAGGTTACCAGCACTTGGAGGACTGCTGGAGGCTATAAATCTGCTGAGTCCGATTCAGATGAGGAGCCTCTGGACTCCATCAATCCTCAGTTGCTGGAACTGCAAAGCCAAGCCTGGGAATATCAGAAAGGGATGTCCACTGCACTTCTCAGATTGCAAGGCACAATGGAGGAGTCTGTCCATCTTCAGTCTGAGGTGATAGTGCCAGCATGCCAACACAGCGGTCAACACTGGTAGGATGGCGGCCGCCATGGAGACCTTGGTCCAGGACATTGGTCCTGCACACCTGCGAGGGCTGAACTCCAGCGCTGATGCCATAGTTGGACTCAATGTGCGAGAGGTGCAGGGCAGCTCGATTTCACACTAGCTTCCCCCTCTCCTCAAGGAATCAGCTGGAGGCCCTCGGGCACCCATAGGGAGGAGGATCAGCAGTTCGACGCCCCAGGGCCATCTGCCCAGGTGACTCTAGGGATGTCCGGCTGATCCAAATCCCCTCTTGCCATGACCCCCACAGCTCCAGCTAAACAGGTTGAGGAGGGAGTAGCTGGTCCACAGCAGGACACCCAAAGCAGGCAAGGGCCCTCCAGGTCTCGGCCCTCCAAAGGACGCACGACAAGGTCATCACAAACAGGGCATAGCAGTCAACAGGTTGCTTCCACCTCTGTTGTGGATGTCAGGGGAGCACCAAGACGTAGCGGCAGGGTTAGGAATGTTAAGAAGATGTAGTTGCACAGCTTGGGCACGGGTTTTAATCGCTTGAATATAATGTTCACTATTGTAAATAAACTCCCAAAAATGTCTCCCTGCCTATGGCTCCTTGTTCTGATGAGCAGTGATCGTATCACTCAGATGTGAAACCTTGGTTCCTGCACAAGATAAAGGCAGGTGTCTCAGTCCAGGGCCTCTTCCTTGTGCAGTGCGTAACCTTCAGCGCAAAGTGATGGTCCGGCCTCACACTCACTGGACACATTAGTGATGTCTGCACCTCGATGGTGCTTGTCATTGCTGCCAGAATGTTGTGGGCAGGTGTCACAGAGTTCCATCATTCTCTCTGTGTGCTCTCAGCACCTTTAAGGTGGGTCTGACCCCCATCTCTTCAGCATCTATGCCCAGTGATGCTGTGCTTCTGAAGGGGTCAGGTGCTGAAGGCTGACAAGCAATCAGGTGCATTTAAAATTTTGCGGCTGCATCTCCATGTTATGACGCTGATCACAGAGCGCAAGTGAGCTGCCCTCAGCCAGACAGGAGTCAGACATTCACAGAGTCTATGTGAAGATCTATGGAGTGTCCTCACTGCATGTCGTCATCATCCTCCTGGAATCTAGTGACTATTAGGGTCTCTGCTGCGTCTCTATGACATGAGCCTGAGCACTGAGGGTATGTGCACTGCCATCAGCCACACAGGAGTCAAGGAGTCAGGATTGTCCTCACTGCATCTCGTCATTATCCTCCATGCATCGTGCAGCTATGAGGGCCTCCCGAGCATTCCTGCCTCGTCTGGCCAGTGTGATGGCTTCATCGTTGGCATCCTTGCATTCGGGCACCTCATCATCATCATCCACTTCGACATCCTCCTCATCGGAGGAGACGTGCAGCTCCTCCATCTCCTCCTCAGCCAGGTCCTCCCCCCGTTGCAGCGTCAGGCTGTGGAGCCTGTAGCAAACGACGATGATGCGTGAGACCCTCTGGGGACTGTATTGCAGTGCTCCACTGGACCCATCAAGGAACAGCAACCTCATTTACAAAATACTTATTGTTTGCTCCACCAAAGTCCGGGTCACAGCATGAGCCTCGCTATACCGTCACTCTGCCACATCCTCTGTGGGCAGCCCTTGTTGCCGAAGAGCCAACCCTGCAGCCTCTCTCGATCCTGGGAGATGTCAGGGATTTGAAACCTGCTAAGGATGAAGGAGTCTTGGTCGCTCCCTGGGAATCGTGCGCAGACCTGCAGGATGTGTTTTTGGTGGTCGCAGATAGCTGAATATTTAGCGGTTGGGAATCCTTGCAGTTGACGTAGTTGACTGCTTGTTGCCATGGAGATCTATGTGCCACCTGAGTGTAGTTGACGGCATCCTGTACCTGTGGAACACCAGTGATCAACGCAAATCCCAGCGCTCTTGCTTCCTGTCTTTCCTGATCCCAGCAGAGATGTACAAAGTTCTGTGTCTTTGTGAAGATGGCATCCGTGACCTCCTGGATATACCTGTGCTTGCAGGCTTGCGAGATCCCACACAGGTCACCTGTGGAGTCCCAGAAGGATGCAAAGATTGAGTTCCGTGGTCACTTTCATGTCCATGGGCAGTGGATGCCTTCCATGTCCCCGTGGTGCCAAATCCTGTGACCGACCACTTCTGTAGACATGCGCAGTCTTCAGCAACACTGGTTCTCAGTCATCTGCAGGAATGTCAAGCACTGTCTATAGACCCTGGGTTTAGTGAGGTGCCAACAAGCGACGGCTCACTGTGGATCTACAGCTGCGTGCGCAGCAGCCCTGCCTCCCCTTCCTCTTGCGGGAGGTGCTCCACCCATTGCCAACCCAGGCACATCCGCCACACTCTACTTCTTCTCTGCTCCCTGTAAGCCATAAGGCATACAACTAAATCGCCAGGATCCATGATCCTCATGTTCTCCTCCTGTGGATCAATGAGAGAGACAAGTGGGTTAGCATATGTGTCCCAAGAACCTTTCCTGGTTAAGTCTCAAGGCCCCTTCCCACATGCAGGAGCGTGCTGGCCACCACTTAGATGGCCAGTGTGTAGTGTGCTCATTGGCTGTCCGAAACCCAACCCTCCTCTGCCCCACTCCACTTGTCCAATTGGCGGCAGCTTTGGCCACTGGACTGCATGCTGTGCTCTCAGCTCAGACACAGGCATTCTCCTAACCCACACTGCAAGGCTGTACTGTTAGCTTAAACCATAATGGATACTGGTCCAAACCCTAATAAAGACATTGCAAGGGGCTGTGAGTACCTCCGCCAGTGACTGTGCCATGGCCACATTTTGCAAGAGGATTGAACAACTTGCCCAGTCGGCCAATTGCTCTGCCATTCCCTAAAACACACATTAATTTGCAGTCTGTGCCCGAGGGGTGAAAAGTTTTGGAATATTTGGCGGCACTTTCATGTTTTTGTGTTGTTTGAGTTGCTTGGTCAGGGACGTGATGGCGTCATGATATTATCACTGGACTGGTAATCCAGAGACCCAGGGTAATGCTCTGGGGACCTGGGTTCTAAATCCTGCCACAGCAAATGGTGGAATTTCAATTCAATAAAAATCTGGAATTAAAAGTCCAACGATGACCATGAAATCATTGTTAAAAATCCATCTGGTTCACTAATGTCCTTTAGGGAGGGAAATCTGTTGTCCTTACCTGGCCTATATGTGACTCCAGACCCACAGCAATGTGGTTGATTCTTAAGTGCCCTCTGAACAGGGGCAACCTGGGATGGGTAATAAATGCTGGCTTGCCCACATCACATGAACAAATAAAAAAAGAGTGGGCAGAAAAGCTTCAGAGGCCTGACTCCAGGCATGTCAATGGAGTTGTAGCTGAATAGTCTCAGCTGTGGAAGAACGCTCACTCTTGACAGGCTTTTCCGACCTACCCCTACCCCAACCCCCACCCCCCTGACCTGACCTGACCCACACTGGAGCCCTTGCCCCGGCACTGCACTGAAAGCCCGCTGGGAAAAAGCGACATGCCTGTGCCCCCTGACAAATGCACGAGGCTTCTTCTTTGATGCCCTATGGGAGATGTTCACGAGCACTGCGCAAGGTTGTGTGCACTCACCTCCGACTTCCCCTCGATGTTCAGGCCGCTAGGTGCACGCCTTTTAAAGGCAGTTATGAAGCCGTCGTTCGGAAGTCACGCCGACATGGGGGGCAAATTTGACGTGGGGGGGATGATTCCAGTGAGCAGGGCTTATAACGAGACGCTAAAGTATTGAAATTTGGTTCCCGACGTGTGATGTCAGGAAATGCGGCCCCGCCATTAACTGGTGGAGCAGACAATTGCAAACTGGTTTCACAATGGTGTAAAACCGATTTTTGGCTTTCTCGCCTATAGTCCCACCCTGCCTGCCATGACAACCGATGCCAAAGGAACCAGACAATTCCACCCAAGGTAACAGATCAGCAATCTTTTAGCTGAAGAAAATCACAATTCTTCATTTTATTATGTTATTTCGGAAATACCTGCTAAAACACAGAATTTTTTCCCCCCTTTTTGTGGCAAACACATTTACCACAAAATTGCAGATGTCAGGTAATTTGTAAGCTCGTAGCAAAAGTATATTTGCTGACCTTTATATAATGAGGATGAGCAATTGAATAAATTCTAATTTTTAATTTAACTGAATTCAGAAAGAGACCATTTTAAGCAGAGAGCATGCAGTTCCTACATTGTCAGTGAATCAGATTTCAAGCGAAATCAGATGTATTTTCACCACTAGACCACCAGGGATTCTCAACACACCCCCTCCCACTAGACCACCAGCAACATCAGATGTATCCCTCTCCACACAACCACCTGAGAGAACTCAGAATGTTCCCTTTTTGGACCACCAGCAAAAACCAAAAGCATTTCCACACATTAAATCAGCAGAAAAATCAGATGTGTGCCTCAGTGTCATACCGCAAGGGAGCTCAGACTCTGGACCACCAGTACAATGGATACAACTCTCTCTAATTAGACAGCGAAAGGATTCAGAGGAAAACATGTGAGATTGCAAGGGTAAATTTTATCAAAATATGCATTTCAGTTTAGGAAATCTGGGTGGAGATCCAACTCGCCAGATCCCCAGCTGTTGTTTGCTGATTACAGTCTGGTCAAACCAGAATGAGAGGCAGGCACTCTGTGGACTGCCAGGAAGTCAAAATTAACATGGGAATCGGCCATTGTTTGAATTCCAGCAAATGTGAAAGTGAACTTCATTTTTTATTTATCTTTCGCATTTATCTGGGTATTTCTTTGTCTTTTTTTTTTGGAAGTTTCTGTCAAGAGTTTTGACAGATTCTCCCTCACTACAATTAAAGTTTTCAAAATGGCATTCCAATTGGTTTATTTGGAGAAGGATGAAAAGGATGAAGGAAATGACTCGAAGGAGTTAAGCTTAGGTGTGACTATCTGGGAACATCTGAGGAAAACTCTCTTTCAGTCTTCATAATGCCTGGGAGGCAGTGACAGAGTTAGGTCACCTGTTAATCTGCCTATTAGTACGACAAGGACAACTCTTCCATTGACAGGGAAAATCCCTTCAATCCTGGGACTTCTGAGCTAACCACCTTCCAAGGCATCAAAGGAAACATTAGCAATATCAGCCAATCGGCAGTTCTCAGATGTGTCTCACTGGTAACCGATGTATTGTTTGACAGGACAAAAAAATTGAAATCACTTGCTCCAGGGGAAACTGACAGGTGAGGGGCACGCCACCAGATTTTCTTCCCTTTGTAGGGTTTTCCAAAGTCCAGCGTATCATTGGCTATGTCCGCCTACATCCTAAGTTGTGAGGTGTCAGCTGTGGCTCAGTTCATAGCACCCTCGCCTTTGAGTCAGAAGGTTGTGGGTTCATGTCCCACTCCCGGAAACCAAGAACTGTGAATGTACTCGAAAGAGTTACATGCGATCTGTTGATAACTTGAAAGAGTTACATCCTAAGTTGTGTGTGGGTCAATGTGCATTATACACATAGGCTGTATTTTCAACCTGCTTTGTGGACTCATCTTTACAAATGGCTCTCTTCCAGTTTGAAGTGGCAGTAACCTATACCAACTCCTGCCGGATAAGCACAGGTTCGGGGATGGGTGGTTTCTGAAGGTTTGGTTTGCAGAGGCATTCTGACTTTTAAAAAAATTCTTTGATGGGATGTGGGCGTCAACTGGCAAGGCCAGCACTTATTGCACATCCCTAATTGCCCCCTGAACTGGGTGGCCTACTAGGCTATTTCAGAGGGCAGTTAAGAGTCAACCACTTTGCTGTGGATCTGGGGTCACTTGTAAGCCAGACCAGGTAAGAACAGCAGATTTCCTTCCCTAAAGTGACCCAGATGAGTTTTTACTACAATTGATGATAGTCTCATGGGGCAGAATTTTCTGCCTGCCGGGCGGGCCCAACCCATTCTCCGGTGGGCGGGGAGCCGATCCCCGCTGGAGAAGTGGGCCCCACCACCATTTTACGTGGGCAGGCCAATTAAGGCCCGCCCAGCGTGACATCCGGCAGGTAGCACTATGCACTTCCTGTGTGGGTGGGGGGGATTCCCCAAAAGCGAGAGTGCACTCTTTTGCACATGCGCACGACAGAACACACATCTCCCTGAGGCTAAGTGCTGCCTCAGGGTGATCGCTGACACTTTTAAAAATATTAAAAATAGAAAAAAAAATCCTTAACATGTCCTCCTCATGTGACAATGGCACAAGAGACGGGACATGTTCATAAATTACACTAAAACTTTATTAAACTTTTTAAATCCCTACATGAAACCTCATCCCGCCAGTGGATGAAGTTTCATGTTTTTTCTATTTGCCTCCGGGGCTCCTGGTCGACCCGCCAACCTTAAGGTTGGACGAGCAGGTCCTTTAATTGTTTAAATGATCCTGTCAATGGCCTCAACGTCATCCCACGTCATTTTACGCATCGGCGAGTGGGCCCCGCCCCCTAAAGCTATTAATTTTTCTTCTCATATGTCTACACATGCTCTACATATTTAAAACTGTATTTTCTCTGCGAATCTTCTCATGCCAAGCTGCACATGCTTGATTTTACAAATTATTTTTAATCCGGAGAAAATTATGCACGTCTGTCTGCCCTCATTCCCAAGATCTGCCCCGGAACTTTTCCAGTGCACCGGTGCCCTGAAATCCTCAGGAGGGAACTTTTTCCTTTGAAGCACCTCTTCCATTATCATCTCCAAAGCTCACCCTGAAAATGGGGCTGCTCTGCCTCTTGCCCAGGCTGAGTCGGCTGCCCAGCAACAATAAAACGGCCCCTTTAAATAGCAGCTCCGGCATTTAAAAGATACACCTGCTGTTTAAAGTGGCTGCTTTACAAAACCCCTTTGGCTCAGCACTGATAACAGTTCAGGTCACTGCTCCGTGGCCTTGCTGTTTCATTGTGCGCTGTTGGAAAAATCATCCCAATTTCTTAAAACATGTTGTTATTTTTAAGAAAAGAAACCGATCTCCACACCCTTTTTTTTTCCCAGCTGGTGTCTCCTGACACTACACCCACTGCTGGATGGAAACTCTGCTGTCTGGCTGTGAGTAATGGTTTAGTTTGGTTGACTTACCACGCAACACAGGATTCCATCTCGCCATCAATATCTTTTTATTGCTTTGGGGAAACTGCACACCTTGAATACTAGTAACAGAAATATTATTGTAGATCACCCCCACCCCCCATCTCCACAACTACCCCCTTTCTGAAAACTGAACACAAAGTTCGTCTCACCAGTGCCCAGAAATTTGCAGTGCTCAGAATAAAGAATATTAACGCATTTGTAGTTATTTCACACAAAGTACTTCTGGCTCAATCATGGTAAGGCAACAGAGGTGATGACAGTTTAATGCTATAAGCTAGTCTTCTATTACACTACTGACCATCGTAGTTTTAATTCATTCTTCAGATATGGGAATTGTTGGCATTTGTTATCCTTCCCTAGTTGCCAGAAGAAGGTGGTGCTGAGCCTTCTCATTCTTCAATTGCTGATAGTGGTTTGAAACTACCAGTAGTTTGCTAGTCCACTTCAGAAAGTGGAGAGTCAACGGCACTGTTGTGGGGCTGGAGACTGGTTTGGGCCCAGGCCTGGCAAGTACAGCAAGTTTTCTTTGCTATGGGACATTCATGAACCGGTTAGGATTTTAATAGCAATCCAGCCATATCATGGTCGCTTTCCCTGACACCAGCTCTTTATTTCCAGAATATTATTTTTAAAAACTCTATTCAAATCCTTAAACAATCATCGTAGGATTTGAAGGCACTCTCTGGATTATTAGGTCATTGGGTTACTAGCCCAGTAACATAAACTGCCACCCAAAAGTAAACTTGCTGGGATTTTCCAGGACTGGTAGCCAAGAGGTCCCAGTTTCCAACTGGCCAAATCCCAGACAGGTTATTTTCAGGTTGTTACTGGTTACACAGGGAGCAGTGACAGAAACCAATCACTGCCACAGGTTTTACACAACATTGAAGGAGCTACCTTTGTGAAGAATCTTGAAGGTGGATTTTTTTTTAGCATTCTTAAAATTCGCTTTTGGGATGCGGGCCATACTGGAATTTTTTTTTTGCCTGTCCCTATTTGTGAAAAGGAAGGAGAATACGATGGTAAAATGGCAGTGGAAGGCACATGTAAGATGTGACCAGATGTGAACCAGATGGAATTAAATAACAAATCAAGAACATTATTTTTTTGGTACTAACCCACTATTTGGCTAATTGTAACCTAATCCACCCAGCAACAAACCACAGAATGAGGCAGAACACTGGTTTTATACCCCAAACATTATTAATCTATTGATTTCAACGAAGATTAAAATCAGGTGGTGTACAAAATCAGTGCTGCACTCACCCTTGTCCGTTTCTGGACAGGTGCATTGGGTTAAAATTGTCCCCTTGAGTTCAACTTCACAACTCGCCGTGGTGAGATTTTAACTCACAGCCTTTGGGCTGCAGATCTACGACCATCAATGACTACCAAATCTGTCAATGATCATTGATAATCACTCTGCCTGATCTTAATTTGACAGGGGAATAGGTTCAGTGGCTGACCATTTTATATAATAGCCCAATGCAATAAGAGCACCGCGATGCTACATTTAAGTTTGGCCATGAAAGAAAACATCTTTAAAGCTGAAATCTTGGACCATATGGTTGGGGTCTGTGAAGTGAATACTCCCATCAAACGTTACAATACACTATGGGCATTCATATCATTGCCATGGAAGCTTTCCTTGACATTTTCACTAGGCAGAGCATTAGAAAGCAAGCTCCTTATGTCATTTGCTGGATTGTGTTAGCTATCACCTTGACTCCATTGGAATGTCTACCTACACTAAAGTTTTATATTTTAAAAAGTCAATAAAATGATGGGAAACTTTTCATTGTGTAATGCCCTTGTGTACAAGTGTGAAAAATGTGTATAAACATAAATAGCATGAAAGATAAATGACTGAGCTACAAGTAAATTAAGTCTAGTGTACCAGCGTATAGGCCCAATTTCTGGTTGGCATGCTGACTCCTACCAGCAGGATTTGCGTATGCTGGGACCAGAAAATTGCTTGCTCATTAATATCATGCCAACTCCATCCCCGGCTCAAGGATTTCTGATAGGCTTTATGTCCTTGTAATTCCACATGAGAGGCATGCGTTCTGCATGCAGATAAAGAACTTTTGGTATTTCAAGATATTTTCTGATCATCAGGTGAAATTTACACATGGCCTTAAAGTTAAGCTTTGAGTCAAAGGCACAGATGTTTTGCTTGCATTTTCAATTTGTTTTTGAAGCAAAGAATGATGGAAATGTTGCTTTTCAGTAAGAAAGCAACTCACTCGTTTTTTTTCTGAAGTGGCAGTGAAACTAATTGTGAAGGAACCCGTTCCAAGAATTCAGCAGAACAAGCTAGAAGATTTGTAAAGAAGAAAAAATCTGTAAAGATGTCTTATAAATTACCAATGTTCTTTCCACCTCAGGGAACACCACCACCTGGAAATTTCCCTCCAAGCCACTCAACATCCTGACTTGGAAATATATTGTCATTCCTTCACCGTCACTGGGTCAAAATACTGGACCTGATCCCTCTTTAACAGCACTGTGGGTGCCCTTACACCACATGGTCTGCAGCAGTTCAAGGAGGCAGCTCGTCACCTCCTTCTCAAGGGCAACTAGGGATGGGCAATAAATGCTGGCATAGGAGTGGCCCACATCCCATGAATAAATTTTAAAAATGAGAGCCCCAGTGCATCAAGCAGAAAGCTTCAGTCCCGTTCAACAACTAAATATGGAATTAATGCTGGGAGTTGCTGCAATTGAGGCTTTGGTTGCCAAAGCTCTCTACTGCTGAGTTTTGCCTCATGTAATTTTTGGGTTTATTATAGACCAGTCGATGGAGGTTGACGGCTATGATTAGGCAAAGACTCCATTATTGTTGTGTCCAGGGTGCTGGAAGATGAACTAGATAGACATTGGTCTTCTTTTGTCCAGCACTCTTTTGTTTCAGTGTCAGCTTTTCATGCTTAAAATGGTAGAACATGAAAGTTGTCATTTACTGGCGTCTTACTCTGCAGTTCCAAGAAAAAATTTTTTCAGGAGTGAATGGAAATAAATCCTATTTATTGTCCTACATATACTCAGCGCATATTATGCTGTTTCTTTTACCACATGTTTTTCTTTAGTAATAACAGTTTGACATGTTCTACATCCTAACCTTGGATTTTCTCTAGGTCCTTCCCAAGTGTTGGCTTCTGGCTGTCACTGGGATCCCCTTATGCAGTCAGGGGACATTGTGCATTTTTTATACTGGATCATGAGATGTTGTTGTGACTTGGAAGGGCTGAATGGGCTTCTTTGTGGCAGAAGCCTTCCCTATCCCTATGTTGCCCCTGCCTATGCTGCTTGTTATCCTATCAGCACATCCTCTGCTCTGCATGACAGCAGACCTCAGGTGGATGTAAGGTCAGCGAAATCATGCAGAATGGCTCTCTGTACCTGATCCCTCCAACATGTTGAAGGTATTCTGTCTTGGACTGAAGCTCTATGCTTCTACAGCAGTGTTCTGAGCATTCGTATGCCAGGGTCAGCTGCCTATGGGGCAGCTAAAGAGATGGTTTAATTTTTTTGTTTAGAAAATACATTTCATGGATGGAGGTTGACGTGATCACCCTACAATTCATTGAGCTCCCAACGGACCTTACAGCCCGTTGCCATAGAAAAATCGGATGCCAGAGATACATAAGTATTCTTAGAATCCAGTGTTATTAGGGTACAAAATAATGAAAAACATGTTGGAAGACATTTTCCTGTCAGCTGCATATCCATTGAATGCCCATGCCCATATTTGGACAACCATAATCTGCGCCCCGCTACTTCTCTTGGGAAATTCTGGAGAGCAGCAGTGAAGAACTTCCTGCCTGCTGCATCTGTTTCATCCTACGTGCTTCTGAGCTTAGTCAATGCAAGGCAGAGGATGTGGCAACTCCTACTCAGGGATCACAATTCCCTGCTGCAATACACCCCTCCCCAAAATACAAGCTGCACAGATGGTCGTTTTCTCTTTATGCTGAGAACTTCATAATTGATACTGCCAAATTAGGTGCTGAATTTAGTATAGTTTATGCTCCAGGCTTGCACTTAGTAGAAACTGGTCTAATACTGGCAGAGCCACTGGTAACCCTTCATACCATCAGCCCTTGCCTTGAGAGAAACCCTTAAGGCCAGGCTGCAGAGTTGGAACAGAGCCACTGGGAAAATTGTTATTCCTTCCACTCATGATTTGTTACTTTCCATATTTTGATAAAACATCCAAATCAGTTTACTTTAAAGTGGAAAATCTTGGCAGGGGATGCACGTTGTAGCAGAGTCAGAAAAAGTAGAAAATTTAATTCAGACCAATTCGGGATCTCTGCAAAATCCCTACTAGAGCCAAGATCTTTTTCATTACTGATCCTGGGTTGAGGGAAAACTGCCCTTGAAAAGTTCATCACTGTAGACCCAATTCTCTTACCTTTGCCTCCTTCAAATACTGCTCCCCTCTGAAAATGCAGCAGAGCGGAGTCAGCCTGATAGTCATCACTACTGCTACTCAATGGCTTCTCATAACATTCCTTTATTCTGAGATATGAAGGGGCAGATCTTCCTGGACCATGGTGCAAGGACCATGAAGCAATTCTCGCAACATAGCACTGGGCCAAACTCCCACCATTTCCCAATGTTGGTCATAAATAATCACAGTGATTCCCTGGTTCAGAATAGACCTGCTGGTGAAAGCTCACTATCAACACTGACTGGAAAATAGCATGCAACCATCGCTCTCAAAGGGCTGCAGCGACAACTTGATTTTTGCCAGACAGGCAGTTGGAAACGACTGACCAATGGCATGAGATCAACTCTATTTTCAGAAATGGTTTGAGAGGAGTTTATGCAACAAACACACAAAAAAAAAAGAACTGTTGAGGCTGAGGGCCAATGGAGAATTTAAAAACTGAGGCTGGTAGATTTTTGTTAGGCAAAGGCTATGGAATCAAGGTGAGTAAGGAGATTTAAGTTACAGATCAGCTATGATCTAATCGAATGGTGGAACAAGTTTAAAGGGCTGATTGACCTAGTCTTGCTCCTACGTTCCCAAGGGTTACCATATTTTGGAAGCCACAGTCTCCTCCCATCAGGATAATTTGTAAGGAGTGCAAAGCCCCTGATTTTCCATCCATCAGAATGAGTGGATGGAAAATTGCAGTGTGCTATTGCATTGCACTGCCCTTGAGAATTGCCCCTTCCTGGGAGTGGGGCATTAGCCATAGAGTCTTCCCATTACAGCATCGAAGGGCTGGATTTTTGCAGTTGGGGAGACTCCATGGACATTTAAAAATGGCAGCCAGTACCCGATTTCCGGATTCCCGGTCCCATTCCCAGCACACCCAATTTTCGTCAAGACGAGATAAGGGTGCGGAGTGGTGTGGGCCAAGAGCCTGCATCCAACAATCCTGATCTGGTGGCGCCATTACGGGGATAGACATCTTCCTAGCCTCACGCATTTTTCAAGGAGTTGTGGTTCACGGCCCCTCAGAGGTGTTGTGAACCATAGTCTGGATAAGGGAGCCTTTTGAAAGGTAAGTTCTAAAGGTCTTACCCATGACCCCAATGCCAACCTATGCCCCCCCCATGGCTCCTCACACCCTCCATGCCAAACTATGGAACATCCATGCCCATTCACCTATTATACACTCTGTGCAGAACCAATGAACCCATAGTAACAATGTCATGTGTGAAAAAGATTTTAAAAATCAGGCATTCATTCATAACTTTCTTTAAATAACTGCTTTTACCACAGCTCTGTAAAAGTGTCAATCAACCAGAGATTTAAAGCATCAATAGCAGAAACTGCCAAAGCCTGACACTTCTTTATCTGGTGGAAATAAACATTGAATAATTGAGAAATAGATCTAAGAGGAAAAACTATCAATCATGCAATGTTTTCCCTTGGGGTCAGTGTTTCAACAGACTAATGGATGTCTGGGCTCACAGCCAAGACTGCACAATGAGGTTTGGAGGGTATGCGGGGCCATGGCAATGGGTGGAGGAGCAGAGGTTGGCATGGAGGGGTCATGGGGAGCTTGGTGCGATGGTGCAAGACTGTAAGGGCTGTTTTCTGTTTTACTGATTTTCTTACAAGTGGAGTGAGCTCTCTGCACCTGGCAGCCTCTGTGGCTGCCTCTGAACTCTTTCTGGAGGGGGAGGGCCCGACTCTGTTAACACCCACCCCCTCAGGACGAAAATGCCGCCTTTGCAGGCACATTTTTCCAAGGCGGGTGGGCTGAGCCAGGAAATTTCCTGACTCCCGCTACCCACCTTTAGGAAAAGAATCCAGCCCCAAGTGACTGTTGAGTGATTCCAAGGCGCTTTGTTCTTCTAACCCACCTGGAAGTCCATTCCAAGTGCTCATTACTCTTTGCCTCAAGGACTCCCTGACATCAGGGCTAAATTTGCCTTTCACTAGTCTGTAGAGTTCAACAGTAATTGAAACATTGATGATAATCCTCAATGAAATGAGGCACGAGGAGCCAGTCAATAAGCCACAGAAAGTCAAGACTCAGGGGGTTTGGACAAGGTAATGACCCAATATAAAAGATATTTCTCAGCTGATTAAACTTATTCAGTGTCTGATGTTCAGAACACCAGTGGAGAAAGTATTCTTTCAGATACTTGCTTGCTTTGTCTGTATTAAACTGCAGCTTTTTTTAATTTTAAATATTGTTATAACTGGTTGTCTGGTGCTCAATACTGTTTTAGGCAGCATTGGGTATTACTGTTAATGCTGCGGGATTGTAGTTCGGATGATAAGTTCAGTTGCTATTAGTTTGAGAGATGAGTTAGCTTTTAGACTAATGCTTTAAGTTCTGTTTTTAATTTTAAGAGATAATATTTAAAGAGAATTATTAGACTGCAGTTATCACTTTAAGTAAATCATAGTGTAAATCCACTGATCTGACAAATGCTCAAAGGAAGCCCAGGTCAAAGTTAGGAATACAATGCTGCCTTCAAATGTAGCTCCCTGTTGGGACTGTGGGATTGGTGAGTTCACTTTTGCATTTCACTTGTAACTGAGAATTAGTGCATATATTAAAGCTTGCATGCGATTTACTGAATCACTTTAGTTGTAATTCAATTTGATAGGAATTCGAAATAGTAAAAACGCAACAATTTATTGTCAAAATTACGGCAAGGAATTTGGGAAAAATTTTGATAATTATTCTTTATTTTTTTTCGCTTTAGTCTCTAACTAAATACTGGGGCCATGCCAGGGGTCAAATGTAAGCGAGGGTTAGTGAAGGGAAGGAAAAAGAACAATGAGTGAGTAACTGGGTCAAGAGGCAATATCCCTAATAATTCAAGTCTAGACAGTAATGAATAGTCTTATAATTTGCGTTTGATGACTTTATAATGTCTAACCTTTGCTACCACAATAAAAGCACCTGGTCTGTGTTGGACTTTCCATTTCCTCATGAACAGTAGTAGCAGCAGCAGCTCTGTCTATTGTTAACATAGGCTGACAATGTTTGCCTGTAAAACAAGAGCCAAATGCCTCACAATGCTCACATACAAAAACTAATCCCCAGGCACCATTTCAAACAAGTGTTACTTTATTTACTCAGATTCATCTCTACAGAAAAATAATGGTGGTTAATCCGTACTCCAACACAACATCATTGATCCATATGCAATGCCAGTATTAATCTGAGTGCATGTTATGCATATAAGATTATCAATAATTGTATTGTGCCTTTTAGAGGGTGTTGGGACATTGTTTAAAGAAAGTTTACACAGTAAGATGCGTTTCTTTACCTCTAATGCATATCTTTTCACAAAATCCATTAAGTGAAGTTTAATGTATCATCATCGCCAGTCACGTTTTTAACTGGATGCATTTTTCTTGGGTAAAATTTTAAAACAATGGAAACGCATTGGCGCCACAGTTAAAATTTATGGTAATGACTAACTATTTATTCTAAGGTAAATGAAATATTTTCATTAAATATTCACCCAATTATTAAAGTCAATGTAAACACTGCGCTGTCATGTTCTGTAATTTAAATTATGATTTAAAAAAAAATAAATTAGGTTTTTAAACTTTGATATTCTTATTATGCATTCCACTGAACTGTATATTCCAAGTAAGCGTATATGAAATTATTGGAGATTAAGCGTGAGAATAACAGGAAGAAACCTTTGAGGAGTACACAATATACTAAACGCAGTGGAAAAGGTTAATCCTGAACACAATTTCGACTTAAACAAGATTGCAGGGAAAGGGGCCATGGATAAAAACTGGCAAAAGGTAAGTTCAGGGTTGATGTCAGGAAGCACTTTACAAACAGAGTGCTTAATATCTGAAAGGGGCTTGTGGGCAGCAAAGACAGCTCATTAGGTGAGGGTAGTGAGACACTGACTCACTTGGGATCCTGCGCAGGCTTCCAGGTGGAAACTTGCAGGTATTTAAATGTATTTAAATCTATTGGCTGCCTGGTTACTGTGGCAATGTGAAAGAGAATGACCTGCTGAAAAGTTCTGTACCCTGCTGCTAAATTAAAGCCTGCAGGACCACCTGATTTTCCTTTCCTGACTAAAGCCAAGGTGATGGAGGATCGCCCGTGGGAAAAGCTCATGGATGGATTTATTGGACATTAGCCAACACCAAGCCTCATTTTGCTTATGAGGTTGGCGATGGGATTCCACAGGAAGGGCACGTTGCCACGGTAATACACTTGCCTGGTTAGGCATGTACAGTTGTGCCTTACCTATTAAGAAGGTCACCAGCCACCACAGTGTTACTGGATTTAGTAATCCTAAGGCCTAGACTGATGCTCCAGAGCCATGAGTTCACATCCCACCATGGCAGCCGGAAGAATTTAAATTTCATTAATTAATTAATCTGGAATAAAAAGCAGTCTTAGCAATAGTGACCATAAAACTACTGGATTGTCATAGACACCTATTTGGTTCATTAATGTCCTTTCTGGAAGGCACATCTGCCATCCTTACCCATCTGGCCTACATGTAATTCCAACCCACAGCAACGTGGTTGACTCTTAACTGCTCTCTGAAATAGCCTGGCAAACCATTCAGTTGTACCAAATTGCTACAGGTGGGTGAAGCTACAGCACATGGACTGCAGTGGTTCAAGAAGTGGCTCACCACCACCTTCTCAAGGGACATTGGGAATGGACAACAAATGCTGGTCTTGCCAGTGATACTTACATCCCATAAATGAATAAAATAAAAATCGGAGTGGATAGCAGAGGGAAAATTTCTGATCAAGAGTCAGTCAGATAGTTGCTTGGTTGTACAGAACTTGAATCTTGCTGAAAAGAGTGACATGTTACTTCTTCATTAGGACAAACACAATTTTGGAAAGCCTCAGCAAATCAAAGTTAACTTGCCAGCCAATCAGTGCCCTTTTCTCCTGTAGTATAAATTATTATAATCATTTGAAATTTGGCATTCTTGCATTTGTCCTGATGAGTGCCAGACAAATAGTTTCAGCAACATGTGTCTCTTTTCAGCAATAGTCAGTCGGGTATTGTGATGGGGGTAATTTATATTTCTGTGCAATGACGAGTCCCTCATCTGTATGAATCTTCGTTAGATCTACACTTGCAACATTCACTAAAATAGTGCAGTTTTTCAGTTTCTGTTCCCAGTATGTGTTTCACTCCATGTAGAATAAAACAATCTGATGCAACTCTGTAAAATGTAACTTTTAGTAAAAATTATATTAATTCCATTTCTTTGAAGCTGGAAAAAAAATTGTAAAACACAACAAAAAGCTAACATCTTCAAGGCAAGTACAGGTAAATTTACTTCCGAATTTTCCAGCTTGCAATATTCTACCGCTTCATCTGAATTAATTAACAACAATTACCTTACAAAGCTCACAAGAAGAACTTCGGCCTGGTTTTGCAGGCCGGAGGTCTAAATCCAACTTAGAGTGAAACGATGGCTTTTTAGTTATGATAATTGATGAGCAACCCAGAGGTTATCTGTTTAAATTTCACCGTGGGAAATTATGAAATCAAATTGAATAAATTTGTTAACCTGTGGGTAAACATCAGAAAAAAATAAGCATGAAAACTTCTGAATTGTCATAAAAACCCATACTTGCCTTTCAGAGAAGGAGCTTGAAATTCTCATCTGGTTTGGCTTACATGGGAGTTCAGTCTTACACTATGTGGTTGACGCTCAATGTGCTCAGAATGGCCAATAAACACTGTGATGTAAATGTTCTCCACATCCTGGAAACAAATTTAAAAGGTGGATAAATATAATTCAATGTGTTAGATCAAACAATTGGTGGAGAATAGAAAGCCCAGGGTATGGGTTAAGTACGGTTTTTCAGATTGGAGGAAGATGGGAAGCAGTGTTCCATAAAGTTCAATATTGGGACCACTGTTATTTATAATTTGCATATTGATTCAGACTTAGGAATCAGTGACTCAATATCAAAATTTGCAGATGATACCAAAATGGGCATATAGCTAACACTGAGAAAGAATGCAACATATTATAAGAAGACATTGGAAAACTCGCACACTGGACAGTTAAGTGGCAAATGAATTTTAACATAGATAAATGTGAGATGATGCACTTGGTAAGAGAAACCAGAGACATCGCCTACACCTTCGAAAATAAAAAAAAAACTGAATGCGGTAAATGAGAAAAGTGATCAAGGGATATCGGTGAACAAATCATTAAAAGCGGCATTGCAGATCAGCAAAGCACTGGGATTTATTTCTAGGGATATAGAATTCAAAAGTCATGAAATTATATTAAACTTGTGTAGGACACTGGTAAGACCATGCTTAGGGTGGTATTTTATACCATTCCCCATGGCAAGTTTGGTGGCAAGGGACATTTAATCGAGTGGGATGATGGTGGGTGGGGACCCTGCCACCTCCCCATCTCCACCCCAATTAAGTAAGTAGCAGAAAAGCCCATGGACAGCCCTTCTAGCCGGCCACCAATTGAGGCCATTAAGTGGCAATTAACGTCCACTTAATGGGCTCATCTCATCGCCGCTGGCATTAAACCAGGGGCGGGCGGGCCAGTTACCATGCAGACAGCACGACAAGCAAACCTGTGTGAGTTGCTTGTGGTCTCCTTGTTGGTGGTGGCGGTGTGGAGGAGGCAACCTCAAAGGCGCTCAGTGCCTGAGTGGGGGATCTGGAGTTGGGATGGGGAGGCCCACTGAGAGCCACTCCCATTCCCCTGCTGCCAACTCTCTTACACCTCCCTCCCCATGATCTCCGCACTACGAAACCCCTCCCGCCGCCACTTGCTTCTGGCCTGGGTCACTCATTAGGATCCCCAGCTGAGGTTACCACTGGACAAGCCTGACCCAAGGTGGAACCCAGCTTGATAGATTCTAACTTTTATCTGTTTGTTTAGATACGTGGAGAGGGGCTACTGAACAGTGTCACCAGAGTCAACTAATGAACTTTTAACAAAAGCATAAAATATTTATTAAACAGGAAAAGATGAACTATATTACAATACTCCTTCACCCACAACTATACCTTTACAGATATATACAGAGTTGTAAGGATAACACAAGTTACAAGAGCTATCTTATATTCTAATGTTCACAGTAAGTACAGCCCATGTAAATCTATGGCACCCTGTGGTCAGATACACCACACTCTGAAACCAAGTGACAGATGCCACCCGAGGCTGATGCTGTGGATCTCTCCTCAATTCCCCGCAGATGCTCGTTACACTGTGAGCCAACCGGTCTCACTGAACTCTATCTTTCACCATGAGAGTTTCCAATCTCAACTTTCCAAGAAATCACCTGGGAATCTTTTCCCAAACTGATGCCTTCTCTCTGACGCCTTCCGTAAGGGTTCACCTCCAGGATTTCGAACTCTCCTTCTGAAGTTCGTCTCCCCTGGGTCACCACATGCATTCAAGCTTTCTCCCATGCACACTCTCTCACTGACTCAGCTGTTAACAGTACACCACTCCTTCACATGCCCATTGCAAAAAGTTACAGACCTTCAGTTGCCTCTGTAGACTTTCTGGCTTATCAAAAGCCTTTATATCACTTTGATTCTGCTTCCTGCATCTTGGAGTTTGAAGCTTGGAGCCTTTCTCTGCCCCTCACTCTTAACAGGGCCTTTTCCAGGTTCCTGTCCCTCCTTTAACTAGAAGATCTGCTTGGGACATTCTCCTGTTCCACTCCTCTGGATTCTTGGGGAGTTTCTTCTTTAGCTTGGGACTGGCTATCTGTCCCCTTTGCTCCAGTCTCTCCCTGGCAGCTACTTTCAATCAACTTCAGCTTGGAACTGGCTATCTGAGCCTTCTAGGCTTTTTCTACCTAGCAGCTGTCCTCAAAACTGAAGACAAAAACTGCTGTTTCTGGTTTATTCTGTGTGTGTCTGTGGGAGGGACCTGCCTCTCTGGACTCCTGTTACTAGGCAACAGCCCAGTCTTTCTACTCTTGTGTTTGCTTAACTTCTCTTACAGTCGTAAACTCTCATTAGAAATTCAAGCACCTTTTAAAGTGAAACAAAGACTCAAGTTGACCTTTTCTTAACACACAGATACAGAAATACAAATCAAACTTAAACATTAAAGCTGAAACTCATTCCTAATACCCACATATGCCAATATAACTTACTTAAACTATCTCAATTTCCTAACACACTGCTGAGCAAAACAACTTCCAGCCTCTGATTGGCCAGTAGCACTTGGTGGGTGGGACTTCCCATCCCAGGGGTCATGGTCCCGAGGAAGGCCCACTGATGGTCAGTTGACTGTCTGATTGGCTTGTAATTGCGGAGGAGGAGGCAACGTGGGGTCTCTCTCTGGCTCTTCAGCCAGAGGCCGACACCCCCCTTTGTCTCCATAAAATTCCCCCCTTTAGAGTACTGTGTACAGTCCTGTTCTACATACTATAAAAAGGACATAGAAGCACTGGAGAAAATGCAAAAATATTTTTAGGGATGGTACAAGAAGTGAGAGGCTATATCAATGGGAAAGATTGAACATTGAAGATCGAAGGTTGTTCTTTTTCCTTTTGAAAAATAAGGACTTAGAGAGGACCTGAAGTTCTGTAAAATTATGAATGGGTTAGACAGGGAAGGTGTGGAGAGAATGTTTCCATTGTGGGGGAATCCAGAACTAGGTGTGGAGAGAATGTTTCCTATTGTGGGGGAATCCAGAACTAGGGGACTTAAATGTAAGATCATTACTAACAAATCAAATAGGGAAATAAGGAGAGATGGCTTTACTGAGGGAATGGTTAGAATGTGAAAGTGGGCAAGGCAAATGACTTAGTTGCTTTCACAAGGAAACTAGACAACTACATGGGAGAGAAGGGAATAAAAGATAAGATGAATGGCTGAGATGAGATAGAATGGAAAGGAATCTTGTGTGGAATATAAACATCAGTGCAGACTAGTTGGGATGAACGTCCTGTTTCTGTGCCATATATTCTATGTAATATTTCATACCCTCACACATTTGCAGGTATAAGTAATAATCCCAATAAATTTCACCCACACTGGCCTGTATAATATAGCATAATGCACTTATTAAGAGAACAATATATACTTTTGTAGCAGCTGGAGTTACATCATTGCTGAAGCGGTCCAGCCACACACTTTACTTATGGAAACAGGTCTGAACCATTTCCACAAAATGGCATTTGGGATTCTGAGTACTGTGAAACTTTATTCATAAAACGAGGCACAAGCACCAAGTTTAACTGAGACTGCGGTCGGGAATCCAGGCGGGCAGGTAAAATAGCTGGGATGACCTCCCCCTACCAATCCTGTTACCTCCTCATGGGGTACAATTTTAACACCCACTCCCCTGCCCTTTGAAATATTACCATGGAATCTTTTACATATACCTGAGAGGGAAAATAGGACCTCATATTAATATCTCATCTGAAAGGCGGCACACCCAATAGTGTTGTACTCCCTCAAACCTGTTCCGCAGTACAGAGATGGTGGTGTGGTGGTATTGTCACTAGCCCTCTAATCCAGAGGCCCAGGGTAATACTCTGGGGATCTGGGTTCAAATCCCACCAAGGCAGATGAGTTTGAATTCAATAAAAAAAAGATTGCAAATACAAGTCCAATGATAACCATGAAGCTATTGTTATAAAAACCCATCTGGATGGGTTTACTAATTCCCTTTGGGGAAGGAAATCTGCTGGTCTACTATGACTCCAAATCTGTGGTTGACTCTTAGGTGTCCTCTGGACAAGGGCAGTCGTTAGGTAATAAATGCTGGCCTAGACAGTGATGCCCACATCCCATGAATGAATAAAAAAAAAAAATGCCTAGATTGTGTACTCAAGTCTCTGGAGTGGGCACACAACCATCTGACAGGAGAGCTACCACTGAGCTGACAACAGAATTTCTATGCAGTATGTTTTATTTGTGCATTCTTCTGAAAAGTCAACATTCTAGTGGTGGAAATAATTTCTCCAATATAAGCAGCAGAACATAAGACAACCGCCTATTTGGATATATAGATGACAGCAGCAGCAGTCAGTTCAAAGGTCATGACATGTGATGGAACATTGCAGAAACCATTACAGTTACACCCAGGAGAGTGAACATGTTGAAAGCTTTGTAGTACATAAAAAAGGGGATTGAAAACTTATATTCTGAGATAAAAAATAAGTGCTGCAACCATAAGTGAGAAGAATAAATAAATCTAACTGTGAAGAGGGAGACCTTCGCACTGTCTAGAGAGTTTTTACATTTTTAGTTGTTACCAGTGTGCAACTGGGCAAAATCAGCTCACCAAGGTGGTATGTTCATGGTGACTCCCAATTTAAAGGAGGTTTTATTTCCTCTGGTAACACTTTGGTTAAATCTGCTCATGTAAAATTCTGGGGAGGAAGAGTTCATTCATCTAGCACCACTTGCCATTGAAGAAACCTGTGCTGGCTGCACAAATAGCAGCGCTGCCTGCCCCTGGGGGAACCGACATAGTCTGGATAGCGCTGCTGGAAGTGATGATACATGAACATCTTTCTCCCCCTGCTGTGTGTTACTTCAACATAGCTATTATAGCTGTTTCATGCAATATTGGGGGAAATTAAACCCCCAGGTCTCTTAGTTTCTTACCTACAGTTGAAAATAATATAGTAGAACCTGAGTTGTCCTCTCCGCAGAGTCTGGGACACCTCATTACACTAGTCACCCCAATTACAAACAGAAGGGAATTATTGAAGAGGTGCTAGAATGCATTCTCACAATAGGACTGCAATGTGGTGGGCGAACGCCTTTCAGGTTGCTAAGCCTGACCTCAACATGAATTTTATTGCTGGTTATAATGAGCCAGAAACTGAGGTAGACCTCCATCACATTTATCCTGCTGAACATGGCAGTGTCTCAAAAGTCAGGGAATAGAAAAAGAGGGAAAGATCAAGATAATAATTCCCCACATTTCACCAGCCTTTGATCATAGTAGCATGATCCGTTGAAACACGAGGTTAATATAGTCCCTGTCCTTTATTCTATGGTGCTTAAGTGCAGTTTAAAGAGTCCCACATTGCCTGACCCAGCAGGGGCTTTCAAATAAACTCAATAATGGATGGTGATCCAAATAATTTGCCTTCATTTATTTGTCTCACAAGTGTCTGGGGATAATGTGTCTTTAATATTAGCTGTAAAAATAAATTGGAGATCCAGGAAAGTTTGTTATTTCAAGAGATTGGAGCCTTATCATGTATTTTTGCAGTTATCACAATATTCCATTCAGTTTGAAATTTGTGCTAACTTTGCACTTATTTTATTATTAGGCACAAGGTTTTAAACCTAAGGGGCTTATGGAAGATAACATACAATAATAGAATGATAAAGTTACAAACAGTGCAGCATAATGAACACCATCTTGTGTCATCATGTTTTTATGTTTTGCCTCTTCTAATGTTCTATTGCCCAATCTCCGCCCTCCTTTTCCTTCCTAAAGTCCTTTGAACGTACATAAATAATGTAGCAAATTAGAAGTGATTCGACTTAGGACAACCGTTACCTGTGAATCACCGTATTTCAAGCTTGTGGGGTCAAGCACAAGGAGAGCTTTTCGCATTGCATCTAAGGTTACATGAACTGCACCTTGGATTAATAGTACTTCTGTAGCTTACCTGGTTTAGCTTATACAGTTACATATGTGACTTATAAGCTGTATTTTTAATTGTTTAGTAGTTATGCATGGCAAGTATTCCGGCAAATTATTTTGTTGCTCAGGTGGGATGAGTGACAGTACATCCTCTTCCCTTTCAAAGCAATGGCAGTGTCACTACCTCCCAGTTACTGATCCTGCTCTCTAATGCTGCAATTATTGATCAAAGAGCACATCTGTGAATCTACTTCATACAGAATAATGGGTGGCTGGGTATCATTCACCCAAATATTAGTTTCCCAGACTCAACCGTATCAACAAACCAGGTGCTTCCAACAAAGTCACCCCTTGGAATCACATTTTCTCTACCGCTTAGCAACTGGTAATAGGTCACAGAAGGAGGCCATTTGGCCCATCATGCCTGTGCTGGTTCTTTTGAAAGAGCTATCCAATTCGTTACTTCACAATCCTGTTCTTTTTCCACAGCTTTGTCATCTGTCTTGTCACCTCCCAAATCTGTGCCTATCTTTCCCACAACTCCATGTTTGAACAGGTTTCTGCCCCTGTGGCAACACCTAAACGGCCCTTGTCAAAATCACTAATGACAACTATGTGACTGTGACCATGGTAAATCTTTTGTCCTTGACCTGCCTGCAACCTTTCACACAGTTAACCGTACCTTCCTCCTCCAATTGCATTGTCACCCAGTTGTATACAGCCACTATTGTCTTGTTCCATTCTTATCCATCTCGTCATGGTGAGAGAATCACCTATGATGACTTCTCTTCATGCCCCCACACAGATACCTTTGGAGCCCCCAAGAATCTGTCCTTGGCCCCTCCTATTTATCACCTACATGTTATCTCTCGGCGTCATCATCGAAAAATACAATGTCAGGTTCCACGTGGACACTGGTGGCACACATCATCACCTTCAACTAAATATTGGAAAGACTGAAGCTATTGTCATCAGTCCCCAATACAAGCTAATTTCCTTAGCCACCGACTCTCTCCCTCTTGCTATAACTGTCTGATGCTGAACCTAATTGACCACAACCTTGGTGTCCTATTTGACCTCAACATGAGCTTCTGACCACAACATGTCTGCACCATCACCATCTACTTCCACCTCCGTAATATTGCCTATCTCTGCCCCAACTTAGCTCATTCACGCTTTTGTTACCTCTAGACTTCACTATCCTAATGCTGTCTTGGTTGGTCTCATATCATCCACCCTCCATAAACTTGAGCTCATCCAAAACTCTACCACCCACATCATAAATTGCACCGAGTCTTGTTCACCCATCATCCCTGGTTGACTCCTAATCCAGTAATGCTCAAATTTAGAATTTTCATCCTTGTTTTCAAATTATCAATAGCCTTGCCCCCTTCCTATCTCTGTAACCTCCTCCAGCCCTAAAACCCTCTAAGATCTCTGTACTCCTTCAATTCTGGCTTCTTGTGCACCCCTGATTTTAAATATCTCCATCATTAGTGATGATGGCTTCAGCTACCCATGCCCTAGGCAATTGCAGCCCCTCCCTAAACCACTCAGCCTCAAGACACTCTTTAAAACCTACGTCTTTGACTCAACTTATAGTCACCTAATATATCCTATGTGAATCTCTTTTTTTTTGATAATATACCTGTGAAGCACTTCGGGAAGTTTTACTACCAGAAAAGTGCAATATAAATGCAAGTTGTTATTGAATTCAATGCTTTTTGCAGTAGGCTGTATTTTCCCTTTCCTTGGTGAGATTTGGTGTTATCTAAAAATGTTGTGTATTGTAGGAATAAAATAGCATTGATTTGATTTTGATCAAATTTTCCTGGGGTTGCCATTGACTACTCAAGATCCCCACACCAGGGCCAATGACCCAGTATCCACAAAGCACGATATAAAGGCAGCTATAAACCTTCTCACCTAAATGTAGTGCCCTGTAGCATTTTAACCTTCATCAATTAATATTCCTTTAATAAACAGTTAACCTTTGAGTGAATTCAGCGCCTTCTGGAGCTGATTCTACTGCTTTATACCACGTTAATGTGGCACTAATTAGCCCTAATTGGACAACCTCACTCAGAAAGCTAATAACTATTGATGGTCTGAGAATTAGTAATGTTACAGGGCTGGAGACGGAGATATTCAGAGGCTGAGTGAGACTATGTTGAATTCAATTTCTATCCTTGCCTTGTTACTAGCATTAATCTTGCTCTATTTGATTAATGGTAACATGAATGGATGGATTTGAATTTGTATCATAGAACTGGGGGTTCCACTCCTTCCTGCTCTCCCCCCAAACCGTACACCGCACCCACCCCCCTCTCCCAACTCCCACCCCCCTCCCCACCCCCTCACCCCACTCCAGTTTGGGAATAATAATGCTAGTTGTTATGCAACTTTACAATTATGAAAACGACAAAAAGGCAGATTTTTAGACTGGAGTTATTTAATGTCATGGCTGATTAGTAAATCTAAGCTTGAGTGCTTCATGTCTGTTCACTGTAGCAGAAAGAGGTTTCTGAAACAGCAGATTCTGCAATGACAACACACATAGTACAAATGACACATAGTACAAAATGTTGTAGAAATTACTTTTTAAGAATTCTGGTCAGAGTATTCACTGATGTGTAACAATACAAATGTAAATTATTTACACTCACCATTTTCACAAGCCTCTGTGGAGACAAAATTGCGCTCAACACTAATACCATGTTTTAGATTCCAAATGGACACCGAGGACACTCAAATGAATGTTTGAATTTTGGTTGCCTGAAGAGGTTGTGGAAGAAGAGTCAATCATGGCCTTTGAAAGGGAATTGGAAAAGCACATGAAGGAAAACAAATTGCATGGTTACTGGGAAAGGACAGGGAAGTTGGACTAGCTAAATTGCTCTTGTACAGAGCTGGAGGGGATTCGATGGACTGAATGGTGCCCTTTTGTGCTGCAGCCATTCTATGATTTATCCTACATTGGCTGTAAGCGTATTGAAGTGAATCAACTTGGACCAAACATTACTCAGTTCTGCTGAAGGGCCATGAGGGCTCGAAACGTTGACTGATTTCTTCTCCGCCGATGCTGCCAGACTTGCTGAGTTTTTCCAGGTAATTCTGTTTTTATTTTGTTTTGGATTTCCAGCATCCGCAGTAGCTTTTAGCTTTTTGTTTTTATTATTACATAAAAGTGGTTGGAGTGCATCCAGACCGAGTTGAACAAAACTAACTTGCCACCGAATAGACAGGACTGAATTGGGGCAATTGATTCTTTATAAGACTGATCCAGTTGTATATAATTTACTTTAACATTTCCATCTTTAAAATAAAGACAATTGCTGTGCCTGTTTAATTTTGATTTTAACTTGTATGGTCATAAGTTATTTAGAGGAATTAAAACTTTTTTTAGAGAGGATAATTAATGCTTTTAAAATGAAATGTGGTAGATCCATTACAGCAAAATAGCATATTGTTCAGAGTCTAATTGAACAATGCCAGATCATCATTTCTGAGTCATTTTCTCTGTTAACTTCGGTTAAAGACAGTACATCCTATTGTTTAGTAATTCTAGTGTGGAGGAATTATTTGATTTTCCCTAAGAGGGATTGATTTAATTAGGATTACACCAGATGGCTTATTCTCTGCACTGCCAGTGAATCATTTTAGTAATTCCTCCCTCCTTCCTATAACACTGTCTAAACAGGGTTAGTTGCCTGAACACATTCAACCTGCAGGCAAAGATGAGGAGGATTGTGGTGAAGTCTGTTTGTATGATACTGTGTCTAAACTCATCGCCAACTCTACAGGGTTGATTTTGGGAAGTGGACAATCTGAGCACTTTATACTGGTTCAGCTGCTTGCTTCCATTTCCCACTCCCATTCCCATTCCAGGAAAAGGAGTTTGCTTGCAGCTGTATTCAGATTAAACGGGGCTCTGAAATTCGACCCAATTTGCAAACTTGGATTCCAGATCTTTCTCCAAGCTGAACTTAAGCTTCCAGTGGGGCTCCAACCAGACGCCATCTGAGCACCTTTTGGCCTTGGTCCAGCCAGGATTTGCAGAGCTATGCAGGCATGTGGCTGGATTGAGTCAGCACTTTGCTGCTTTTGTTAATGTGTTGTCTCCGGTCCAAGCACATGTTCTGCTAATTCTGTCCAAGCCACCGATTAAACTTGCCAAACCTTGCCCAAGGACATCCTACGACCATGAAACGGGAGGTATTACCCAGCCAGCCTGGAGATGTTTTACAGCAGCCTGTAATGCCAAGTTGCCAGTCAGTATGTTATCAATTTTCAGTCTGATAGCAAGTCAGAGTGACTTGCTCAGACACCCATTCTGAGCTAACTGAGTGAGCATGCTAATAAGAAGGGGGTTAGAGCTCTTTAACAGAAGGATCAGTGTATAGAATGAAAGGCAAAATAGAAGCCATCAAATTACAATCTCGGCATCTAAACATATTTGTATGCGACTCCTTTGTAATTTTAACAAAGGCAATAACCCATTTGAAATAAATGCCTATGCCTCTGTTAGAGAAAGAACCTGCATTTATATACCACCTTTCACAACATCAGGACATCTGAATGTGCTTTATAGACAATGCAGTGTTTTTGAAGTGTATTCACTGTTAGAGTGGAGGAAAAATATTTCATGCAAACTTGTTAAACATTTGTATACTTTTGTTTGGGCAGCATTGTTTTAAGGCCTAAGCGCATGAGGCAATATTTTGAAGTGTAAATATAAAATGTTTTCAATTCCATTCCCATATGATTTTGCATAAAATTAAGGATTCAGTAAGTGTATTGTAAACTAATAGGTGGGATTTACTAACAAGGAAAACAAACATTTTCTAAGGTTCCATTGATTCCCAGAGTCCTCGAGTTACCTTCTTCCTCACAAGAGGAAACACTCTTCCTGTGTCCATTCTATCAAAACATTTCAGAATTTTAAAGACCTCTATTAGGTCACCCCTCAGCCTTCTTTTCTTGAGAAAGAGATCCAGCCCGTCAATTCTTTCCTGATACGTATACCCATGTATTTCTGGTATGATTCTTGTAAACCTTATCTCCATCCTCTTCCTTGCCTGTATATTCTTTTTATGGCCAGATTTTAGGCTCGGCGAGTGGGGGCGGGGCCCGCTCGCCAAGGCGTAAAATGACGCAGGGAGACATCAGGCGTGCGTCCCAACGTCACCGCGCGTCATTTAGATTTCCAGTTCGGTGGGCGCGCAGCCGAGTCGACGGTCAAAGGCCTATTAAGGCCATTTAAAAACTAATTAAACTAATGAACTGAGCTGCCCGTCCAATCTTAAGGTTGGCGGGCAGGTGAAGAGCCCAGGCGTCCTTCGCATTTTTCAAGGAACCTCATCCATGGGCGGGATGAGGCTTCATGAAGTGTTTAAAAATTGAGTAAAAATTTTTATAAAATTTAATTGACATGTCCCAGCCCATGTGACACTGTCACATGAGGGGACATGTTTTAAAATGTTTTATTTTCTTTATTTAGATTTTTAAAACCTAAACTAATCACCTCTGTGCCTCAGGGAGATTTCTGCGCTCTTTATTTGGCCTGCCCATGTAAAATGGCGGTGCGGACCCAATCAGGGGCGCCAATTGGCCTGTGCTTGCCCCCGCCCGCCCCTGCACAATCCCCCTGATAGGGGGGAAGATTCTCCCCTATAAGCTGGTGATCAGGGCTGCACACAGCACTTGAGGTGTGGTCTAGCCAAGGCTTCATTGAGGTAGAATAGCTTACAATGATCAGTGTAATTAAGGAGCCAATATTTTACTTGTTATATTTCTACTGCAGTGGAGGACTTTTGCTCATTTTTAAAAACCTGGGAATGATTATTCACTTATCTAATGCAGACTTTTAATAAGTAATCATTTCTTATATTATCTTTAGAACATGAGGCCTCAATTCTACTAAAGGTGCAATTTCCAGGAAGGGTGCTATGTTTTTTTTTAACCTTTTTGGAGTCTGTAACTAGTACAGAGTGGAATTGGAGTATAGGGCCTATTGTTGGGGCATACTAGAGGGAATATGAAACTGTGTCTAACTTATGTTGTACCTGATCTGGGAGTGCTTGATCTTATCGCCAAGTGCAAAGAGCAAATGTTCAATTTAACCCAGCATTTTCTCTTCTCATCGTTGAGCGTGACATTAAAAAAAAAGCGGAAAGGTTGACTCATTTGGGCCTGTTTTTTCAGATGTCAGCTGTGGCTCTGTGGGTAATGTGTGCTCGTCTTTAAGTCAAAAGGCTGTGGGTTCAAGTCCCATGTCAACAACCCAAGAATATAATCTAGGTTGACTCTCCGGTGCATGAGTGCTACACTGTCAGGAGTTTAGGCTTTTTGAATGAGATGTTAAACCGAGGCTCTGTCTGCCCTCTCGGGGAGACATAAAAGATCCCATTTCGAGGAAGAGCAGGGGATTTGTGGGAGTTTGCTTTACACAAATTGGCTGCTGCATTTCCTATATTACAATAGTGACTACAATTTAAAACAGTCGGCTGCAAATGAAGTGCTTTGGGATATCCAGCAGTCATGAAAGATGCTATATAAATGCAAGTCTTTCTTTCGACCTCTGAAGCAGGTGTGTGTATCAAGAAAACAAAATCCAATTGTTCAGACGAACATGAACAATTTAGATCTCTACGCTCGCTTTAATAACTGTGTAGATACTTTCAGAATGGTGTTGCCTGAAGATACTGAAAATTCAGTAGGATTTACTAATTACTGAAAAGGTAGTAGAATAAATTAATTAAAGGATTATCTCAGGATTTGTCAAACATTTAATAATGAGTTATCATTATTTTAAATGTCACTGTATTAATGAGACAATTTTTCTGTACTTGAACCCTTCAACCTTGCAGTAGCTCTCTGTTTTATTATGCCTATGTACTAAAGCCACTTATCTGTACCTGAACCCTTGAAATACTGACTCCCCTGGAGACTCTAAAGTCTCATTAATATTGCTTGTTAAATGTTTCTTTTCTTGTTTGCACTTGTCAAGATTGTGTTTGGGGTTATTACACAGGCCGCTGCTGTGACCACCTCAGAGAGCTTTAGTCAGAGCTGTCTGATGCCAGAAATCAATAATCTTGTGATTTATGCCCTTTGACACCACTCAGTAAGGGCCATTGTCCACTGAAGGTGAAATGGTAATCAACAGTGAAAATTGTTTTAAATGACACAAGTACTTTTGAGCCAGTCATGTCCAATATCCTTGCCCAAGGGTCTCGATCAGCCCGCGGTTTACAAGCAAGCTTCTCACCTGATTTGCATACCTGACTGTAGAGAAGAAATCCAAAACAATTCATGAATGAATCTGAAACATTATCCTCCAGGGCAAGGCCAGACTTATTATGCTAAAACAATCAATGCTGCAAAGGTAGGTCTTGACAGATGTACACTTTTGTGGTGCAGATCTATTACACTGGAACCTGTCCTTTCAAAAATTGTAATGTAATGTACATGGGAAATCTCACAGAGCCACTGAAAGTTAAGGCCCTGTCATCTACTGTATTACTTTGCTGACTTTACATCACAAATGCCATTCTCTTAGCTTTTGTTCAAATTCCGGCTTACTTAATTTATCTTGATGGATTGAATGGCATTTTCTCAATCCTGCTTTCTTATGTTCTCCTTGTTCTAAAAGAATGAAGACTGTCCCAGCCCTCATTCAAGCTTCCTGATACTTTCTGACCCAAATCTTTTAAAATGGCTGAGCTGCTTTTAAGGTAGTGGGAAACTAGGCATGGTTATACCCATTTGAAGATATTTAATCATAGAACCTTCCAGCACAGAAGGCAGCCTTTCGTCCCAATGTTCCTGTGCCCATTCTTTGAAAAAGCTATCCAATTAGTCTCGCTGCCCTGCTCTTTCTGTAAGGCCCTGCAATTTTCACCCCTTCAAGTATCCAATTCGCTTTTAGAAGTTATTATTGGATCGGCTTCCACTTCCCTTCCAGGCAGCACATTCCAAATCATAACAAATCACTGAGTAAAAATAAAATCTCCTCATCTCACCTCTGCCTCCTTTGCCAATTACATTAAATCTGTGGCCTCTGGTCACCGACCCTTCTGCCACTGGAAACAGTTTCTCCTTATTTACTCTTGCAAAATCCTTTATGATTTTGAATGCCTCTATTTGCATGCAAAATTTCTCTTTAAGTATCATTGGTTAACATTCAACAATAAGATCACTTGAATAAACATGGTTATGGTGGAGTACATGTGTGGACTGTAGCCCATACAGCAGCTGTTATTTTAATTCTAGTACAGGCCCCACCATTAGCAAGAGCATTACATGTCTGTGGATTGCTCATTTCAGTGCCCCAGAGTCGGAACATGCTGAACCAGGATAATTTGACACATTCCATTAAGCTGGGAAGCTCTTCAAAACTGACACTCAGCCCCGTATTTGGATTTACCAAACACAATTCATTTTGGTCAGGTGATTTCCACCAATAGCTCGATCCAATCTGAGAACACACTGTCAGTTCATTAAAAACACAAACTACCGCTGCGGAATTAACATCGGGGATATCGCAGTCTGCATTGGTTCTTGCTGCATACAGACAGTAACGCTCATCTTGTCAAAATAAAAACAGAAAATGCTGGAAAAACTCAACAGATCTGGCAGCATCTGTGGAGAGAGAAACAGAGTTAGTGCTTCAAGTCCATTTGACACTTCTTCAGAACTAAAGAGTAGAAATATGATGGATTTTACACTGTTTAAGAGGGGATGGAGCAAAATTGAAGGTCAGGGAAGGTGGAAGTTCAGGAGAGATTGACAAAGATGTCATGGGCACAGGACAAATGGAGTGTCAATGGTAGTGTTAAAGAAGGTGCTGATAGTGGCATAAAGGGAAGATAGCAGAATGTGTTAATAGCAGAACAAAGGTCAGTTCTCTGTGAAAGCAAAACATAAAAACAAGTGACAGGTGGCCCTGTTTGAGGAAAAATGATTAAATAAATAAAAATAATTGTATTACAAGGGGTTACAGATGGAAGAGAGAATTCGTGGTCTGAAGTTGTTGAACTCAATGCTAAGTCCGGAAGGTTGTAAAGTGCCTAATCGGAAGATGAGGTGCTGTTCCTCCAGTTTGCATTGGGCTTCACTGGAACATTGCAGCAGGCCAAGGATGGGCATGTGGGCATGAGAGCAGGATGGGGTGTTGAAATGGCAAGCGACAGGGAGGTCTGGGTCATGCTTGCGGACTGAGCAAAGGTGTTCCACAAAGCGGTCACCCAGTCTGCGTTTAGACTCCCCAATCTTATCTTGTTGAGCCTCAATAGGAATTTTAGAAACATAGAAACATAGAAACTAGAAGCAAGAGTAGGCCATTCAGCCCTTCAAGCCTGCTCCACCATTCATCATGATCATGGCTGATCATCCAACTCAATAGCCCGCTCCCGCTTTCTCCCCATATCCTTTGATCCCTTTCGCCCCAAGAGCTACATCTAACTCCTTCTTGAAAGCATACAATGTTTTGGCCTCAACTACTTTCTGTGGTAATGAATTCTACAGGCTCAGCACTCTCTAGGTGAAGAAATCTCTCCTTATCTCAGTCCTAAATAGTCTACCCCATATCCTCAGACTGTGATCCCTGGTTCTGGACTCCCCCTCCATCGAGAATATCCTTCCTGCATCTACCCTGTCTAGTCCTCTTAGAATATTTCCGGAAAAAGGCCCGTTTATTCCTACTCTTTGTTTCCTGTCTGTCAACCAGTTTTCTATCCATCTCAATACACTACCCCCAATCCCATGCGCTTTAATTTTACATGCTAATCTCTTATGCGGGACTTTATCGAATGCCTTCTGAAAGTCCAAATAAACCACATCCACTGGCTCCCCCCTCATCAACTCTACCAGCTACATCCTCGAAAAATTCCAGTAGATTTGTCAAGCATGATTTCCCTTTCACAAATCCATGCTGATTCTATCCGATTCTGCCACTGTTTTCCATGTGCTCAGCTATTAAATCTTTTATATTGGATTCTAGAATTTTCCCCACTACCGACGTCAGGCTGACTGGTCTATAATTCCGTGTTTTCTCTCTACCTCCCTTTTTAAATAGTGGGGTTACATTAGCTACCCTCCAATCTGTAGGAACTGTTCCAGGGTCTATAGAATCTCGGAAGATGACCACCAATGCATCCACTATTTCTTGGGCCACTTCCTTAAGTACTCTGGCACATAGATTATCAGGCCTTGGGGATTTATCGGCCTTCAATCCCATCAATTTCCCCAACACCATTTCCATACTAATACTGATTTCTTTCCGTTCCTTCCTCTCACTAAACTCTGCGTTCCCCAACCATCAAGGTCGAGTTAGAAACCTGGCAAAAAACAGATCTAAAGAGCTAATAGAATCCCCATAAACTGGCAACACAAAAACAGTTCCGCTTATAGGCCTTATAACATGCAAAAAGCAGACTGAAAATGCCTTCAGCATTTGGCTTCTAGCCTGTCCCTGAACCACTTGGCCTCCCTGCCTCTCTCCCCATCTTTGAGATGCCCCTCACAACCTACCCCACTGAACAAGCTTTTGGTCAGCTGTCTTCATATCTCCAAATGTGGCTCAGTTTCAAATTTTGACCGATAATGCCCCTTGGGACGTTTTATCGTACTAAAGCTGCTATATAAATGCCAGTTGTTGTTGTTTTTGAAAGTGCAATGGGGCATTGAGTTGTCAGAACTGAACCTTCACATGCACTTAACGTTCCCTTAGCATTTTGCTGCAGGTGAAATCCAAAATGCACAAGGCCACAGTTTTCTGCAAGGGCGTATTTAGAAATTTGTGAAGGAGGAGGTGAGTCGAGAAAGCTTGATGCTTATTTTCAAGGAGATCTGGGGTTATGCCCTCCCAGAAATGTTTGATTTCTAACTGTTTACCTGGTGCATTTCAGGCCTTCGTGGAGCCTGCTGAATTCTGCCATTCAACTAAATATAGGGCAGGATTTTACCTTCTGCCAAGGTAACCACTAGACCCCCCACCCCCACCCCACTCCATGAAAAAGTTGGTGGCTAGTCCGCACCCGCTCCTGCAGGTTGCCCCACAGCTAGTTAACACTCAAAGGGGCATTAATTGGCTCAGGACGGGGCTTCCGCCCCCATCTGGGGAGGTGGTCCCACCTCTGAGAGCTGCCAGCCAATCGAATGTTCGACATTTCCCTGGTCCAAGCACCATTGGGATCTGTGGCCACAGCTGGGACTGCACCCAGTCCCTGATGGAGATCGTCACTGGAGCTGGATGGGGAGCTAAGTTGGGGGGGAGTTCTGGCAGGGCTAGGCTAGAAGGCTCTGGTGAAAGGGGTGAGGTGTGTGGGGACTGGGGGGCCCTGGCAGGAGGGAAACCATGCGGGGCCAGACCTTGGTGCAGGTCTTCAGGGGGCCCAGGTAAGCAGTAAAGCAGGAACCTCTCCCCTTTCCAACCAATAGCCCGAGTAATGGGACCTAGCAGGTTTCAAACTTGGCTCTAACCTCCCCCCATCAGGGGAAACATTGTGGTGGAGCAGGAGGAGGACCTTAAATGGCCTTTAATTGGCCCAAGGGTGGGTGAGCCACCCAACGTCTCTCCAATCATGCAAAAAATTCCGGTGGGCTCAGGGCAGGTGGGTAAGGACCGAGAATGACCCCCATGACACTATGCCCAATTTTACACATCCCTGCCAACACTCATTGCTCCACACCTCCCAAGGGGAGTGTAAAATTCTGCCCATATCTTCCCCTGGAAAGAGTTGAAATATTTTAAGTATCGGAAAAAGAAAATCAGCCATAGGGATTTCAATATAACTTTACAAGGTCATTCCTTTTATTGCAAATCTCACCCGCGTGATGTTGACACCTAAAACTGCTTAAAACACAACGATCTTACCCGGCAGTGCCTTCTACATTCACAAGATGAAAAAAAACGACTGAGGGTGGATTCGTCCCAGATTTGCACAAAGTGCGGTAGCGGGTGGGAAAAAGGAAGTTTTATCCGCCGGCCGCAATGGGGGCTTTTTGTGCCGGATGGTCCCATTCACATTCCCGGCGTGTCCCGCCTCATTGTGTCTGCATTCACGGGAAACACGTCGGATCGCGGACGGGCGGGCTCAGATTTGCCTGCTACGCTGTGACCTCAGCACTTCCTCACTCCGGGCGCCATATTTAAAGTGCACCAGAGCGCAGCCTACTCCATACCATCAGACCGGGACTGCTCCAGGCAACGGACAGCCCCGAAAGCAAAGAAGATGGCAGCCCCCAAATTTAATGACGCTTCTCTGGGGCACCTGCTAGACATAGAGGAAAGCCGCTGTGATGTCCTCTACCCCCGTTCAGGCCGCAGGGTGTCCACCAGGGTCACCAACCCGATATAAGAGGCAGTGATAGCAGCGGTCGGCACCAACAGAGCACAGAGGGGGTCAGCTATCCAGTGCAGGAAGATAATAAATGCTCTCATCTGTTCCACCAGGGTAAGTCAATAACATCATCACTCTCAACTCACACAGTCACAAACCCATCACACATCCACAGGGATCTCACACCTCAAGGGACAACACCAATAACTCTCACGCACACCCTCACATCTCCGTCAGGCTCATACCCTCTGGAGCTCACATCCTCATCCCGTCCATGGCTCCACTCTCCATACAAACATTCCACGCTGTGCCATGTGTCCTATTCACACTCTCCATTTGTTTTCATGCAGGAGAAGCCTGCTCACAACACCTGGGGTCGAGTAGCCCATATTAGGCCCCTCACTCACTTTGAGGAGCGTGCCATCGCACTGACTGGTGAGGACATGGACTATCCCTGCGGCAATGGTGAGGTCGGTGGCGAACACCTACATGAGGATCCTGCACCCCAACTTCCCTCTCTCAACGCAACTGTGAGTGCTGTCTCTCCTGCTTTTGATTCTGCTGCCATGCTCTAATTATCTCTACTTGGCTCTGCCAAGCGGCCAACACCCACAGCCAGACAGTTCCTGAGCTCCATCCAGGTCCTCAGCTCCATCCAAGAGGATACCTCCTCCATTGAAGAGCTGGAACTAAGCAGCCTGGAAGACCCATTGCGCTTCCTCCCTCCAAACTCTTTCCCTTACACCTTCCTTCATCTTAAACCAACCACCCCAAATGTTGCATTCTCCCCCATTACACCCTCCCCCCCATACTCAGTCCTCAGCCCTCCGAACCTCACCCCTGACGCTTTCATTCACCCTCCAACCTCACTCCCCCGACATCTTCGTTTCCCCCCCCCGCCAACCTCACCCCCACCCCATGACACTTCTGTCCTCTCACTCCCAACCTCACTCCCCTCACATTCCCTTCCCCCCCCCCCCCCCCCCCGCTACCCTGGTACACCTTCCTCTCCCACTCGCAGCTGGACCTTCCTCTCCCCACCCCCACCCTCCCCCTCGCCAATCATCCCATGACCAAGACCATGATGTTTTGAAGCAAACCTGAGATATCAGCAGAGACCTCCCGCCTCCTAAGTGCTGCTTCATGGTGGAGCCATGTCCATGAGGATCCACCCAGCAAGCGATGCACGTGCTTTTCCAGGGTCCTGTAGCTGTACGGCTACAGCATCTTCTGCTCCTTCTGCTCCTCAGACGTCTGCAGTGTGAGCAAGGCTCTAACGGGAAGTCCTGACGTCTGCCATTCTTCCCATTAGCGGGATGCAACGCGGGCTCACGCCTGCCTCCAGCGGGATTGGCGTTCCTCAATGGCGGACACCATCAGATAATCCTGCTGTGCTTTCACCCGACGTGAGATCAATTTTTGGTCTTCTCGCCATATTGCGTTCCCCCACCCCACCCCCACCCCCACCCGCCATGAAGCTACCGCCAATGGGGCCGAAAAATGCCGGTGGGAATATTGCACCCGTCCCTATTTTGAACTCCACTGAAGCCCAAAGGCAACTGAGGTATTTACCTGTGCTGAGGGAATACCATTTAAGTTATTTCAAATCATTTCCAATAGGTTCAGAAGGATGACCTTGAGTCATTATCACCAAAATAAGACTTTAGAATATTAATCCGTCTTTTCCTCTTTGAAATGCTGATCAACCTGGTTTTAAAATGTTAAAACACACTTATCCAGAAAGAATACTGACAGTAGATGAATGCTTAATATTTATGGCATTCCATTCATCCCTATTATTATGAAGACATTTACTTATTTAAAATAAACAGCACAATGCCTCAGTTAAAATAGCAGACAGTGTAATGCTATACTAACGTATTAAATGTTTATCTGCCCCTATTGCCATTTTGACCCTGTCTAAAAGGTTTATTTTCTTGTACTGGAAATAAACAGTGTTGCACATTGCAGTCATTAAAAAAATAAGTGACTTGCAGGAACTGCCAAAGGGAGTTGAATTTTGCATTCCTAACTAGGGCTGATTGCCTTTGACTCCAGGTTGGAATTTGCAATCTTATACTCTTATTGATTATTAATGTCACTTATCACATTTCCCTATTGATGTCACCATTCCAATACAGATGGTGTAAGGCTCCCTGCATGGTAACAAAAGGACCTCCACTGCAAGCTCATAAACAGACTGAAAACAGCTTTCAAAGTTACCAAACAACATTGAATACTGGACTCACAGACCAATGGGCCACATCACATAACACAATTGCATTGAGTGCAATGAGCCAGTTTACACATTAGTGGTATTTATGGGGTTAGAAAGCAGGTTTATCATCAAAGTAGCCCAGTTTGTTTTTGATGCAGAAGGCCCCAGAATATAGACAGTGGGCGAGAGGGGTCGGGGGGTTGGGGGTGGGGTATGGGTGTTGGGGGTGGGGTATGGGGGTTGGGGGTTGCTGCGATATTCTTCTCTGGCTCCTCAGTGGAACTCCAGCAGATGCAGGAGCAATTCAGACAGTAAAAAGCTGTTCCATCAGCTTCATGCTGTCTCTACTTGCAGAATTCCCCACTGCTATTGAATACATCCATCAAAATGTGGGGTGCTAGTATTAAAATAATGCCTTAAAAGATGGAACATTAGCCATTCAGCCCCTTTAGCATGTTGCACCATTTAATTAGACCATTGCTGGTCTGTACCGTGATCCATTTACCCTTCTTCCCCAGTCCAGAATAATTCCGATTGCCCCATCATCCACAGTCTTTTGGGGGACAGAATTTCAGATTTCCACTTGCCTTTGCTTCCTGATTGCATTCCTGAATGGTGTATCTCAAATTTGTGCCTCCTTGTTCTAGATTTCCCCACCAGAGGAAATATTTAATCATTTCAAACACCTCTATAGTTCAGCCCCCACCCCAGCTACCCGCCCCCCCAACCCACCCCAAACTCCCCCGCCCCGCCCAACCAAACTTCTAAACTCAAGGGAATCCAAGTCATGTTTACGCAACCTGTCCTCATGATGTAACCCTTTGAGCTCTGGTATAGTGCTGCTGAGCTTGTGCCATAAGATGAATATATCTTTCCTGATAGGTGATGCCCCAAACCAAACACAGGTATATTCTGATTCTATACAACGAATTCCCTTGAAATAAAGACCAATATTCCAGTAAGATAAAATTCTGATGAAGAGTCATACGGACTCTAAACATTAACTCTGTCTTCCTCTCTACAGATGCTGTCAGACCTGCTGAGTTTTTCCAGCTACTTTTGTTTTTGTTTCCAATGTTCCAGTAGCCTATTACTGATTTATCCACCTGGATATTTCAATCGCTTTGCTCTGCCACAGCTTTTAGTCTCGCTCCATTATGAGTGTCATCTGATTCGTGTTTCGTGGATCCAAAATCCGTGAATTTGCACTTCCACATATTAGATACCATCTACCACAGTTTTGCCCACTCACTCAGGGCCCGATTTTCGCTCCGGGAAGATTCCCGGCTCCTGACTCCGCAAACCCGACTCTGGAGAAGGTGCCCCGCATCTTCAGATTTTCATTCTGGGAGGATGGGTGCCAACAAGAGTCGGGCCCACACATCCCGGGAAGAGTCTGAAGACATCCACAGGGGTTGCCAGGTGCTGGGGCAGGCTGAGTAAAAGGCCTGCCTGGCTGCTTTGGGACTTTGTCCCAGTCACAGTAAAAACAACAAAAAAAAAGCAGCCCTCTAGCCCTCACTCCTCACCTCTTCCTAACCATCCATTCACTCCTCATGCCCCATCCATGCCAACCTATGCCCCCAATTATCCTTTCATACCCTCCATGCCAACCTATGCCCCACCTCATGCCCCATGACCCCTCTTCCCTCCATGCCAACTCATGATCATCCACTCATCCTAATGGTGCTTTATAGCCACCCTTTGCACTTACACCCTCCATGCCAACTAACCCAGAGTCTACCATGGGTGGATCTCTGGAGCCCTGGTGAGATTAAATAAAGTTTGAAGTGTCTATTGCAGGCTTCACTGTATTAAAAAAAACACTCATTGATAGCAATTAAAGTCTTTAAAGTAATTAATCCCTATAAAAAACAAACATTATCTTCAAGTATTTAATCCCTCATGAAAACATACATTTGTATTCATAGCCCTACATCAAAGACAGCTAATCTCTTTATAACTACTTGGAGCTGTCAATCAAACCATGAATTTACTCCCCTGCCCACCCCACTGTGATAATGATAGGCTGTGGAGGCAGTCAAGCAGCACTACTCTTTATGTCAACAAACAGTGAAATAGCAAGCACCGATATTTTTCAACTGCAGGCTGGATCTTTCTTTTACAAAAAATTTAAAGGGCTTGAGATTGAAATGACTTGACAGTTTGACAGTTTCCACAGAGCTTATCCACTTTTTATGCACATTCATGTCTATTCTTATCAATCCCAAAGCGGTAGCTGACCTCTCCCAAAGGGCACCTTACCTCTCCAAAAGGGGCACCTCACTTCACCAAAAGAGGTACCTTACCTCTCCAAAAGGGTAACTTGACCCCTCCAAATAACTTCGGCAGTTTTAGATCTTTTCCTTAAATGTCTAAAACCCACGAGTCGTGTTTTGGACATCCCAGTAACAAAAATTGAATCTGTTTGTAGGCAGATGCACTTTTACACGTGCAGCTGCCTCTGTGAACCACAGATGTACAAAGTACAACCTGCCCCCATTCCAGAATTGGGGCTCTGACACCATTTTGGCTAAGGCACTGAGCCTTTGCATCTCTGCAAAAATCCAGGCCTCAATCTCCCTATGTCCCATTGTAACTTTCTACTCACCTTTACAGAATTTATTGTGCCTCCTAACATCTGCAAACTTGAACACACTGCCCTAACTTCCTTGATCCAAATCTTTGATTCATAAGATGAAAAGCTGAGGCTTCAGATTACTGGGGAAGATGACTTGTCACATCCCACCAATTAAAGTACAGTTCCTATCTCTACTCTATCTTCTATTGACCAACCAATTACTAACCCTGGTCATTAGATCATCTCTAACATTTTGCAAATGTTTGCTAATAATTTCTTGTGTGGAACATTTTCAAATGCTCTCTGGAAGTCTAAATGGACAATATTCATAGACTTTCCACCATATTAATGGTCTCTTTAAAAAAATTAACTGAATTAGTCAGATATAACCCAACCTTCACAAATCCAAAAAACAAAATAATGTAGATGCTGATGATCTGAAATGTCAATAGAAATGCTGGAAATACTCAACAGGTTAGACAGTATTTGTGGGGAGGGAAACAGAGTTAAAGGGCTGAATTTTCCCAGGCCCGTCAAACTGGATTTGGAGGTGGGAGCGTGAGAAAATTTGGAAAGATACATGCTGGGTCTACACCCTGACCCGATCCTACCTCCGAGCATTTTTCCCAGAGGCAGAGTAGAAGGCTCGGCTGCAGTCCGCCCAACTCCGGCGGGAATTAATGATCGATCGAGGTGCTCCACTCATCATCAATTGTCCAGGCCCCAAAAGGCTTTCCTGATGGCACATGGGGCCCCGCTGTGTCAGGAGCCTGAAATTGGATCGGAGGCGGCTTCACAGTGGAAGGTCTGAGCTGCAATTCACTTCGGGATTTAAGTTTATTTGCTGGCAATAATTAACAAAGCGGATCTACCCCAGGCAGCAGGCCTGCCCTTGCAGCCACTTCACGGAGACTGACGTCTCCGCTAATGCTTGCAGTGCTGCTGCAATGGCAACCCCTTCCCTCCCGCCGAAGGTGCCTCCATGGTGCCCCTGCTGCTCCTGCTGATGGCCAGGCAGGCAGAGGTGGCCAACGGCCGTACCCACTGAATGGGCCTCACAATACTGGAACCCAGCCACTGCCTTTAATTGGACGGGGCTCCTGGTGATGGCTCCTTCTTAATTGGCTGCCTCCAGGAAGGTTGCAGCTATCACCCTAGGCCACATCTGGGTTCCCGACTTGGATTGCATTCTGACATCGGGTTTGCCACTGTTGTAGGGTGGCCAATTTGTACTATTAGTGATAGAGTTGATCTGCGGACACTTCTTGGGTGGAAACATTAAGTTTATTTGCAATGTACTCAGCAGCAATGGCATGTGAGCTTTCAACTCCAACTCCATCTCTACACTGACTGCTGAGGTAGCCCCACCCTACGCTCCCATTGGTTAGTACAGATCATGTGATCTTCCCTAACAAGCATTATTCTCAAAGGTACGTTACACACTGAATAAAACCACGATTGCTACAGCCACCCACCCAGGGAGATTCAGCCCAACATTTCAGGTCAGTGATCTTTCAGCAGGAAGCCACGCTGACTCCAGTCAGCTCATACTCGCTCAGCTGCTCAGTCGCTCTGTCCCTGATAATAGATTCCAGTAACTTCCCCGCAACTGTCATTAATCTGACAGGTCTGTGATTTTCTGGTTTCTCCCTCACTCCTGTATTAATCAACAGAGTGACATTTGCAATTTTGCAAACCACATACATAATTCCCAAATCCAGGAAGCTTTAGAAACACATCTGCAATTTTCTTACCTTTTTTTTCAACACCCCGAGGTGCAAACAATCAGATCCTGGAGATTTGTCTATTTTGAGTCCATCTTTTTCCCTATTTCCAAAAAATACCACGTTAAATCTAATAGTTTCATTTGTCTTATTTTTAGGTTTTCCTGTACCACTGGTATCTTTACTGTGAAAATAGAAATTTGCTTTACTTAAATTTAAAATCTTGGGTTGTGACTCTTGCTTCCCCTCTCGGATATCAAATTCTGTCATATTAAGGTCTGCATTTGCAAGAGCTTACTTTACAGTCAGATTGTAAACTAAACCTGGTTCTTACAATCACTAAATCTAGTATGGCCCGACCCTTTGTCATTCTCATTGTTCCAGAAAATTAAGCTGAATGCATTCCAATTGTCTTTTCTCCTGGAGCTTTTTCCAGTCTATGTGAAAATGACTGTCTCCCATTAAAATCATGTTGATTCTGCTATAGGTCTCACTGATCTCGATCTGTATCTATGGTTCCTCCACATCGCTACTGTCATGTCTACAGACAACCCCCACCAGAGTCTTGCATCCTTTACTGTTCCTTAGTTTTGTACATCCTGAATTTCATTCTTTCCACCCCTGCAATTGTGTCTTTTATCAATATTGCTGTTCCCCTTCCTTTTGGAATTTCCCTGTCCTTTCTAAAGATTCTACAGGCTGAAATATTTTGCTTTAGTTTGTAGCCAAGACTCTGTACTGGTGAGATCATATCCTTTAAGCTGACTTTGTGACTCTTGCTCTTTTGTTTCACCTCTTATGCTATGTCCTTTCATGTACATAACTCTTATTTGGGTACAGTCCCCACTCTGCTCCTATCACCTGATCATATATTTCCTACACTTGTTGAACTATCAGCCTTTTGGTTGCTGATGCACTTTACATCATTATACAGGAAATATATGGGTTTATTTTTCATTATTCCTACTTTATTTTTAACATCCACTCACCATTTCTGTTTGCTGCATATTTATGTTATCTTAATCTCCGTTTGTACTCTGACTTTTGCTGTTATCCTCTCTTTCTCTTCTAGTTAGATTATTATTTTTCTAATCCAAACCCTAGCAAGCCCACTCCCTTTATTGGTTAAAAGTCCTTCCTACAATCATAAATATCCTTTCCATTAAGACCTTGGGCCCAGTTCAGTTTGGGTGCAGTCTGCCAAGCTGTACAACTCCTTACTGTCCAAGAAGTGGCTTATGAAATTGAACCCCTCCTTAAGACACATTTATTTTATGGATCTTTAACCCTATGACAATTAACATGTGGCTTGTGCGTTATTTTTAAGATCATCACATCTGAAGTCCTGCTTTTAATTCAAAGCCTCACTCCTGAGATTCCTATAGCAGGACCTCTTCCCTATTTTTGTTCCCTATAATTGTTGGTTCCTGCTGGTTCTTACCCTACTCTTTCCAAGTTCATTTTCCAGCCAATTCAGGATATTCTTGTGTAGTAATTAAATTTGTTGTCTCTCCCTCTTGTCAATCAACCACCATGTGACATGGGTTTCAGAGGCTTCGACCAATAAGCTTCCTGCATGGACTATGCTTTGGGGCGTGGCTTCCCGACAGTGAGTTGGCAACACACGTGTAAGCATCTCTACATCTGTCCTAAATAAAAATTAAGCCTTTTTGTTCCAAACCTGCTTCTCCCTCAAGCTATTATACCTTATCTTAGCACTGGGTCGGTAATACATCATCTTGGCCTACCGAACATGACTGCAATGGATGCCCGAATTATTAAATCCCGTATAGCTACGATCTATCTATTCTGCTGTTTCCCCCCTCCCCAGCTCCACAGCCGTTTCGACTGCCTCCTGTTCCACAGGGCATTGTTTAGCATTCTGACCATTCTCCTCACAGTCTTTTTCTTTACCCCCATAGGTAGCTCGGGCATTGTATCTGTTGGACAGGATCAGTTTTTCCAATGTCTCCTTCCATGTCTCCACTAGGTTCCCCTATGCTGTTGACTCTCAGTCACACACTCCTTTTCCTGTGCCTGCATCTCTGTGTGGTGTGATTGTACTCTGGAGTAAACTGTGCAGATACTTTTCCCCATCCCTCACACGTTAGAGTATAACTAACTTGTGTTCTGGTCCAAAAAAATTAAGTGACTTGAAACCTAAATGTTTCCTACAGGTGTGGCCACTGGGAGAGTCTCACTGACTACAAATTCTGATGCAGTTTGGACACACTACCCGTTTTGCCTTTATCTTTTCTATATCTACTTATTTATTTTTCAACAGTTATTTATTGGCCACTAGTGCTGATTTGCCCTTAAATGTAAATTATCAGATGGATTTAATTTTGTTTCCATTAATTACTTCTATTTTTAGTTTAATATTATTAAGCCTATTGCATCTACTTACTTAAAGCTGATAGTTTTATTTTTTCTCCTTGCTTCTTATTTATTTTTTGTTATGTAGTTCTTTATCTCCTGTATAAGACAATGACCTGGCCTCCACAGCCTTCTGTGGCAATGAATACCGTAGATTCACCACTCTCTGGCTAAAGAAGTTTCTCCTCATCTCTGTTCTAAAAAGTCTTCCCTTTACTCTGAGGCTGTGCCCTTGGGTCCTAGTCTCTCCTACTAATGGAAACATCTTCCCCACGTCCACTCTATCCAGTCCTTTCAGTATTCTGTAAGTTTCAATCAGATCCCCCCTCATCCCTCTAAACTCCATCGAGTATAAACCCAGAGTCCTCAAACGTTCCTCATACATTAAGCCTCTCATTCCTGGGATCGTTCTCGTGAACCTCCTCTCGACCCTCTCCAGGGCCAGCACATCCTTCCTGAGATACGGGGCCCAAAATTGCTCACAATATTCTAAATGTGGTCTGGCCAGAGCCTTATAAAGCCTCAGCAGCACATCCCTGCTTTTATATTCTAGTCCTCTCTAAAATAAATGGCAACATTGCATTTGCCTTCCTAACTACCGACTCAACCTGCAAGTTAACCTTAAGAGAATCCTGGACTAGGACTCCCAAGTCCCTTTGCACTCCAGATTTCTGAATTCTCTCCCCATTTAGAAAATAGTCTATGCCTCTATTCTTCCTACCAAAGTGCATGACCTCACACTTCCCCACGTTGTATTCCATCTGCCACTTCTTTGCCCATTCTCCTAACCTGTCTACATCCTCCTGCAGCCTCCCTGCCTCCTCAATACTACCTGTTCCTCCGCCTATCTTTGTATCATCTGCAAACTTAGCCAGAATACCCTCAGTTCCTTCATCTAGATCTAGTATAGACCATTTGGCCTATTAGGTGCTCTTCAATTAGTCCCACTCCCTTGCTCTTTCCCTGAATTTTTTTTTCCCTTCAAGTCTTTATATATTTACACAGTTAGATAATAAAGTCTGAATAAATAATCAAGCTTCTGTTTCTCAGGCTCCTTTTCCTGCATTAGCTATGATGACTCTTATTAGATTCTTCACTCTGTTTCAATGTTGTCGTCATTCTGACACCCTCTTACACTCTTGTTAAATCTTCTACCGGAGCTTTTCCGGTGATGCTCCACCTTGGGATAATTTCATAAAAGTAGTTCCTGTCATCAGCACTATATTAACACTAGTTGTTAGGGATGCCAATACATTTCCTGGGCTTGTAGTGTTGCTATGGAGCATTTAAATCTGACACTCCAAGGGGGTATTACCATTCACAGAGCAATTGATTATGCACCTCCTGCCCAGGAAATTCAAAGCATTTTCCAAAGAAGCTGCTTTCAGGTAAATGAAAAGTGTTTTTTTTAACAGAAGCCATCTTAAAACACAGCCAACAATGAGAGAAATAGCAAAATTCAATCAATTCTGATAAGCTCCAAACCTGCATTCTAACTGGTTGGTTGACACAGATAATCTCCACTCCCAACTATAAGAGTTGAGTTTTCCTGCAAAACACTAACAAGCTGACACACATGCGGTGAAAAGCTAATGTCGGCTTAAAATGCTGGCGTTTTTGGTAAACTAGTTTGAATAAATTCAAGAAAATGTAGACGCAATGACAAGCTACAGTTCTGAGAGGTCCCACTATATGGCTAAATGTGTCCTCCAGTACTGGCGTCACTTTCACCTGCCAGATAATGAAAATACCTAGCAGGAATGCTTGGGAACCCAATCTCTGTGACATGATATGGCATGAAATCACTGGCTCTGTTTTATAAGTGATATTCATTTCTCAGCGCTGTGCATTTTATGATGTTCTGAATAACCAGGTTGCCGTGGTGACCTTTAGGAGGAGCTCAACGCAATGGCACTAATTTTTCTCTTTGCCATCTTGCAGAGCATTACTTCACTGTTAAGAGATTCCCAGTGAATCTTAGTGTAAAAAATATTTGTTACCTAACCACTTTGTGCCAGCTCCTTTATTTCCAATGAGTTTTAGTTGTCCTTCTGTCATTTGCAGCCACAGTGGGATTGCACATTTTCATCTTGCCAAGCAACCTTTCTCATCTCGGAGCACAGCAGGAGATTTGTACAACCAGGTCCCACAGTGTAAGTCCATGCTGAAATAAAGATTATTGCTATGTTGCAAAGCCAGGCTATTGTTGAATGCCTGCAGGCTTGTTGATTTGCTGTTAAATTCTCATTGTTCCCCCAGGTCTACATTCCACTCATGTTGCAAGTTTTTTTCTCACTGACTGGAGCTTTTTTAAACTGCCATGATTGCTGACTTCATCTGTTAAAATGTCAATTTTGCATCGACCATTCAGTTCTCCAGCTACCTGGTATGCTGAGTACCTTGGACCACGTAGTTTTAATTACTAATTCCTAATGCGTTTTATACACTTACGTCTTACGGCTTCTCAGAGCGGGGATTGGGGGTGGGGAGAAAAACTTTGCAAGCTGCAAAGCTCATTTTTAATTTCGAGTGCATGATGACTCGAAAGACAGTAGTGCTTGAGAGAAATCAGGTTTTGTTTAGAAAGTGTAAGACTAGCACATGCTGCAAATCCATTTGATTAAGAATCAAATGGTTTGTGTCATTTTTGACAAAGGTCATGATAACACATCAACGTCAAATAGAAGATTACTTTGATTGTAATGAACACATTTAAATTTCTCCGTCACCTGCAAAGTGCTAAGAGGATGTTTTATCTAACATAGAAATCATTCTACTGTTTCTCTGTGTGATATGTCATTTCCTTATAATGCAGATATTTCAGTGTGTGATGCATGCATTTCATTACATATTGTGTGTGCTTTCACTGTATGATGCATGTGGCTTTGCTCTTCGAATTGTAGGAGTCCCAAACAGATCCTCACGTCGCGCTTAGTTGCCAGTCTGTACCTAGTCCTTACGGATGTATTAGAATGAGTTAAAAAGAGTCATGAAACATTTTTGCTCAAGTCAGTAATTTAGAAAGGTATGATTTTTGAAAATAGCACATGGGGGAGAAGCTCCAACTGCTTTGTGATGGAATCCCTCCAGGCTTTGCACACCACTGCAATGTTTCCCCCCCCCCCACAACCTGCAGAAATTTCGGTGACTCCCAGACTGAAAATAAGTCACGGTTGGAAAAACTCTGCAGTAACATTAAAGTCAGAAAGAGCTTGGCACAATCGTAACTCTTTTGAAAATTGGCCACACTGTGATGTCATTAAAATAGACCTTTCTCTGTTGGGGGGGAGGTGGGTGGTGAGGGGGAAATATTTGCAGGTTGACAGACGGCTCTTGCTAGTGGAAATAATTTTATTTCTGCCACAGCTATTGTCTAAACTTGGTGGCTAGCCACAAATTAAAATATGTAAATGACACCATGACAAGCTATTTCACCTTGCTCAAAACAATAGAGCCAGAGGTCATAGTCTCCAATGGAAGAAGAGTAAATTTAAAACTAATCTGTGGAAACATTATTTCAATGAGCGAGTGGCCAATCTATGGATCAGGCTGCCTAGGGAGATGGTGGAAGCAGTTAGTATTGATTAATTCAAATGCAAGTTAGATAATTTTTCAGAAAGTAACATTTTAAGATAGAGTATTTGAATAGTTTTGAATACTTTGAGATGTGACATGCTTGGGAGGAGCAGGTTATTTTGGACTCATCTCATGCCTGGGCCTGTTGTAGGCTAATTGACCAGGATTTTAGTGGGCTGCTGTGGCCCTGTCCACAGGCCAGGAAGTCAGGGAAACCCTGCCCTGGCCTTTTCCTTGAGCCCTGACCAGACTTAAACTTCACCAGACAACTAAATGCCTGACATCAGGGCTCCCCTCTCTTTGGGAGATGAGATCCCACCCAAAGAGCTTTTGCCAATCAGAGGGTTGGCAGCTCTTCAGTCCCAGAAGCACCACTGGGAGAAGTGGCCCTTGCTGAGACAACACCCGGCCCAAAGAAGCCGCATGGAACCAATGTAAGCAGGGTCAGGCTCGCAGAGAGCCTGTAGGCCCCAAAGGTCGGAGCGCAAGAAAGGTTGGCAAGGGTGGGAGGGTATTCCTGAGGGGGAAGCCCTTGCCTCCAGGAGGCTCTCCGTGGCCACAGGGTGCCTGATCAAGAGAGACCCCTTCCCTGAGCTCGCCGGAAGGTAACCAGGATATACCTGGCAGTCTCCCCACATGGTGGAGTGCATATCCACCACTGGTAAAATGCCAGTGGCAGTGGGAATAGGCGCATAGTGGCCCATAATTGGTCACTAAGGGCCTCAATTAGCCTCTAGGTGGGATGGCCATCCACCACCTTCCCTGTCACTGCTAAAATGCTAGAGCTGGCAGGAATGCATCAGACGTGCTACCCCTCCTCCCCTCCCACCCCATTTACTGCCAAACCACCTACCAATTCGCCCTGTAAAATCCCAGCCATTATTTGCCATGATTGGTCAATAACTTTATCATCTTCTATCATGCGAGTATCAGGATGGTAGAAGGTGGACTAGATGGGAGTTGGTCTTTCTTCACCCAGCAATTCCTGTGTTTCTAGATCTTCCGCTGGAGGGATTGAAGTTTCTTAAGTGCTAAATTGGGCAGGAAAGGATCAAAAAGACCTATAGAGAAAAGTGTTCTAAAAAATCTAAGTTGACAACACTCCTAATCCTTATTGTCTTATTTCCTGGTGACTTGTTCACTGAAGGCGAAATTGGAGCTATGGCCAATGAAATAAATCATGGGCAGAAGGCTAGCTTGACTTCTCCTGGTGAGTTTTTAAACTACTGGGAGGGCTGTTGACTACAGATGAACTGTTCTCCTGCCATTGGTGGATTCAGTTGTCCAGGGTGCGACCACTGGAATTCCCGTATTATCAGAGACCCACATTTTTTGGGTCTTGCAGGCCCTGCTATTGAATACTCAAAACCATTGCCAATGTTCTGCATTTTCCTGATTGGCTTCCAATTGGTCCAAAGAAGTGATGCCAAAACAATATAGGAACATAAGGAATAACATTAGGAGTAGGACATTCAGCCCCTTGAGCCTGCTGCACCATTAAATAAAATCATGGCTAATCTGATTGTGACTTTAATCCCACTTTTCTACCTGTCCCCCATGACCCTGGCCTCCCTTGTCAATCAAAAATCTCAAAGCTCAGCCTTGAATATATTCAATGATCTAACCTTCACTGCTCTCTGGGCTGGAGAATTCCAAAGATTAACCATCTTCAGAAAGAGGGGAACAAATCCTTGATTATTTAATAATTAATTAAAACAATATACTTGAAGGAGAGTAGTGGGTGGAACTGTATCCCAGCATTGTGTCAATAGCTCAGTTGGCAGTACCTCTGAGCTAGAAGGTTGTGGGTTCCAGTCTCATTCCAGCATTGTGTGCAAGAAGTAAGATTGGCACTCTGGTAGTGCATTAAGGGAGCCTGGTGCTTTCTTTCAGACAAGATATTAAACTGAGACCCCTTGTTTGCCCCTTCAGGTTAATGCAAAAGGTCCCATGATACTCTTTTGAAGAAGAGCATAGGGGCTATTCCCGCAGTCATGTCCAATCTTTATCCCTCAATCACCTTCACAAAAACAAGGTTATCTGGTGATTATCACATTGCTGTTTGTGGAGCTTGTTGTGTGTACTTTGGCTCCAACATTTCCTACATTAAAACAAGCACTTAATTGGCTGTAAAGCATTGCGGGATATACGACGATTGTGACAAGTCTTTCTTTTTACATTGCCTTATCAAAATCGGATATGTAAAATTAAAAAGTGGAATAACATTAACTTCATTTGAGTACAGTCCGATCACAGCTAGCTGGCAATCACCACAAGACTGGCAAACCATTACTGCCCTTGGAGCCAGCCATCAAATATAGATGGGAAGGATGCTAATACCAAAGAATTAGGTCCCTTGATTTTTAAATTGCTAAGTTGAAATATGCATCAACAAAATTGATTTTAAACAGATTTTACATAATCACTGTTAAGAATCATGCAACAGTGAATCAAAATGTTTTCTTTTCTCAGGAAAAGAATTGATCTTAAGGTGGACTTTACCTTAATGATCCTGGATCCATGGAGGTTTTGCTAGAAATGATTAGCAATGAGGCCACATTATTTTCTAAAACCGGACTTTAAAATATTATCTGCAACGTTTTATATATAATTTACCTGGTCAAGTCACTCCTGTTTTGTATGACCACTTACCACAGGGTTCTCATGTGGCCAAAGGGGTAACAAAGCCTTCAGTTTGTATTTATCCATCTTCCCTAGTCCTAAAGACACGACTGCATTGAATTTTTTTTGTCTTCACTGGCTGAGAGTTAAGCATCACCTGGGTGGATTGTGGAGAGGGAAATTGTGAGAAGAGCATCACATGCCTGCTGCAGAATCCCCTGATTTTCCTTCTATTAGTTTAAAAGGAAGGACAGTCAGACTGGCTCTGTAATGTGTACAATACCCTCTGCCAGATTTACCTCACTGCTTAATGCCCAGTCAGTAATGTTCCAATAGCATTAATTTCCAATAGTATTAATATGGAGATGAGCAAGGGTCTCAGTGTAAATGTGGACTCCACAGCTGAAGCTTTTGTAGAAATTCAAATGTGAACTCAAGCTCCATTATAAACTGTAAAGCTCCCATTTCAATCCTTAACAGAGGGGGTGTTGTAACATTTTGTGCTAAAGAAAAAATCAAGAGTCACATTTATGTAGCGCCTTACACGATCACTTGACATCCCAAAGCACTTTACAGCCAATCAAGTACATTTGGAGTGAAGTCAATGACCTTCCTTCCATCAAAAGGTCAGAAGTAGGGATGTTCGCTGATGATTGCACAATGTTCAGCACCATTCACGACTCCTCAGATATTGAAGCAGTCCACGTCCAAATGCAGCAAGACCTGGACAATATCCAGGCTTGGGCTGACAAGTAGCAAGTAACATTCATGCCACACAAGTGCCAGGCAATGACCATCTCCAACAAGAGAGAATCCAACCATCACCCCTTGACATTCAATGACATTACCATCACTGAATTCCCCCCTATCAACATCCTGAGGGTTACCAATGATAGAAACTGAACTGGACTAGCCATATAAATACTGTGGCTACAAGAGCAGGTCAGAGGCTAGGAATCCTGCAGCAAGTAACTCGCCTCCTGATTCACCAAAGTCTGCCCACCATCTATAAGGCACAAGTCAGGAGTATGATGTGATACTCCCCACTTGCCTGGATGAGTGCAGCTCCAACAACACTCAAGAAGCTTGACATCATCCAGGACAAAGCAACCCATTTGACTGGCACCACATCCACAAACATTCACTCCCTCCACCACTGATGCACAGTGGCAGCATTGTGTACCATCTACAAGATGCACTGCAGGAACTCACAAAGCCCCTGGGATCTTGTGACTCAGAGGCAAGAATGCTACCAACTGAGCCATGGCTGACGGAGTAAAACAGGCAACCTCAGTCACTGCCTTTGTATATTTTCTGCACGATTTTCTTTTTCATTGACTTCAACAGAAGTGAAGGGCGAGAGAGGTGGCCGATTTTACCAACTCCAAGATTAAAACTATCGGCACAGTTTTATACTAAAACACTTTTTGACCCTTTCAGTTTTATCGTTCACACCTGTCAGTTCTGCCACGGTCCTTTTTAGAGTTAAATTTACTCTAGGCAACAAATATCGGATATATTGTTCTAAAAAGATGCCATTGTAAAAAAAAAAATGCAGACAAGAACCTCATGCAATTGAGCTCACCATAACTACAGGTGTTTTTTTTAAATATTCTTTCCTGGGATGCGGACTAGGCCAGCAATTGCCCTTGGGGAGGTGGTGGTGAGCCGCATTCTTAAACCGCTGCAGCCCATGTGGTGTAGGTACATCCACAGTGCAGTTAGAGAGGGAGTTCCAGGATTTTGACCCAGCGACAATGAAGGAACAGCGATATAGTTCCAGGTCAGGATGGTGTGTGGCTTGGAAGGGAATTTGCAGATGGCGGTGTTCCCTTGACAATGGTCTGCAATGGACATTGAAATCTTTAAAAAGGCATTATCCCCATTACAATACATTTGGCAAGCTCTTTTTGATTTAGAAAGGGAAAGGAGGCAATGGAGGCATCGCTCCTAAAGATGTTGCATGCTAATGTTACAGCATAAGAACATAAGAAAAAGGAGCAGGAATAGGGAATATGGTCCCTCGAGCCTGCTCCATCATTCAATAAGATCTAAACTGAATTTCTACATTAATTCCACTTGCCTAGTCTGTCCACATAATCCCTTGATTCCCTCAGTGCTCAAAACTTATCGACCTCAGTCTTGAATCTAGTCATCGACTGAGCAGTAGGTGTAGAGAATTCCAAAGATTCAGAGCCTTTTCATTGAGGAAATTTCTCCTCATTTCAGTTCTTAATACCTGACTTCTCATCCTGAGAGTATGCCCCACCCCCCTAGTTCTAAACTCTCCAACCAGTGGAAGCAACATCTCAGTAGCTGCCCTGTCAAGCCCTTGAAGTATAATCAATATTGTTGCACTAGTTGTCTGCAAACAGAAAAAGAAACTAAATTTGCCAACCTTGATTTCTTTTAATAACTGAGTTCCACGACCCAGCAAGGGATTTTCTGGCTTTAAAGCCGAATTGGATTAAATCTGAAACAATAGAATTTGGTTGGAAGCCTCCTCAAACTTCAGTGTAAAGACTATGGATTACGCTTTTGTGAGCCTGCACTGTCAGACGGAAGCTTCACCTGTCTGCAATGCAGACGGCAACTTGGAATGCACATTGCCCACAATCTTCCGACCATTCCGAGAAAATCCTCAGGACGACACAAGGAATTTCTAAGCAAGTCCGCTTAGCTCAGGCAGCAAGAACAGAAGTTTCAATCTCAGGGTCATGGGGTTTGAGCCTTCTGCTAAGCGGCTGTGATTCTGACGCAGAGAAAGGTACAAGAGAGTGGGTGGTATAGTTATTTTGGGATAGCACTAACAGAGAGCTGCCTGAATGGCCTCATTTTATGCTGTAAACCATTGTGTTTTTGACGGGAAAACTGGATTACTTTGAACTTGCCAGTGGGCATAACATGACCCTGTATATCTAAACCAAGTACAAGTACATGCGACACGGTCATCAATAGCAGACAACACAGAGCTAAGCGTGGATAGCCTGACCCCTCCACATTTTTCTCCCCAGGTTAACCCAGTCTCTAATAGCAGATTAAATTAATTCTCAGACCTCCACTGGCTGAAGCCTATTTCCTGTGACATGTGACAAATACAGGTCACCTCACTTAGGGACAAGTCAGATAAGAGCTAGCTCCACTTAACAGCAAATTTGATCCACGAGTGGATTTATTTTGTTGCTACATTAATTTCTTTGCTGGTAAACTCCAGTTAAGAGCACACGCTTTCACTTAAAAACATGTTCCTTTTCCATCTACTGCTTACCTCTCTAAAGCAGGTGACCTTGCACCCTTTTTTCCCCCAGTAGAACGTACCATTAATCACCCATTAATGACCCAGTCACATAAAAAGCCACAAAATGTATTAATTACTTATTCTTAAAAGGCAAGAAGAAGCTATTGTGATATCTTAAATCTTTTGTGCAGACACATGCCAAGGCTTTTTTCAATGGTGTGTCAGTTAGCTCATACGTTGTGTTTTATTCTTCTTTTTAAAAGAAAAAGCAGTGCTGTGCTTTCACAGGTTAAATACAAGTGGTTTAGCTCCAATTACACCACCTACCAAACAAGGGAAAGTTAAGAGATGCTAAAAGTGGGAACTCTTGCTTGGAAGGATTTTGAAAGCAAATATTGTCAGAGTTCAACTTTGCCTTAAGAGGAACTTCAGAGTTTTAGGCCTCAACTCAGATGTGTAAATTAATACTTGCTTTTTTGGGAGAACAATAGCCTTTCTTACATTGTCATGGTGCCTGCATTTCAGAAAAAAAGTACACCATTGACTGTCAAGAACATTTGGACATTGTTGTAGTTGTGAAAATTTCTACAGGAATGTAAGCTCTTTCTTTCTTTTGCTTTATATCCTATGCCTGACCATGTCACAGATCTTCTCCTCTTGAGGTGCTGCATTACCTGGCCAGGTCTGTTTCTGGTGCCATTGTTCAGGTAGAAGATAGGTGGTGCACGTCAACAATCTCATAATGAATCTATCTCGAAAGTTCCCTCAATGTTGTGGAGAGGCAGCGATGGAAGGTACCTCAACCAGGAAGGGACTGATCAGGTCTAGAACACAGTGGAAACCTGTATCAGTGGGTAGTGCACTTACCTCTGAGTCAGAAAGTCGTGGGTCCAACTCCCAAACCAGGATCTTGAGCATACAAATCATGGCTGACACTCCTGTGTAGCACTGAGGAGGTTTTGTGCTGTTGGGAGTGCCATTTTTTGGAACTGAGACTCCATCTAACTTCTCGGGTGGACATAAACAAAGCCACGGCTACATTTCAAAGAGGAGTCGGGGGTTATCCCTGGTATCCTAGCCAATACTTATCCCTCAATCTGCATCACAGATTATCTGGTCATTATCACATTGCTGTTTGTAGAAGCTTGCTGCATGGAAATTGGCTGTTGCATTTCCTACATTATAACAGTGACTAGATTCCAATTGGCTGTAAAGCACTTGCAGATGTCTTGTTGTGAAGGGCACTATATAAATGTAAGATCTTTCTTTTGGAGGAGACTTGAAGCTGCAACCCTGCATTCCTTTCGATCCTCCGCATAACGATTTCATACCTTTGCTCCGTTCTAATAACCTTTTTCATTGTTGTTGAATAAGCAGACTTAATGGCAGACAACCTGTTGCCACCAGATCTTTGTATTAATGAGTAAGGAGGCATTAGACTCTCCAGCCAATTCTGCTTTGCCTTGCTGGAATTCTGTCAATTCCAGCCAGGAGTAAGCACGGGGAGAATTTTCTCCCCGTCGGGTGGGCCGGTCGGCAGTGGGCGCAGAGCCAATTGCCGTCCGCGATCGGCTGCGTGCTGCCATTTTACGTGAGGCGCGCCTGGTAGCTACCCGCTCAGCGTTACCTGTGTGGGCGGGGGGAGGAGGGAGAGCGTGAAAGAGCGCAAAAATCTCCCTGAGGCACGAAGCTGCCTCAGGGAGATTGAGTTCAGTTTTAAATTTCGAAAAAATAAAAAAATAAAATTATTCAGACATGTCCCCTCATGTGACAGTGTCACATGAGCTGGGACATGTTTATGAATTTCCATTAAAAATTTTATTTAATTAATAAAACCTTCATGAAACCTCATCCCGCCCGTTTCATGATAAATGCGAAGGCCGCCTGGGCTCTTCGCCTGCCCGCTAACCTTAAGGTTGGACGGGCAGCTTTCTCAATTGGGTCAATTGGTTTGTAAATGGCCTTAACAGGCCTTTGACAGTTCGGCGGGCACGCAGCCGACTCCGGCGCCCGCCCGCCAAACGAAAGATTGGAATGACACGAGGTGAGATCGGGACGCACGCCCAACGTCACCGCACGCCATTTTACGCATCGGCGTGTGGGGCCTGCCCCCACAAGCCAAACAGAAAATGCTGGCCCCTGGCTTGTGCCTTGATACACCAACATATAAAATTCTCTCCCAAAACCCAGAAATATAAATGTTGAGAGAAAGTCAAGGGAGAATCTCTGCTTTCTAAATATTTAAACTGAGGGAGGTGGATTTAAATTTATGTGCAAGAGGTAAAACAAACACTCTGAGCCTTGATAAGTCAGGTTTTAAAAATACCGCACTGGATTTATAGTGCATTCATGCCACAAGCTTAGCATCAGTGCCACACAGTTCTGGCTTTACACCAATGCTACACTAATGGTGTGCAAATCTGATGTCGAGTCCAAAATAACCCTGAGTTCCTTCTCTGATTTGGAGTGAGATCAGACCCTGACTTCTCCAGCTTTGGTGTGAAGGAGAAATCACTTTGCACCAGTGCTAAACTTGCAGTTGTAACACATGTTAAGTGACTGTATAGATTCTGGAACAGCTCCAACAGATTGGAAGTTAGTAAGTGTAACATGCTACTCAAGAAAGGGAGAGATAAAGTAGGGAACTACAGACCAGTTGGTGTGATGTCAGTCATTGGAAAAGTGTTGGAATTTAAGGAAGTCTTAATAATGCACATAGAAAAGCATAGTACAATTTGAACAAGTCAACATGGTTTCATGAAAAATCCTGTTTGACAAATTTATTAGATTTTCTTGAGGATGTAACTAATCGTAGATAAAAGGGAAATCAATAGATGCATTTGGATTTCCAAAGGGCTTTTGAAGGTGCCAATGCTTCAGTGAGGTACTGAGAAAGCACTATATTATCAAGAGGTGTCATCATTCATAAAATACCTTAAACCCACATGTTCAGTCTTTTCCAGTAGTTTGAGTGGTATGCAGTTCCGGCTGCCGTATAATAAAAAGGATAAAGAGGAACTGCAGAGGGTGCAGAGAAGATTTACAAGGATGATATCAGAAATGCGTGGGTATATATATCAGAAAAGGGTTGACAGACTGGCTCTCTTCTCGCTTGAAAAGAGAAGACTGGGAGGGGGGGGTGGGGGAGGTGGGGGAGGGGGGTGGTGACTTAATCGAGGTCTTTAAAATTAGGAAAGGTTCTGATAGAATGGAGACAGAGATAATGTTTCCTCTTGTGAGGAAGAGCATAACTAGAGACCATCAATATAAGCTAGTCACCAAGAGCTCCAATTGGGAATTCAGAAGAAAATTTCTTACCCGAAGAATGGGAAACTCGCTACTACAAGGGGTGGTTGAAGTGAATAACGTTGCATTTAAAGAGAAACTGGACAAGCATATGAGGGAGAAGATTTAGTTTTGAAAAGATGGGAGGAGGCTTTAGCAGAGCTTAAACATTGGCATGGACTGGTTGTGCTGAATGATCTGTTTCTGTACCATTTTTAATATATAATGGAATAAGATCCTGTTAAATATGAGCAAGATTTGGCCATTCAATATATACATTTAATTAAACAACTCACTGGAGGAGGAGGCTCCACAAATATCCCCATCCTCAATGATGGAGGAGCCCAGCACATCAGTGCAAAAGCTAAGGCTGAAGCATTTGCTACAATCTTCAGCCAGAAGTGTCGAGTGGATGATCCATCTCGGCCTCCTCCGGAGATCCCCAGCATCACTGATGGCAGTCTTCAGCCAATTCGATTCACTCCATGTGATATCAAGAAACGGCTGGAAGCACTGGATATTGAAAAGGCTATGGGCCCTGACAATATTCCAGCAAAGTACTGAGGACTTGTGCTCTGGAACTTGCTACGCCCTTAGCCAAAATATTCCAGTACAGCTGCAACATTGGCATCTACCCGGCTATGTGAAAAATTGCCCAGGTATGTCCGGTACACAAAAAGTAGGACAAATCCAAGCCAGCCGTTTACCACCCCATCAGTCGACTCTCGGTCATCAGTAAATTAATGGAAGGGGTGATTAACAGTGCAATCAGGCGGCACTTAATTAGCAATAACCTGCTCACTGATGCCCGGTTTGGGTTCTGCCAGGGCCACTCAGCTCCTGACCTCATTATAGACTTGGTTAAAACATGGACAAAAGGGCTGAACATCTGAGGTGAGGTGTGATTGACTGCCCTTGACATCAAGGCTGCATTTGACCGACTGTGGAATTAAGGAGCCCTAGCAAAACTGGAGTCAATGGGAATCAGGGGAAAATTCTCCACTGGTTGCAATCATACCTAGCACAAGGGAAGATGGTTGTGGCTGTTGGAGGTCAGTCATCTCAGCTCCAGGACATCACTGCAGGAGTTCCTCAGGGTAGTGTCCTCAGCCCAACCATCTTCAGCTGCTTCATCAATGACCTTCCTTCCAACATAAGGTCAGAAGTGGGGATGTTCGCTGATGATTGCACAGTGTTCAGCACCATTTGCGACTCCTCAAATACTAAAGCAGTCTATGTCCAAATGCAGCAATACCTGGACAATATCCAGGCTTAGGCTGACAAGTGGGAAGTAATATTCGCGCCTTACAAGTATCAAGCAATGACTATCTCCAACAAGAGAGAACCCAACCATCACTCCTTGATGTTCAATGGCATTACCATCACGGAATCCCCCACTATCAACATCCTGGGGGTTACCATTGACTAGAAACTGAACTGGACTAGCCATATAAATACTGTGGCTACAAGAGCAGGTCAGGGGTTAGGAATTGTGCGACAAGTAACTCAGCTGCTGACTCCCCAAAGCCTGTCCACTATCTACAAGGCACAGGTCAGGAGTGTGATGGAATACTCTCCACCTGCCTGGATGAGCGCAGCTCCCACAGCACTCAAGAAGCTTAACACCATCCAGGACAAAGTAGCTCACTTGATTGGCACCACATCCACAAACATTCACTCCCTCCACCACCGATGCACAGTAGCAGCAGTGTGTACCATCTACAAGATGCACTGCAGGAATTCACCAAGGGTCCTTCAACAGCACCTTCCAAACCCACAACCACTACCATCTGGAAGGAAAAGGGCAGCAGATAGATAGGAACACCACCACCTGGAAGTCCCCCTCCCCCCAAATCACTCCCCGCCCTGACTTTGGAATATATCACTGCTCCTTCACTGTTGCTGGGTCAAAATCCTACACCACATGGACTGCAGCGGTTCAAGGAGCAGCTCACCACCACCTTCTCAAGGGCAACTAGGGATGGACAATAAATGCTGGCCCAGCCAGCGAAGCCCACATCCTGTGAATGAATAAAATAAATAAGTAAATTGAATACATTGGATATATTAAATATAATTTAATTTATGTAATCCTATGATCCCAGGCGTTTATTCAGATAAGAGGTGGAAGTTCTCCCAGTGTCTAGGCCAACGTTCTTCCTCAACCAACATTATCAAAGGAAACAGTAAGTTGTCTTATTGCTCCCTACAGCACTTTGCTGAGTTCCGAATGGCTGCTGCAACTGCCTCCATTAGGATCATGGCACTTTAATTTAATTCATTACATGTGAAGCACTTAAGAGTCATAAGGTGCCATTTAATGCACATTTTTATTTACAAATGTAAATGAGGTTCAACTGCCATAATTAGTTTAATACATAGTTATTATTAGCACTGATGTGGAAATTAAAAAATAGATATACATCACTTCTTTTGAAGCTGTTTCTGAATTGTAGAACATACAACTGGTGTACACATGTCATCATAGAACCAGGGTGTAAAGCAGCATGTGACCAGCAGGCTGTGTTGCTATTAGTGTGGGTGGCGGTTATTGTGTGTGTTGAATCTCTAGAGTAGGCCTGTTGTTAAGCTCTCCTGTAATGTGTATATATAAATTAGTTCTAGCCTTCAAATAAATAGAAGCCATCCTTAGTTTACCAATCCCATGTGTCTAGTTTGCGTAAAGAAACGCAACACTGACATCCAATTCCGTTGTTTGTACCAACAAAGCAAAAACTTCATAACATCTACAAAGATGCATGTATATCCTATTTTCGATGGCTATTCTTTCAGATGGAAGTATTCAGAAACTTTTGATTTTAATGCTGTTATCTTTGACACGTGGATGGTGGAGGGGGTAAAACTGAACATGGCTCAGGATGCAAAATAGATGGTGGTCACCCAGTGAATGCCTCGTTCCACGTTTCATATTTAGTTCCATTGACTTCAATAAGACTGTGATATAATGGGTAGCTAATGTGATTCTGCCTATTTTGTGTCACCAGCCACATTCAATTTCATTATGTGCATTTCACTGTCACGTGTATACTTCATTTTGTTTTCTGGTTAGCTATGACTCAGAGGGTAGAACTCCTAGCTCAGAGTCAGAAGATCGTGGAGCTCCTGCTCCAAAGACCTGAGCACACAAACTAACACTCCAGTGCAGTACTGAGGGAGTGCTGCATTGTCAGATGTGCCATCGTTCAGATGAGTTGTTAAAGTGAGGTCCCACTAGCCCTCTCGGGTGGCTCTCAAAAATATCCAAAACTACATTAAAAATAGTTACCTGGTCAACATCCCATTGCTGTCTGAGGGACCTTGCTGTGGGCAAATTGGCTGCCTTGACTCCTATCTTAGAAGAGTGACTACAGTTCAAAAGTACTTCATTGACTGTAAAGCATTTTGGGATGTCCCAAAGTTGTGATAAGTGCAAGTACTTTCTATTTTCTTCCTTTCCCGATGTGCTAGAAGATAAATACTACTTGTGTTTGCAGTAGCCACAATAGACAGTTTCATGGTCATTCTGTAACAGCAAGATCAATAACATCAACCTATATTTATTTATATAGTACCTGTAATTGTAATGAAACATCCCAAGGTGCTTCACAGGAGCATTGTAAAACAAAACATGACACCAAGCCACATAAGGAGGTATTAGGTTAGATGACCAAAAGCTTGGTCAATGAGCTATGTTTTAAGGAATGTCTTAAAGGAGGAAGGCAGCGAGGTGTAGGGAGGGTATCCCAGAGCTTTGGACCCAGACAGCTGAAGGCACGGCTACCAATGGTGGAGCAATTTTAATTAGTGATGCACAAAAGGGCAGAATTAAAGGAGCGCAGGTATCTCCGAGGGCCGTGGAACTGGAGGAGATAACAGAGATAGGGAGGGACAAGGGCATGGAGGGATTTGAAAACAAATATATATCAAAATAGTTCTCCAATTCATTGAGTCTCCTGGTGACCTGTCCCATTTGAAGTTCAGGACAGGTTGCAGAACATTAGGGAAACATACCCCAAACAACTGCTTTCATAGTTAAAGATCAAAACTGCAACCTAAGGATTCCGGCTATCGGTCTTCCCTGATAGGATGGAGGGGAAGATGCAGCAGTGGGGTGGTGGGGGGGGGGGGAGCCAAGGAGTGTTTACACCACATTGATGGCCTCTAACTGTAAATTGTGCTCAGCATAACAGTCCCAAGAGCACATAGTTGCCAGAAGCAACTGTATCCATTCGCTGGCTGTGACGCTGTACCTATGGTGGTTCCATCTCTTGTGGTGGCACTCCTTGTCCTTGAAGGCACCTGTACAGGTTCATTAAGCATTAGTTTGCCTTTTAAACTAGAAGGTTGTAAGTTCAAGCCCACTTCCAGCGCTTGAGCACATAAGCTAAGCTGACACTTCATTCCTGTACTAAGGACATTAGACCCTGATTTCCTTGTTAGCTAATTATGCCATTCAAGTTGCCAGTCATTATGTCGGAGTCACATGGAAAACTGTCAATATTATTGACATAATGTACTCGTATCCAATTCTGCCAACCTTTTCCAAATCTTAAGGGCAGTTTGTATAAATTGTGCATTAAAAGACTGTGGGGAAAGTAACTGTAGATAAGTAAAAAAAAATTGTGATAGATTACAACTTGCACTTGTTGTTCCTTTGATTAATAAGACACTAAACTGTGTGGAAATTCAATTTCTTCCAGTATATATACACTTCAGTTTGATCATTGAAAAAAGCCTGATCTGATTTTTAACTTCAGGAAATACATAATAGAGGATACTTCCTGGGGAATCATGAAATACCATTTATATTCTGCACATGACCTGGTAACTCATGAGTAATGAAGTTCTGAGTGAAGGTATGAAGGTCATTTTTACCCATTGAATATTGAGCAAGTCTCAATATCTTCCCAGAATTCTTTTACTCAGAAAGTTAATGTTTTTGAGTCAAAATAAATTTGTGTCAATGTTCTATTTTTGGTTTAGAATTTTTTTTAACACAGCTGAGAGTTAAACTGCACAAGCTGATAGTGTTGTGTTTGTACCAATCCAAATGATATTTCAGAGAATTGAAGATTATGAAGCAAACATTAGATCCTGTGGAAATTCCATCATATATGGGACGATAAGATTGTACAAAGGTACATAAGAACATAAAAGCATAAAAAGTATGAGCAGGAGGAAACCATATGGCCCATTGAGCCTGGTTCACCATTTAATATGATCATGGCTAATCTTGGGCTTTAGCTTCACTTTCCTGCCAGCTCCCCATATCCTTTGATTGCCTGAAAGTCCAAAAATATGTCCAGCTCGGCCTTTGTTTATTCAATGGTAGCACATCAACTCTGATTTTCAAAGACCCACAACCCTCTCCATCTCAGTCTTAAATGATCAGCCTCTTATCCTGAAACTGTGCCACCATGTTCTAGATTTCCCAGCCAGGGTAAACAACCTCTCAGTATCTATCCTGTCAAGCCCTGTCATAATTGTGAATGTTTCAATGAGATCACCTCACACTCTTCTAACTTCCAGGGAATTTACTCAGCCTCTCATAATAGGGCAACCCTGTCATCCCAAGGACCAATGTAGTGAATCTTGGCTGTACCTCCTCCAATGCAAGTATATCCTTCCTTAAATATGGAGACCAAAATTGCACACAGTATTCCAGGTGTGGTCTCACCAAAACCCTGTACAATTGTAGCAAGACTCCTTAATTTTCATACTCCAATCCCCTTGCAATAAGGGCCAACATGCCATTTGCTTTCCTAATTGCTTGCTGTACCTGCATGCAAACTTTTTGTGTTCCTTGTACAAGTACATCCAAGTCTCTCTGAACATCAATGTTTACAAGCTTCATGCCTTTTAAAAAATATTCTATTTTATTTTATCCTATTCTATTCCTCTGACCAAAGTGTGTAACCTGACATATTCCCACTTTATACTCCATCTGCCACCTTTTTCCCACTCACCTAACCTGCCCAAATCTCATTGCAGCCTCTTTGTTTCCTCCTCACAGCTTTCATTCCCAACTAGCTTTGTATCATCAGCAAACTTAGTTACATCACTCGCTGTCTCTTTGGCTAAGGCCCAGAACTTCTGTTCCCCGGGGAGTTGTACCTGGAAGGTACCCCAGAAGATGCAATGGTGGACCCCCCAGTAGCTCCCGCGCAAGAACCGCATGGAATGGCCCGGGAAGCTTAAGCTTCTGATGGGCAATGACCCTGCACCGGGAACCATCAGAGACTTCGAATAGTTCCAACTCTTTTGGCAGAATAGTTACCCAGGAAAGGTTAGGAGGATTAAAACGACTTCTAACTCCTAGGTAACTATGGTACCGCCTCCTGACCCCCACTGGACTGCCTGACTAGCCCAAGCCCCCCGACTACCTAATCACCCCGACTACTCCCCACTGCCCTAACTACAACCCCACCTGTCCAACTACCTTCCTGACCCCCAACTTCCTTCACAATGCCCCCCACTATCCTCCCAACCCTCCGATGAGCCTCCTAGCCATCTGACCTATTGCACCCACACAACACCTCCTGCCCGCCTGATCCCCTCATGACCACCTGATTCACCCCCAACCAGCCGATACGCCCAAAACCACCGGACCCCCCCCTCGACCACTCATTCCCCTCTCCCCACAGCCACTCGCCCCCCCACCTCCACCCAGCCACTCGTCCCCCCTCCACTCAGCCACTCATTCCCGCTCCCCCCAGCCACTCACCACCCCCCAGCCACTCGCCTCCTCCTTCCCCCAGCCACTCATTTCCCCTCCCCCCAAGACACTCGTACACCATCCCCCCAGCCACTCATCCTGCCCTGCCCCCAGCCATTCGATCCCCCCTCCCTCCAGCCACTCATTCCCCCTCCCCCCAGACACGCATACACCATCCCCCCAGCCACTCATACCCCCCTCCCCCCAGCCACTCGTTCCCCGCCTTTTCCCCAGCCACGCGGCCCCCCACCCCTTTCCCCTAGCCACTCGGCACCTCCCGCCCCCTCCCCCCAGCCACTCACCACACCCCAACCACTAGCCTCCTCCTTCCCCCAGCCACTCATCCCACCCTCCCCCCAGCCACTCGCCCCCTCCCCCTAGCCATTCATTCCCCCCTACCCCAGCCACACATTCCCCCCTCCCCCCAGCCACTCATTCCCCCCCCTTTCCCACAGCCGTTTTCCCCCCTCCCCCAGCCACTCCCCCCCTCTGCCAGCCACTAATCCCCCTCCCCCAACCCACTAATCCCCCTCCCCCAACCCACTCATCCCCCTCCCCCAACCCACACATCCACCACTCCCCCAGCCACTCATTCCTCCCTTTTCCCACAGCCACATGCGCCCCCCCGACCCCCCTCACCCTAGCCACTCGGCCTATCCCCTTCCCTGGGTCAGAAGATCGCATGAGAAGCTGCAGATTGAACCAAGTTGACAAAGTAGGTGAAATTAAATAAAGTGTACCCTTTTATTCTAAAATGTACAATACTCCATTCTAAAGATGAGTGACTGTAAATCTTACTGGAGGTAACTTTCCAAATGAAAATCAGATGAAATGTATAATACCATGAGGCTGCTGAGGACACAGAGGCATGTTGTTACTTCTGGATAAAAGGCGGTGGGCTGGTTATCTTAGGTGGCTAGTGTGAGGTTCAGAATAACACCAACAACATGTGTTCAATTCCCATTGCATCTGAGGTAGACATTGGGACCTGCCTCCTTGCCCTGCCTCTGAGAGTGGAATGAAATAGCAAACTGTGCTAATCTGAGGGGTAATACACCTTTAAGAGACTGTGAGCAGATTGACCATGTGACTGTAAGACACAATAGCTGTGTGGCGCAGGCTACCATGTAAATGTTAGGCTAGAGTAGGGTCTGGCTGGAGGAGCACACATCATGTTAATGCTCTGTTGTTTGTGCAAATAAAAAGTATGTGCTTCATTTCATATTGGCCTCTGTGTTTGCCGTATATTGTAATCGACTCACCTGGCGACATAAGTGTGCAACCAGTTCGCGAGCAAAGTGACCCATAGTCAAAACATAACAAAAACTGCCAAGAAAATAGCTCACAATGAAGTATCAGCAAGCAACGAACCCAGGACCTGCCTTCAGACAGAGCACACATGATGTGAGATAAAGTGATCAAATATTCCTCACAAAGGAAAGTTATAACTCATGTGTGATGCCTCTCTCCCTCCCACCAAATTGCCAGGATTATGATATCCCCGCACTAGATCACCCAGATTTGAATGCCGATCTCAGTTCCTGCAGTCTCTGGTGGGGTTATTTCTTGTATTAGAACAACTGAAACTAGTTCAGAACCGACAGGGATCAAATCAAGCCTCCACCCTCCCACCTTCACCAAAAGTTAATCAGCCCAGCCCAAAATAACGAAGGATGTACCGGGGAACCAGAGACGGGTACCTTCTGACACGGCATAAAGAAATTTGAGAAGTGCAACCATTCAATCACTGTGAAAATTAGAATTGCAAATATTAAAGAATAAATTTAATTCCGACCAGTTTTGATTCTGAATCCTTTGGAGCTCATTTTGAGAAACAGTCAATGCTATCAAATAGACAGCCTCATGCCTGTTTCATGTCCAACACATTTCAAAGTGCCACATTTTGTTGTGGATGCAAAGCATTTTTTTAAAAAACAAAGAGAAAGGAAACACAGCCATTTCCTGCTGGTTTTTCTGCCCTTGGGGAGGAGCCAGACATTTAAAAGTAGCTGCCAATTGACCCACCTCCCTAAATTGACTTTAGGTCGTGCCTATTTATACAAATTAGACCTTGAGGCTTTAAAGGAACAGGCTGGATTACATACAGCTCCACTTAAGTGGTAGAATAAATATATTGTGCATTTAATAACTCAACACTGTAATGAAATAGCATATCCTGCAATTGAGCATGAGCAATGTATTGGGAGATCAGCTAGTATGAATAAAGGCCTGGACTCGAGGGGGGAAATCTTA